>NC_090320.1:282338161-283072028 GCF_040869045.1 Eurosta solidaginis
ACGCCCATTTAAAACTTTTATTTTTATCAAGAATCTCAATGACAGTCCACACGTCAAATTTTAACATTCTAGGTGTATCATTTACTAAATAATCAGGTTTTTTGTGTTTTTCAAAATGTTATATATATAAAAAGTGGGCGTGGTTATCATCCGATTTCGCTCATTTTCAATACCAATCTTTCCTGTGTCCAGACAAGCTGGCGTTCGACACAGTTCATATAGATCACTTTGGACCACTGCCATCTATTAAGTCAAAGCGAAAACATATTTTAGTTGTAGTAGATGCCTTCACTAAATTTGTAAAACTCTTTCCCACCAATTCTACAAGTACTCGAGAGGCCATTGCTGTTTTAGAAAAATGCTTCATAGACCGAGAAGAAATATTATTGATAGGGGAACCTGCTTTCTCTCCTTAGGGTTTGGTGTTTTCTTATATATATACATATAAAAGTTGTGTAATATACAAGTTGTTTTCTGCTCTCCACAAGCCAACGGACAAGTGGAGAGAGTAAGTAGGCTATAAAAAAAGGCTATGCTAGGTAAACTTACTGACGAAGTGAGCCATGACGACTGGACCAAAAAGCTACTTGAGGTGGAATATGCCATAAATAACTCAAAACATGGCACTTGTCAGGATACACCAAGTCGACTCCTATTCAGTGTCGTGCAGAGAGGTTTAATAATAGACGAATTTACCAAATTTTTCCAAAGCAAAATATCTCCGGATGAGGACCGAGACTTGGTACAAATTCGTAGGAAAGCTGACTTGATTAAACTTAGGCAAGAATACGAAGCCGAGCGGTCCCGTAAGGGCCATTCTAGGACTAAGATATACAAAGTAGGCGACTACGTTGTCGTGAGAAATGTCGATAATACTGTCGGGAGTAATAAAATTTTGTACCACGATATAAGGGTCCTTATGTGATACATAGAACTCTAGGGAACGATAGGTAGGGAACAATTGCCAGTTGACTCAGCTGCCCTATGACGGGGTCTTTGAGGTCCACCGAATCCGTGAATTGTGGCAGGTACCTGGGGAGTGTGTTGATGAATCAGAATGTGATCCTCTGTTTTTTGTGATTGACTAGTTATTTGTGTTATCTATGATCGAAGTCGATCCTTATTAGGTTTGGCCGAGTTGTAAGGCTGTAAATTCAACATTGCGTAGTTCTTAAGTAAATACCATGAAAACATCCATGTAAATGCAACCATGTATGCATGAAGAATAATGAATAAAGACGAAATGGGCAACTTCCGGGGAGGTATTCAAAATAATAAGACGTATTTCAATCAATTGGATATTACTCTAAAAAGTATTATTACATCCGCCACTAAATCTCGAAGCTTAAATTTCCAAGAACTACATTGTTTGCTTTTGAACAGGTGAAAAATATCTTAAAAACAGTTTTTTTTTTTGCAAATAAATAGGTGATTAATTTTAAAACCTCATAATTGAAACCTTAATTAATGTGCTTTGTTTGCTTTGTATAAACAAATAGCAAAAGCTAGAAAAATAATAAATTAAAAATAACAAAATATTGCCCAATGAACCCATAGCAAAAAAAAAAAGTTTTAAGATCAGTGACTAAAGTTGAAAGGGTTTAGGAATATTCTTTTATTTTTTTTGTATCCTTCGACTGGGTCAAAGGCGTTTAAATGTGTCACATCAACGCTAAAAGTTTGTGCTCATTTATTTCACAACCCATCTCATTATTTCCAGTTGTTTTACACGCTGTGTCATTATATTTGTGGGACTCCAGTCGGCAAACGAAAATGTCAACATGTTAGCAACTGAAATTTAGTGGTAAATGGGCAATTGTCGTTTTCATTTATTGGTAAACTTAGTTGTCAGTTTGTTGTCAAAATTGACGGTAAACCATTCGATGTTGTATGACAAACCGTTTTTATTGACCATATTTGCCAAACTCAGTTGCACAGCGGAAAAGCGAACTCACTTAAACTTGACACTGCCATCACCAATGCTTTCGCCATGGCTTAACTTTTAAAAATTTCACTATACATACTATGTGATAGCCCAATTCCATATTTTTCAAAATTCAAGATTTTAATTAATGATCTATAATCTATATCTATTGATATTATAAAATTAAGTCGCTAAATGTTATTGTACGCCCATCACTTCACACAAAATGAAGTTGAAAGCTTATATCCCTCCGATAGATTGTGGCGTCTGGCCAAACAGAAGGCTTTGTTTTCGTGAATAACTTTACTGCTACCACCCGATCATGAAAATATTTTGTGACTTTTTAAGTTTAAAGGCGGTCTTTATAATAATTCGGAATTCCATATTTTTTTCTTTTTTTTTTACCTTTTTTTTGTACCAAAGTTGATTATGAATTGACATTGTCGTCTATCTAGATGAAGATATTTTTAAGCCTATAAGACCTCACAGTATGCGACGAATTTTTTTTTTCAAAATTTAAATATTTGTGGATAAAGTTCAAAGTGTCAAACTTAGTCTGACCAGACGGCAACGCTAAGATATGTTGAATTTATTCACCGCTAATTAGAGGGATATAGACATTTCCGATATAATTTGAAGGTATAATTATATATATATAAATATGGGCGTGGAAAATTTCTAAAGTGTCAGGTTAACACAATATAAATGAAAAACACTTTACACAGTTCGTTAAAATTCTAAAACAAAACTTCTATTTTTATGGAATGTTTGTGCACTAAGGAGATTTAATCAATCTATCAATATACATATAAAGAAGGTTGTATATTTGTATGCAGCTATGGACTCGGAAATCACTCTCCGATTTTGATCAAATTCGCAGGGTCGCTTCTTGGGAAGCCGTAGAGAATTCCTAATAAAGCGCTTCCTGGAAAGAAGACCCGGGAACGAACAAACTCTATTCTTACTTAGTTACTTAATTGGCGCTTAACCGTCTAAACGGTTATGGCCGTCCAACAAGGCGCGCCAGTCGCTCCTTCGTTCCGCCAACCGACGCCAATTGGTCACACCAAGGGAGTTTAAATCGTTTTCCACCTGGTCCTTCCAACGGAGTGGGGGCCGCCCTCTACCTCTGCTTCCATAGGCGGGTTCCGATAGAAACACTTTCTTGGCCGGAGCATCATCTTTCATTCGCATAACATGGCCTAGCCAGCGCAGCCGCTGCGTTTTAATTCGCTGGACTATGTTGATGTCTGCGTATAGCTCGTACAGCTCATCATTAAATCTTCTTCGGTACTCGCCATCGCCAACGCGTAGAGGTCCATAAATCTTTCGAAGAACTTTTCTCTCGAACACTCCCAAAGCCGCTTCATCTGCTGTTGTCATGGTCCATGCTTCTGCCCCATATAGCAGGACGGGTACGATAAGTGACTTGTAGAGTATGATTTTTGACAAACTCTATTCACAGTTGGATTTGCCTGAAATTAGGTATTTAGGCAGCCCTTTGCCTGGATTAATATTTACGAGACTTTTTTTTCCGGGAAACGGACCAGGGACCGACTGGGATTAGGGGAAGGGCTGGGACTTGGACTGGGACTTTTGGGCTGGAACTGTAGCTGCAACTGGGACTGGGAATAAGGAATGGAGAGGAATTAGAACTAGAGAGAGAAAATAGTGACGGAGAAAGCGATGGAGTTAGACGAAGATAGGGCAGGAAAGAAGGAGATGGAGAAAGATACGCATAGAAAGATATAGGCGGAGGGAGGAGTGAATAAAATGACAAGAAGGAGGGAGAGTTAGAGGTAAAAACTTCTTAAAACTTATGTAGATTGACCAAAGTTAGGGTAGAACAATGTCTGCCGAGTCTGCTTATATTGATAGATAAAAGAGATGAAAATTTATTTTTTCACTTTTTGAAACGTTTTGTGTTCCGCTAGCTTGGTTCACTTTCAATATATGCAAAAAAGTATACGAATGAGATAAATTAAACAATACGTGTCTTTTAAAGGTAAATAATTTATATTTGAAGCTTATAACTAATTGCGTTTTTAAAGCATTTTAAGAAAACCAAAGTAGTATGTGTGTTATTGAATCATAAAAATCAATATGTTTTAGAACATAGAGCAATTCCGAGAGTCAGATAGCTAGGGACATGATTCCGATTATGAATACCCAGAAGAAAAAATTAACGGTGCTGAACGGGTACTAATCGAATGAAGAGCGTGATATTTAGTACTCACACTTGTACCAATAGCGTTTAGGTTCACGCTAGGTATATATATATTTAAATAAATTAATCAAAAGATGCGACTATTCCAACCCAGCGTGCGACTGAAATAGTTAACGATGCGCTTAAAAGGCAAGTCAAGCGTTTCTAATTGGTTCAGTCTTAGGTGGTTCTGAAATAGTCGCAAACTTTTATTAATTAATTGCTCAGACTTCAGCGCTGTTGATACAAGTGTGGCTACCCACTCTCCCGATATGAATCCGATTAGCACCAATTCGGAGGTAGTCATTAAGGGCCGTTTTACCATCTCCAGTTAAGTTAGATTTTATCTACAGGATAGCTACCTATCAGATAAATTCATTTAATACTTAAGTTTTCACCAACACAGGGTGACCAACCAAGGGTTAAATCGATAAGTAGGACAATTGTGTAGAACAAAACATCTTTTATGAATACACGAAAATTGACCAAACAGCTTACTTTTCTTTACACTTACGGAGAAGCGAGTATGTAGAAAATTTAAATTTCTATATCTTAGAAAAAAGTGGGGCACTTAAGCCTGTATTGTGAAACTGTCGGTTTGCGTGACTGTCTCTCATTTTTTCTGTACGGTACATATAATGTTACCCGAACTTAGGCTAATTACTGTTTTTGTTTTTTTATTTGGAATGGTATAATGTGTTTTGTGTGTGTGTGGACTTTTCGGTGAACAAATCGTACAGAGTGCAAGTATAAAAGGCGTGAAATTTGTTAATATCACATTGTCTTTTTTTGTTTTAGTGTCGAAGAAGTTAGTGATATTTGCTTGTGATCTATTCAAGATAATAATATATAAAATGCTGAAACATCAATTTGCTATGTAAGTAACTAAATTAATGTTATCCTTTCAGGTTTATTGAAAAAGCAATAGTGCTGTAAATTAAAAGATATTCAAGGGTCAAATCGTTAATTAGTAAACTACACACATACAACATAAATATCCTGTTTTTGAACTTTTCCTGGGTTTAAATCACATCTAGAAATAGCTAGTGGCATAGGTCCTAGAAAGCATTACCAAAAGGACGGAGTTATTTTGTAAGAAAGGTCCTGTCTTCGCGGACTAGCCAGTTCAGCTTAACATAATCAAATTGAGCTTGGCGAATCTGATTTATAATTTGCAGTACCTACTGATAGGCTGCTGGCTACATTCAATGCGCTCACACTCAAACAAAGTTAAAAAAATACAAAGCAAATCGATTCGGCCACGTTATCAAATCGGTAGTTTATTTCTGCAGTCGGTTGAAAAACATATCTACGTATGCCTTTTCAAAGTTTCCATGCCAGCAATTAGTAGATAATTTTATCGTCTATCACCAGGTCTTAATATAATGTGCCTAACTCCACAGATGGCATTCTTAGAAGTGTTTCGTGTATTATACATTAGTCTATCCAATTAAAAGTTTTAAATAAAAACAAGTAAGGAAGGTTAAGTTCGGGTGTAACCGAACATTACATACTCAGTTGAGAGCTATGGTTACAACATAAGGGAAAATAAAAATGTAGGAAAATGAACCGAGGGAAACCCTGGAATGTGTTTGTATGACATGTGTATCAAATTAAAGGTATTAAAGAATATTTTATGAGGGGGTGGGCCATAGTTCTATAGGTGGACGCCATTTAGGGATATAGCCATAAAGGTGGACCAGGGGTGACTTTAGAATATGTTTGTACGATATGGGTATCAAATGAAAGGTGTTAATGAGTATTTCAAAAGGGCGTGGGGCTTAGTTCTATAGGCGGACGCCTTTTCGAGATATCGCCATAAAGGTGGACCAGGGGTGACTCTATAATGAGTTTGTACGATATGGGTATCAAATTAAAGGTATTAATGAGAGTTTTAAAAGGGGGTGGTGGTAGTTGTATATGTGAAGGCGTTTTCCAGATATCCACCAAAATGTGGACCAGGGTGACCCAGAACATCATCTGTTGGATACCGCTAATTTATTTATATATGTAATACCTGCCAAGATTTTAAGGGTTTTTTATTTCGCCCTGCAGAACTTTTCATTTTCTTCTACTTAATATGGTAGGTGTCACAACCGTTTTATAAAGTTTTTTCTAAAGTTATATTTCGCGTCAATAAAACAATCCAATTACCTTAACATATTTCATCCCTTTTTTCGTATTTGGTATAGAATTATGGCATGTTTTTCATTTTTCGTAATTTTCGATATCGAAAAAGTGGGCGTGGTCATAGTCGGATTTCGTTCATTTTTCATACCAAGATAAAGTGAGTTCAGATAAGTACGTGCACTGAGTTTAGTAAAGATATATCGTTTTTTGCTCAAGCTATCGTGTTAACGGCCATGCGGAAGGACAGACGGAAGACTGTGTATAAAAACTGGGCGTGACATCAACCGATTTCGCCTATTTTCACAGAAAACAGTTAACGTCATAAAATCTATTCCCCTACCAAATTTCAAAAGGATTGGTTAATTTTTGTTCGACTTATGGCGTTAAAAGTATCCTAGACAAATTAAATGAAAAAGGGCGGAGCCACGCCCATTTTTAAATTTTCTTTTATTTTTGTATTTTGTTGCACCATATCTTTACTGGAGTTGAATCTTGACATAATTTACTTATATACTGTAAAGATATTAAATTTTTTGTTAAAATTTGACTTTAAAAAAATTTTTTTTAAAAGTGGGCGTGGTCCTTCTCCGATTTTGCTAATGTTTATTAAGTGTACATATAGTAATAAGAGTAACGTTCCTGCCCAATTTCATCATGATATCTTCAACGACTGCCAAATTACAGCTTGCAAAATTTTAAATTACCTTCTTTTAAAAATGGGCGGTGCCACGCCCATTGTCCAAAATTTTACTAATTTTCTATTTTGCGTCATAAGTTCAACTCATCTACCAAGTTTCGTCGCTTTATCTGTCTTTTGTAATGAATTATCGCGCTTTTTCGGTTTTTCGAAATTTTCGATATCGAAAAAGTGGGCGTGGTTATAGTCCGATATCGTTCATTTCAAATAGCGATCTGAGATGAATGCTCAGGAACCTACATACCAAATTTCATCAAGATACCTCAAAATTTACTCAAGTTATCGTGTTAACGGACGGACGGACGGACATGGCTCAATCAAATTTTTTTTCGATCCTGATTATTTTGATATATGGAAGACTATATCTATCTCGATTCCTTTATATATGTACAACCAACCGTTATCCAATCAAACTTAATATACTCTGTGAGCTCTGCTCAACTGAGTATAAAAATGTGACTTAGGTAATAAGATTTGGAAATTAAACTCCGTATTTGTCTGTTTCGTGCGACTACTAAACCATGTCTAAAAAAATATCGGCGCGGCGGCGGCGGCGTCCGGCACTTTACTATATTTTCTACTGTTGTTGTTGTAGCAGTGCTTCGCACCATCCAATAAGTGTGACCGATCATAAATTTTCATCAATATCCTCTCACGGGAGTCCAAGGAAACTTGCTGTTTCAACAGGTGTGGACCATAATAAGAAGGGTGTAAGAGGCTTTGGTTCCACATTACAATTGAAGAGATGGTTGGTGTCATGTGGGAACACATTGCAAGAAGGACATATATTTTTTATGTCGGGGTTGATTCAGGATAGGTAAGAGTTTAACCTGTTACAGTATCTAGATCGAAGTTGAGCTAGAGTGACTCGCGTTTCCCTAGAGATTGTGCTTTCGTTTTCTACTCGTTTACGTCTGTTTAGGCCATTTATTGTTCATGTCGAAAATTGGTCGGATATGGTCGAAAGTTGTATTAATGGATGCGCATGACTGCCAGTCATTCTAACAGTTCAAAAGTTATTTAAAAACAAGTAAGGAAGGCTAAGTTCGGGTGTAACCGAACATTACATACTCAGTTCAGAGCTGTGGAGACAAAGTAAGGGAAAATCACCATGTTGTAAAAAGAACGTAGGGTAACCCTGGAATGAGTTCGTATGACATGTGTATCAAATGGAATGTATTAAAGAACATTTTAAGAGGAAGTGGCCCATAGTTCTACAGATGGACGCCATTTAGGGATATCGCCATAAAGATGGACCAGGCCTGAACCTAGGATTTGTTTGTACGATATGGGTATCAAATAAAAGGTGTTAATGAGTATTTTAAAAGGGCGTGGGTCTATGTTCTATAGATGGACGCCTTTTCGAGATATCGCCATAAAGATGAACCAGGGGTGACTCTAGAATTTGTTTATGCTATATGGGTATCAAATAAAAGGTGTTAATGAGTATTTAAAAGGGAGTGGGCCATAGTTCTATAGGTGGACGCCTTTTCGGAATATCGTTATAAAAGTGGACCAGGGTTGACTCTAGAATGCGTTTGTACAATATGGGTATCAAACGAAAGGTGTTAATAAGTGTTTTAAAAGGGAGTGGGCCTTAGTTCTATGGGTGGACGCCTTTTCGGGATATCGCCATAAACGTGGACCAGGGGTGACTCTAGAATGCGTTTGTACAATATGGGTATCAAACGAAAGGTGTTAATAAGTGTTTTAAATGCGAGTGGGCCTTAGTTCTATGGGTGGACGCCTTTTCGGGATATCGCCATAAAGTTGGACCAGGGGTGACTCTAGAATTTGTTTGTACTATATGGGTATCAAATGAAAAGGTGTTAATGAGTATTTAAAAGGGAGTGGGCCTAAGTTCTATAGGTGAACGCCTTTTCGAGATATCGCCATAAGGGTGGACCAGGGGTGACTCTAGAATTTGTTTGTACTATATGGGTATCAAATGAAAGGTGTTAATGAGAATTTAAAAAGGAGTAGGCCTAAGTTCTATAGGTGGACGCCTTTTCGAGATATCGCCATAAAGGTGGACCAGGGGTGACTCTAGAATTTATTTTGTACGATATGGGTATCAAATGAAAGGTATTAATGAGTATTTTAAAAGGGCGTGGGTCTAAGTTCTATAGATGGACGCCTTTTCGAGATATCGCTATAAAGATGAACCAGGGGTGACTCTAGAATTTGTTTATACTATATGGGTATCAAATGAAAGGTGTTAATGAGTATTTAAATGGGAGTGGGCCATAGTTCTCTAGGTGGACGCCTTTTCGGAATATCGTTATAAAAGTGGACCAGGGTTGACTCTAGAATGCGTTTGTACAATATGGGTATCAAACGAAAGGTGTTAATAAGTGTTTTAAAAGGGAGTGGGCCTTAGTTCTATGGGTGGACGCCTTTTCGGGATATCGCCATAAACGTGGACCAGGGGTGACACTAGAATGCGTTTGTACAATATGGGTATCAAACGAAAGGTGTTAATGAGTATTTTAAAAGGGCGTGGGCCTTAGTTCTATATGTGGACGCCTTTTCGAGATATCGCCATAAAGGTGGACCAGGGGTGACTCTAGAATTTGTTTGTACGGTATGGGTATCAAATGAAAGGTGTTAGTGAGTGTTTTAAAAGGGAGTGGGCCTTAGGTCTATAGGTGGATGCCTTTTCGAGATATCGCCATAAAGGTGTGCCAGGGGTGACTCTATAATTTGTTTGTACGATACGGGTATCAAATGAAAGGTTTTAATGAGTATTTTAAAAGGGAGTGGGCCTTAGTTCTATAGGTGGATGCATTTTCGAGATATCGCCATAAAGGTGGGCCAGGGGTGACTCTAGAATTTTTTTGTACGATATGGGTATCAAATTAAAGTTGTTAAAGAGTGTTTTAAAAAGGAGTGGGCCTTAGTTCTATAGGTGGATGCCTTTTCGAGATATCGCCATAAAGATGGGCCAGGGGTGACTCTAGAATTTTTTTGTACGATATGGGTATCAAATGAAAGTTGTTAATGAGTATTTTAAAAAGGAGTGGGTCTTAGTTCTATAGGTGGATGCCTTTTCGAGATATCGCCATAAAGATGGGCCAGGGGTGACTCTAGAATTTGTTTGTACGATATGGGTATCAAATGAAAGGTGTTAGTGAGTGTTTTAAAAGGGAGTGGGCCTTAGGTCTATAGGTGGATGCCTTTTCGAGATATCGCCATAAAGGTGTGCCAGGGGTGACTCTATAATTTGTTTGTACGATACGGGTATCAAATGAAAGGTTTTAATGAGTATTTTAAAAGGGAGTGGGCCTTAGTTCTATAGGTGGATGCCCATTCGAGATATCGCCATAAAGGTGGGCCAGGGGTGACTCTAGAATTTTTTTGTATGATATGGGTATCAAATTAAAGTTGTTAAAGAGTGTTTTAAAAAGGAGTGGGCCTTAGTTCTATATGTGGACGCCTTTTTGAGATATCGCAATAAACGTGGACCAGGGGTGACTCTAGAATGTGTTTGTACGATATGGGTATCAAATTAAAGGTATTAATGAGGGCTTTAAAAGGGAGTGGCCCTTAGTTGTATATGTGAAGGCGTTTTCGAGATATCGACCAAAATGTGGACCAGGGTGATCCAGAACATCACCTGTCGGGTACCGCTAATTTATTTATATATGTAATACCACGAACAGTATTCCTTCCAAGGTTTCAGGGGCTTTTGATTTCGCCCTCCAAAACATTTTCATTTTCTTCTACTTAATATCGTATGTGTCACACCCATTTTACCAACTATTTTTCTAAAGTTATATTTTGCGTCAGTAGACCAATACAATTACCATGTTTCATCCCTTTTTTCGTATTTGGTACACAATTATGGCATTTTTTTCATTTTTCGTAATTTTCGATATCGAAAAAGTGGGCGTGGTCATAGTCGGATTTCGGCCATTTTTTACACCAGTACAAAGTGAGCTCAGATAAGTACGTGAACTGAGTTTAATAAAGATATATCGATTTTTGCTCAAGTTATCGTGTTAACGGCCGAGCGGAAGGACAGACGGTCGACTGTGTATAAAAACTGGGCGTGGCTTCAACCGATTTCGCCCTTTTTCACAGAAAACAGTTATCGTCCTAGAATCTAAGCCTCTACCAAATTTCACAAGGATTGGTAAATTTTTGTTGGACTTATGACATTAAAAGTATCCTAGACAAATTAAATGAAAAAGGGCGGAGCCACGCCCATTTTGAAATTTTCTTTTATTTTTGTATTTTGTTGTACCATATCATTACTGGAGTTGAATGTTGACACAATTTACTTATATACTGTAAAGATATTAAATTTTCTTTTAAAATTTGAATTAAAAAAAATTTTTATTTTAAAAGTGGGCGTGGTCGTTCTCCGATTTTGCAAATTTTTATTAAGCAGGCATATAGTAATAAGAGTAACGTTCCTGCCAAATTTCATCATGATATCTTCAACGACTGCCAAATTACAGCTTGCAAAACTTCTAAATTACCTTCTTTTAAAAGTGGGCGGTGCCACGCCTATTGTCCAAAATTTTACTAGTTTTCTATTCTGCGTCATAAGTTCAACAAACCTACCAAGTTTCATCGCTTAATCCATATTTGGTATGATTTTATCGCACTTTTTCATTTTTTTCGAAATTTTCGATATCGAAAAAGTGGGCGTGGTTATTGTCCGATATAGTTCATTTTAAATAGCGATCTGAGATGAGTGCCCAGAAATCTACATACCAAATTTCATCAAGATATCTCAAAATTTACTCAAGTTATCGTGTTAACGGACCGTCGGACGGACGGACGGACATGGCTTAATCGAATTTTTTTTCGATATTGATGATTTTGATATATGGAAGTCTATATATATCTCGATTCCTTTATACCTCTACAACCAACCGTTATCCAATCAAAGTTAATATACTCTGTGAGCTCTGCTCAACTGAGTATAAAAAAGGCGTTTTCGATGTCAGCTTAACATGCACTTTGCATCACCCAATTCACCAAGTTATTAAAACAAAACACTAAAAGAAAAGATATATATATAATAAATTTATATGCTCACTTTGCATATTTGTTTTTTTTTTCAAAAATTAATAATGAATAATGAATTCAAATAAAATGATCCAAGGCGAACGTGTTTTCAAATTGTCCTCAAGTTGTTAAAAAAAGCAAAATATCCAAAAAAAGGTGGCGATTTTTAAAAAAATTGTATATTGCGATTGGCTGAAATAATAAGGGAATCAGTGATGCGAAATCCTTTAGTAGGTTCTAGGGGCATAAACACTACTTTGTAATGATTCTTACCTCGTACTTAAGTTGAGGATATATTTACGTATGAGAAGGGTTTGAAACTGCACTTGGGCTTATATTCAAACATCTGTTGTTTATATATCACCTACACGTTACGGCTCCTTTTACAATTGTGAATACGTAGGCACATATATCTACCAGGTGAGGATTTGTCCTTCGCAAGAACACTCAAAGTGGTGAAGCAAAACCTTTCCCAAGACAGTCGAACTAATGACCGTGTGTGCAACTACCCTAACGTAGTGGACAGTCAAACTAGTCTGAAAACTGAAGCTTCGCGGTCATCCATAATGAGTTCTTATATCATAAGCCCCGAAAACAGCAGTGAACATCTGTCAACTAAAAATCGGTCGACTTTCATTCTAAAATATCGTTTTGATTTAACGAAGACTATTGAAATCAATGTTGTGAACACAAACGTCTGCAAACTTTGGTCTACATTTTAAAAATTTTATCCAGGGTCCTTGTAAAATTATAATTATGTAGATCCGCCGAGGATTGTACGATTTTCACCCACCCTGACATCCACTTAAACTGCTTATGATTTCGAGGGCGGCATCCTTGGCGGAATAGTCACTCCCTAACGTTTCAAGGTGTTTCTCTGGTGTAGCTCGGCAGCATAGCGCCACAAAGGCGTCCGTTGGAAAGTCTTCGGAGCTGTTCGAAGAGCTGTTCGGAGGAGTTCGGAGTCACAGTCCTATAGCTGATGTGCTGGCATATGGTGTGAGGGTCAGGAGGCGTGGTCGCGATTGCTACTGTTCGCACATCGGGAATTATAGCTCTTAAAGACAGCCGAAAAAACTGGAGGCGCCCTGTGCCACGAGAGTCATGAGTATTAATAGACCATTAATAGCAACCGTAAGTCGCCTTTGTGCGTGACCGCCATGGAGCCACAAATGATTTAAAGAAATTGTGTTCGCGACGATTGTTAGGAGTTAACCTTAGGTGAAACTACGCTTTGCACGAGATATACAGACAAAAGTGTGAATATTTTTTGTAGCTCTATTTCTTTTCAGCAGACGCAGCAGTACCAATTCCTAAGACCGGGGTTAGGTTCGAAGCCTCTCTGGAGTAAGCGAACCAGGAGCAATCCCTCCGCAAGGAGCTACTACAAAAAATTGTAGAACGGTCTGCGAGATCTTGAGGCAAAAACTCCGGATCTTTCCGAAATGGCCAACACGTTGATTTCCTTAAATACATACAAACAAAACGTTTCCCAAATATTATATTTTTAAATAGAAAAATCAAGCTTTTTAAAGTAAGAACGCCGCCGCCGCCGATATAGAATAGAGCTTACGCCGTCGCCGCCGCCGATAAAGTTATCGGCGTAAACCTCTAATAACTACAAAGTGGCAATTAAATTGCCCAACAAGCAGAGAACATGTAACGAAAGAGAACCGCCTACAGAGCGAACAGTGGGAAACAGTAAAGCATCAAATCGCGTGTAGGCAATTCACCATTGGAGAAATGAGGCACGAAATTCGTCAATTCCAACGCTAGAAAAATATTATTTTGATATAATAAACACAACTTAACTGTTAAGGTTTTCAATAACTTTTTTTTTGTTTGAGAAATTTCAACGAAAACTCCGGCTTTTTTTTATTAATTTTCAAGTAGGTAATGTGGTGAATTACCTACCACCAGTTTGACAATTTCTCTTGCTGTACGTCGTTGGTTATTCTCTATAAATTTACGTCTCTGCGTAAGTGAAAACGGCAATTGCCTAAGCTGGCATTAAAACTTTGTATTTCCAATACGTTGGCAATTCTCCTTTCCCAACTGACGTTACATCAATATAAAATGCCACAGCATATGAAACAAAGGGAAACTGTGAAATAAAGGGAAACTGGGAAACAAATGGAAATCGTGAAACGGGTTTGTAAATAAATGAACAAAAAATTTTAGCTTGGGTTTTCCTCACACTCTGTTTTATCGACTTTCATTCAAATATCGAACATAATGGAAACTCCTTTGACCATTAATAAGCGGATCAGTTTTGGCCAGTTTTGATGTCAGTCATTTTTATAAGCTTTTATTTACTTTCACTTGGCTGTTGTCTGTAACCAAATCTTGCAAGTTAAATTTGATACACTTCCCGGTGTCCGATTGAGCTGTATAAATCCGATGACAATGCAATGTTACTTTACGAGAATTCGATACATTAATCGATAACGGAGTTATCGGTAATTTGTGTTCACAAGGGAATAAAAGCCTAAGTCTTTTGTCAAAAATGCTTCAACTAACTTAGTCACATTTTATTTCGATTATGAATATGCCCCAATATATTTGCATCATGATATAAAAAATCGTGTACTCGTGCTTTTATTAGAACAATTAGGACTGTGATATAAACTGTAAGATTTAATAATTTAGGTGTAAAGTTTTAATGTTAAAAATATATAATTATGTAAAATATGGAATTTTTTTGTCGCAGACGATGAAGCCTAATTATCGTTAAAGGTTACAATGAACTTATAAAGTGTTATATTTCTTACAGTCAATTTATTTTTTACTTTTTAGTTAATTTTATTAACCAATAATACAAGCTTATTTTTAAAAAGTTTTTTTCTTTAATTTTATGGACTAATAAAAACCAAGCAATAACTTATGAAAATAAATACAGTTTGTAGCGTGGACACAATAATGAAAAAATTAAAACTTGGCGCGATTTTTCTTCGAGTAGATTCAGACGACGGAGTGTTTGAAAAACTTACGATTGGTTTTCCTTAGGTCAAAAGAAATGCCATCAAAACCTGCTTCAAGCTGGCCCGCTGGAGAGTTGTGGTCAAAAGCCATTAGATCACAACCCATCTCATTATTTCTCCTTTCACACGCTTTGGCATTATTTATTGGCGGGAGGGCTCAGGGAAAACGAATATAAATAGGCAGTATGTTAGCAAAGGAAATTTGAAGGTCAAATCTGCCAAACCGTTGGGCAAAAGCTCTAAGCCATATAAAAAGCAACATCAAAAGCTTTAGATACAAGTTTTTTATAATTATAAAACAATTTCTTTTTTGTTGATTTGACTGTTGAAGCACTTAATTAAGAATCAACAACTCGTGCGAAGTTGGTCAATAGCTAATTCTGATGGATAAAAATGTACAACTATATCGGTTGCATGAAGGTGTAACTCGGTTGATTTTACCAGCTGTTTCTTGAAGAAAACTTCTTTGATCAGTGTTGCCGTTGTCACACAAATTTGTAATTTCCTTGCGTTTTCTTCTAAATTTTGTATTCGGTGCCTTGAGTACTTTTTTCCTAAATAGCTGTCAATTTTGAGACTTGTCTTTCAAACAGTGTTTTTTAAAAAGTATTAGTAATTTAAAATGTTTAACATTCAAAAAAAAAAAACAAAAGAATACGCAAACTGTTATTAATTCCAGGTCAAGTTTCATTAATATTTGAAAAATCTAAAATTCCCTCCGATACTATTTGGATCAAGGTTTATTCAAATAACAAATAACAAATAACCAAAAAATATACTAATTGTGTTAATTAATAAAATATAATGACTTTTAAATTTAAGCTCTCTTTTTGTTTCTATACCATTTTTTTTTTTCAGAATAGATTTTTTTCTTAAGTTCATACTAATTCAAAATTTTCTTCTTTGGAACGTTGAGGTGTGATATATTGAAAATATTTAGACATTTAAAATTGATAATGAGACCAGATCGAAAATCGGCAAAAATTAACGACTTGCCATGAAATGCTCGAATAATTTTAGATGGTAGCTCGCTTCAAACGTATCCCATTGACAAGAAAAAGGATATAAAGATATTGAGTTATCCAAATACGTTAAGCAATTCTTTTTTATTAAACAAACAAATTTTAAAATTATCAGACAAACATTCAAACAAGTTAATACTTTACCAAAATTGTCAAAACAGATATATTTTTTAAGAAATAGTTTAGGCATTATATATGTATATAAACTTGCTTTTATGTGTTTGCAGTTACAAAAATAAATAAAAACAAGTAAAGGTGTCTAAGTTCGGGTGTAACCGAACATTATATACTCAGCGTGAGCTGCGATTGTACATTTCATTTCAGATAAATTACTTTTCTACATAATAACTGGCACCGCCCGTTAAAAAAATGTCTCCCAATTTCCTCTTACAATAAAATTTGATAAGTGAAATATTATTGATTCAAAACTATTTTTTGCTAAGTTATAACTTATTATTCTAGTCTAAGACCCTTTTAAACTTTTCTTATATTTAAGTTGCTGTGGTATTCAACCGATCCCGTCCATTTTTACTAGAAAAATTTCCTGCTATAGGAAAAGTATGTGTACCCAATTTTATTACGATATGTTAATTTTTCTTCGAGTTATGGCTCCCGGAACATAGAAAATTGCTTAGTCATAAAAGGGGCGGTGCCACACCCATTTTCAAAAATTTTAGTGTTTTCCTATTTGATTTTATAATTCAATTTAGAAAGTAAAATTCCATTGATACAAAGCTCTTTTTCGCTAAGATATACCTTATTATTTTCGTCTACGACCCTTTAAAAAATCTTTTATATAAAAGTAGGCGTGGTCTTTAACCGATCTCGTCCATTTTTTCTAGAAAAATTTCTTGCTGTAGGGAAAATTCGTGTACCCAATTTTATTACGATCGGTTAATTTGTCTCCGAGTTATGGCTCCCGAAACATAGAAAATTGCTTAGACATAAGGGGGCGGTGCCACTGTAATAATTGAAATAATTGATTTTGGTGTAGTGCTGTAGCGGCACCAAATAGAATTTACTGCCAATTGAAACGGCAGCAGGTTGAATTCTCTTCTTCGCTCAAAAGTTGCTTTCTTTTATACAAAATTTCTATGAGCTCAAATACTTACGTACACTAATACTTACAAACTAAGTATAACACACATATACATTCAATTCAGTTCCCTGGGAACTGTATTCTAAGCATAATTAAAATTGGCTGTGGAATGTTCAACGCAAGCATAAATGAATCATGTTAATAATTTGTCTACAGATAAATGCTTGTCGCGAGCAAGCTCTAAACAGTGGCATACCAAGGCTCAGGTTTCCATATGATGCACGGTGTACAAAATATATGTTTGTACAAATGAATGAATGCGTCAATAGAATCTCATGCCGTACCAAAGCGAGCCAAAATATACGTATGTACAATTGTATGAATATGTATGTAAGAGTCAATATATTTTAAGGCATTCCAAAACGGGTTTAAATATATGTTTGTACAAATGAATGAATAACTTAATGACTGAATGCTACACCACGCCCATTTTTTAAATTTTGAAGTTTTTCCTATTTATTGTTATAAATCCACTTGGGAAATGAAATACCATTGATATAAAGCTATTTTTTGCAAAGATATAGCCCACAACCCTTTTAAAAATCTTTTATATAAAAGTGGGCGTGGTCCTTACCCGATTTCGTTAATTTTTCTTCATTCCATATAGTAAAGGCAACTTCTCTGCCGTAATTTGTTACGATAGGTTTAATGATTATACTAAATTGAGCAGAGCTCACAGAGTATACTAAGTTTGATTGGATAACGGTTGGTTGTACAGGTATAAAGGAATCGAAATAGATTTAGACTTCCATATATCAAAATCATCAGGATCGAAAAAAAATTTGATTGAGCCATGTCCGTCCGTCCGTCCGTCCGTTAACACGATAACTTGAGTAGATTTTGAGGTATCTTGATGAAATTTGGTATGTGGGTTTCTGAGCACTCATCTCAGATCGCTATTTAAAATGAACGATATCGGACTATAACCACGCCCACTTTTTCGATATCGAAAATTTCGAAAAACAGAAAAAGTGCGATAATTCATTACGAAAGACAGATAAAGCGATGAAACTTGGTAGGTGAGTTGAACTTATGACACGGAATAGAAAATTAGTAAAATTTTGGACAATGGGCGTGGCACCGCCCACTTTTAAAAGAAGGTAATTTAAAAATTTTGCAAACTGTAATTTGGCAGTCGTTGAAGATATCATGATGAAATTTGGCAGGAACGTTACTCCTATTACTATATATACGCTTTATAAAAATTAGCAAAATCGGAGAAGGACCACGCCCACTTTAAAAAAAAATTTTTTTTTAAGTAAAATTTTAACAAAAAATTGAATATCTTTACAGTATATAAGTAAATTATGTCAACATTCAACTCCAGTAATGATATGGTGCAACAAAATACAAAAATAGAAGAACATTTCAAAATGGGCGTGGCTCCGCCCTTTTTCATTTAATTTGTCTAGGATACTTTTAATGCCATAAGTCGAACAAAAATTTACCAAACCTTTTGAAATTTTGTAGGGGCATAGATTTTATGACGTTAACTGTTTTCTGTGAAAATGGGCGAAATCGGTTGATGCCACGCCCAGTTTTTATACACAGTCGTCCGTCTGTCCTTCCGCGTGGCCGTTAAGACGACAACTTGAGCAAAAATCGACATATTTTTACTGAACTTAGTTCACGTACTTATCTGAACTCTGAAATCCGACTATGACCACGCCCACTTTTTCGATATCGAAAATTACGAAAAATGACAAAAATGCCATAATTCTATACCAAATACGAAAAAAGGGATGAAACATGGTAAGGTAATTGGATTGGTTTATTGACGCGAAATATAACTTAAAAAAAACTTTGTGAAATGGGTGTGACACCTACCATATTAAGTAGAATGAAATGAAAAAGTTATGCAGGGCGAAATAAAAAACCCTTGAAATATTGGCAGGTGTTACATGTATCCAACAGATGATGTTTTGGGTCACCCTGGTCCACATTTTGGTCGATATCTGGAAACGCCTTCACATATACAACTACCACCACTACCTTTTAAAACTCTCATTAATACCCTTAATTTGATAACCACCTATAGAACGAAGGCCAACTCCCTTTTAAAAATACTCATTAACACCTTTCATTTGATACCCATATCGTACAAACAAAATCTAGAGTCACCCCTGGTCCACCTTTATTGCGATACCTCGAAAAGGCGTCCACCCATAGATCTAAGGCCCACTTCCTTTTAAAATAGTCATTAACACCTTTCGTTTGATACCCGTATTGTTCAAACGCATTCTAGAGTCACGCCTGGTCCACCTTTATGCCGATATCTCGAAAAGGCGACCACCTATACAACAACCACCACTCCCTTTTGATACCCATATCGTACAAACACCTTCGAGAGTCACCCCTTGTCCACCTTTATGGCGATATTTCGAAACGGCGTCCACCTATAGAACTAAGGCACACTCCATTTTAAAATACTCATTAACACCTTTCTTTTGATACACATATTGTACAAACGCATTCTGGAGTCACCCCTGGTCCACCTTTATGGCGATATCCCTGAATGGCGTCCACCTTTAGAACTATGGCCCACTCCCTCATAAAATACTCTTTAATGCCTTTCATTTGATACACATGTCATACAAACACATTCCAGGGTTTCCCTCGGTTCATTTTCCTATATGGTTATTTTCCCTTATGTTGTCACCATAGCTATCAACTGAGTATGTAATGTTCGGTTACAACCGAACTTAACCTTCCTTACTTGTTTTTGATTTATGATTAATAATATTTATCACAAGTGCGCGGTGCCACGCCCATTTAAAAACAAAATTTTCAAATTTTTATCAAGAGTCTCAATATAAGTCCATACGTCAAATTTCAACATTCTAGGTGTATTATTACAAAAAATCAGGTTTTTTGTGTTTTCCAAAATGTTATATATATATATAAAACTGGGCGTGGTTATCATCCGATTTCGCGCATTTTCAATACCAATCTATTCTGGGCCCAGATAAGCTAGTGTACCAAATTTGGTGAAGATATCTCAATATTTACTCAAGTTATAGTGTTAACGGGCAGACAGACGGTCATAGCTCTATCAAATTTTTTGTCGATACTGATGATTTTGGTATATGGAAATCTATATCTATCTCGATTCCTTTATAGCTGTACAACCAACCGTTATCCAATCAAAGTTAATATACTCTGTGTGCAAAGCACGCTGAGTATAATAACGCGCGACATGCCTCCGAGAAGTTTTAGGCCGAGCTTTACTTCGACTTTGCGTCGTGCTACTTTTAAAATTTTTTATACAAGTTGGCGGACCCTTCCCTACATGCCTTATGCCGACTTCGATAGGCATTTGCAAGCAGATCAATTTTCGCTGAGAAGCTTTTCATGGCTGAAATACCAAATTCCTGCTAAGGGGTTGCACCGATTGTTTCTAGAAAAATCCCTTTTTTTTTAAGATTTTGAAGCTACATTTTACTGTCCTAAACCACAGGATGTACGATGTGGTAGGTTAGCACGTTACCATCACACCACGGCGTCCGCCATTACATTGGGTGCTTATTCAACCTGAACTATTATCTACGTGAACTACAGAAAAATCGACTATTCCTTAATTTTAGTTAGAAGTTTATCGGAGTCTGGCGCAAAGTTCAAGACAACCGCCGAAACAAAATAGGAAAATAAAATAAATAAAATTAATATAAAATAGAGGCTAAAAAAAGGGCATAAATTAAAGTAAAATTAAATAAAAATAAATAAATAAACCAAATAAAATAAATAAGTAAATTAAAAAATGTAAGTTAACACAAAATAAAATAATGTGAAACAAAAACAATAAAATAAAATAAAGAAAAAAAAATAAAATAAAATTTAATTCAATACAACAAACTAAGATAAAATGTAATCTAAAAAAAACTAACAAAAAAGAATTTAGTAAATTAAAAAAAAAAAAAATTAAATTAAATTAAATAAAATACTCCAAATAAAATGAAATTAAAAAGATTGAATGAAATAAACCAAAAAATAAAATAGATTAAAATAAATTAAATGAAATTAAATAAGATGATATAAAATGAAAAAGAATCATTTATCAATAGGCCGATAAAACATAAACAATTGTAAAAAACATTAAGTGAAAATAATAGAACAAAATGAAATAAAAATATATAAAATTAAATTAAAAATAGGATCAAATTAAGTTAAAAAAAAAAACAATTTATAAAATCAAAAGCAATCTTAACAATATAATAATATTTTTTTAATTAATTTCACTTTTTTTTCAGTGTCCCTCTGTCAATTTTAATTTTATTTACATCATCATGTTTGGTGGCCGGACAAGTTGAAAGATCAGGCCCGTGTCGAGAAGATATAGAGTTCGTGTCAAGCGTGGACCCATCAATAGTTAAGTTCTATATAGTTAATTTATTTAAATGTCAACTCTATAAAGCTAGGCCAATTTTATGGTACTATGCATAGACTTTAACGCCATTTTAAAAGCTTATGTTTTAATTATTTTCAGTTCGAAATTAACTGGTATATGCATAGTAGATACCCCTTCAACTCCGATGAAAATTTTCGCTGCTATAAAACTGAATACACGCATAGAAATAACAAAGTTTATAGAGTAAAAAACTCGAAAATACATAAGGAAAAGTAAGTATTTTTAATTGCAGGCTTTAGCTTTTGGTTTTAGCTAAAAGTTATGTTGTCTTTTGTGTTGTTGATTTTTCGACAGGGTGTGAAAGGGAAGACTTTTGTGTCAAAAGAAACTTTTTTCAAATTCCAAGTGCATAGGTAAAATATTTTTTTCCCTTTTCGTTCTCAAAAAATAACACTGAAGATGGCATAACACAGAACCCGGTTAGTATTCAAATTAAATTTGACAAGGAATGATGGACATTTTTCCAATATACATCAATTACTTCAATTGGAACCATTTTCCGCCATTCCTTGTAAAGTTTGGTTTAAAGACAAACCGGTTTTGGCGTTGTGCGATCTATAGTGCAATTTATCGAGAACGAAACAAGAAAAGTTAAAGTGAACTATAAAACTACGTTAACTATAAAATTACGTTTTGAAAAAAAATATCTTTCAACCCAAATGACTACACTTTTCTTTATTTATATATATGGCCCGAATTCGAACCAATAATTTTCAATGCAAGAGAATTGTCGCAGCGGAGAGGGGTGAAAGCAGAGTCACGCCAAAGCAGTGTACAGTATCTCTACACAGGGACCTCGAAAACAATTGCTGCCAACTGTTTGCCTGCATAGATGACCTAGATATTCTGGTTAGGGGTAAATTTCTTGTAAAGTTAAAAATTAAGCCACAAATCAGCCAATTAAACAGTGGACTGGAGAGCTGGTCTGCCGAAACGATTGATATCAAAAACGCTCATGCAGCCCTGGTAAGGGTTCCGAAAATATTGGTTAGGGATCTGACAAATACTCAAAACCTCTTCGTGTTAAAGCTGCATTTAGGACGATGAGACTAAATCATGTTGTCCCTAAATGCTTTAAGGGTTTACAACTTTTTTCGGCGCTAGGTTGTAGTTTGGACTCAGTTTAGTCACATCTCCGGAGGATATACATATCCATGGTCTAATTTAGTGGTATTTGAAAACACATTGTCGCTACAAATGAAATCTACAAGTGAATTCACTAACTCGAGGTTTTACTAACTTAATTCGTGCTCAACCGATTTAACGGCTTTGGCTGTCCAAAAAGATGCTCCAGTCGCTTCCTTATTTGACTGAGGTGTCCCAATTTTAACACCAAGGGAATTTAAACCGTTCTCCATTTGGTCCTTCCAGCGAGCCGCCCTGTCTGAAATTTCGTTTAGTTTTGAGCCGCTGTCCTTTCCGATTCTAGCTAAGCTGAATGTGTTGCTCAACGTCATTTTGCACAGCCATATAAATTTTGCGGGGAAACCAAATTCAGAATTGACGTATATGGGCTGCTCATTTTCAAGCTGTCGAAGGCGGTTTTAAAATTGGCGAAGAGGTAATATGTGTCAATGCTTTTTTCGCGACTTTTTTGCAAGATTTGGCGTATAGTCAAAATCTGGTCGATTGGGGATTCACCAGGTGTGAAGCTGAAGTTTGCAGTATCCCACTTTGTGCAGACTGGGCAAAGAACATATGGATTCCAAGCGTCACGCATGCACTCATCCGATGATATTTCGCATATCTGATCGTATTTTGCACAAAGGCTGATACATGCGCCCTTGATCAACTGCTCGGCGCCGTATTTGAAAAGCTCTGCAGAAAAACCATCAGCGCCGTGGTTTTGTTGTTTTTAGTCTGGTTATTGATATTCTGATTTCGTCATAGTCGGGTGGAGGAACCATAAATTCATCGATTGCGGGCTCGAAGTCATCATCTTACTTGGGCGATAGGTACATCGCTGTATCCATTTGGAAGGTCACAGAAGTGTTCCCTACATAATCAAAGTACTCTCTGAACATCGGTTAAAAGGTCACCGTCTTCATTCTGAAAGTATTTCACCCCGGACTAAGAACATTTCGTGTCGCCGAATTTTTTCGCTAAAATTTGCAGGCGTCATTCCTGGTGACTAACAGCTGATGCTCCTCGCACTCATGCCTTCCTGTCTATGCTATTTTCCTCCTGCAAAGGCGTCTCGCTTCCTCTCTCAGCTGGGAGTAATGTTCACATACCCTTCTTGTTGTTTACTTTGAAAAATACACGGCAATCTAACACATTTTTGTTCACATTTATTAGCAATTGCGTAAATTCTAAGACCGCAACAATTACAATCCTTTCGGGTGGAAAAATTGAAGTTGAATATGATGAACCAGGTGGTAAGTTATTATAATCATATCTTTTTAAGAAATTTAAACTATAAATTTTATATATATTTTGCAGCCCCTGTTCTACGTTACAACATTCTAACGTATTGCAACGATTATGTTATCTCCTATATCTGCGAAAATTTACCAGGCAGAAAACACAAGGGTTAGTAATTTTTATTTTGAGTAAGCATCTCGATTTTTGTCTGTGTCCGAACGCCGCCAGACCAGGTAACTATTATGCATGTTCGTCACCGAAAGCTAACGGTCTGCAAGATCATTTGAGTGATATAAGTATAAATAGAAGCGGTTTTCTTATTGGTGGAAAATCAGTACCAGTGAAAACCTTTTCGAATCCTGAGTTTTTTGGACAATGTCTTATTTTATTAAAAGTTATTTCAGCCGACTTATTCTCATTCTCTATGCCATAAAGGCTGCAAAAAAGATATAGGAGCACGCGCTAATACAACTCTCTCACATACAGGACATGCATTTTAAAATGTGTCGCAATTTATAGTTGACCTGGCCGGTCCGTGAAGACGCCAAACAGGATGAATGAGTCCATAGTGCCGTGCAATGCATGGAGTAAAAAATCTTATTTTACTAATTTTTGTTTTCATTTTATTTAAGAAACATTTTTCATAATTTTTTTTTATTATTTAATTTTGCAAACTTTTTTCACTGACTTCTTTTACTAATTATTTTTAATGTTATAAGTTCCTTTTTAAATTATTCTTTTCTGTTTTGAAATATTTTTTTTACCAATATTCTTTACTAATTTTAATGAAATCAAGTTTTCTATTTTCTTACATTTTCACAAATTTTATGAATTTTTATACCTTTCATGAAAATGAAATGGTATATTAACGAATCTCAAAATTGTAAGTCGTTAAAGGAAAATAGATAGACCCACCATTAAGTATACTAAAATAATCAGAATGAAGAGCTGAGTTGATTTAGCCATGTCTGTCTGTCCGTCATGTCTATTTGTATGCAAACTAGTCCCTCAATTTTTGAGATATCTTGATAAAATTTTGTGAGCGGATGTATTTAGGTGTCCGATTAGATATTTGTCGGAACCGGCCGGATCGGACCACTAAAGCATATACAACCGATTTTTCAGAAAAAGAGGATTTTTGTCATACCTTCCCCAATTTATCAGATATATATAGTATACATCTCCACAACCGATTGTTCAGGTAAGCAACTTTTCGTAATTACTGCCCTATTTTAAGAGCTAGAGACTTCAAATTTCAGCGAAAGCTTACGTATATACCATATATTGTTGTCTGAAAAAATCATAAAGAGCGCTGGTATATATAGAATATATATGGAGGTATATATAGTATATATTGTGAGGAAGTGATACTCACATCACTAATTTGATACTAAGTAAATAAAGCCACAACAACAATAAAGCAAGCTGCCACAATTTTATGTACAAATTAATCATCTTGTACACACATACATAGAACCAGCAGAGAGATTCTCACAAACGCATGTCATCATCAGTTACCACTTCGCTCACAAAAACACACGCATATGGTTACACACTACAAATACACGCGCGTATGGCTAGTGGCCAGGTAGAGGATACTAGAGGAAGAAACATCTAGAAATTGGGGCAGACACTATAAAAGCAGCAGAAGCTGAGTAGTCCGTATCCAGTTTGATTTAAGCACGCTATCTTTTGAGAAGTAGAAGTGTTATTGTGAAGTACTTTTATAAAGGCCATATTTCATTATTGAATAGTGGAGTTATTTATTCAACAGTTTAGTGATTCGAACGTTAGTAGAAGGTTGCAAATAAACGGAATTTCCAAAAATTCGTTACAATTGGTGTCAGAAGAGGAATTTTTGAATAAATTTCGAAGATTTCGTGTACTACAAGGACATGGGAAATTGGAGTGAATTGAAGATCCAGCAACTGAAGAAGGAGTTGGAGAGCCGTGGATTGAATACAACCGGCAATAAGCTCGAACTTCAGTCACGACTACGAAAGGCAATGGAAACAGCAGGAATTAACGTGGAAGAGTATGTATTTCATCTTGATGACGACGAGACAACAACAAAAATTGAAGAGAAAAACGAAACATCGCAGACGGTTACGAGCACAGACTTGAACACGATTATGGCTGCAATATCTGCTCAAACATCGACAGTGTCATCTCAACTGGCAGAACAGAAGACGTATATGGCATCCCAACTGGAATGACAGGAGACACGCTTAACATCCAAAATGGAAACTCAACTGGAAGAACAGAAACATATATGGCATCTCAACTGGAATCGCAGGAGACACGCATAACATCGAAGATTGATGCACATGAAACGCGGATTTCAGAAATGTAGACACAAATTACATCCAAGATGGAAGCACAACTGAAAGAACAAGAGACACGCATAACAGTACAACTCGAAGCGCAAGAGGCGCGTCTATCATCAAAATTCGAAACGCGTATGGAGGAGAAAATAACGCAGTTTCAGGAAAAAATCGAGGCCGAGGTGGATGCTTTGAGAGGTCGTATACAGGAGTTGCAACTAAATCGCCCAGCTGTTTCAGCAAGCAATACAAAGATAAAAACTCCATCTTTTGACGTCTCTGTCCCTTTCCAGGTGTTTAAGATTCAATTTGAGAAGGCCGCAGCAGTGAACAACCGGTGTGCTGAATAAAAAGTTACTGCACTATTCGTGGCATTGAAAGGATCTGCTACTGAAGTCCTACAGACCATTCCAGATGGCGAACGGAACTGTTATGAAGCATTGATCGGCGCTCTATAGAGACGATACGGAACCGAGCCTAAGAGACAGATATACCAAATGGAGTTACTGGACCGCTTCCAGAGGGCTGGGGAAACATTACAAGAGTTTTCGTCGGATGTTGAAAGGCTGGCACATTTAGCGAATGCGGACGCACCCGTGGAATACACCGAAAAGGTAAAAATTCAGAGCTTTATTAATGGAATACGTGATGTCGAAACGAAGCGAGCGACATACGCAAATCCAAAACCTGCTTTCGCAGAAACGATATCACATGCTCTGATTCAGGAAACAGCGTCGCTTCTATGTAAGCCAGTTTTCAAAGCACGCCGTCTGGAAGTAGAAAGAGCGGGTAGACGCAATTTTGGAATCTTTAAAAGGAACACAACAGAAGAATAATGGTGCAATCAAATGTTATAAGTGTGGAAAGCCCGGGCACATGGCACGTCATTGCAGCACCGATCCTGGTAGTTCCATCTTGGCTGGTCGTAAATGTAGAGCTGGAGGAGATAAGCAAGAGCGAGTCAGATATAAAGATCGAAAACTTGCCCCAGCTATTGAATGTTCTGTGATATCTATCTCGAAGAAAATCGAGCAGTCTTGCCGCCAGAGAAAATGTGAATGGCGTTTACTGACTGTAGATACGGGCGAATCTCATTCCTTAATCCGATCTGATTTGGTCAATAGGAGAGTAAAGCCATTACCTGGAGCAAGACTGCGTACGGTCACTGGAAGTATAACCAAGTCCAGGGAGAAATGATCTATGAAATCTTAATTGGGCAGGTCATGGTTCTACATAAATTCGTTGTGGCGGAGATTGTTGATGAAGTCATATTGGCAGTGGACTTCTTAGTTGACCATGCCATCAGGATTGACATGCAAAGAAGAAATATGCACTATAAGAAACAGGATATGCCACTTAACTTTAGTTTGGAGAAAGGGTTCAGCAGTAACCAAGTACTGGTGGAGATGACTCGACAAAGACCATGAAAGTCAAAGGTAAAAGTTGATGGATCGAATGGGCCAAACAAAGCGAAATCAAAAGTACTGCGAGAAAAACATTGGCATTGACAAAACCAAAGGGATGCAGAAAAACGAAGTAAAGAATTTCCCAGAAGGAATGCGAGGGTAGTTTCAAGCCAGGCGCACTACTGTTGTGAAACGTGGGAACGATACTGATTATGCGAAGCCAATCCGTCAAGCGCAAGCTCTGCGAAGTAGTTCATTGGCCAAAGAACAGAGTGTGAGGGAACGGTCCAGGGTAATGAGTAGTAGGATGAAACCCAGGTACGACAAGGACTATAATTCGAAAGGTTTCTTGGAGGGAGATTTGGTACTGCTATACAACCCTCACCAGCGGAAAGTTGTCCCATCCAAATTTTGGTGCAGTTGGGTAGGCCCGTGCAGAGTTGCGAAGGTGATCAATGGTGTCATCTACCGCATACAAACAGTTGGGAAACCACGAAATAGAAAGGTGCTTCATTTGGAGAGGCTAGCAGCGTGCAGACCAGAAAATTTGTCTGATCGGGACGATCAGACTTAGGTGGAGGACAGTGTGACGAATATTAGTAACACTAAGTGATACTCACATCACTAATCTGATACTAAGTAAATAAAGCCACAACAACAATGAAGCAAGCTGCCACAGTGGTATGTACGTAAACAAATTAATCATCTTGTACGCACCAACATACAAGCAGCATAGAGATTCTCACAAACGCATGTCATCATCAGTTACCACTTCGCTCACAAATACACGCGCATATGGTTACACACTACAAATACACGCGCGTGTAGTGTAGTGGCAGGAACGTTACTCCCATTACTATATGTATGCTTAATAAAAATTAGCAAAATCGTAGAACGACCACGCCCACTTTTAAAAAAAAATTTTTTTAAAGTCAAATTTTAACAAAAAATTTAATATCTTTACAGTATATACATAAGTAAATTATTTAAACATTCAACTCCAGTAATGATATGGTGAAACAAAATGCAAAAATAAAAGAAAATTTCAAAATGGGCGTGGATCCGCCCTTTTTCAATTAATTTTTCTAGGATACTTTTAATGCCATAAGTCGAACAAAAACTTACCAATCCTTGTGAAATTTGACTGGGGCTTAGATTCTGGGACGATAACTTATTTCTGTGAAAAAGGGCGAAATCGGTTGAAGCCACGCCCAGTTTTATACACAGTCGACCGTCTGTCCTTCCGCTCGGCCGTTAACACGATAACTTGAGCAAAAATCGATATATCTTTACTAAACTCAGTTCACGTACTTATCTGAACTCACTTGGTATTGGTATAAAAAATGGCCGAAATCGGACTATGACCACGCCCACTTTTTTGATATCGAAAATTACGAAAAACGAAAAAATGCCATAATTCTATACCAAATACGAAAAAAGGGATGAAACATGGTATTTGGATTAGTTTATTTATGCAAAATATAACTTTAGAAAAAAACTTTGTAAAATGGGTGTCACACCTACCATATTAAGTATAATGAAATGAAAAAGTTCTGCATGGCGAAATAAAAATCCCTTGAAATCTTGGCAGGAATACTGTTCGTGGTATTATGTATATAAATAAATTAGCGGTATCCAACAGATGATGTTCTGGGTCACCCTGGTCCACATTTTGGTCGATATCTGGAAAACGCCTTCACATATACAACTACCACCACTCCCCTTTAAAAGCCTCATTAATACCTTTCGTTTGATACCCATATTGTACAAACGCATTCTAGAGTCACCCCTGGTCCACCTTTATGGCGATATCTCGAAAAGGCGACCACCTATACAACTACCACCACTCCCTTTTAAAACCTTCATTAATACCTTTAATTTGATACCCATATCGTACAAACGCATTCTAGAGTCACCCCTGGTCCACCTTTATGGCGACATCTTGAAAAGGCGCCCACCTATAGAACTAAGGCCCACTCCCTTTTAAAATGTTCATTAAGCCCTTTCATTTGATACCCATATCGTACAAAAAAATTCTAGAGTCAACCCTGATCCACCTTTATGGCGATATCCCTAAATGGCGTCCACCTATAGAACTATGGCCCACTCCCTCTTAAAATACTCTTTAATACCTTTCATTTGACACACATGTCATACAAACACATTCCAGGGTTACCCTCGGTTCATTTTCCTACATGGTTATTTTCCCTTATGTTGCCACCATAGCTCTCAACTGACTATGTAATGCTCGGTTACACGGTTAAATAATAATCTTATCTAATATAGTATATATATATAGTATATATATTTTTTTTTGCAATTTCAGCCCCATTTTAACAGCTAGAAGCTTAAAATCTCACCAAATGCTTACGTGTATAGCATATATTGTTGTCTGAGGAAATCATAGAGATCGGTGGTATATATAGTATATATCTCATATAACCGATAGTTCAGATAAGAAACTTTGCGCAATTTCTGCCCCATTTTAACAGCTAGAAGCTTCAAATTTCACCAAATGCTTACGTATATAGCATATATATTTTTGTCTGAAAAAATCATAGGGATCGGTGGTATATATAATCTAAACCCCATATAAACTGTCATTTTTGCCCTTTTTTACGGCTAGAAGCTTCAAATTTCATCAAATTTCTTCAAATACTTACATTGACGTCATATATTGTTGAAATACGTGATTCGTAGTCATAGTTTTTACATGCAGACTACAAAAAACGTGAAGCTTTGCATCCTCAAACAAAGTATCTACCTTTTATACCTTTCATGAACATGAAATGGTATATTAACTTTGGTCCGATGTTTATAACGTTGAGAAATATAGAAGATAGTCTCACCATTAAGTATACCGAATTGATAAGGGCGACGAACTGAGTTGATATAGCCATGTCCGTCTGTCCGTCCGTCCGTCCGTTTGTCCGTCCATCTGTCTGTTTGAACGCAAACTAGTCCCTCAAATTTTGAGATATCTCAATGAAATTTGACACAAGGATGTATTTTTGTATTATATTAGACATTTGTCGGATCCGTTAGGATCGGACCACTATAACATATATCTCCCATACAACCGATCGTTCAGATAGAAAGATTTTTGGCCTTTTCTCCCTAAATTTAGAAAGTTTAAACGTGAAACTCGGTGATATATATTTTAATATATCATAAAAGATTTACTGTAAAAATCATTTCGATCGGAGCTATATATAATGTATATCCCATACAACCGATCGTTCAGGTAAGGGGGTTTTTTGCCATTTTTTATATTTATCTTAAAAACGTTTAGGTATGTACACCTGTTCACTATATATTTCTTATCTTATACAGCGCATTATTTGGAGATTACGAATGGGATAAGGTTATTGTTCAGCCCCATTCGTGAAAGGTATGAAGTCTTCGGCACAGCCGAAGACAGTCCCGTTCTTACTTGTTTACATTTTTTTCATTTCAAAAAAATACTTAGTTTTCTTTACTAGTTATTTTCAAAAATTTTCTTTGCTTATTTATTTTACTGGTTCTAAGTAAAGGAGTTATTTTTCGAATTCTTGTTTTTTCAAACTTTTGTACTAGTTTTAATTAAATCAAGATTTTATCAAAATCTTTTCTATTTTTCTTTTTACTAACAGTTTTATAAGTTTTTAAATTTTTGTTTACTTCTTTACCAATTGTCTCATAATTTTTTTTTACATTAAAAACTTTTATATTAATAATTTATTAATTTATTTGCTAATTTTCTTACAAGTTTTTTAATTTGATTAAAATAATTTATTTTGTATTATTTTTTTAATTTAATTTTTTTAATTATTATTTTTTATAAAATTGTGTTCTGCTATTTCATTTAATAATTTAATTAAATTCATTTGTTGAACAATTTTTTTTTCAAAATATTATTAAAAATTTTTTTTCAAAAAATATGTCCACTTATTTTTATCAAATACATTTTTAATAATTTTTCACACTGCTAACCATTCTTCATTGCAATCAATGATCAAATTGATAGGCAATAAAGATTACATTTATTTAGTGGAAGCCATCGGTAGCATTACAGAGAAAAGAAAATTCGAGTAGCATCAATACTATTACAGTAAGTTTCAATTGACAATCTTTCCGAGGAAGCAATAGAACAGAAAATTCTCAAGTTGTAGAAAAATTTAGTTCCCAATTTGATTTTCCGCATTGTTCATCTTATGAGACCAAAGACTTTTTTACAAATTTTTCAAACTTCACTACAACATAAGAATCATGTAAGAAAATCGTCTTAATTCCACACTTTTCCGGCCATGTTAGTGATGGGTTTTAGAATTCTAATTGAAAATCCCAAATTAACGTTAGCCTTGTTCTCAAACCTGCACCGTTAGCTCTAGAAAGAATCTCAAACAGCAATTGGTAGGCAAGTTTTTAATATGGGATTTTCTCAAATTAAGATCCGTCAAACATTAAGCAAACGGCAGCTGTTTTGTTGGGCTTCGTGTATTTGTATTTGCAATGGGTTTTAGCAATTTTTCCTGCTAAACATGTACATTTGCCGATGTCACTGGAAGTTTTTGGTTTAAAAAAAAAAAAAACAGTGACACTGAAGATGGCCCAACATCGTAATTATTTCGTTAACAAACCAAATTCCAAAACGGGATGTGGGTAAATCATGCCCACACATATCTTCAACATAGTCCCTGAACCAAAAGTACGTAATGGGTTAGAGTTCAACAATCCATTTGTACGTTTAATAAACTTCGAAAAATGCAAGACAAATCGACGAACGTAATTACAATTTTACATGTCATTCAAAAATCACATATAAACGTATTTATAACATCATTTTCTCTTCCAAAATTTAGAATTCCTTTGGATTAATACAAACCACCATAAACCACCAAAGCATGTTAAAGACGCTTACATTAAAGCTCTAAAAGCCCGAGGGATTTCCACGCGTGAGCTCCAATGGATCAATCATGACAATTGCAATTATTAGTGAACAAAGGAAAAGTCAGTCGCACAGGAGCAGAGTAAAGGGAAGGAGAAACGCTTTAATTGGTTTTGATTAATATTTAATTTTCCTTTGCATATACTTTTTGTATTTTATAAACATCTAATTATCATAATAAATTGTCAAATATTTTATTGTAATACTGAAAATTTGTCTCTTTCTTTTTTTTTTCTATTGATATTTTACGATATGGCTGATCTAAAGTTGGCGATTATGAAATTGTATTGCGATAACTACGAGCTGTGGAAATATAGAATACAGCTTACTATGAAGAAGGAAAAGGTTTGGGATGTCATTGAAGATCCTGTTCCTGAATCCCCAGATGCCTCATGGAAGCAGAGAGACACGGATGCTTCAATTATTATTGGATTGGCGGTTGAAGATTCGGAAATGTTTCGTATAAGCAGCTGTAAGTATGCAAAGGATGCTTGGGCTGTCGTGTGAGAATATCACGAGAAAGCAACGTTGAGCAATAAGGTGAAGTTGATGCGTTCAATATGTAATTTAAAGCTACAACCTGCTGATGATATTGAAAAACATATCGCTCAAATGAAGCTTCTTTTTGCCCGGCTTCCATCTTTAGGAGAAAACATTGCGGAAACTTGGATAGTTTCAATACTATCGAGCAGTTTACCGAGCACATATGATTCATTGATCACGGCAGGCCCGTCGAGGGGGGGAGGGTGTTGGGTTTCTGAGGGGGCCCGCGATTTAGAGGTACTAAGAAATTTTTTTTAATTCATGAGGGTCTTTAATAGAAAAAAAAAACAAAAAAGGCTAAAATGTGTGTTAGTTGGTCGCCGGTGTTTAAAGAGATGCGTTGGTCGATTTTGTTCAAACTTTCACATAAGTTGCGCATACCTCACGCCGTGGTTATTACATAGGTTTGTTTGAGATCGACGTACAGGGTCTCGAGATATAGGCTGAAACGTGGACCCGGTTACCCCTAGAATGTGTGGGTAATATGGATATCAAATGAAAGCTGTTGCTCAGAGTTCTAAAGTAATTTTCATTGTGATATTCGATTTAGTCGCATCAACCTGGCAAAACTGATAAATATGCATGCGAAGCCGAAACAAAGGCATGAAGTAATAATAACTACATACCTATTTGCATACGTCCTATTCGATTTGCCTGAAATTTGGTATATAAAAATGTATTATATTAAAATTTACGATCCTTTTTTCCGGGAAGTAGACCAGAGACGGACTGGGACTGAGACTCGGAGTGGGACTTGCACTGGAACAAAATACATACCACCCTCTGGGACAGGCAATAATAAAGAGAAGGAGACTGAGAAAGAGATAGAATGAGACGAAGATGGAGATAGATGAAGCGAAAAAGACGGACGTAGGAGTGAATAAAAGGATTATGAAAAGTGAAGAGTATGTCTGAATTTTTGTTTTCTGATTTTATGGGGGGCACCCCGACATCTGGATGCCTTATGAGCTGATTTGAAGTTGATCAGGAACCAATGGGAAACAATTTTAAACGAATGCAAAGCAGTTGCTATTCAGTTGAACATCTCGCCAAAGTTTCCGCACATTCGAAAGAGAAAACCCAAAAGACGTTTTGAAGATAATGGAAATGAGATGATTACGGATGATCCAGAGTCTGATTTTAAAAACAATACATTCTTGGTGATTGTTGATTCGGTAATCACTGGCATTACTGAACGATTTGCAGCTATGAGAAATTTGAGCGAGACGTTTTCTTTTTGTGGCAATTTGAAGATATGGACGAAACTACGATTCGGGCGAGCGCAGCAAAATATGTCGACAAATACAAGTCGGACATTTCTCAAAGCTTAGAATGCGAAATAATTCACTTGAAACACATTTACGAAGCAAATTTTGATAAAGGTCTGTCACCATTAGAATTGCTAAATGCCATCTATGTTCAAAATCTCTATACAATTTTTCCCAACAATTGTGTTGCTTTACGTATCTTTTGCACTGTAGCTAGTGCAGAACATTCTTTCAACGTCCTTGCAAGAATCAAAAACTTTCATATATCGTGTTCATTTCAAGAGCGAGTTTCAGGACTTGCCACGCTTTGTGTTGGATCCGTTTTGGCAAGACAGTTAAATTTTGGTATTATTATAAAAAAAATTGCAGCGAAAAAAGCAAGAAAAGACATTCTTTTATATCCGAGCTTTCTATATTGAATAATTAAAATTTATAATCATAATTACATTTATCAGAAATGTTCTAAAATGTTATCAAACAACTAGAAAAGAATATTTGAAACAATATGTGGCTTTTAAAACATAATTTTATTTCTACGCTACAATAAAACAGTATAAATAGTAAATATTCTGTGTTAATTTTATTTTCACCTCTTAGTCCAAAAATCATTTAGTTGGTGTGGCAACAATTTTTTTTGATGTAATCCATCAATTCATCCATCATTCATGAATGAGACGTCATTAATTCAAATTAATCAAATGTATTGGTGGATTTTTTATAGGCGGCCCGTAAATTGTTTAGTCACGGGCCCGGATTTTCTCTCTACGGCCCTGGGTAACGGTAACACTAACATTAGAGCTTGAGAAGAATTATGACGTCCAAATAAGAACACCTTACTATGGGTATAACATTGTATGTAACATTGAACTAATAAAATTTACACAAGTTGAGATACTAGAAAATCTCTAACATGTCAGTGATGCACGTGAGTGGCTAAGTACGATGAACATCCAGAACAGAGAGTACGTAAGCTGGTAACTTTCCATCAGCAAGATTAGCAAATAAAGATGTTTTCTGACCCAATTAAGTAATGAAGAAGTGGCGCCTTAAACCTTTGCGATATGCAAAAATTTTATGGGTCGCAAAATGTTGCTCTGTTAAAAAGACGAAGTGTCATTAAAGAAAATAAAAAAAATTGTTGTAAAAAAAATTTAATTAAACATAGCGGTAGGGTAAATAAGCCTCAAATGCGTACGTAAATAAAAACACAATAAATATTAAATAAAATTTTTTTGATAAAATATTGCATTGTCACCGAGTTCTGACTTACAGCCCAAGTTGCATGTCTCTAGCTCATCGGGAAGTTACTCGAAAATCGATTGCAAGATCCCCCCGTTTTTAAAGGATTTGCAGTTATCTTGACTAGCGCGCCACCTAGCGGAACTTTGTTTTCAATAAGTGTTATTGTCACCAGGCCTATAACTATAAGCCAAGAGTCAAGTCTCTAGGTAACCGGGAAGTTAGTTAAAAATGGATTGAAAGATTCCCAAATTAAAATTTGTTTTCTTACTATCTTGATCCGCGTGCCACCTAGCGTTTTTTTTTTTTTTTAAGTTTCATTGTCACCGGGTTCTGACCCACGGCCCAAGTTTCAAGTCTCTAGCTCACCGGCAATTTACTCAAAAATCGATCGCAAGATTCCTATCGTTTTTCAGGGATTTGTAGTTATCTCAATTAGCACGCCACCTAGCGGAACTTTGTTTTCTACAAATTGTATTGTCACCGGTTCTCAAACTATGTGCTAAGTTACAAGTCTCTAGGTAACCGGGAAGTTTGTTAAAAATGGATTGAAAAGTTCCCAAATTAAAATAAAATTTCCTAATATCTCGATCCATGCGACGCCTAGCGGAACTTTTTTGATAAAATATTGCATTGCCAACGGGTTTCTGATTTATGGCTCAAGTTTCATATCTCCAGCTCACCGGGAAGTTACTCAAAAATCGATTGCAAAATCCCCCTCGTTTTTCAAGTATTTGTAGTTATCTGACTTATCGCGCCATCTAGCGGAACTTTGTTTTCTGCAAATTGTATTGTCACCGGGTCTCGAACTATGTGCTAAGTCTAAAGTCTCTAGTTAACCGGGAAGTTAGGTAAAAATGGATTGAAATATTCCCAAATTAAAATTAATTTTCCTAATATCTTGATCCACGCGCCACCCAGCGGCATTTTTTTTTTTTTTATCAAATGTTGCATTGTCACCGGGTTCTGGCACACGGCCTAAGTTTCGAGTCTCTAGCTCACCGGCAAGTTACTCAAAGATCGATCGCAAGATTCCCTTCGTTTTTCAAGGATTTGTAGTTATCTCAATTAGAATCCCACCTAGCCACAAGTTACAAGTCTCTAGGTAACCGGGAAGTTAGTTAAAAATGGATTGAAATATTCCCAAATTAAAATAAATTTTCCTAATATCTCGATCCATGTGCCACCTAGCGCAATTTTTTTCATAAAATATTGCATTGTCACCGGGTTCTGACTTACGGCTCAAGTTTCATATCTCCATCTCACCGGGAAGTTACTCAAAAATCGATTGCAAGTGCCATTGAATTGTAGTGCCATCGATACGCAAACTATGTGCTAAGTTTCAAGTCTCTGGATCAGCGAGAAGTTAGTTAAAAGTCGATCGCAAAATTTCCATTTTAAAATTTATTTTCTGTATATCTCGATCCGTGCGCCACCTAACGGAAATATTTTTCACTTGCATTGTAATGTCTCTCAGATCTGAACTATGTGCTAAGTATCAAGTGTCTAGCTCAAGGGGAAGTTACCGAAAAAGACTTTTCCGTGGGTCAAAAATTCGTATGGAAATGAGGGGACAAACATGAAAGCGACTTAATATAAAGGTAATAAAAAATCAGCAAACAATTATGATAAATTTCTAAAGTTAAATAAATACAGAAATAGCACATCGAGTTAAATTGTTGTTATATATTTTTGTTTACATTTCGGTCTACAGGATCGTTAAGTTCATGTACACAAATATTAAATCGTTGTGATGCTCGTACAAACAAATAAATGTTTACACGTTCCATTTAACTGGTTGGAACTAGAGTTGAAAAACAAATTTTGCTAACAATTGGCTTAGTTAAATATACAACATGTGTTTAAATTTATATTAGGGTGCTTGCGCACATCCGGTGTTAATTATCTCTTTACGAGCGGGTACTTGCTAATATTCGCCCAGATTTCTGATAAAGTTAAAAGAAATCTAATATATATTTTTTTTTAATATTTACAAGCAAATCTCGCTGCGGTTGAGTTTAATATAAAAATAATTCCAAATTTATCTAAGCCATTTCACACTTTTTACAAACCAACAGTAAAGGTTTAAGAATATAGTTCAGGAAAATCTTGCTGTCATGTGTAGTTGGAATAAAGGTACCATCTGTATGTAGCCGTTGGCCCTAGCTACCGCGGTAGAAACGTCACACCTGATAAAACTTCTTAGGGTTACAGAAAACTAACGATGAGGAGATAAATCGTGCAAACTCTCCTACCAGGCCAGATGCTCTAGCAACTGGCAGCAGTATGCCGTAAATCTCACAGCACACAAGGAAAGTATAGTCAAAAATGAGAGCTTAAGGATGATTTGTGAGGGTATAGCTGCTACTCTAGAGGCAGGAAGGCTTCACAAAACCCTAGTCAAGGAACAGGGAGAAGGAAAATTAGCGATTTTGTGGTGGCGATAACTTTAGCACAGAGGAAGAAAGATCAAAACACCCACTTTTCCGCGCATTTCCCAAACGCTCCCCCATGGTAAAATATTTCTTTCTGATCGGCGTCAGATTAAGCACTCTAGAAAAAAACTTTTGAGTCCAGGTCAGCATGCCTACAGAATAGGCAGGTCGACAGATACTGCTATATAAAAGCTTCTAACAGAAAATTATATTGCTTTCTTAGGCATAGAGGAAGCTTTTGATAATATTGTTACGAATATTATCAAAACTAAGGGGTGCTGCCATCTCTAAGCCGATGCTAAGCAGCGCCTTGCATGCACATCCATAGATCAATCATTATGTATCTACACAAACGAATCAATCATTATGTCTACACATATGTAGGTACACGCAGCTGAGAGCAACGCACAAGCACATGCAGACATCTTATCTGAAATGCTCCTAAAGGTATGCAATTGTGATTGGGGAAGTGTCGCTCACGCATACAAGCGCATGGGGTATGAGAGAACCTATAAAAATTATACATCTGTGGTTATAGCTGAGAAATTTATAACTAACTAAGTAAATTCTGGAAGTGCCTAGAAGATGCCACGATATCGAAAATTTCGAAAAACCGAAAAAGTGCGATAAGTCTTTACCAAAGACGAATAAAGCGATGAAACTTGGTAGGTGAGTTGAACTTATGACGCAGAATAGAAAATTAGTAAAATTTTGGACAATGGTCGTGGCACCGCCCACTTTTAAAAGAAGTTAATTTAAAAGTTTTGCAAGCTGCAATTTGGCAGTCGTTGAAGATATCATGATGAAATTTGGCAAGAACGTTACTCCTATTACTGTATGTATGCTTAATAAAAATTTGCAAAATCGGAGAACGACCACGTCCACTTTAAAAAAGAAAAATTTTTAAAGTCAAATTTTAACAAACAATTTAATATCTTTACAGTATATAAGTAATTTATGTCAGTATTCTACTCCAGTAATGATATGGTGCAACAAAATACAAAAATAAAAGAAAATTTCAAAATGGGCGTGGCTCCGCCCTTTTTCATTTAATTTGTCTAGGATACTTTAATGTCATAAGTCGAACAAAAATTTACCAAGCCATGTGAAACTTGGCAGGGGCTTAGATTCTAGGATGATAACTGTTTTCTGTGAAAAAGGGCGAAATCGGTTGAAGCCACGCCCAGTTTTTATACACAGTCGGCCGTCTGTCCTTCCGCTCGGCCGTTAACAAGATAACTTAAGCAAAAATCGATATATTTTTGCTAAACTCAGTTCACGCACTTACCTGAACTCACTTTGTATTGGTATAAAAAATGGTCGAAATCCGAGTATGACCACGCCCACTTTTTCGATATCGAAAATTACGAAAAATGAAAAAAATGCCACAATTCTATACCAAATATGAAAAAAAGGGATGAAACATGGTAATTGGATTGGGCTATTGACGCAAAATATAACTTTAGAAAAAAACTTTGTAAAAATGGGTGTGACACCTACCATATTAAGTAGAAGAAAATTAAAAAGTTCTGCAGGGCGAAATCAAAAGCCCTTGGAAATCTTGGCAGGAATACTGTTCGTAGTATTACATATAAATATAAATAAGCGGTATCCGACAGATGATGTTCTGGGTCACCCTGGCCCACATTTTGGTCGCCTTCACTTGTACAAGTAAGGGTCACTCCCTTTTTAAAACCCTCATTAATACCTTTAATTTGATACTCATATCGTACAATCGCATTCTAGAGTAACCCCTGGTCCACCTTTATGGCGATATATCGAAAGGCGTTCCACCTATAGAACTAAAGCCTACTCCTTTTAAAATGCTCATTAACACCTTTCATTTGATACCCATATCGTACAAAGAAATTCTAGAGTCAGCCCTGGTCCACCCTTATGGCGATATCCCTAAATGGCGTCCACCTATAGAACTAAGGCCCACGCCCTTTTAAAATACTCATTAACACCTTTCATTTGATACCCATATCGTACAAACACATTCCAGGGTTACACAGGTTCATTTTCCTACATGGTAATTTTCCCTTATTTTGTCTCCAAAGCTCTCAGCTGAGTACGTAATGTTCGGTTGCACCCGAACTTACCCTTCCTTACTTGTTTTTATTTCGGATCAGCCGTTTCTTTGTTATCAAGCGGGGCTTTTATTTTGGCCTTAAAAAAATAAAAGTTTGGATGTAACTTTTATTTTTAAAAGTCCGAGTTTAACTAGTTCTATCGGACTAAAAAAATAAAAATACAGATTTTACTTTTATATGTGGACTTTTATGGAAAAGGTTCGAAAATAAAAAGGATGCATGATTCGACATGATATTGCTATACGGATACCTGGGGACTCAAGCATTTTCACCTAGGATAATTTTTTTACCGGGACTTTTTCGACTCCGAAAAAAAAAATTATTATTTTCCGTCCCTGGACAAAAGACTGTTCGCGTTCGCTATACTGCCCTTAACCTTCGTGGACTTTTTTCGGCTAAAACAACCATATCGCACACAAACGGTTTGCAGTTTTGGCTATTGCTGTGTGCAGGGTTCAACTGGAATGAGATACTAATTTTTTTCAAACCGACAGTCGGGCCACGCTCAACGCAACACCTTCGAGAGGCTGAACTGTTTATGTGGTGGGTGGAGGCAATCTGTTGTATATTATATGTAAAACTCAAGCTTTGTAGTTTTCGTAATATGACAAACATATAAGACTGCTGGGCACATCTCTTCGAAAGTCATGAAGTAAAGGTCGCCGTTTAAATAGCATGCAAATCTAGAACTTTCTTCCCTGGTCTTACCAATCTTAACAATAAGTTGGCCGTTTTCACCACGTTCAGATAGTTTATTATCTATTAGGTTATCGAAATATTCGTTTTTCCATGCTAACAGAAGCATCGACTGTCGGTTAAATATAAGGCAAATGTGTAAACAAAAGTCGGCTGTTTTGTTATTTTTCATGCACTCATAATAGATTTTTACTATTTGTTCTAAAAAATAATCACAGTTATCTATTTAGCTGTGTTGATGAAAAGAAAATGTCAAATGAAATTATCTAAAGCCTTGCTATCCTCGAATTAATTTCTAACTTAACTAAGATGATGGAAACCGCCTAAGTACTTTTATACCATTTTTAATGCGTAAAAGATAACTTTATGTTAGCAAATATTATTCAGATAATACGACTATAATGAGCTTGCAAAAATTTCCCTATCTATTCTATTAAAGTTTAGGTGCTAAAAATATGTGAACAAGTTTTTATTAATTATTATACTTCACAATTAAATTACTAGCATACTTCACTTACTTACTTACTTAATTGGCGCTTAACAGTTTAAACGGTTATGGCCGTCCAACAAGACGCACCAGTCGTTCCTTCTCTCTGCCAACCAGCGCCAATTGGTCACACCAAGGGAGTTTAAATAGTTTTCCACATGGTCCTTCCAACGTATTGGGGGGCCGCCCTCTAGCTCTGCTTCTATAGGCGGGTTCCGATAGAAACCCTTTCTTGGCCGGAGCGTTATCTTTCATTCGCATAACATGGCCTAGCCCAGCGCAGCCGCTGCGTTTTATGGACTATGTTGATGTCTGCGTATAGCTCGTACAGCTGATCGTTAAATCTTCTTCGGTACTCGCCATCGGCCAACGCGTAGAGGTCCACAAATCTTTCGAAGAACTTTTCTCTGAAACACTTCCAGAATCGCTTCATCTGCTTTTGTCATGGTCCATGCTTCTGCCCCCATATAACAAGACAGGTACGATAAGTGACTTGTAGAGTATGATTTTCGTTTGCCGAGAGAGGACTTTACTTTTCAATTGCCTACCTAATCCAAAGTGGCATTTATTGGCAAGATTGATTCTTCCCTGGATTTCAGAGCTGATGTTGTTGCTAGTGTTGATGCTGGTTCCCAAATAAACGATTTCTTTTACTATTTCGAAATTATGGCTGCCAACAGTAGCGTGGTTGGCAAGGCGCATATGCGCTGACTCTTTGCTCGATGACAGCAGGTACTTCGTTTTGTCCTCATTCACCATCAAACCCTTCTTTACCGCTGCTTTTTCCAGTTTGGAGTAAAGCAGGACTAACGGCGCGGGTGTTTAGGCCGATGATATCAATGTCATCAGCATATGCCAGTAATTGCACGCTTTTATAGTATATTGTTCCAGTGCGGTTAAGTTCTGCAGCTAGTATAATTTTCTTCAGCATCAAATTAAAGAAATCGCACGATTGGGGGTCACTCTGTCTGAAACCTCGTTTAGTTTCGAACGGCTCGGAGAGGTCGTTTCCAAATTCTGACTGAGCTGATGGTGTTGCTCAACGCCATTTTGCACAGCCGTATAAGTTTTGCGGGGAAACCAATTTCAGACATAGCGGCATATAGGCAGCTGCTTTCGTGCTGTCGAAGGCGGATTTAAAATCGACGAAGAGGTGTTGTGTGTCGATTCTTTTTTCGCGGGGTTTTTCCAAGATTTGGCGCACTGTAAAAATCTGGTCGATGGTAGATTTACCAGGCCTGAAGCCGCACTGATAAGGTCCAATCAGTTGATTCACGGTGGGCTTCAATCTTTCGCACAATGCACTTGACAGGATCTTATATGCGATATTAAGAAGGCTGATTCCGCGATAGTTGGTGCAGTTTGCAGTATCCTCCTTCTTGTGGACTGGGCAAAGAACACTTAGATTCCAATCGTCGGGCATGCACTCGTCCGCCCATATTTTGCGAAGAAACTGATGCATGCGCCTTACCAACTCCTCGCCGCCGTATTGGAATAGCTCCGCAGGCAATCCATCAGCGCTCGCGGCCTTGTTGTTTTCCAATCTGGTTATTGCTATTCTGACTTAGTCATAATCAAGGGGGGGGGGGGGGGGGGGGGGGGGGCATTTATTCCATCATCATCGATTGCTGGATCGGGTTCGTCATGTCTGTGCGGTAAATCGTTTTCTCCATTTAGGAGAGCAGAGAAGTGTTCCATCCATAATCTAAGTACTCTCTGGACATCAGTTACAAGGTCGCCGTTTTCGTTTTTACAGGATTTTGCCCCGGTCTTAAAACCTTCCGTCTGTCGCCGATTTTTTTTGTAAAATTTTCCGGCGTTATTCCTGGTTGCTAGCAGCTCACACCTTTCTGCTTCTGCTTTTTTCTTCCTGAAAAGGCGTCTCGTTTCCCTTTTTAACTCGCGGTAGCGTTCACACACTCCTCTTGTTCCGCTCGCTTTTAACGTAGCCCTGTATGCAGCGTCTTTTCTTTCGGTTGCAACGCGGCATTCTTCACCGTACCAGTTGTTTTTCCGTGGCCGCCGGTAACCAATTTTTCCATCGGCGGCAGTACGAAGTGCTTTGAAGATATGCTCCCACTGCTCCTGTATTCCTTCAGGCTGAGTTGTGCTCTCAGAGAGCAGGTGTGAGAGTCGAGTTGCGAAATCATTGGCAGTCTGTTGCGATTGCAGCCTTTCGACGTCTAGCTTTCCTTGTGTTTTTTGTTCCTTGGTTTTAGCCGCGCAGAGGCTGGTGCGTATTTCGGCCGCGATAAGATAATGGTCCGAGTCGATGTTAGGTCCTCGGATCGTGCGCACATCTAAAACACTGGAGGCATGCCGTCCGTCTATCACAACGTGATCGATTTGATTGCGAGTATTTCGATCGGCGGACAGCCATGTAGCTTGATGTATCTTTTTATGCATAAAACTCGTGCTGTATGACCATATTCCGAGCACCGGCAAAGTCAATCAGCCTTAGTCCATTAGGAGAAGTTTCATTGTGTAGGCTGAACTTTCCGACTGTAGGGCCAAAAACACCTTTTTTGCCCACCCTGGCGTTAAAGTCGCCAAGCACTACTTTTATATCATGGCGGGGGCAGTGCTCGTATATGCGTTCTAATTTTTCATAAACTAATACTTCACATACAGTGTGTTTAAATCAAACTGATTGATTATTCCACAGCTTGCGCTGATTTTATACTCTCAGTTTCCTTGTTCGCCTATTTCTAACAGGGTCTCGAATAGTTGGGGGACTGTTTCTATTTCTTCTTCGCTCTTATCTGCTAATTACATATGTGTGGAATATTATCTGTTGCCTTCTATGTATGTGTGTATGTACTTTTCCATTAATATCATATATTACTAGCGGCATAGTGACGTATCAAAACTGCTAATATTCGCCACAATATTTATCGTAAAATTATTGATATGCTATCTAAAATGTATCGATTTGTTATTAAAAAGACATAGATTTATAATCGAAGTATTACCAATATCGACTTGTTTCGAAAATTCATCGATATGTCATAAAAAATGTATCGATTTTCTATCGAAAATCATTGATTATTGAGAGAATGTCCAATAGCTAGCGATATGCTATAAAAAAAATGTCGGTTTGTTAACAAAAAATTAACGATTTGGTATTAAAAAATTATCGAAATTTATCGAAAAGCTATAGATTTGTCATTGGAGTGATACCAAATTATTTCGGTCTCTGTTGATGTTACCTCCATAGTGGTTTAGATCCAACCCCTGGGCGAGCTTTAAGTAGTTTAAAAACATAAGTTTTCTAGACGTACATTGGCTCAGACAGATATCTTTAATTAAATTCAAATATGGTAACATACAAATAACTCTTAACTGCTTTAAAACCGACATAGAAGTAATGGTGCCAATTTTCTTTCTTGAGTATTCCCAAGGATTTTGCTAACGTTAGTGTCTAAAACGCATGCAGTGCCGTGGGGGCTTTGTTTTCCTTCTCTCTGTAGGGTTATCAACCATATATGTAATACTTCTACATTGCTACAAAAAGCTAAGTACATTCCCCAACATCAGAGTGCCGATATATTGCGGTTTACATGTTTTGTTTACATTGTTTTGTTTGTTGTTTTGTTGTACCAAAATTTAAGTTTTTCCTTGTCACACTTATGCTGCTACAATCACAAATATTTTACTCAGTTGAGAGCTATGGTGACAACATAAGGGTAAATAACCATGTAGGAAAATGAACCGAGGGTAACCCTGGAATGTGTTTGTACGATATGGGTATCAAATGAAAGGTGTTAATGAGTATTTTAGAAGGGCGTGGGCCTTAGTTCTATAGGTGAACGCCTTTTCGAGATATCGCCATAGAGGTGGACCAGGGGTGATTCTAGAATTTGTTTGTACGATATGGGTATCAAATGAAAGGTGTTAATGAGTATTTTAGAAGGGCGTGGGCCTTAGTTCTATAGGTGGACGCCTTTTCGATATATCGCCATAAAGGTGGACCAGGGGTGATTCTAGAATTTGTTTGTACGATATGGGTTTCAAATGAAAGGTGCTAATGAGTATTTGAGAAGGGCGTGGGCTTTAGTTCTATAGGTGGACGCCTTTTCGAGATATCGCCATAAAGGTGGACCAGGGGTGATTCTAGAATTTGTTTGTACGATATGGGTATCAAATGAAAGGTGTTAATTAGTATTTTAGAAGCGCGTGGGCCTTAGTTCTATAGGTGGACGCCATTTCGAGATATCGCCATAAAGGTGGACCAGGGGTGATTCTGGAATTTGTTTGTACGATATGGGTATCAAATGAAAGGTGTTAATGAGTATTTTAGAAGCGCGTGGGCGTTAGTTCTATAGGTGGACGCCTTTTCGAGATATCGCCATAAAGGTGGACCAGGAGTGACTCTAGAACTTGTTTGTACGATATGAGTTTCAAAATGAAAGGTGTTAATAAGTATTTTAAAAGGGCCTGGGCCTTAGTTCTATAGATGGACGCCTTTTCGAGATATCGCCATAAAGGTGGACCAGAGGTTACTCTAGAATTTGTTTGTACGATATGGGTATCAGATGAAAGGTGTTAATGAGTATTTTAAAAGGGCGTGGGTCTTAGTTCTATAGGTGGACGCCTTTTCGAGATATCGCTATAAAGGTGGACCAGGGGTGACTCTAGAATTTGTTTGTACGATATGGGTATCAAATGAAAGGAGTTAATGAGTGTGTTAAAAGGGCGTGGGTCTTAGTTCTATAGGTGGACGCCTTTTCGAGATATCGCCATAAAGGTGGAAAAGGGATTACTCTAGAATTTGTTTGTACGATATGGGTATCAAATGAAAGGTGTTAATGAGCATTTTAAAAGGGCGTAGGCCTTAGTTCTATAGGTGGACGCCTTTACGAGATATCGCCATAAAGGTGGAAAAGGGATTACTCTAGAATTTGTTTGTACGAAATGGGTATCAGATGAAAGGTGTTAATGAGTATTTTAAAAGGGCGTGGCTCTTAGTTCTATAGGTGGACGCCTTTTCGAGATATCGCCATAAAGGTGGAAAAGGGATTACTCTAGAATTTGTTTGTACGATATGGGTATCAAATGAAAGGTGTTGATGAGCATTTTAAAAGGGCGTAGGCCTTAGTTCTATAGGTGGACGCCTTTACGAGATATCGCCATAAAGGTGGAAAAGGGATTACTCTAGAATTTGTTTGTACGATATGGGTATCAGATGAAAGGTGTTAATGAGTATTTTAAAAGGTCGTGGGCCTTAGTTCTATAGGTGGACGCCTTTTCGAGATATCGCCATAAAGGTGGACCAGGGGTGACTCTAGAATTTGTTTGTACGATATGGGTATCAAATGAAAGGTGTTAATGAGTATTTTAAAAGGGCGTGGGTCTTAGTTCTATAGGTGGACGCCTTTTCGAGATATCGCCATAAAGGTGGAAAAGGGATTACTCTAGAATTTGTTTGTACGATATGGGTATCAAATGAAAGGTGTTAATGAGCATTTTAAAAGGGCGTAGGCCTTAGTTCTATAGGTGGACGCCTTTACGAGATATCGCCATAAAGGTGGAAAAGGGATTACTCTAGAATTTGTTTGTACGATATGGGTATCAGATGAAAGGTGTTAATGAGTATTTTAAAAGGGCGTGGCTCTTAGTTCTATAGGTGGACGCCTTTTCGAGATATCGCCATAAAGGTGGAAAAGGGATTACTCTAGAATTTGTTTGTACGATATGGGTATCAAATGAAAGGTGTTGATGAGCATTTTAAAAGGGCGTAGGCCTTAGTTCTATAGGTGGACGCCTTTACGAGATATCGCCATAAAGGTGGAAAAGGGATTACTCTAGAATTCGTTTGTACGATATGGGTATCAAATGAAAGGTGTTAATGAGTATTTTAGAAGCGCGTGGGCCTTAGTTCTATAGGTGGACGCCTTTTCGAGATATCGCCATAAAGGTGGACCAGGGGTGACTCTAGAACTTGTTTGTACGATATGGGTATCAGATGGAAGGTGTTAATGAGCATTTTAAAAGGGCCTGGGCCTTAGTTCCATAGGTGGACGCCTTTCCGAGATATCGCCATAAAGGTGGAGCAGGGGTGACTCTAGAATTTGTTTGTACGATATTGGTATCAAATGAAAGGTGTTAATGAGTATTTCAAAAGGGCGTGGGCCTTAGTTCTATGGGTGGACGCCTTTTCGAGATATCGCCATAAAAGTGGACCAGGGTGACTCTAGAATTTGTTTGTACGATATGGGTATCAAATGAAAGGTGTTAATGAGTATTTTAAAAGGGCGTGGGCCTTAGTTCTATAGGTGGACGCCGTTTCGAGATATCGCCATAAAGGTGGCCCAGGGGTGACTCTAGAATGCGTTTGTACAATATGGGTATCAAACGAAAGGTGTTAATGAGTATTTTAAAAGGAAGTGGGCCTTAGTTCTATGGGTGGACGCCTTTTCGAGATATCGCCATAAAAGTGGACCAGGGTGACTCTAGAATTTGTTTGTACGATATGGGTATCAAATGAAAGGTGTTAATGAGTATTTTAAAAGGTCGTGGGCCCTAGTTCTATAGGTGGACGCCTTTTCGAGGTATCGCCATAAAGGTGGGCCAGGGGTGACTCTAGAATTTGTTTGTACGATATGGGTATCAAACGAAAGGTGTTAATGAGTATTTTAAAAGGGCGTGGGTCTTAGTTCTATAGGTGGACGCCTTTTCGAGGTATCGCCATAAAGGTGGGCCAGGGGGACTCTAGAATTTGTTTGTACGATATTGGTATCAAATGAAAGGTGTTAACGAGTATTTTAAAAGGGCGTGGGTCTTAGTTCTATAGGTGGACGCCTTTTCGAGGTATCGCCATAAAGGTGGGCCAGGGGGACTCTAGAATTTGTTTGTACGATATGGGTATCAGATGAAAGGAGTTAATGAGTATTTTAAAAGGTCGTAGGCCCTAGTTCTATAGGTGGACGCCTTTTCGAGGTATCGCCATAAAGGTGGGCCAGGGGTGACTCTAGAATTTGTTTGTACGATATGGGTATCAAATGAAAGGTGTTAATGAGTATTTTAAAAGGGCGTGGGTCTTAGTTCTATAGGTGGACGCCTTTTCGAGGTATCGCCATAAAGGTGGGCCAGGGGGACTCTAGAATTTGTTTGTACGATATTGGTATCAAATGAAAGGTGTTAACGAGTATTTTAAAAGGGAGTGGGCCTTAATTCTATGGGTGGACGCCTTTTCGAAATATCGCCACAAAGGTGGACCAGGGGTGACTCTAGAGTTTGGTTGTGCGATATGGGTATCAAATTAAAATTGTTAATGATTATTTAAAAGGGAGTGGGCCTTAGTTCTATGGGTGGACGCCTTTTCGAGATATCGCCATAAAAGTGGACCAGGGTGACTCTAGAATTTGTTTGTACGATATTGGTATCAAATGAAAGGTGTTAATGAGTATTTTAAAAGGGCGTGGGTCTTAGTTCTATAGGTGGACGCCTTTTCGAGGTATCGCCATAAAGGTGGGCCAGGGGGGACTCTAGAATTTGTTTGTACGATATGGGTATCAAACGAAAGGTGTTAATGAGTATTTTAAAAGGGCGTGGGTCTTAGTTCTATAGGTGGACGCCTTTTCGAGGTATCGCCATAAAGGTGGGCCAGGGGGGACTCTAGAATTTGTTTGTACGATATGGGTATCAAACGAAAGGTGTTAATGAGTATTTTAAAAGGGCGTGGGTCTTAGTTCTATAGGTGGACGCCTTTTCGAGGTATCGCCATAAAGGTGGGCCAGGGGGACTCTAGAATTTGTTTGTACGATATGGGTATCAGATGAAAGGAGTTAATGAGTATTTTAAAAGGTCGTAGGCCCTAGTTCTATAGGTGGACGCCTTTTCGAGGTATCGCCATAAAGGTGGGCCAGGGGTGACTCTAGAATTTGTTTGTACGATATGGGTATCAAATGAAAGGTGTTAATGAGTATTTTAAAAGGGCGTGGGTCTTAGTTCTATAGGTGGACGCCTTTTCGAGGTATCGCCATAAAGGTGGGCCAGGGGGACTCTAGAATTTGTTTGTACGATATTGGTATCAAATGAAAGGTGTTAACGAGTATTTTAAAAGGGAGTGGGCCTTAATTCTATGGGTGGACGCCTTTTCGAAATATCGCCACAAAGGTGGACCAGGGGTGACTCTAGAGTTTGGTTGTGCGATATGGGTATCAAATTAAAATTGTTAATGATTATTTAAAAGGGAGTGGGCCTTAGTTCTATGGGTGGACGCCTTTTCGAGATATCGCCATAAAAGTGGACCAGGGTGACTCTAGAATTTGTTTGTACGATATGGGTATCAAATGAAAGGTGTTAATGAGTATTTTAAAAGGTCGTGGGCCTTAGTTCTATAGGTGGACGCCTTTACGAGATATCGCCATAAAGGTGGACCAGGGGTGACTCTAGAATTTGTTTGTACGATATGGGTATCAGATGAAAGGTGTTAATGAGTATTTTAAAAGGGCGTGGGTCTTAGTTCTATAGGTGGACGCCTTTTCGAGGTATCGCCATAAAGGTGGGCCAGGGGGGACTCTAGAATTTGTTTGTACGATATTGGTATCAAATGAAAGGTGTTAACGAGTATTTTAAAAGGGAGTGGGCCTTAATTCTATGGGTGGACGCCTTTTCGAAATATCGCCATAAAGGTGGACCAGGGGTGACTCTAGAGTTTGATTGTGCGATATGGGTATCAAATTAAAATTGTTAATGATTATTTAAAAGGGAGTGGGCCTTATTTCTATAGGTGGACGCCTTTTCGAGATATCGCCTTAATGTGTTTGTACGATATGGGTATCAAATTAAAGGTATTAATGAGGGTTTTAAAAGGGAGTGGCCATTAGTTGTATATGTGAAGGCGTTTTCCAGATATCGCCCAAAATGTGGACCAGGGTGACCCAGAACATCATCTGCTGGATACCGCTAATTTACTTATATATGTAATATCACGAACAGTATTCCTGCCAAGATTCCAAGGGCTTTTGATTTCGCCCTGCAGAACTTCTTCATTTTCTTTTACTTAATATGATAGGTGTCACACCAATTTTAGAAAGTTTTTTTCTAAAGTTATATTTTGCGTCAATAAAATAATCCAATGGCCATGTTTCATTCCTTTTTTCGTATTTGGTATAGAAATTTGGCATTTTTTAATTTTCCGTAATTTTCGATATCGACAAAGTGGGCGTGGTCATAGTCGGATTTCGGCCATTCTTTATACCAATACAAAGTGAGTTCAGATAAGTACGTGAACTAAGGTTAGTTAAGATATATTGATTTTTGCTCAAGTTATCGTGTTAAAGCCCGAGCGGAAGGACAGACGGCCGACTGTGTATAAGCACTGGGCATGGCTTCAACCGATTTCGCCCTTTTTCACAGAAAACAGTTATCGTCCTAGAATCTAAGCCCCTACCAAATTTTTGTTCGACTTATGGCATTAAAATATGGCGGAGCCACGCCCATTTTGAAATTTTCTTTTATTTTTGTATTTTGTTGCACCATATCATTACTGGAGTTGAATGTTGACATAATTTACTTATATACATATATAAATATATGAAATTTTTTGTTAAAATTTGACTTAAAAACATTTTTTTTTAAGTGGGCGTGGTCATTCTCCGATTTTGCTTATTTTTTTTAAGCATACATATAGTAATAGGAGTAAAGTTCCTGCCAAATTTCATCATGATATTTTCAACGACTGCCAAATTACAGCTTGCAAAACTTTTAAATTACCTTCTTTTAAAAGTCGGCGGAGCCACGCCCATTGTGCAAAATTTTACTAATTTTATATTCTGCGTCATAAGTTCAACTCACCTACCTAGTTTCATCGCTTTTTCCGCCTTTGGTAATGAATTATCGCACTTTTTCGGTTTTTCGAAGTTTTCGATATCGAAAAAGTGGGCGTGGTTATTGTCCGATATCGTTCATTTTAAATAGCGATCTGGGATGAGTTCCCAGGAACCTACATACCAAATTTGATAAAGATACCTCAAAATTTACTCAAGTTATCGTGTTAACGGACAGACGGACGGACGGACGGACGGACATGGCTCAATCAAATTTTTTTTCGATACTGATGATTTTGATATATGGAAGTCTATATCTATCTCGATTCCTTTATACCTGTACGACCAACCGTTATCCAATCAAAGTTAATATACTTCTGTGAGCTCTGCTCAACTGAGTATAAAAAGGTGGGCAATCTTGGGCCAACCTACGGCAAACTAACCACATAGTTTTTATTAAAAAAATCGTATTTCGGGGTACTAACTTCACGCAGCCAATCTATTCTGGGTCCAAATATGATAAAAAATATCGTCATATTTGCTATCGTGTTAACAAACGGATGGACAGATAGTATTTTGATATCTTTTTTGATTCTTTCACACCAATAAAGCCCACCGTTATTCAATATATCTCTTTCTAGCCTTTGAAGGCTCATATTTTTTTTTGTCTCCTGATCCCTTAGCACCTTCAATAAATCGATAAAATGCATTTACTACTGCAATACTATTGCAAAATATTGTGGGCAGACTCAACTAAAACTTGTACTCTCTTTATTTTTTTATTTTCTTTTATTTTGATCCCTCGCTCATAAGCGCCACGTTATGTGTAATTACGGTCCCTCTTCTATTGACATTAAGCAAAATATGTAAAAATTCTGATCTCTTAAGCAGAATTTGAACATTTGAATTTGCATTTTTAAACGTCTGCATGTATTTCAATGCTCTTAATTTGAATATCAACAATATTATAGTAAATTACAGTACAAATAACTCATACAAACAAACATACATACATATGCCACTTCATAAATAGTTCATTCAGTTGCGACTAATATGGTTACTAGTAAGCTTTCCAAATTATACACAAAATAAATTCCTACGAAATAATTGTCATAATGATGTTATTTTAAATGATTTGAATACAAATTAGAATAAATATGAAATATGTATGTATATGTATGTATTAGAGATATACGCCACCGATAAACGCCGCCGCCGATTCGCGTCGTTTTTCGCTCGCCGCCGCCGAATGTCAAAAAAATTGGCACGGCGGCGGTGGCGGCGCGTTACTATATTTTCTACTCTTTTAAAACTGTCTAGACCATTTATTGTTCATCTTGAAAATTGGACCGATATGGGCGAAAGGGGTATCAAGGGATGCGCATAACTGCCGGTTATAAAAATCCAATTGCGAAATTTTACACCTTCTAACCGTTCAAAAGTTATTTGAGAAAACCGACGCTTTCAATGCCAACTTAACACGGACTTTGCATCACCGAATTCACCAAGTTATTAAAACAAAACACTTAAAGAAAGGTTATATAATAAATTTAAATGCTCACTTCGCATAATTTTTTCAAAAAATTAATAAAGTACAATGAATTTAAATAAAATGTACCAAGTCGAACATATTTTCAAATTGTCCTCAAGTTGTTAAAGGCTCCAGTGGTTTAAATTCTCCTTTGACATGATTCTCAGCTCATTTAAGTTGCATATATGTACATATGAGAAGGGTTTGAAAAATCGCTTGGGCTTACATTCAAACATCGTTGTTTATTTGCGAAACTATACAATAGCGTATGAAATGTTAACTTTGATTTTCACACTTCATCCTTCAACACCCAAGTCTCCAGGTTTGACATTTTCTAAAGTTGGCGGCCCTATCCAAAGCTAGTCCCTTGGAGTGAATCACATTGATTATAGCCAATCAACCAAGTTTAAATATCACCTACACGTTACGGCTCCTTTTAAAATTGTGAATACGTAGGCACATATATCTACCAGGTGAGGCTTTGTCCTTCGCAAGACCACTCAAAGTGGTGAAGCAAAAGCTTTCCCAAGACAGTGGGACTAATGACCGTGTGTGATACTACCTTACGTAGTGGACAGTTGAACTTGTCTGAAAACTGAAGCTACGCGGTCATCCATAATGAGCTCCTATATCGTAAGGACGGAAAACAGTAGTTAACAACTTTCAACTTAAAATCCGTCGACTTTCATTCTAAATTTGATTTAACGAAGACTATTGAAATCAATGTTGTGGACACAAACGTCTGCAATCTTTGGCCTACATTTTAAAAATTTTATCCAGGGTCCTTGTAAAATTTTAATTATGTAGATGCGCCGAGGATTATACGGATTTTCACCCATGACGCAATGACATTCAATTAGACTGCTTATGATTTCGAGGGCGGTATCTTTGGCCGAATAGTCACTCCCTAACGTTTCATAGTGTAGCACGGCAGATAGCGCAACAAAAGCATCCGTTGGAAAGTCTTCGGAGCTACACCTAGAGCTTCTAGGAAAGTGACGTCGACGAAGGTATGAGTTCGAAGTCGCAGTCGTATAGCTTCTGCACTGGCATATGGTGTGAGGCTCAGGAGGCGTGGTAGCGACTGGTGGTAGGGATTCCTACTGTTCACACATCGGAAATTTTAGCTCTTAAAAACAGCCGAAAAAACTGGAGGCGCCCTGTGCCACGATAGTCATGAGTATTAATAGACTATTCATAGCAACCCTAAGTCGCCTTTATGCGTGACCGCCAAGGAGCGACAAATGATTTAAAGAAATTGTGTTCGCGACGATTATTAGGAGTTAACCCTAGGTGAAACTACGCTTTGCACGAGATATGCAGGCAAAAGTGTGACTATTTTATGTATTTCTATTTCTTTTCAGCTGACGCGGCAGTACCAATTCCAAAGACCGGGGTTAGGTTCGAAGCCTCTCTGGAGCATGCGAACGAGGGACAATCCCTTCGCAAGGAGCTACTCCTGAAAATTTTTGAACGGTCTGCGAGATTTTGATGCAAAAACCCCGGATCTTTCCGAAATGGCCAACACGTTGATTTCCTTAAATACATATAAACAAAAACTTTCCTAAATATTATTTTTTTAAATAGAAAAATCAAGCTTTTAAAGTAAAACACCGGCGTACGCCGCCGCCGCCGCCGCCGGTATATAATAGAGCCTACGCCGCCGCCGCCGATAAAGTGATCGGCGTAAACCTCTAGTAGGGGATAGTCGAACTAGTCTGAAAACTGAAGGCGGTCATCCATAATGAGCTCTTATATCATAAGGCCGGTAGCGAAGACTATTGATATCAATGTATCGAACACAAACGTCTGCAAATTTTGGTCTAAATTTTTAAGCTTTCATCCACGGTCCTTGTAAAGTTTAAATAATATAGATGCGTCAAGGATTTTACGATTTTCACCCATGAGTTACGCAATGATATCCACTTAAACTGCTTATGATTTCGAGGGCGGCATCCTTGACCGAATAGTTACTCTCTAACGTTTCTAGGTGTTTTTTTTTTTTTTTTTGTTTGATGGAGCATCCGGCCAAAATTCTACGGAGCTACACTTAGAGCTTCTAGGAAAGTGACGTCGACGGAGGTATGAGTTCGAAGTCGCAGTCCTATGGCTTCTATGCTAGCATATGGTATAAGGGCCAGGAGGCGTGGTAGCGACTGGTAGTCGGAATTGCTACTGTTCGCACGCCGGGAATTGTAGCTCTTAAAAACAGCCGAAAAACTGAAGGCGCCCTTTGGCGCGATCAACAGTAAGCCAGCATTGATGCTAATCGTTAAAACTGAGCCACGAGAGTCATGACTATTAGTAGGTAATTGATAGCAACCTTAAGTCGCCTTATTTAAAGAAATCGTGCCGACGACGGGTATTAGAGTTAGCTCAGAACATCTCCTTCGGTGAAACTACGCTATAAAAGTGTGACCATTTTAAGTATTTCTCCCTCTCTCTGCAAGGAGCTACTTCCGAAATTTTTTGAACGATCCGCGAGATTTTGAGGCAAAAACCGCGCATCTTTCCGAAATGACCGTAGCGTCGATTTCCTTAAATACATATAAACAAAAGCTTTCCAAATATTATTTTTTTAAATTTTCGCTTTACAAGCCTCCCGGATATTCATCCGCAAGTTAATGATATTGTTCCAGATCGTCAAACATGCCATTGACGTTAGCAGTATGTTTCCATATTCATTAGTTGTGGACAATGTGATACTCTGAAGTCCAGCCATTCAATTAAGACGTTTACGCCGGTCACTAAATCGGCGGGGGCGGCGTGGTATGTATGTATGTTGTAAGGACTTATAGTTATATGCAAAATAAAAGGAATAATTATACTCAGTTGAGCAGAGCTCACAGAGTATATTAAGTTTGATTGGATAACGGTTGGTTGTACATATATAAAGGAATCGAGATAGATATAGACTTCCATATATTAAAATAATCAGGATCGAAAAAAAATTTGATTGAGCCATGTCCGTCCGTCCGTTAACACGATAACTTGAGTAAATTTTGAGGTATCTTGATGAAATTTGGTATGTAGGTTCCTGAGCACTCATCTCAGATCGCTATTTAAAATGAACGATATCGGACTATAACCACGCCCACTTTTTCGATATCGAAAATTTCGAAAAACCGAAAAAGTGCGATAACTCATTACAAAAGACAGATAAAGCGACGAAACTTGGTAGATGGGTTGACGTTATGACGCAGAATAGAAAATTAGTAAGATTTTGGACAATGGGCGTGGCACCGCCCACTTTTACAAGAAGGTAATTTAAAAGTTTTGCAAGCTGTAATTTGGCAGTCGTTCAAGATATCATGATGAAATTTGGCAAGAACGTTACTACTATTACTCTATATGTGCTAAATAAAAATTAGCAAAATTGGATGAAGAACACGCCCACTTTTTAAAAAAAAAATTTTTTAAATTCAAATTTTAACAAAAAATTTAATATCTTTACTGTATATAAGTAAATTAAGTCAAAATTCAACTCCAGTAATGATATGATGCAATAAAATACAAAAATAAAAGAAAATTTCAAAATGGGCGTGGCTCCGCCCATTTTCCGTTAGTTTGTCTAGAATACTTTTATTGCCATAAGTCGAACAAAAATTTACCAATCCTTCTCAAATTTGGTAGGAGCATAGATTCTATGACGGTAACTATTCTCTGTGAAAATGGGCGAAATCGGTGGAAGCCACGCCCAGTTTTTATACACAGTCCACCGTCTGTCCTTCCGCTCGGCCATTAACACAATAACTTGAGCAAAATCCGATATATCTTTACTAAACTTAGCCCACGTACTTACCTGAGCTCACTTTTTCTTGGTATAAAAAATGGGCGAAATCTGACAATAACCACGCCCACTTTATCGATATCGAAAATTACGAAAAATGAAAAAAATGCCATAATTCTATACCAAATACGAAAAAAGTGATGAAACATGGTAACTGGATTGGTTTATTGACGCAAATTATAACTTTGGAAAAAACTTTGTAAAATGGGTGTGACACCTACCATATTAAGTAGAAGAAAATGAAAAAGTTCTACAAGGCGAAATCAACAGCCCTTGGAATCTTGGCAGGAATACTGTTAGTGGTATTGCATATATAAATAAATTAGCAGTACCCGACAGATGATTTTCTGAATCACCTGGTCCACATTTTGGTCGATATCGCGAGAACGCCTTCACATATACATCTAAGGGCCACTCGCTTTTAAAACCCTCATTAATACCTTTAATTTGATATCCATATCGTACAAAAACATACCAGAGTCACCCCTGTCCCACCCTAATGGCGATATCTCGAAAAGGCGTCCACCTATAGACCTAATGCCCCCTCCCTCTTAAAATGCTCAGTAACACCTTTCGTTTGATACCCATATCGTACAAACATTCTAGAGTCACCCCTGGCCCACCCTAATGGCGATATCTCGAAAAGGCGTCCACCTATAGACCTAGTGTCCACTCCCTCTTAAAATGCTCAGTAACACCTTTCGTTTGATACCCATATCGTACAAACATTCTAGAGTCACCCCTGGCCCACCCTAATGGCGATATCTCGAAAAGGCGTCCACCTATAGACCTAATGCCCACTCCCTCTTAAAATGCTCAGTAACAGCTTTCGTTTGATACCCATATCGTACAAACATTCTAGAGTCATACCTGGCCCACCCTAATGGCGATATTTCGAAAAGGCGTCCACCTATAGAACTAAGGATTACTCCCTTTTGAAATACTCATTACCACCTTTCATTTGATACCCATATCGTACAAACACATTCTAGAGTCACCCTGGCCCACCCTAATGGCGATATCACGAAAAGGCGTCCACCTATAGACCTAATGTCCACTCCCTCTTAAAATGCTCAGTAACACCTTTCGTTTGATACCCATATCGTACAAACATTCTAGAGTCACCCCTGGCCCACCCTAATGGCGATATCTCGAAAAGGCGTCCACCTATAGACCTAATGTCCACTCCCTCTTAAAATGCTCAGTAACACCTTTCGTTTGATACCCATATCGTACAAACATTCTAGAGTCACCCCTGTCCCACCCTAATGGCGATATCTCGAAAAGGCGTCCACCTATAGACCTAATGCCCACTCCCTCTTAAAATGCTCAGTAACACCTTTCGTTTGATACCCATATCGTACAAACATTCTAGAGTCACACCTGGCCCACCCTAATGGCGATATCTCGAAAAGGCGTCCACCTATAGAACTAAGGATTACTCCCTTTTAAAATACTCATTACCACCTTTCATTTGATACCCATATCGTACAAACACATTCTAGAGTCACCCTGGCCCACCCTAATGGCGATATCTCGAAAAGGCGTCCACATATAGACCTAATGCCCACTCCCTCTTAAAATGCTCAGTAACACCTTTCGTTTGATACCCATACCGTACAAACATTCTAGAGTCACCCTTGGTCCAGCTTTATGGCGATATCTCGAAAAGGCGTCCACCTATAGAACTAAGGATTACTCCCTTTTAAAATACTCATTACCACCTTTCATTTGATACCCATATCGTACAAACACATTCTAGAGTCACCCTGGCCCACCCTAATGGCGATATCTCGAAAGGGCGTCCACCTATAGACCTAATGCCCACTCCCTCTTAAAATGCTCAGTAACACCTTTCGTTTGATGCACATATCGTACAAACACATTCTAGAGTCACCCCTGGCCCACCCTAATGACGATATCTCGAAAAGGCGTCCACCTATAGACCTCATGCCCACTCCCTCTTAAAATGCTCAGTAACACCTTTCGTTTGATACCCATATCGTACAAACATTCTAGAGTCACCCTTGGTCCACCTTTATGGCGATATCTCAAAAAGGCGTCCACCTATAGAACTAAGGATTACTCCCTTTTAAAATACTCCTTACCACCTTTCATTTGATACCCATATCGTACAAACACATTCTAGAGTCACCCCTGGCCCACCCTAATGACGATATCTCGAAAAGGCGTCCACCTATAGACCTCATGCCCACTCCCTCTTAAAATGCTCAGTAACACCTTTCGTTTGATACCCATACCGTACAAACATTCTAGAGTCACCCCTGGCCCACCCTAATGGCGATATCTCGAAAAGGCGTCCACCGATAGACCTAAGGCACACTCCCTCTTAAAATGCTCAGTAACACCTTTCATTTGATACCCATATCGTACAAACAAATTCTAGAGTCAGCCCTGGTCTACCTTTATGGCGATATCCCTAAATGGCGTTCATCCATAGAACTATGGCCTACTCTCTCTTAAAATACTCTTTAATACCTTTCATTTGATACACATGTTATACAACCACATTCCAGGGTTACTCCAGATTGATTTTCCTTATTTTGTCTCCATAGCTCTCAACTGAGTATGTTATGTTCGGTTACACCCGAACTTAGCCTTCCTTACTTGTTTTCTATTGGAATTTATTTATTGCATTCGAAAATAATTTCACTAACTGCCAAGTTGCAAACATTTATAGGTTTTTATGCAATTTCGGTGAAACTGTAATTTAGTGAAGTTCAAACAAAAATCTAGCTATTGAATTACTTTGCTATAATATAACTGGGCACTTATAGATAGACAAGTACTTTATATTTGAAATTTTACTATAATGTGAATAAGTATGTAATTTTTTTTACTTTTTATTTTTTTCTACGGAATAATCCGAAAAAATTCTGTAGCTGAGAAAACACTGTCCTTTACATGTTTTGGCAGAAACTGTGTCATCCCCTTGACCTGGAGTCGTCCTCAGGATCTATCATGACGATGTCAATGTGGAGGACAATAGGCATTACAAGGGGACTGCGATGGGGCTATCATATTAATAGGGCTTTTGACTCCACGTATTCGGACAGTCAAAAGTGAGCTGGCGCACTATGGCGACGGTATCTATCAGCATACACATAATGGAGAATCGCTCGCTCGATGGGACTAAAGAAGAAAAGCCCGACTGATTGCTGAAAACTTCTTATGATGAAGATGATTCGTGATACAAACCTTGACAACCTTGGAGGGTGGAGCCGTGTGTAGAAGTCCACGAAAGTGGGGAAAGCTTCTGACCGCCTTTCACCTGGGAATGGCCAGAGCGATTCTTTTGCATGCGGTTCAAACAGATCACTACTGCCGGTCGCTTGCGGCCAAGTATCCTCTGGGTAGGCGACAACCTGGCTAGGCCACTCTGACATAATCGGTTTAAGGGCTAGCCGGGGGAGATCTCATCGGCAGCTTCTGTACGCCTCTAGGTGCGGCTGCAAGCGGGCGTCTGTCTTGGAGCAAGCGACTCGCTATATAAACGTGCAACTAATATTTTCACCCCCGCTGAGCGGGTTGTGCGCTGGGCTCGGGACCCGCCACGTCAAACCGTACTCCAATGAAATATAACAACAAGCCTCGGATAAATACACTCTCTATTGATGACGACCATGGAAAACGTTTGAAGGACAATGAATTTAGGGCATGCACTTGGAACGTCCGCTCCCTGAATGGGATTGGTGCAGATGCCCGGCTGGTTAATGTCCTCGTCAAAGCAAAATCTGACATCACCGCCATCCAAGAAACGCGTTGGACGAAGCAAGGAAGAAAGAAGATCAAAAATTGTGACATCTATTGGAGTGGCCATACGAATAAGCGCAGTTTCGGCGTCGGATTCGTGGTGGGAGAGAAATTTTATCGCCAAGTGCTGGCGTTCACGACTGTGGACGAGCATCTCGCCGCTATCCGAATAAAAGCAACATTTTTTAATATACCATTCATCTGCGCCCATGCGCCGACAGAGGAGAAACACGATGAGGTGAAAGACACTTTTTATGAACAATTAGAACGCACATACGAGCGCTGCCCCCGTCATGATATAAAAGTCGTGATTGACTTTGCCGATGCTCGAAACATGGTCATATCCAGCACGAGGTTCATGCATAAAAAGACACATCAAGCTACATGGCTGTCTCCTGATCGAAATACTCGCAATCAGATCGATCACGTGGTGATAGACGGACGGCATAACTCCAGTGTTTTAGATGTGCGCACGATCCGAGGACCTAACATCGACTCGGGCCATTATTTCGTTGCAGCCAAAATACGCACCCGCCTCAACGCGGCTAAAACCAAGGAACAAAAAACACAAGGAAAGTTAGACGTCGAAAAGCTCCAATCACAACAGACTGCCAATGATTTCGCAACTCGACTCTCACACCTGCTCTCTGAGAGCACAACTCATCCTAAAGGAATACAGGAGCAGTGGGAGCATATCTCTAAAGCACTTCGTACTGCCGCCGAGGAAAAAATTGGTTACCGGCGACCTCGAAAAAACAACTGTTACGATGAAGAACGCCGCGTTGCAACCGAAAGAAAAGACGCTGCCTACAGTGCTACGTTAAAAGCGAGCGAGACAAGAGGAGTGTGTGAACGCTATTGTGATTTGAAAGGGGAAGCGAGACGCCTTTTCAGGAAGAAAAAAGCAGAAGCAGAAGGCGTGAGTGCGAGGAGCTTGAGCTGCTAGCCACCAGGAATAACGCCCGAAAATTCTACCAAAAAATACGGCGACCTTGTAACTGATGTCCAGAGAGTTCTTAGATTATGGAGGGAATACTTCTCTGCCCTCCTCAATGGAGGCAGCAATTCACCGCGCAGAGATGAAGAACCCGATCCCGCAATCGATGATGATGGAATATATGTCCCCCGCCCGATTATGACGAAGTTAGAATAGCAATAACCAGATTGAAAAACAACAAGGCCGTGGGCGCTGATGGCTTGCCTGCGGAGCTATTCAAGTACGGCGGCGAGGAGTTGGTAAGGCGCATGCAGCAGCTTCTTAGCAAAATATGGGCGGACGAGCGCATGCCCGACGGTTGGAATCTAAGTGTTCTTTACCCAGTCCACAAGAAGGGGGATACTGCAAAATGCACCAACTATCGTGGAATCAGCCTTCTTAGTATCGCATATAAGGTCCTTGCAAGTGTATTGTGCGAAAGATTGAAGCCCACCATGAACCGGCTGATTGGACCTTATCAGTGCGCCTTCAGGCCTGGTAAATCTACCATCGACCAGATTTTCACAATGCGCCAAATCTTGGAAAAAACCCGTGAAAAGAGAATCGACACACAACACCTCTTCGTCGACTTTAAAGCCGCCTTCGACAGCACGAAAGGAGCTGCCTATATGCTGCTATGTCTGAATTTGGTTTCCCCGCAAAACTTATACGGCTGTGCAAAATGACGTTGAGCAACACCATCAGCTCAGTCAGAATTGGGAAGGACCTCTCCGAGCCGTTCGAAACTAAACGAGGTTTCAGACAGGGTGACCCCCAATCGTGCGATTTCTTTAATTTGATGCTGAAGAAAATTATACTAGCTGCAGAACTTAACCGCACTGGAACAATATACTATAAAAGCGTGCAATTACTGGCATATGCTGATGACATTGATATCATCGGCCTAAACACCCGCGCCGTTAGTCCTGCTTACTCCAAACTGGAAAAAGCAGCGGTAAAGAAGGGTTTGATGGTGAATGAGGACAAAACGAAGTACCTGCTGTCATCCAGCAAAGAGTCAGCGCATACGCGCCTTGGCAACCACGCTACTGTTGGCAGCCATAATTTCGAAATAGTAAAAGACTTCGTTTACTTGGGAACCAGCATCAAAACTAGCAACAACATCAGCACTGAAATCCAGGGAAGAATCAATCTTGCCAATAAATGCTTCTTTGGGCTAGGTAGGCAATTGAAAAGTACAGACCTCTTTCGGCGAACGAAAATCATACTCTACAAGTCACTTATCGTACCCGTCCTGCTATATGGGGCAGAAGCATGGACCATGACAACAGCAGATGAAGCGGCTTTGGGAGTGTTCGAGAGAAAAGTTCTTCGAAAGATTTATGGACCTCTACGCGTTGGAGATGGCGAGTACCGAAGAAGATTTAATGATGAGCTGTACGAGCTATACGCAGACGTCAACATAGTCCAGTGAATTAAAACGCAGCGGCTGCGCTGGCTAGGCCATGTTATGCGAATGAATGATGATGCTCCGGCCAAGAAAGTGTTTCTATCGGAACTCGCCTATGGAAGCAGAGGTAGAGGGCGGCCCCACTCCGTTGGAGGGACCAGGTGGAAAACGATTTAAACTCCCTTGGTGTGACCAATTGGCGCCGGTTGGCGGAGCGACTGGCGCGCCTTGTTGGACGGCCATAACCGTTAAGACGGTTAAGCGCCAATTAAATAAGTAAGTAAGATAGCAATAAAGTTGTTGGAGTACGAATGGATAAAGCAATATTATGATGGTTGAAAAGGTAGGTACTTTGCTATTAATAGGGGAGATTAAGCTTTTTGCTACGTATGTTAAGTAAAGACAACGGAACAATGGTCCATCAAGACAGTACGCGGTCATCACGACGATGCATCGGGACCGCTACTGGTTATCTACATCAGAATCACTGCTGAATCATGTACGTATCATCGCCGAAACCAATGGCATATATTATAACAGCAGCGAGGACCACACTTTAGTTTCTGCAATTGTAATTTGTCTATCATAAGGGCATGTCTACAGAAACAGGTCTTGAAACGGCTGCTTCAGCCCAGAACAACAATAAAGCAAAGTTTATTATGGCGACAGTAGCTTTCGTTTTCATTAAAGAATTAAGTTTTTTCGCTAAATTAAAATGTTCCCAGTTTTACATATTTATGTATGTTTGTTTAATGGTGTGTTCAGTTTATACTTATATTTAAGAATTCATGAGCTTAACACCGGCATATAATAATTGAATTTCAATTATTATGTTTTCTAAGAGAAACTGAAAAGAAAGAAACATTTACTGGCATATTGCGATGGAACCATTTCGAAAACGGCCAACGTACTCATCATCAGGCAATTTTGTAATGTTATCAAAGGTTTCAGTTTCTCTTAGAAAAATAATAATTGAAATTCAATTATTATAAGCCGGTGTTAAGCTCATGAATTCTTAAATATAAGTATAAAATGTTCCCTTCATTAAAAAAAAACTATTTCCTCATTTAAGTTCTATTTTTTCTAAGTGTAGCCTCTATGTATAAATATAAGTTTGGATAATCATTTGTGTAAATTTGCTTAATTGAATATCAGGCGCACAGCCAGAACTAAATGCTAAACTTGGTATGAAAGTGGTTGTAAAACTAGTAAATAGTGAAACCTGAGAGCTGCAATAAACATGTATGTACATTAAAAACTCAACAATGAGATTGGGGGGAAAAAACAGTGGAAAAATTTATGCAAAAAATGATTAAATGTATATATGTGACCCGGTCTACTAAAAGGTGGCTTATGACTCAAAAAGTAATTGCGAGAAACAGCTGATAACAGCTGTTTTTTTTTTTACGAGAAACAGCTGTTAACAGCTGTTTATTTTTGAGTCATAAGCCACCTTTTCATAGACCGGGTCACTATACTTTTTTTTTGGACATGTACGAAAAAAATTTAACAAAATTTCTTTATTGTAAATTTTTTTAAGACGTTTTCTACAAACATTTGTTTTTCTTAATGGTAACCTATTGGGCTAGAATCTTTTTTCAAATTTCTTCAGGATTTTTTTGAAATAAAAAAAAAACCCAGGATGAAAAACACAAAAGTTAGTTTTTTGAAATACATTTTGCTTTTCAAACGTGTGTACATTTGTTTAAAATAATAAATTTTTTCCTACTTTTTTAAAATATTTTAATTTATTTAGTTGTTTATGTTCGTTTTCACAATTTTTGTACTCAACTGAGCAGAGCTCACAGAGTATATTAATTTTGATCGCATAACGGTAATCCGTAACGGCATAAACTAATCGAGATAGATATAGACTTCTATATATCAAAATGATCTGGGTGAAAAAAGAAATTCATTTAGCCATGTCCGTCCGTCGGTCCGTAAACACGATAGCTTGAGTAAATTTTGAGTTATCTTGATGAAATTTGGTACGAAGTTTCCTGGGCGCTCATCTCAGATTGCTATCTAAAATGAACGAAATCGTACTACAACCACGCCCAGTTTTCGATATCCAAAATTTCGAAAAACCGAAAAAGTGCCATAATTCATTATCAAAGACGGATAAAGCGATGAAACTTGGTAGGTGCGTTGACCATATGACGCAAAATAGAAAAATTGCAAATTTTTGGGCAATGGGCTTGGCACCGCCCACTTTCAAAAGAAGGTAATTTAAAAGTTTTGCAAGCTGTAATTTCGCAGGCGTTGAAGATATCATGATGAAATTAGGCAGGATGACGAACACGCCCACTTTAAAAAGAATTTTTTTTTAAGTCAAATTTTAACAAAAAATTTAAAATCTTTAAAGTATATAAGTAAATTATGCCAACATTCAAATCAAGTAATGATATTGTGCAACCAAATACAAAAATAAAAGAAAATTTCAAAATGGGCGTGGCTCCGCCCTTTTTCCTTTAATTCGTCTAGAATACTTTTAAGGCCATAAGTCGAACAAAAATTTACCAATCCTTGTGAAATTTGGTAGGTGCATAGATTCTATGGCGATAAGAAAATGAAAACGTTCTGCAGGGCAAAATCAAAAGCCCTTGGAATTTTGGCAGGAATACTGTTCGTCGTATGACATATATAAATAAATTAGCGGTATCCGACAGATAATGTTCTGGGTCACCCTGGTCCACATTTTGGTGGATATCTCGAAAACGCCTTCACATATACAACTAAGGGTTACTCCCTTTTAAAATACTCTATAATACCTTCCATTTGAAACCCATGTCATAAAAACACATTTCTTGGTTACCCTAGGTTCATTTTGCTAAATGGTGATTTTCCCTTACTTTGTCTCCAAATCGCTCAGCTGAGTATGTAATGTTCGGTTACACCCGAACTTAGCCTTCCTTACTTGTTTTTTCTTTAATTTTTTATTGGTTTATTTTATTTTATTTTATTTTATATTACATTTTTTTATTTTATTTAATTTTATTTTCCTTTATTTCTACTTGATCAACATTCCTTTGATCTTGAGGATGAATTAAGATTGGAACCGAAATATGGACAAATTATATAAACTATAATACCACAAAATATATGGTATTTTATTTATCCTGGCGGATAATAAATAAACAAAATTAAATAAAAAAGCGTATTTTATTTTATTTCATTTAATTTTATTTTGTTTTACTTTATGCCATTTAATATTATTTTATTTTATTTCATTTTATTTTTTTAAGTGAGTTCGAACAATTCTAAAGAGTTCATACGCTCATATTTCTTCCTCCTGTCGGATATGTACATCACATATGTATAAATAAATCTTAATGTTTTGATTGAATTTTAATTTTTGTTAACGAATCTCATAATAGTTACAATCCCTACCACAAGATAAATTTGTTAGACCTTTTTTGGAAAAAAATACCATACATTTTTGCAATTATAATGATAATTGACTGATTTTTATATGTTTGTTGTTGTTATTTAACGGCATAGCGCAATTTACGTTTAATAGTGAATAAATCGGCTCATAATCAATCACAACAAAATTTCTTTATTAATTGATGCAATGCTAATTATTTTTTGGTTGCTCTTTAATGTGCTAAAATTTTATTCTTCGTAGTTGGTATACAAAGCGATGTCCATTAGCAAGTTCTGAATCCGGATTTTGGTATTTTAGGGTAAATTGATTGAAGTGTGTTAACCGTAATTTTCCACAATTATCAAGAAATGATTTTGAATTTTATGATAATTGGCAATATATTAAATTTTTCTATAGATCTACTTCAAACTTGTTTTTATTCATATTGTATTCTTTTTTTTTAATTAATTGGTCCCTTCATTCATAATATTTAAACTTAAACTTAAACTTTAAAAGGATTATAGACGAATATGCGATAAATTGTTTCATATTAATGATATTTTAACGAATTTTTGTGAATGCTATGTACCTACATTTATATTTGCAGCTTATGCTTTTCTGCTAGCCGTGTGCGTGTGTATGTGTGAGTAAAAACTTCTGCTCTTAGCTGGTGACTACATGTGTGTATGTGAGATATTTCTTCACTTCGAGCTGCTGGTTATGTGTGTGCATGTACATAAGTTTGGCTGCTTACTGTATTTGTTGTTGTGATTATTTAGTAACAGCATAGTGATGCTAATATTGGCCACAATATTTTATATTCAAAGGACTAGAAATAGAAAAAATTTTAAAACGTTTGAAAGTGCGCATGGCTCCGTCCCTATTTTGATCACGGTTTTTACATTTTTTTACCAAAAATTCAATGCACATATTTCCCCAATACTAGAAGTGTTTCTAATAAAAGTGGGCAAAATCATATATATATTTACCACGCCCAATTTTCATTATACTTAGTTTCAAAAAATTTAAAATAAATGGATTGCACAAAAGAAGCTCACAGTTGATAATGTACAGTTGCACTCGAATTTAGGCTGGAATTAGAAACATTTTTTCTAAGTGGGGTCGCCCCTCAGCAGTGAAGACAATGAAAAAAAAAATGGCAAAGACAAAGGTCTAGTCCAAAACAGATAGAAAAAAAACGAAGAAGAAACTGAGACAAAGACAAGCATCAAACCCACGAAAAATATAGAGGAAAATACGAAGTGAAGACGGGGATGAAAACTAAAAAAAAAAACGAAACGGAATAGAAAAGGAAAATTAAACTAAAGCGGAGACAAAGACAAAGAGAAAAATACGTGAACAGAGCCTTTAACACCGAGAAATTCGGACTAAGATGACGCAAAGAAGACTAAGTAAAACGTAACTGGGCTGAATGCAGCAAAGAATATGTGCCTACAACGAGGCAAGCTGACAAGGACCTCTTCTCAATACAAAAAGGTTCCCAACAACCATCTAGCGCACGAAAAGTGGAAAGAGAACAAAATGGCGTTTGAGGAGGCGACACATTAAGGATCTTATATTCAGTACCAGATCATCAACCAGATAGGATAAGTAAGGTTTGGGAAACTATATAAGCTCCTTTAGTGTCTTTAGTCCTATACTTTTGTATAGGACTTAGGTGGATATTCCTTATAACCACACCATACTGTGTGTTGCATGCTTTCCCGCGATACTGTTTTAGAGAGTTTTGGCGATGGATTATTAGCGAAAGATGGAGTTTGGGGGCTGGTTGAGAAATATGATGTAGGACTAGATTGTAAGACTTGCATCGAAATCCAAGTTTTCGCTACGCTAAAAATAGCCAAAAGTTTTTAAAACGAGATCAAGTGTGCAGAGGAAGTATTGAACATTTAGCACCAAATGGTCACAAGCAATAACAACCTAACTACTATACTTTTACAGGAGACTTAGGCGGTTATTCCTTATAACCACATGGTACTAAGTATTGAATGCTTCTCTGCGCACTTGATACTGTTTCACCGAAAAAATGCATTTTTAACTGTGGATATTTCTATAACTATTTTTCATGTTTTATTATGGTTTTAAATCAGTGTCTGTAATGCATTTTCATATATATATATTTATAGCTGGCTTTTCAACCAAATGGGCTTCAATGGTGGAATGCTCTGAATGATCCTCTCAACTCTACAAAAACGGTCACGAAACCCATCACAAAATGGGTTTTAACTAGGCGTGAATTAATAGCTGAAACTAATTTGGAGAAAGACTTTAAATTATCCGCGGATAGTTTCTACATTAATCGAAAATGATAATTTTTAAGAAACCCCTGATATGGCTTTGAAATAGTTCCCAAATGATCTCGACATTTCTCTAAAACTAACTAGAAATTATCCGCAAATGATCCCAAAATCATATCACGATGGTCCTGAAGTGATCCTAAGACTATCGCGAAAATGTCTCGAAATGATCTTGAGCAGTTACTGAAATAGTCTGGAAACATGCCAAAAAATTATGTGTTCCTGTCAGTTCTTTGCATTGAAAAGAGATTTAAGTTGGACTAAAAGCCCTCTCGTACAGAAATTTTCCCTAAAGGGTATGTACTACATGTTATATGTATATGTACGTCTTTATATAAAATAAACATGTTGCACATTGTTTTACTCATAAGCCGCACAAAAGTGGGTTAGATTATGCGGTAACCAAACAGGAAACATAAAAGGAAAGCAACAATAAACGTTCTAACAAGAATTGCTGTTAATGACAGAAATGTTGACGCCTAAGTGGCTCTTTAAATGATGGGAATGACAATGAAAAATGCCGACGTCTCCTGTGATTAGTCAGTCGGCAGGCATAATAAATACATTTTAATATCGGTGTGATTATGTAATTAGTAATTTGATGGTCTGCACACAATACGATCTGTGTAAGAATTCCAAGTCATTCCACATCAGAAGTTATTTAAAAAGAAGAAAAGACCTGACAACTTTGCCTTGTGCCCTTCAATATGCTGCAAGCTCAACGAAGTTAAATTCGCTTCAATTTAAGAGATTTTATGAATGTATCCGTGGATATACTTACTGATAAGCACACCATCATCCTGTATCTAATGTTATTTAATCCTTTTACCCAATCACGCAAAGCTGTTTAAGTATTTGCTTACAGGTTGCAGGTAAAGATTGGATAATTTTTAATCACATTCTGGGTAATTTGAGGTTAATTATAACTGGGATTTAACAACAAGCAGCTATGTAAGTATTCACACAAACACACTATATACGACTTCCTGCACAAGAGCCTGCAAGTATGCTACACTTAAAGCGAGTTACCTGCAATTGTATAGGATCTAGCAATTGGGGTCGGCTAATATAAGCAACAGGTTATGTGACAATTGTGCCAATTGCCGTTTGTCTGTAAAATTAAATGAGTGTAAATTACAGTTTTTCTGTTTCATAGATACCTCCGAACAAAAAGTGTACCCGTAAATTGGCTAGTAAAATTGCCCTATTTTTGACGATGAAACAGGTAAAATGTTCTGCAAAATTTTTTAAGAGCATTGGAAAGTTTTGTGAACATTTCATTCCGTATCGTACCGAATTATGTCATTTCCCATATTGCTCGCACATATAGGGCAAATGTACAAAAACTAGAAGAAGCTGTGTTGGAGTTCTGTGCACTGCAGCAATTCCACGAAACATGCCCATGGTCGTGAAGTTTTGTGGCTCATTAAATTTACCTAAAATTAAATTATCGATCGATAATTCCAATTAGGATCATGTTTAAAACTATTAGCTCATTATGATGTTTTGCTAATTTGTCCAGCAAATTCAGACGAGAATTTTGAGAAGCTCACGAAATTTACGAGAATTTCGGGATCCGAGTAGTCCGCACGCAGATGAGCTTCCGATTTCTCAACACTCGAAACGCACTCTTGTGTTCGAGAGGAAATCCTATGCCCTACATTTTCATAATTATTTCCCGAATATCGCAAAAAGAACCTAAGACAAGCTTTTTAATGGGCCAAAATATCTGAGATGGAATTTTAAACAAACTAAATGTAAGGCGCAATAACCTCCGTAGATATTTTAGGCCGATCTTCAATTTGAGTCGCGCTCCTTTAATTTTTCCTACAAATTGGCGGGACGGGGCCTACTAGTTTTGTGCCTACCCCGTACGGCATCTTCAAGGCATATTAGTTTGCACTTAGAGCTTTTCATGGCAAAAATAGACACGAAATGCTTGCCAAACACTGTCCAGGAGCGACCGCGCTTAGAAAAATTATATTCAAATTGAAAAAACTTGTTTGACCGGGGCGTGAGCTCAGGATCTTCCGTGTGGTGAGCGGAGCACGCTACTATAAGAATACGACGCTCCTCAATGATGGAGTTTTAATTTAATTTTACCTTTTCCAAATTTAACTTTTTCATGCTACGTGTTTCGATGCTTGCACGCCTTCTTCAAGGAGTCCGGTTTATATCCCAAAAATACAGCAACTTTTTAACTCTTGTCGATTGTTGATAAAAATTGTTTTCGTTTTAAATATTTAAAAACTAGAGACCCTAGAGAAGATACGTAAGCATCGAAACTTGTTTGTGGGGAAAAGAAAAAGCTAAACTTTGCTTATAATTACTGATCGTAGTCCGAAATTATGAAAAATTGCAACGGACGCCGATATTTTTTCCTCGTCAAAGATAATTCGCTTATAGTCTTAGACTAAGCGGAAAATATGGGTTCGATGGTGAATGAGGAAAAACGAACTATCTTCTGTCATCAGACAAAGAGTCAGGAAGGAACTTGGTTTATATCGGAACCAGCACTAACAAGAACAACAACATTAGCTTTGAAATACTTCGAAAAATAACCCTTGCCAATAAATGCTACTTTGAATTATGTAGGCAATTGAAAAGTAAATTCCTCCCTCGGCAAACGAAAATATTGCTCTACAAGTCACTTATCGTCTCCGTCCTGCTATATAGTGCAGAAGCATGGGCCATGAGAACATCAGATGAGGCGACTATGCAGGTGTTCGATAGAAAAGTTCTTCGAAAGATTTACGGACTGACGGCAAGTACCGAAGAAAATTTAGTGATGAGTTGTACGAGCCTTACGCAGACATGAACATAGTCCAGCAAATTTAAATACACCGACTACGCTGGAACCCGACTATGGAAGCAGAGAAAAATGCCGGACCCACTAAGCTGGGGAGGACAAGGTTGAAAACGATTTAAGTTCCTTTAGTGTAGCCAATCGACGCCATTTAATCCAACGATGAAGCTAATGGTGCGCCTTGTTGAACGTCCATAACCATTTAACTAAGCGCCAATTAATATAGTAAGTCTTAGATTAAAATTAAACTAGCGATCTGGTAGGTAACATTAAAACTGTAAATAAGGGAGCCAAGGATTTATATGTCTCATATAGGAAGATACTCTAGTGATTTAACTCTATAGTATGGACAGAGTAAAATCCAATAATGGATCATTTTCTTTCTGTGATTATACAGTGGATACAGAATACAAAATTTATTCCGATAGTCCATATTGACGACCCGTTTATAAAAAGTGTACGCGTAAGTGATTTAAATAAAACTTACCCATTATCGTGTGAAAAACGTATCCATGAATATAGTCGCTGCATTAGCTCTTGTATTTTGGAATTTCTCTCCATCTCATCCGCATTGTCCCATTCGTAGTTGGTCGTAGCCTCTGCCTTGCATTCGCGATCATCATTAAGATCGTCTGCGATGCGAAATGTGGGACGAGAGTGAATACCTTCCATTGCGTTGGTGCAATGGAATTAAACTTTCAACTTTTTATTACTGAAACACCATAACTTTTTTATTTATAATAATGCAGACGCCCACACACGTATAGCACTCTTTATTACTGCTTGATTGATTTTTTTCGCAAGCAAATTTCAAATAGCTCAAATTAAAACATCAACAAAATCTTATTTGCAAAAAATTTTATTTTATTTAAAGGCTTTTCACTTACGCAAAACATTTACGAAATTTAGATTTGATCTAATTAATTGTGGCAGTTGTTGTATTTACACCTGAACATTTGACGTAGACATCTATTGTGTTATTGGTTGTTGATTATTTACGCGCATTCGTTCAATCAACTCACTGCATAAATTTCTTTATTTAGTTTTTGATATAAACAATTATTCATTTCCAATTCCAAAAACAAGTTTGAAAAATCACTAAGGCAGCACGCAGAATTTTGGAATACGTACACGAAAATTTTGTTGAAAATTCGCCAACGATGTTTCATGGCAAACTAAAATGTTGGCCAGACACGGAGGCAGTTCTAAGCAATGGTTTGGTGCTTGTAAAAATCGCCCCTGACTTTGACTTTGAGTCTTTGTAGGTGTTCTTTTATTCCTATCAGTTATATTCACGTGTATATATATATGTATAATAACAAAAAAATTTGATTTCGAAGCTGACGAGTTGAAATTTTATAGGTCCCCTTTTATAATCAGCGTGCTTTGCACACAGAGTATATTAGCTTTGATTGGATAACGGTTGGTTGTACAGGTATAAAGGAATCGAGACAGATATATACTTCCATATATCAAAATCATCAGTATCGAAAAAAAATTCGATTGAGCCATGTCCGTGCGTCCGTCCGTCCGTCCGTCTGTCCGTTAACAAGACAACTTGAGTAAATTTTGAGGTATCTTGATTAAATTTGGTACGTAGGTTCCTGGGCACTCATCTCAGATCGTTATTTAAAATGAACGATATCGGACAATAACCACGCCAACTTTTTCGATATCGAAAAATCGAAAAAGTGCGATAATTCATTACCAAATACGGATTAAGCGATGAAAATTGGTAGGTGAGTTGAACTTATCATGCAGAATAGAAAACTAGTAAAATTTTGGACAATGGGCGTGGCACCGCCCACTTTTAAAAGAAGGTAATTTAGAAGTTTTGCAAGCTGTAATTTGGCAGTAGTTGAAGATATCATGATGAAATTTGGCAGGAACGTTACTCTTATTACTATGTATCTGCTTAATAAAAATTAGCAAAATCAGAGAACGACCACGCCCACTTTTTAAAAAAAATTTTTTTTAATTCAAATTTTAAAAGAAAAGTTAATATATTTACAGTATATAAGTAAATTATGTCAACATTCAACTACAGTAATGATATGTTGCAACAAAATACAAAAATAAAAGAAAATTTCAAAATGGGCGTGGCTCCGCCCTTTTTCATTTAATTTGTCTAGGATACCTTTAATGCCATAAGTCGAACAAAAATTGATCAATCCTTGTGAAATTTGGTAGATTCTTAGATTCTAGGACGATAACTGTTTTCTGTGAAAAAGGGCGAAATCGGTTGAAACCACGCCCAGTTTTTATACATAGTCGACCGTCTGTCCTTCCGCTCGGCCGTTAACACGATAACTTGATAATCGATATATCTTTACTAAACTCAGTTCACGTACTTATCTGAACTCACTTTGTATTGGTATAAAAAATGGCCGAAATCCGACTATGACCACGCCCACTTTTTCGAAATCGAAAATTGCGAAAAATGAAAAAAATGCCATAATTATATACCAAATACGAAAAAATGGATGAAACATGGTAAGGTAATTGGATTGTTTTATTGACGCAAAATATAACTTTAGAAAAAAACTTGGTAAAATGGGTGTGACACCTACCATATTAAGTAGAAGAAAATGAAAAAGTTTTGCAGGGCGAAATCAAAAGCCCTTGGAATCTGGGAAGGAATACTCTTCGTGGTATTACATATATAAATACATTAGCGGTATCCGACAGATGATGTTCTGGATCACCCTGGTCCACATTTGGTCGATATCTCGAAAACGCCTTCACATATACAACTAAGGGCCACTCCCTTTTAAAACCCTCATTAACACCTTTAATTTGATACGCATATCGTACAAACACATTACAGAGTCACCCCTGGTCCACCTTTATATCGATATTCCGAAAAACCGTCCACCCATAGAACTAAGGCCCACTCCTTTTAAAATACTCATTAACACCTTTCATTTGATACCCATATCGTACAAACAAATTCTAGAGTCAGGCCTGGTCCACCTTTATGGCGATATCCCTAAATGGCGTCCATCTATAGAACTATGGCCCACTTCCTCTTAAAATACTCTTTAATACCTTCGATTTGATACACATGTCATACAAACACATTCCAGGGTTACCCTAGGTTCTTTTTACAACATGGTGATTTTCCCTTACTTTGTCTCCACAGCTCTCAACTGAGTATGTAATATACGGTTACACCCGAACTTAGCCTTCCTTACTTGTTTATTTTATTTTACTATTTTCACTTTCAAGCGTATTAATATACTACCGCTAATCGCACAACTGAAAAGACCATATCTACAATCCAAGCCTCGTTTTCTAAAACTATCGCATATGTTGCACATTATTATCGCTTAAAAGCCCCTATTGGACGATTGGCGAGACCTTTTCCCCAATCCGTCCTGTCTCAGATCTGTGCTTTGTTTGCCTACTTGCTCCCGATTTCGAACAAATGGAGAGGCCTTGTCTCCAATCTGTGCTTAGTTCAGCCTCATCTGCAGTTGCAATCTGCTTTGCGCCCCCAAAAATGGACTGCTTAGTTTTCGCTACTAGGTCTGAACCTTTCCAGGCTTCTTAGCCACTTCATTGTTTCCGCTATAACATCACATGCTGAGCACTATTTTCCGTTGCTTTGTAGAATTTGTACGCATGATGCGAAAGTGCAGTCCTCTCCAAAAAGAGGGTTTGAATATGTATGTATGTTCCAAGTTTCAAGAACTTAGGAAGCTCTTCAAAAACCGATTAGAAGACTCCCCACTACCGACTAAACGAAGTAAAAATAAATATATATGTTTAGCAGTAGCTCCAGTATATATTTTAAATAAATGTTCATAAATTTATAAGTATTACTTAATTACTTTTCTGAATTCCAATTTCTAAGACAGATATTCTTCTGGTCTGACCTTTTAAAAATTTCAAAAATATATCCTGAACTCTTTCCCTGGAACATATATGTAGATACATTCAAACAATAGTCATTTTAGACTTATTTCTATAAAATATTCTATATAATTATCATATCTAAATATATGTAAGTCTGTAAAGAACTAAGTTTCCAAAAGTTAGTTTATCTTAGCACTACACCCCTGCAGCCTTTGACCGACTTTGCTGAGCTCATAAATTATTCATTATGCCACTCGAAAACAATGTGTGACAACATAAGATAAGCCGTGATGACAACAAGTTGACCCACCATCATGGGGAAAACGACTCTAAGGGATTGAATAAAATAAATTAAAAATAGAGAGCGTAATAAAAAATTGGTATCCCAACTCACTTCAAGTAACGTGTAAATGTTATTTTATAGCCATGCTGTTCAGCAATGCTAGCTGAGACGACGTTCGCGGAAGCGCCATACAAAGTTCCATTGCCTGATTGATTTGGAAAACTATGAGAAACTGTATATAATGAATGAAACATGTCAGCCTACCTCCCAAACTCGAACCAAAAGTTAACGCCCACACTAGAGGCTCGAGCGGCAAACCCAATGTGCCCCTACTCACAAGCGTCACGACCAAACGCACCATCATTGCCGTCACAGGTATGCTATCCAAAACCGCCGAAGCCATTGCAGATATCCACAAAATAATAAAAATTGCCATTGCCAAACGATGTCGCTCATCTACATACAAAATAATGTTCTTCGTTATTTCGCCTATCCAAGCGAAGAGACCCAAACGTTCCACACATTCCATCATAACAAAGACGGCGGCGAAAAATAAGAGCGTCGTCCACTCGATGCGGTGCAACAAATGTTCCATATCATTACGATCTAAAACGATGAGCAAAGCTATAATGCCAAGTAGCGCCAACCAACCGAGTGGTAGCGTACGCCATTGTGGCACCGATTGTATAAAGAAGCAGATGAGTACAAACGTCAAAGCTAAACATGTTTGCACCAGAAGTGTCATATGTTTAATGGAATATTTTAACTTTAGATCCTCCAATGTATGTGTGTAGGCATCATTCGAGTCTAGACCACGTTGTTTGTGTCTCAGTGTACGTTTGAGTAGCTTAACTTTTTTGTGTAATGTTGCGCGTACGAGGTCAGCATCCTTCGAGTAGGAAGAAAGTGAATTTGCAGCACGTTGCCAAACTTTGATTTCGCGTCGTAGATCCTTGAATTCTTTGGGTTCGTTGAGACGTAGTGATTGTGGATCACGAAAAGCGAAACGCATATATAAACAACTTTGTATAGCAACGAGTAAAGCGCCGGGTAGAGAGTGCGCTACGAATTTCGTGAATGTGATGCCCTGGTAAAAGAGTATATGAGATGAGAATATAACTAAAATTGTACCAATTTTTTTTGTTTTTTTAGCTCTGACTGAACACTGAGGCTAATCGGTATCGAATGCTCATTGAACAAAGAAAATAAACGTCACTAGACGGGTTTTATAGAAATTGATCTCTAATATGTTTATTAAAAACTATTAGGCTAGTCGGACCTTAGATAGTTGACTTGGCCTACATTTGAGAATCGTACTTTCCCTCATCTCTACCTGTGCCGCTCCACCTCCTTCTGTCCTTTACCTCTTCCTTTCTATTTTTCTTTGCCTCTCTTATTCCCTCCTTCTTATATTCACTTGCATCTTCGTCTTCTCTTAACCCTCCCTCCTCTTATTCTGCCACCCTTCCTTTCTCCTATCTGTTTGCTCTTTTTCTACTGTTTCCTTTGCCTTTTCATATTCCTCTTTCGGATCAAATTTTTCGTGCTATTGTCATTTCTATCCCTTTCTCTATGCTTTTCCCTCCCACTCCTTTTCACAATTCGCTTGCACTCTTGGCCCCCTATTGCTCTTATTCTCCTTCCTTAGTCCACCGCTTTCTTGGCTGGCTCTAGGTCACCTTCCCCCAAAATAAGGCTATAAGGGCCAGCGGAATTGTAAAGTCCCTGCTTGCATCCTCCCGACCTCTTCGCTAGATTTGAGCTCTAGCAATGGGATTTGAGTGACAATTTGTTTTGATATGAAGCCCTGATCCCACAGATTTTTGAAAGAAAATGAGTTCGACGCAACCGTGAGAGAATACACGTCCTCTCCGATCACGCTCGCTCACACGGTTTTTGAGCCCATTTGCTTAGCAGCTGTTTGATGACCGAGTAGATATCAAGGCCCCAACCACATGAGTCGCTGGATAATCTTTCACCTCATCCTTGATAACGTCGACTTCTGCTATAAAACGCTGCAATTTTCAATGGTCGGGAAGCCCAAGTTTCCAGCTGACTTCAAGCTCTTGGCAGAATCCCTTCCAGCACATTTTCCATCCAGCGTCAAGTCAACTTTTGACAAGTTCGCTAGGCTTAATTTCTAAGTGAGTTCGCAACCCAACACTACTCCCTTAAAAGAAGTGAGCCCGCTCATTGCAATCAGGGAAGCGGATCCACCACTTCAACAGCGTCACGGAACAACACAAAGCAACTCTTGGAACATAACACTGTTCAATAGTACCAGCAACACTCTGCCAATGGAGGGCGGGCTGATTAGAGATATTTTATTTACTCGTAAATAGAACTAGCTCAGTTGTATTTGAGTTTTAAGCGAGTCAGTAAAAGACCCCGCAGGGAACTCAGAAACACTATTCCCACACATATTTCCAGGCTGCCAGTTTGGAGTATATCAGTCACTACAACGACCTAGAGGAGGAAATATGCAGCATCTTACTACGACATACCACCCCAGCGGGTTAGGGGGTCAGAATATTCCCTCGATAGGTATGCCTGTCGTAAGAGGTGACTAAAATACCAGATTCAAGGGGCTGTGTAGCGCAACCCTTCAGGTTGCCAGCGCAATATATAGCTTCTCCAAACCCAATTGCCAACCACACCTATCCGCAGCGAATCCTGTTTCACTGGCGACCCCAAGCTCCTCATGGAACTTGGGGGTGGGGAGGGAGGGGATGGCCTGAAGGTTTAATGTGGCCACATAAATCGTTCCCAAGATGGTCGGGCTAGCACCTTAATGGTGCTGCGGTACCGGAGTGTACTGGATCTGTATCCGGCAAAGGACCATTACATCGATAACACTCCCCAAAGCCTTCGGGGAGCAACCTTATCGCTACAACAACAGCATCAAACCCCTTCTAAATTATCTTAAATTCTCGCACTTACCACCAGACACGACTATTCAAACTCTCTTAAAGATTCTGTAACGAAAGGTACTTACATTTTTAGCGAAAAACTGATTCGAACAAATGATGATCGATATGGGATCACCAATGGGTGTAATAGCACCACCAATATTCGATTGCACGATTATGCCCAACAACACTGGTACCGGATTCAAGCTCATGACCTCACAGAGCCTATAAAAGAAAAACCTTGAGCTTCCAAAGCAATATTCCGTATCTAAATCCGCACCTTATAGCCACCGGCGACATCAATATAACTGTTGTTACATTATCCAGAAAACTCGATATAAAGCACGTTATGAAAAATAGAAAATATATCATAGGCCAAATTTTTCCACCCGATATCTCAAATGCCAAAACGGCTATATAATCAAAAACGCCCGTCTCTGCCAAAATACCAACAATTATCATCATACAAAATATTAATGTTAACATTTCCATATCCATCCACACAGTGATCTCATCCATATTTGGACGATCATCGAAACAAGCTAAAACAGCCACAGAGAGTATGGAACAGATGACAGCGACAAAGGTGCGTTGAAAAACCTATACGAGTAGGAGAGAAACAGTTAGAAATAGTAAAATGCAAAACAAGTCAACATTTGTCCCAAAATTACCTCCCACACAAGCAGCGCATAGAAGATCATTAGAATTCCAGCTGCAAGTAGTGTGCCAATCTTTTTATTGATGATCAATGGATTATAGATGAGCTCTACAGCCAAATCCTTCTCAGCATTTGTGTGCATGCTGAGACGCATTGTTACGCCTGGTTCTTTTAAACTTCGTAAAATATTATCTGGCATTTCGTAGGTTTTATTACGCCACACAACAGGTGCCATATCGAAGAGCGTCTCCGAAACGATTGGTATGAGCCATGTTTGTAAGATGTCCTGTAAGGTAAAGAGGTTTGTTCAATTTTGCTTGATCATTAACATTATATGGTAGCATCTGCGTAGGTCTATGTAAGCTTCTAACTGTGGAATGATGTACCGAACCTAGCCTGCCGGAAAACAAATGCACGCATCCTATCAAAGAGTGTAGGATTGGAAAGTAGTGCTATTCAACCTTTTATTAAATGTCACCCAGAAAATCCACGTATTGATCAATTTCATGTTCATCCCGGCAACAATAAAATAAATATAGATCATGCCGAAAATATAAGAAACTTTGGCTGTATTAAAGTAGGGGAGGTCTGTACATGTCCTTTCCAACCTCCGAAAATAAGTGTTCCATCCCGGACCTGCTATCATCGCACTATGATTGAAGTCTCGTGCATGCCGACAGAAAATTTCTTCCTTGCGACCAGCAAAATGTGTGACTGTCGGCGTAAATAAGAAAACTTTATTGACTTAAGTCTTGGAGCAGTCTAGGGTTGGAAGTGCGTCATTCCCATCATTCGAAAATGAGTGGTAACCCCTTCGTTATGGGTTCATAAGAATGTCTCGTCTTCCGACAGCGTAAATAATATACTGTTGCGAATATTAGCAACACTAAGGGGTACTGTCGTCTCTAAGCCGATGCTAAGCAGTGACGTGTATGCACATAACCAAATTAATCATTATGTCTACACATATGCACGTACACGCAGCGGAGAAGCAACGCACAACAACATGCATATATCTGAGATACTCCTGAAAGTATGCAATGGTTGTGCAAATGTCGCTGACACATACAAGAGCATGGGGTACGAGAGAAGCTATAAAAATTGTGCATCTGTAGTTATAGCTGAGAAATTTATAGCAGATAACCAACTAGTAGATTCTGGAATTGGAAGGGCCTAGAAGATGCAAACGAGAAATCACAGAGTATAAAAGGCCGCAACAGTAGAGGCGCGAGAATCAGTTTGGTTTAAGCAAGCTACAGCGAATTATAAGTGTTATTGTGAAGTATTTTAATAAAGGCCATTTTGCATTATTGAATAGTGGAGTTATTTATTCAACACTTTAGTGATTCCAACGTTAGTAGAAGGTTGCAAATTAGAGGATTTGCAGTAAATTCGTTACAATTGGTGTCAGAAGAGGAATTGTTGAATAAATTCCGAAGATTGGGACATGGCAAAGTTGAGTGAATTTACGATCCCGCAACTGAAGGAGGAGTTGGAAGTCCGTGGATTGGCTACTTTTGGCAATAAATCCCAGCTATAAAGACGACTAAGTGTAGCTAAGGTATTTGAAAGAATCAATGCTGAGGAGTATATTTTTCATTTTGATAGCGACAAAACAACAACAAAAATGGAAGAATTGTAACGAATTTACTGCAAATCCACTTATTTGCAACCTTCTACTAACGTTGGAATCACTAAACTGTCGAATAAATAACTCCACTATTCAATAATGCAAAATGGCCTTTATTCTAGTGTGTGTTACAAAAGTACGCTCAAATCCTGAAAACTAATGACAATATCCAACACTGTTGAGGTTCTTGCTACACTAACCAGTGATGTAGGTCGTATATTCTCGAAGATGCATTTAGTACAGCCTAAAGGTGAAATCAACTTTTTAACCGGCATTCGTATAGCACTTTTGGTGCTTAAGCATCGTTAAGGGAAAAATCATAAAATGCGGATTGTTGTTTTTGTAGGTTCACCAATCAATTATGATGAAGCTGAATTAGTTAAACAAGCAAAACGATTAAAGAAAGAAAAAGTCAATGTTGACATTGTTAGCTTTGGAGATCACGGCAACAATAACGAAATACTAACTGCGTTCGTAAACGCATTGAATGACAAAGATGGCCCCGGTTCACATTTAGTTAGTGTAACACGCGGTTCGGGATTATCAGATGCTCTGTTTCATCGCCAATTATATAAGGCGAAGATGGTTTGGGAGGCGCTGGATTAAGTGGTGCCGGTTTCGAATTTGTTGTTGATCTAAATGAAGATCCCGAACTAGCACTTGCCTTGCGTGTATCTATGGAGGAACAGCGTCAACATCAAGGAGAAGAGCAACGTCGCGCACTTAGTGAATCTAATACAACCACCACAGGTGGTGGCACCGCTGACACAAGCACTGGCGCTGGTACTAACATAGCAGAAGATTGCATATAAGGGGAATTGCACCAAATTCGTTACAATACATAACTAAGTTAACTATAGTCTTGGGAGAAGAAGGGTTTGTACGACGGTTTTCCAGCCCCTCAACTGGCATTTACTACTACGTGCACTCTTACAGCATAAATGTTTAAATTGTAGCTGAAAACACGGGTTCGCCCGTATTGGAGTACGGTAGGATTGGAAACACGTACTCCCAAAATGAGTGACTCAATCCTTTGAGATTCCGTCTAGTGAGTTGCATTGCAAAGCATCCACATGAACAGCAACAAGTATAACACACTGTTTATATTGTACTAGGGCGGACTCACGGATCATTTACTACAGAGTCTTTGAATGGATAAAGAAAAGGCATCTCAGGGTGCCCGATCTTCTCTCAATCTGACACCAGGTTTCAAGCCATACATCAGGACAACAGTTAGATAGGCCAAAGAAATAGGATTGGCTAGCCGGCGGCACTCCGCTCAAGAAATGGCTTTTTCTACCTGCTCCTATCCACCGCCATAAGGTGATTTATTTGGCCTGTGTGGCGATTTCGGCGAAATTTTTATGTACAATCTCATAAGCTTCCTCTTCAGGGACGCAGCTCGCTTCCCAGATATCTATCTATTTCTAATACAATCGGCTTATTTCTTATTCAGCCACATAGATTTCCAGCTCTTCCTAGCTTTCCCCCTTTAATACCATCAACTCACCTTATAATCGTTCCTGTTATACAAAGTGTCGAAATACGATATTTGTGGTTGTACAATCAAATATTTTCCCTCATCTTCCGGTTTATATGCACGTATAGTCTCATTGAATGTACCAAAGATCTTTAGCTTGAAATCACCGGTGGGATTCTTATGTAGTACGAAGTCTAGTGGAAATCACATAGCGACAAAGCAATTAGTAAAACTGTTTTTTACATTTCCTCTACTTTACCCACTTTTCGTTTTATTCTGTGGCACAGCCAATGTCTTCTCCAACAAATGCTTCTCCTCGAATATCATTAGCACAATAGCAGCGAATAGCCAAAATACCAATAGACCTCCACGCTTTATAAGTTGTTCACGTCTTCGTCGTTCCTTGGACTTTTGTTTGGCCACAACACGCGTTACAACTGAGTTTGACTTATCGTTGGTTGTGTTTTCGATATCTGATAGTGTACAGTCGACATCGGTGCTGTGAATATAACAAGACTAAACTCAATTAAATATACTTTTCAGTATGCTATGATCGTTCGTATGAGTATTTCTTACCCCCCATCTCCTACATTATGCGGTTTCTGAAGTTTTCTCATACTGATATATTCCGAGCCGGCAAAGCTGTGCTCGTCTTCATAACTGGATTCGTCATGGAGATTGCCAGATTCGTCATCTGTGACTACTGTCGAGCCTGTGGGGAGAATTAGTGCAAAAATGTTACTTTTGGTATTTTATAGTGGGGGGAGTAATTCTTAATACTTGTATGAACTTTTTAAAGGCAATGTTGATAAAGTTCTAGGGCTCGTAGTATTTAAGTAGATATACCGCCTACCATTCAAGTCGCCCAAGTAGATATTCAAAAGCCGTTTTGATTTTATAGAACTCATCCTAATCCAGTTAAGATCTTCTTATCAAATTTCCCCAAAAGGTAACAAAGAACTTATTTACAAATCGCTTCACATAGCTTAGACTATCAAATGTTAAGAAATTTACGCTACACTACAAATATTCCTCTTTTCGTTTAAGTCAAATGCCAATAGATTTGATTCTTGGGATCTTCCCAAGATTAAGTTAGGATGGGTTTGGGTTGCCACTGATTCAACTAATTGGAATCAGTTCACTTTTCTGGTCCGTTGTGCATCCATATTAACTAACGGCAACACTGATTTCTTATCACTAAGTTTCTTCCGGGGATTTGTATACATCACTACCGATATATTTACGCCTTGTCCTTGCAAATGCTAGGCAGTTAGGCATACATTGATTAGGTGACGTCATCTCGTCATTCTCCATGCAACTAACACAGTATTTTCAAGAATACTCAGCCGCTTTGGCCCGAGGTACACCTTTCAAGGGGCAGACTGCAAGTGGCAGGTGGTGTACCAAAGTCCCTACTGACATTCACCATCTGTTCGCGCGTACCATCTCAAGCTATGAGATCCGCGTATGGATGTCGATATACCCTGGCACCCAAGTACTCTTTATAGAAAAGCAGCTTCCTGCGACCACGGGCGAGTTCACGTACTCGTCGACTACACTCGATCGCACAGTTTTAGATCCTAGCGCTTTGATAGCTGCAGGACTGTCCGAGTAGATATTAAACTCTCAAATACCTGACACCCTGCACCGCATCCTTGAACGCGATAACTCTCTCTTGGAAGACACTGCAGTGGTCAGACAGTCTAAGCTGTTGGCCTTCTACAAGCTCTTGACAGTAAACACCTCCTCCTAGCTTCCAATTCAGCTGGAGGGGGCCGAAACTAGTAAGAATATTGGAGTGCCCACTTGGTCCAAATATTTGTGTCTCGGAGCCTTATTGCAGCCCCGTCACGGCTGACCTGCCAACAACGTCCAACGGCTGTATATTTAACATAGCGTTTGATTCTATTATGAGTATTCGTTTCGCGTTTTCCAGCCTTTTAAAATTGGTTGCAGTGATCAGTGTATTCCACAAAACCAACACACCGTAGAAGAGGATCTGCTTGATCACCATGTTATAAATCCAGTGTGAAAATGTTTCAGCGTTTCCCAATGGCTTCACGGCAGCAGTACAAGGCGGCTGAAGCTTTTCTAGCTCTGTTGTCTATATTAAGCTTCTATGACAGCTATAATACGGTTATATAGTATAAGTCGCACCGCATACGGTGGGAGATCTGAAATCACAGATCGTTTACCTCCAAGTAAGGAGAACTAGCTCACTTTTATTGAGGTTATTCAGATAGGCCGCTGGATACATACTACCCAGCCACCGTGCGAAGATATCTCCGAAGAAGGTCCCTTAAGGTGGCCGGGTGTTTCCACCTGGAAAGGATTGCTAGGTCATCAGCATAGGCAGCCTTGGAATAGTTTGATTAAAACCACTATCAAGAGGAGGGGCGTACCCGTTTTAGTCGTCTTTGATAGCAGACGGCAGGACAAAGTATAGACTTTTTGCGCGCTAGTGATCCTACTCATACCAGTTTGATGGTTGAATAGAGGAATCCTTCTGAGTATGTATAGATCGATCGAAATTCATGGAAGGGATATGAAAGCTCTTTTCACATTTCGGACCGAAGATTTCTCTTACAATATTTCAGGACTTGGGATCATAGTCCAACTTCAAGCAGCAGTTGGTGTAGATAGGAGGAAGCTAGCTACAAATATTTAATAAAGTTCTCTGCAGATGAAATAGTATTACATTGTCGGAAATTGTATCCCCCTAAGTAAAGTTAAGTAAAGTGCCAAAGCTAACTGTGAAATAAGTATTTTTCCGTACTCCGGATTATCAAACATATTCTATAGCAGACCTGCTTTATTGCGAGTATAATCTATATTTGTTTTCCTCGCTAAAATAACCATGCAGTGGTGACTTAAAACCCCTAAACAGGGACGGAAAATAATAGTTTTTTTTCGGAGTCGAAAAAGTCCTGGTCAAAAAATTGTCCTAGGTAAAAATGTTTGGGTTACCAGGTATCCCTATAGCAATATCATGCCGAATCATGCATCCTTTTTATTTTTCGAAATTTTTCCATAAAAGGCCATATATAAAAGTAGAATCTGTATTTTTATTTTTTGAGTCCGAGTTTAACTAGTTCTATCGGACTCAGGTAATAAAAATCCGAAAATAATTTTTATCTTGATCCAAATATATTAAAAGTCCAAAATTAATAGTTTTGCCAGGAATTATTTTATAAAAGGAATAACAGTTTCCGCCCCTGATATAAACAAATACTTCACAATTACTTTTACTTGATACCAACTTTTAGTAGCTCGTAGTTAACTTGTTTTCCTTCTGAGTAATAAAGTTGACTGTTTGCGCTATTGAGCGACATTCAAACCCATACGAATTAATCGAAAATAATATATCATGATTTCGAAATAGGCGTGTAATACTATAAAGAGTGAATGAGTAGTTTGCATACCATACAAGGGATACAATCAATCGTCGACTAGATTAATTTGTGCTTGACCAAACGGCAAAATAAAGACGACCTACCTTGCACTCCAACCCTCCTCTACAGATAATAAGCGACTCAATTTCAAGGAAAATTGTAGGTAAGTAAATGATATAAAACCCTCAGTTACACAACTAAATAGTATTTTTGTGATTAAGTCACGTTATAGAAAAAAATTTCCATACAGCTCAATTGTTTAAACACCTCTAAAGCCCAACGACATGTTTTGAAAAGAATGGAAATAAATTAGTCTTGGCCTATGAAGGCGGAAATAATTTGAATAACAAATGTTAGTTGTACGATTTTGTAGTTGCTTGATTAGAGCTTTTGTACTTTCACCGATAATATGTAGTGTTATAAGCATATCTAACTCACCAAATATGTGAATATTAAACATAGTTAATTTACTGTTTGCATCGTTTTGTACTCAATTTGCATGATACTTCATTGTTTGGTGGGAAGTGAAAACAATGCTTGCATTCAATTGCAACAGTGATTGTAGCAGTGATAAGTCAGCAAAACCTTAGGGCGGCAATAGCAGTATCAGCTGCAACTTCCGTTTATTTCATTGCATTTGAAAAAAGTTCTCATCCTAAACGATTTGTATTTTATTCAATAAGATTTGTTAAGCACTTTGATGATAATATTTATACTCAGTAGAGCAGAGCTCACAGAGTATATTAAGTTTGATTTGATAACGGTTGGTTGTACAGGTATAAAGGAATCGAGATAGATATAGACTTCCATATATCAAAATCATCAGGATCGAAAAAAAATTTGATTCAGCCATGTCCGTCCGTCCGTTAACACGATAACTTGAGTAAATTTTGAGGTATCTTGATGAAGTTTGGTATGTAGGTTCCTGAGCACTCATCTCAGATCGCTACTTAAAATGAATGATATCGGACTATAACCACGCCCACTTTTGCGATATCGAAAAGTTCGAAAAACCGAAAAAGTGCAATAATTCATTACCGAAGATGAATAAAGCGATGAAATTTGGTGGGTGCGTTGGTCTTATAACGCAGAATAGAAAACTAGTAAAATTTTGGACAATGGGCGTGGCACCGCCCACTTTTAAAATAAGGTAATCTAAAATTTTGCAAGCTGTAATTCGGCAGTCGTTGAAGATATCACGAAGAAATTTGGCAGGAACGTTACTCCTATTAATATATGTACGCTTAATAAAAATTAGCAAAATCGGAGAAGGACCACGCCCACTTTTAAAAAAAAAATTTTTAAAGTAAAATTTTAACAAAAAATTTAATATCTTTACAGTATATAAGTAAATTATGTCAACATTCATATGGTGCAACAAAATACAAAAAATAAAGAAAATTTCAAAATGGGCGTGGCTCCGCCGTGTTTCATTTAGTTTGTATAGGATACTTTTAATGCCATAAGTCGAACAAAAATTTCCCAATCCTTTTGAAATTTCGTAGGGGCATAGATTTTATGACGTTAACTGTTTTCTGTGAAAATGGGCGAAATCGGTTGAAGCTGCGTCCAGTTTTTATACACAGTCGTCCGTCTGTCCTTCCGCATGGCCGCTGACACGATGACTTGAGCAAAAATCTACATATCAAATGAAAAAAATGCCATAATTCTATACCAAATACGAAAAAAGGCATGAAGCATGGTAATTGGATTGGTTTATTGACGCGAAGTATAACTCTAGAAAAAACTTTGTAAAATGGTTGTGACACCTACCATATTAAGTAGAAGAAAATGAAAAAGTTCTGCAGGGCGAAATAAAACATCCTTGAAATCTTGATAGGTATTATATATAAAAATAAATTAGCGGTATCCAACAGATGATGTTTTGGGTCATCCTGGTCCACATTTTGGTCGATATCTGGAAAACGACTTCACATATACAACTACCACCACTCCCTTTTAAACCTCTCATTAATGCCTTTAATTTGATACCAATATCGTACAAACACATTCTAGAGTCACCCATGGCCCACCTTTATGGCGATATCTCGAAAAGGCGACCACCTATACAACTACCACCACTCCCTTTTAAAACCCTCATTAGTACCTTTAATTTGATACCAATATCGTACAAACACATTCTAGAGTCACCCCTGGCCCACCTTTATGGCGATATCTCGAAAAGGCGACCACCTATACAACTACCACCACTCCCTTTTAAAACTCTCATTAATGCCTTTAATTTGATACCAATATCGTACAAACACATTCTAGAGTCACCCCTGGCCCACCTTTATGGCGATATCTCGAAAAGGCGACCACCTATACAACTACCACCACTCCCTTTTAAAACTCTCATTAATGCCTTTAATTTGATACCAATATCGTACAAACACATTCTAGAGTCACCCCTGGCCCACCTTTATGGCGATATCTCGAAAAGGCGACCACCTATACAACTACCACCACTCCCTTTTAAAACCCCCATTAATACCTTTAGTTTGGTACCCATATCGTACAAACACATTCTAGAGTTACCCTGGTCCACCTTTATGGCGATATCTCGAAAAGGCGACCACCTATACAACTACCACCACTCCCTTTTAAAACTCTCATTAATGCCTTTAATTTGATACCAATATCGTACGAACACATTCTAGAGTCACCCCTGGCCCACCTTTATGGCGATATCTCGAAAAGGCGACCACCTATACAACTACCACCACTTCCTTTTAAAACCCTCATTAATACCTTTAGTTTGGTACCCATATCGTACAAACACATTCTAGAGTCACCCCTGGCCCACCTTTATGGCAATATCTCGAAAAGGCGACCACCTATACAACTACCACCACACCCTTTTAAAACCCTCATTAATACATTTAATTTGGTACCCATATCGTACAAACACATTCTAGAGTTACCCCTGGTCCACCTTTATGGCGATATCTCGAAAAGGCGACCACCTATACAACTACCACCACTCCCTTTTAAAACTCTCATTAATGCCTATAATTTGATACCAATATCGTACAAACACATTCTAGAGTCACCCCTGGCCCACCTTTATGGCGATATCTCGAAAAGGCGACCACCTATACAACTACCACCACTCCCTTTTAAAACTCTCATTAATGCCTTTAATTTGATACCAATATCGTACAAACACATTCTAGAGTCACCCCTGGCCCACCTTTATGGCGATATCTCGAAAAGGCGACCACCTATACAACTACCACCACTCCCTTTTAAAACCCCCATTAATACCTTTAATTTGGTACCCATATCGTACAAACACATTCTAGAGTTACCCTGGTCCACCTTTATGGCGATATCTCGAAAAGGCGACCACCTATACAACTACCACCACACCCTTTTAAAACCCTCATTAATACATTTAATTTGGTACCAATATCGTACGAACACATTCTAGAGTCACCCCTGGCCCACCTTTATGGCGATATCTCGAAAAGGCGACCACCTATACAACTACCACCACTTCCTTTTAAAACCCTCATTAACACCTTTCTTTTGATACCCATATCGTACAAACAAATTCTAGAGTCAACCCTGATCCACCTTTATGGCGATATCCCTAAATGGCGTCCACCTATAGAACTATGGCCCACTCCCTCATAAAATACTCTTTAATGCCTTTCATTTGATACACATGTCATACAAACCCATTCCAGGGTTTCCCTCGGTTCATTTTCCTACATGGTTATTTTCCCTTATGTTGTCACCATAGCTCTCAACTGAGTATGTAATGTTCGGTTACACCCGAACTTAACCTTCCTTACTTGTTTTAGTTATTTTTATACAGCACACCCAGGCGTAGGAGTAACATTTGCATATTTCCTAGAATATTCCCAAGGTTCCCGGACACTGTAAAGCTTGAGTCGAAATAGATTTCACTGCTAGTTCTTCTTTTGATTTTACACGATTGAATTGATACGGAATGGTTAGTGTAAATAAAATATGTTATTTGTTTTCGTGAAGCCCATCAACTTGTTCTTTACCACAGAACATAGGGGAGAACTACGAAGAAGTAAAATCCCGTTATAAAGGATGTAGAAATAATAGGATGTAAGTAAGAAAGTTCATTTGATTATTTTAAGAGCCACCATAATTTAGGATAATAGGAAACCCAGCAGACGTTGTACAGATGATTTTTGTTAGTTTATTTATGTCACCTTTTTTTTCCCTTCTCTTTTCTTCTGTTCTCTACCGCGTTTCACTCAAGTTTTATCCCATTCCTTATACTTATATCTATCTCGCTGGCACTCAATACGTTTTAGTTCACACAGGGGTAGTCATTTTTTTTCTCCTTCCCCATGTCCCTCTTTCACCAAGTTTCCATCTTTCCTTTCCCAACGTAACTTATACTTCTCCTTTTTTTTCCTTATGTCCCGTCTATTACTCGTTGTTCTTTCTCCATCCCTTTCTACTTGTCTTTTCCACCTCTTTCCATCATATACCTATCTTTTTCTTTCGCTACTCCCCCTCTGATCTGTATAACGGGAGCAAAAAAAAACTACCCCAATGGCAGCATCGCATGCCATTCCACATATCCCGCCTGCAGACTTGATGGCCAAAAACATCGCGTTAGCAACTGCAGCAAGGATTAAGGCCGCAGGGTAGCTTGATTGCAGTCCTTATCGCCATAGCAGTATAGCGACATCTTATATCGGGCACACGGAATATATGGTCCCAGACGTGAGCTTTTTAAGAGATCTTGGGCCCACAATTGAGCCGGAGGTTTGGTGTCAAGATGCAGAAATGGCAGAACATACTGTGCATGTGTATACGGATGGTTACAAATTAATGGAAGTGTCGACTCTGCTGTTTACTGTGTCGATGCAGAAATCAGTAGATCCTACAGGCTGCCAGATTACTGCAGCGTCTTTCAGGCGGAAATTATAGCCGTGAATAAACCAGCAGAAATTCTGGAGGAAGCGTGCTTAAGCTGTATTCGCGTCAATATAAAATAAAATAAATGTAAGGTGTGATAACCTCCGAAGAGATCTAAGGCCGAGCTTCTCTTCCAATTTGCGTCGTTCTCCTCTTGATTTTCCCTATAAATTGGCCGGACGGGACCTACATGTTTTATGCCGACTCCGAACGGCATCTGCAAGGCATATGAGTTTTCACTGAGAGCTTTTCATGGCAGAAAGACAATCGGAGCACTTGCCAGACATTGCCGAGGGGCGACCCCGCTTAGAAAAATGTTTTTCTAATTGAAAAACCTTATTCGCGTCAATCTATAAATCATATAAAATAAAGTCGCTAAATGCCATGAATGCACATAACTTCACACGGAATGATCCGATTTTAAAACGGTTTGTTGCATTTGAAAGCTTAGCTACGTGAGATGGTACAGTTAATATAATTTGAGGATATATATTATAGGGGCGTGGCAAATTGCCAAAATGTAGTAAAAAATCATAAAATTTTTGTTTACACACCTATAACTCATAAACGGATGGATGGACTTAAAAAATACTACTTTTCAGTAAAACTTTGAAATATTTGCCTTCGATCTGCATCAAAAAAAATACTTGATTCCTTTCTTATATCAGCCAAATTGTTTAAACAAAAGTAACATGTTTACCAAAAAATTCGTGTGTGTGAATGTTCGGTGTCAAGTGTTCGCGCTAATTGCTTTTGAGTGAGGCGATGCGACACATACGTACATATGTACATAGCATTCGCTGCGTTATTTAAATTCGGGCGTAGGTTTATAGACATGTATGAATGTACATATTATGTATGTGTTTTCATATCATATCAGCTTGACATATTTATGCAACATAAATGGTTAAGAATGCATACATCTATTGAAAAATAATCTTTCGTTAAAAATATTAAACATTTCCTTAAAATTCTTCACAAATTTTTATTTTTTGGTATTTTTGCATGTATTATAAAACAAAGTCGCTTTTTCTGTCCCATGTCCCTTTGAATGCTTAAACCTTTAAAACTACGCAACGGATTTTCATGCGCTTTTTTTTAATAGATAGAGTGATTGAAGTTTGTAGATTGTATAATAACATCCATTAAATAGTGGAGAATTACTGTTATTTTTGAAGTTTCTAATGTGATGTATGTATATGTGTACATATATAAGAGAAAGTGGTGTTAGTTACACTATTTATAACTCAAGAACGGATGAACAGATTTGGCTGAAAATTGGTGGAGGGGTAGCTTAGAACCAGGAGGCAGACATCGGATAATTTTTATCCCATTCTGGATAGGGTCTTGAGATCACAACGTGGACCTGGGTAATCCTGGGATATGTTTGTAAAATGTGGGCATCAAATGGAAGCTGCGTATGGTTACTTTGATACGGGGTATTTTTCGTACCCGCGGGTGACTAGGGTCTCGAAATATAGGCCAAAATGTGGACCCGGGTACCCCTAGAATGTGTTTATAGAATATTGATAACAAATGAAAGCTGTTGATGAGTGCTTTAGTACAGGGTAGTATTCATACCTATTGGTGACTAGGGTCTCGAGATTGAGGCCAAAACGTGGACCCTGATACCCCTAGAAAGTGTTTATACAAGAAGGATAACAAATGAAAGCTGTTGATGAGTGCTTTAGTACAGGGTAATTTTCATATCTCTTTGTGACTAGGGTCTTGAGATATAGGCCAAAACGTGGACCAGGGTAACACTAGGATGTGTTTTTACATTATGGATATCAAATTGAAGTTGTTGATGTGTGCTTTAGTATAGAGTAATTTATACCGCTGGGTGACTAGGGTCTCGAGATTTAGGCCAACACGTGCACCCGGATAGCCCTAGAATGTGTGTGTAATATGGATATCAAATGAAAGCTGTTGCTCAGAGCTTTAAAGTAATTTTCATTGTGATATTCGATTTAGTCGCATCAACCTGGCAAAACTGAAAAACTGAAAAAGCATGAATTGATAATACCCACATACCTATTTACATACGTCCTATTCGACTTGTCTGAAATTTGGTATATAAATTTGCCCATATTAGTATTTACGATCCTTTTTTCGGGGAAGTAGACCAGAGACGGGCTGGGAAAGCGATTAGGACAAGGATTGGGACTGAGACTCTAATTCTGCCCTCCCCTCTTCACTTCTTCTTAATCATTTTATTCACTCCTCCCTCCGTCTTTTTCGCTTCATCTATCTCTATTTTCGTCTCACTATATCTCTTTCTCAGTCTCCTTATCCTTCCCTCTTTTGTCTTCTCTCAAGTTTTTCAAGTGATATGTATTTTGTTCCAGTCCCATTCCGAGTTCCAGTCCCACTCCGAGTCTCAGTCCCAATCCTAGTCCTAATCGCATTCCCAGCCCGTCTCTGGTCTACTTCCCCGAAAAAAGGATCGTAAATACTAATATAGGCAAATTTATATACCAAATTTCAGACAAATCGAATAGTACGTATGTAAATAGGTATGTGGGTATTATCAATTCATGCTTTTTTTCGGCTTCGCATGCATATTTATCAGTTTTGCCAGGTTGATGCGACTAAATCGAATTACTTTAAAGCTTTGAGCAACAGCTTTCATTTGATATCCATATTACATACACATTCTAGGGGTATCCGGGTGCACGTGTTGACCTATATCTCGAGACCCTAGTCACCCAGCGGTATAAATTACTCTATACTAAAGCACACATCAACAGCTTCAATTTGATACCCATAATGTAAAAACACATCCTAGTGTTACCCTGGTCCACGTTTTGGCCTATATCTCAAGACCCTAGTCACAAAGAGATATGAAAATTACCCTGTACTAAATCACTCATCAAAAGCTTTCATTTGTTATCCTTCTTGTATAAACACTTTCTAGGGGTATCAGGGTCCACGTTTTGGCCTCAATCTCGAGACCCTAGTCAGCAATAGGTATGAATACTACCCTGTACTAAAGCACTCATCAACAGCTTTCATTTGTTATCAATATTCTATAAACACATCCTAGTGTTACCCTGGTCCACATTTTGGCCTATATCTCGAGACCCTAGTCACCCGCGGGTACGAAAAATACCCCGTATCAAAGTAACCATACGCAGCTTCCATTTGATGCCCACATTTTACAAACATATCCCAGGATTACCCAGGTGTGGAAAGTGCTTTCCAACGATTAGTTCTTTGATGGATCGTGCCCTTAGGGATATTCATACCTGGGCATCTAATTTCGGGTTGAAAGTCAATGCCGAGAAGACGGATATGGTCTTGTTTACAAAGAGGTACAAGGTCCCAAATAGGACAGGGCCTAAGTTAGGAGGGGTGACCTTACAGGAGAAATCTTGCACAAAATATCCAGGAATCATCCTTGAGAGTAAGCTGTCATAGAAGCTCAACGTGGAGGAGAGAGTGAAGAAGGACTCAGCGGCACTCTATGCATGTCAAAGAATGCTGGAGTGTACGTGGGGATTATCGCCCTCTCTTTCGCATTGGGTTTTTACAGCGATTGTAAGCCATACTCTATACTATGGCGTTCTTGTTTGGTGGAAAGCCACACAAAAAACAACATACCTCAAAAAATTAGAGGGGGTATGCAGACTATCAATGCTTAGCATTACGGGAGCCCAGAAAAGACGCCCGACGGCTGCACTGTATGCCATTCTGCACATTCTACCTGTAGACCTGGTAGCAAAGAACAAAACGTTAACGACCGCAAATAGGCTCGGTGCTTCGGGGCAGCTTGAACGCCGACCATATGGCCATAGTAGTATAGCGTCATCAATTACAAGACGAACAGAATACATGATTCCCTATCTGCGCTTCGAGGGAGATCTTAAAGCCACAATAGAGGTGGACGGTTGGCGCTAGGGTGCGCAAATGACGGACGAGGAGATACATGTGTACACCGATTGTTCCAAAGTAGTGGAAGGAGTAGGGTCTGCGGTATACTGCGCTGATCCGGAAATAAGCAAAGCCTACAGGCTGCCGGATTGCTGTAGCGTTTTCCAAGCCGAAATATTAGCCGTAACCAAAGCAGTAGACACCCTGGAAGGGAATAGCTTAAGCTGCAACCGTGTTAACTTTTATATTGACAGTCAAGCAGCAATTAAGGCAATAATTTCGCATAGCACAGCATCTAAATGCGTGTTAGAGTGTAAGCAGTTTCTGGAGAGAATCGGTACAGGGAGAGGCATACATCTACATTGGGTCCCAGGGCATATGGGAATAGATGGGAATAAAAAAGCGGATGAACTTGCTAAAAATGACGCATCCCTTGAATCTTGCTCCGTAGACGTCCAAATTAAACTAAGCGAGATTAAGCGAAGGCGAGAGGTGCACATGATCGACCAAGCGGGAAAGGCGGGGGTTCAAGCGCGGGGCTGTAAAGTGTCGAAGATTATGTGTAGGTCTTACAACCTTAGACTAAAAAAGTTGCTTCTATCATTAAAAAGAGAGGGCTGTAGACTCATGACGGGTATTCTGACTGGACACTGCTGGTGTCACATGCCTTTAAATTAGGCTTGGTCAGTGAAAGCACATGTAGGAAGTGCGGGTTGTAGGAGGAAACGATCGAGCACATTCTGTGCACTTGCCAGGCTAAGACTCCAGCTATTAGGAGAGATACAGCTGACAGATCTAGAAGCAGCGAGTGGCTTAAGTCCTAGGAAGCTTCTAGTATTTTCCAAAAGCACGGAGTTATTTTATAAGATAGGTCCTGGTTTTTGATAGGGTTTTTCAGTTTGGTCGTTAAAACTAACTTCTAGTAACACTACGGACTCAGTCAGTCTATGTGAGGTCCTCATGGACCGGCCAGTTCAACCTAACCTAACCTAACATCCATGTAAATGCAACCATTCCAGGCACGAAGAATAATGAATAAAGACGAAATGGGGAACTTCCGGAGATATAACCAAACAAATGGTGTGTTTCAATCAATTGGAAATTTATCTAAAAAGTATTATTCCATCCGCCACTAAATGTCGAAGTTTAAATTTCCAAGAACTATTTTGTTTGCTTTTGAACAGGTGAAAAATATCTTAAAAACTGTTTTTTTTTTTTCAAATAAATAAGTGATTAATTTAAAAACCTCATCATTGAAACCTTAATTAATGTGCTTTGTTTGCTTTGTATAAACAAATAGGAAAAGCTAGAAAAATACTAGCTAAAAAAAAACAAAATATTGCCCAGTGAACCCATAGCAAAAAACAATATTAAGGCCAGTGACTAAAGTTGAAAGTGTTTCGGAACATTCTTTTATTTTTTTTGTATCCTACGACTGATCCCATTCATGTTTATAACTAAACCCTTTACTGTACGAATTAATTAGGTATATTAACTAAACAAATTTAAGCCCTAGATACTAAGGTATCGAGCCCCCTCCCTTCACAGCCTTCTTTAGACGTTACACAATTAAATAATATATACCTAAACGGGATCTTTAAATAGCACCCATAAGAAACTGCATTATCGTTTTTCATACTCAGCTGAGCAGAGCTCACAGAGTATATTAACTTTGTTCGCATAACGGTAATCCATAACGGCATAAACTAATCGAGATAGATATAGACTTCTATATATCAAAATGATCTGGCTGAAAAAAGAAATTCATTTAGCCATACCGTCCGTCCGTCTGTAAACACGACAACTTGAGTAAATTTTGAGGTATCTTGATGAAATTTGGTATGTAGGTTCCTGGGCACTCATCTCAGATCGCTATTTAAAATGAACGATATCGGACTATAACCACGCCCACTTTTTCGATATCGAAAATTTCGAAAAATCGTAAAAGTGCGATAATTCATTACCAAAGACGGATAAAGCCATGAAACTTGGCAGGTGAGTTTACCTTATGACACAGAATAGAAAGTTAGTAAAATTTTGGACAATGGGCGTGGCACCGCCCACTTTTAAAAGAAGGTAATTTAAAAGTTTTGCAAGCTGTAATTTGGCAGTCGTTGAAGATATCATGATGAAATTTGGCAAGAACGTTACTCCTATTACTGTATGTGTGCTAATTAAAAATTAGCGAAATCGGATGACAAACACGCCCACTTTTAAAAAAAAAATTTTTTTTAAGGCAGTATAAAAGAAAATTATGTCAACATTCGACTCCAGTAAAGATATGGTGCAACAAAATACCGAGATAAAAGACAATTTCAAAATGGGCGTAACTCCGCCCTTTTTCATTTAATTCGTCTAGAATACTTTTAATGCCATAAGTCGAACAAAAATTTACCAATCCTTGTGAAATTTGGTAGGGACATAGATTCTATGACGGTAACTGTTTTTTGTGAAAATGGGCGAAATCGGTTGAAGCCACACCCAGTTTTTATACACAGTCGACCGCCTGTCCTTCCGCTCGGCCGTTAACACGATAACTTGAGCAAAAATCGATATATCTCTAGTTCACGTACTTATCTGAAGTCACTTTATCTTGGTATAAAATATGGCCGAAATCCGACTATAACCACGCCCACTTTTCCGATATCGAAAATTACGAAAAATGAAAAAAATGCCATAATTCTATACCAAATACGAAAAAAGGGATGAAACATGGTAATTGTATTGGTCTATTGACGCAAAATATAACTTTAGAAAAAAACTCTGTAAAATGGTTGTGACACCTACCATATTAAGTAGAAGAAAATGAAAAAGTTCTGCAGGGCGAAATCAAAAGCCCTTGGAATCTTGGCAGGAATAATGTTCGTGGTATTATATATATAAATAAATTAGCGGTACCAGGCAGAAGATGTTCTGGGTCACCCTGGTCCACATTTTGGTCGATATCTCGAAAACGCCTTCACATATACAAGTAAGGGCTACTCCCTTTTAAAACCCTCATTAATAATTTGATACCCATATCGTACAAACACATTCTAGAGTCACCACTGGTCCACCCTTATTGCGATATCTCGAAAAGGCGTCCCCCTATAGAACTAAGCCCCACTACGTTTTAAATAATCATTAACACCTTTCATTTGATACACATGTCATACAAACACATTCAAGGGTTACCCTAGGTTCATTTTGCTAAATGGTGATTTTCCCTTATTTTGTCTCCAGAGCTCACAGCTGAGTATGTAATGTACGGTTACACCCGAACTTAGCTTTCCTTACTTGTTAAAACGGTTTTTTTGAATTTAAAAGCATAGCCACGTGAGATAGATATTTCCGATATAATTTGAAGGTATAATTATATGGGCGTGGAAAATTGCCAAAATGTCAGGTTAACACAACATAAATGGTTTAAAGTTCATCATAATTTGAAAAACACTTTTTCGTTAAAAATTTTGAACAGTTCGTTCTTCTTAAACAAAAGTTTTATTTTTTTGGAATGTTTGTGCATTAAGGAGATTTAATCTAACTATCAATATACATATAAAGAAGGTTGTCTATTTGCATGCAGCTATGGACTCGGAAATCACTCTCCGATTTTGATCAAATTTGCAGGGTCGCTTCTTGTGAAGACATAGAGAATTCCCAATAAATCGCTTTCTGGAAAGGAGACCCGGGAACGATTATTCGAACAAACTCTATTCACAGTTCGATTTGCCCGAAATTAAGTATTTAGGCAGCCCTTTGCCCCGATTAGTATTTACGAGACTTTTTTTCCGGGAAACGGACCAGGGACGTGGACTTTGACTTGGACTGGGACTTTCGGGCTGGGACTGTAACTGGAGCTGGGACTGGGAATAAGGGATGGGGAGGAATAAGAACTAGAGAGAGAAAACAGTGAAGGAGAAAGCGATGGAGTTAGACGAAGATAGGACAGGAAAGACGGAGAGGGAAAAAACTTCTTAAAACTTATGTAGATTGACCAAAGTTAGGATAGAACAACGTCTGCTGGGTCTGCTTATATTGATAGATAAAAGAGATAAAAAATAATTTGTTCACTTTTTGGAACATTTTATGTTCCGTTAACTTGGCTCACTTTCAATATATGCAAAAAAGTGTACAAATGAGATAAGTTAAACAATACGTGTCTCTTAATGGTAAATAATTTATTTTTGAAGCTTATAATTGCGTTTTCAAAACATTTTAAGAAAAAGTAGTATGTATGTTATTGAATCATAAAAATTAATAAGTTTTAGAACATATAGCAATTCCAAGCGTCAGATAAGCAGGGATATGATTTCGATTATGAATACCCAGCAGAAAAAATGAACGGTGCTGAACGGGTACTAATCGGATGAAGAGCGTAACATTTAGTACTCATACTTGTACCAATAGCGCATAAGTTCAAGCTAGGTATATATTGTGGCGAATTTTCACATGACTAAATAAATGCACAACAACAAAAACATTACAGCAATTCTGCGTCAGGACTGATCATGTAGCGTTGAAATGGCTTCTGCAATTCCGTAATCCAGAAGGAAAATTGGCGCAGTGGATCGAGCGACTACAAAGCTATGACTTTTCCATTGAGCATCGAGCAAGGTAGTACCCATGGAAATCATGTAGTTTGGAATGCAAGCACTGTTCAAAGGCCGAGGCTAAAGAAGGCATTATAGATGTCCGGCTAATGACTATAACGTGTGCGGATGAATGGGACAAGAAACAACTAAGGAAGTGTCAGCTAGAAGATACAGATCTGTCACATGTTATGCAAGGGCTCGAACGAAACGAAAGACCAAATAGAGAGGAGATGTCAGCAGCGAGTCCCATTGCGAAGTCATATTGGGCATAGTGGAACAGTTTAGAATTGATATCCGGTTGCTTGCATCGAGTATGGGAGAGTGAGGATGGTCAATGCAAAAAGAAACTGATAGTTGTTCCCAGAAAGAGGATTCCTGACGTGCTCAGCGAGCTGCATAATGGTCCAAGTGGAGGTCATCCTGGAATTACCAAGACGCTCGAGAAGATTAAGCAGAGATTATATTGGGTTGGTTATCGTCAGTCGTTCACTGAGTGGATTGCCAACTGCGTGGTTTGCAGCAGAGCGAAAGGGCCCAAAGCCCGAAGTCATGGCCAGATGAAGTAATATAACTGAGGTGTGCCATTTGATAGGATCGCTATGGATGTCGCATGTCCATATCCTACTAGCAACTGTGGAAACAAATATGTACTGGTGGTTATGGATTATTTCAGCAATTGGCCAGAGGTAGAATACCCAATCCCAAATCAAGAAGCGGAAACAGTAACAGAAGTATTCATAAACAATTGGGCTGCAAAGTATGGTGTACCAATGGAGTTACATTCTAACCAGGGGAGAAATCTTGGATCAGCTGTGTTCCATGAGATGTGTAAACCGTTGGGTATTCGAAAACAGGGACAACTGCATTGCATCCTCAGTCCGATGGTAAGGTGGAACGATTCAATAGAAAATTGGAGGAGCACTTAAGGAAAGTAGTGGACAAGTTCCATAAAGAGTGTGATACACGCATACCATTATTCTTGATGGCTTACCGATCGGCAGTGCATGAGAAAGCGGGCCAAACTCCCGCAAATGTAATTTTTGGCAATGACCTTCGACTGTCAGCTGATTTGGAGTTTGGGACAAATGCCGATGCGGAGAGAAATGTCAAGAAATACACTGGCGTCTTAGAGGAAGAGCTGAGGGAAATACATGATCGGGTAAGACAACGAGACAAGATTATGAGTGAAAAGATGAAAGCCAGATATGATAAAGCAATCAATTCGGAAGGTTTTCGGGAAGGAGATTTGGTGCTGCTATGCATCCCACAACGAAAAAAAGGTTTGTCACAGAAATTGCAGTGTAATTGGGAAGGCCCATACAAAGTTGTGAAACGAATTAATGATGTAGTTTACCGCATACAAACAATTGGGAAACCACGAACCAAAATGAAAGTGGTTTATTTGGAAAGACTGGGATCGTTTGGATCAGGAAATTTGTCTGATCGGGACGATCCGGCTTAGGTGGAGAGCAGTGTGGCGAATTTTCACATCACTAAATAAAGGCACAACAACAAAAACATTAAAGCAAGCTACATAAACAGATTAACCATCATTTATCCAGATACATACAAGGCAACGATGAGATAACTCACACACAAATGGAATCATCAGCCGAAGTAGTACTCACATATACACACGCATATGCCTATGCGGGAGGCTATAAACTGCAAATACACACGCATATAGCTGGTAACCAAGTAGAAGATTCTAGAAGGAGAAACGTCTAGAAATTTGGAGAAATATGCGGATAAGACAACAGAGAGTAAAAAGCAGAGCAAGCTGAATAATCAGTAATTAGTTTTGATTTAAACACGCTATTGGTTGTGAAGCATAATTGTGAAGTACTACTCTTGAAGTAATCTAAATAAAGAGCAGTTTGCAATGCTAAATAGTGGAGTGATTTATTCAACAGTTTAGAGATTCGAACGTTAGCGGAAGGTTTCAAATAAGCGGAATTTCCCTAAATTCGTTACAATATATTTAAATAAATTAATCAAAGGCCGCGACTATTTCAAACCACCTGCGATTGAATTAGTTAACGACGCGTTCAAAAGGCAAGTTCAGTGTAGACCTTTTTAAAGCGTTCCTAATTGGTTCAACCTAAGGTGGTTCTGAAATAGTCGCAAACTTTTTATTAATTAATTTTAATCAGCGTTTTTGATACAAGTGTGGCTACCCTTTCTCCCGATATGCTTCCTATTAGCACCAGTTCGGAGGTAGTCATTAAGGGCCGTTTTACCATCTCCAGTTAAGTTAGATTTTATCTGAAGGATAGCTACCTATCAGATATATTCTTATGACACTTAAGTTTTTACCAACACAGGCAGGCCAACCAAGGGTTAAATCGATAATTAGAACAATTGTGTAGAACAAAACATCTTTTGTGAATACACGAACATTGGCCAAAAAACTTACTTTTGTTTACACTGTGTTAGGAAATGCACATAACAGAGACGCGAGTATGTAGAAAATTAAAATTTCTATATCTTAGAAAAAAGTGGGGGACCAAAACCTGTATGGCGAAACTGTCGTTTTGCGTGACTGTCTCTCATTTTTCTGTAGGCTATATACAATATTACGCGAACTTAGGCTACTTACTGTTTTTATACTCAGCGTACTTTGCACACAGAGTATATTAACTTTGATTGGATAACGGTTAGTTGTACAGGTACTTATAAAGGAATCGCGATAGATATAGACTTCCATATATCAAAATCATCAGTATCGAAAAAAACTGATTGAGCTATGTCCGTCCGTCCGTCCGTCTGTCCGTTAACACGATAACTTGAGTAAATATTGAGATATCTTCACCAAATTTGGTACACGAGCTTATCTCGACCCAGAATAGATTGGTATTGAAAATGAGCAAAATCGGATGATAGCCACGCCCACTTTTTATATATACAGCATTTTGGAAAACACAAAAAACCAGATTATTGAGTAAATATTACACCTAGAATGTTGAAATTTGACGTGTGGACTGACATTGAGATTCTTGATAAAAATTAAAAAAAATTTTTTTAATTTTTTAATCAATTTTACAAATATTATTAATCATAAATCAAAAATCGTTAAACCTATCGTAACAAAATTCGTCAGAGAGGCTGCCTTTACTATAAGAAATTTGAAAATAAAATTAACGAAATCGGTTAAGGACCACGCCCACTTTAAATAAAAGATATTTAAAAGGGTCGTGGGCGAATACAATAAGCTATATCTTTGCAAAAAAGAGCTTTATAACAATGGTATTTCATTTCCCAAGAGGATTTATAACAATAAATAGGAAAAACTTCAAATTTAAAAAAATAGGAGTGGCACCGCCCCTTTTATGACTATGTTTGGCGAGCCATAACTTGAAGACAAATGAACGGATCTTAATAAAATTGGATACGCAAATTTTCCCTATAGAAATAAATATTTCTGGAAAAAAGGGACGAGATCGGTTAAAGACCACGCCCACTTTTATATAAAAGATTTTTAAAAGCATAGACGAAATTAATAAGCTACATCTTAGCGAAAAACAAATTTGTATCAATAGAATTTTACTTTCTAAATTGAATTATAACATTAAATTGGAAAACACAAAAATTTTTTAAAATAGGTGTGGCACCGCCCCTTTTTTGAGCAAGCAATTTTCTATGTTTCGGAAGCCATAACTCGAAGAAAAATTAACATATCGTAATGAAATTGTGTACATATATTTTCCTTATAGCAGAATATATTTCTAGTAAAAATGGACGGGATCGATTGAATACCACGGCAACTTAGATATAAAATAAGTTTAAAAGAGTCGTGGACTAGAATAACGTAAAAAAAATTGTTTTTAATCAATTACATTTTACTTATCAAGTTTTATTGTAAGAGGAAAGGGGGAGACATTTTTTTTAAATGGGCGGTGCCGCGTTTTATGTAGAAAAGTAATTTATCTGAAATGAAATGTACAATTGAAGCTCACGCTGAGTATATAATGTTCGGTTACACCCGAACTTAGACACCTTTACTTTTTGTTTTTTTATTTGAAATGGTATAATGTGTTTTGGGTGTGTGTGGAGTTTTCGCTGAAAAAATCGGTATAGAGTGCAGGTATAAAAGGCGTGAAATTTGTTAATATCACATTGTCAGTTTAAGTGTCGAAGAAGTTAGTGATATTTGCTTGTGATATCTTCAAGATAATACGATACAAAATGCTGAAGCCTCAGTTTGTAATGTAAGTAACTAAATCAATGTTGCCAATAGAATGATTTTAACATCAATATCAAGCACCCCACGCTTTTTACTGTGAATTAAATTATTTTGTTAATAACTTAAATTTTATTATAATTTTATTTTGAGGTGATTAACTATAAACGACTGTTTGACCTTCTACTACTGTTATATACTCTTTTTAATTGAAAATTATTTTCTATTTTTTAGTTCGGTTTGCTATAAAAGCGTGTTTTTTTTTTAGTTTTTTTAAACTATTATTTATTTTTAGTTTTTTAGTTCAAGTAATTTTAAAAGTTTTAGCCGAGAGTGATGAAACCTCGAAACGCCAGCGGTCCATGGATGAATCCAACCCCAGGGTACCGAAAAGGGCCAAGACGCAGGGAGGCTGGACGCGGTCTTTCGCCGAAATTTTCAAGGGTCGGCAGATCATTGGCATTATAGACGAGAGCAACGAAGATGCCAGGATCCCGAAACAACAGTGGAAGTGGATCGAGGCCGCGCTCGCTACGGTGGCCGTTAAGGTTAAGAAAGACAACCCTGGTCCACCGCCATCTTACACCGATGCAGGGTGGTTCCAGGGCAATGTCAAGCTAATTGCCTGTGACGACGTCAGGTCGGTAAACCTCTATAGGGCCGCCGTCACGCTGATAGGGTGGTATATCCGGGCGCGCCTCAAGGTAGTGGAGGCGCATGATATCCCTTCACGACCAAGGGCTAGAGCCTGGGTTCCAGTGACGCCAACGGACCCAGCTGACATCCCGAAGCTGCTCCAGGAGTACAACCCGCCACAGGTTTGGAAGTCAACCCGGATAAAACCGAGCTTGTCCTCTTCACGAGGAGGTACAAAGTACCAAATCTTACACCGCCAAGAATTGGGGGTACGTTCTTAGCGTTTAGCGATCAAGTCAAGTACTTGGGAGTCATTCTGGATAGGAAGCTATTATGAAGTGGCCATATAGTGGAGCGATCGAAGAAGGCAGCAGCAGAGCTGTTCACCTGCAATAGGACAATTGGCACCTCCTGGAGATTCAGGAGAGGGCCTTAGTTCTATCGTTAGACGCCTTTTCGGGATATCGCCATAAACGTGGACCAGGGGTGACTCTAGAATGGTTTGTACAATATGGGTATCAAATGAAAGGTTATAATGAGTATTTTAAAAGGGCGTGGGCCTTAGTTATATAGGTGGACGCCTTTTCGAGATATCGCCATAAAGGTGGACCAGGGGTGACTCTAGAATTTGTTTGTACGATATGGGTATCAAATGAAAGGTGTTAATGAGTATTTTAAAAGGGCGTGGGCCTTAGTTCTATAGGTAGACGCCTTTTCGAGATATCGCCATAAAGATGGACCAGGGGTGACTCTAGAATTTGTTTGTACGATATGGGTATCAAATGAAAGGTGTTAATGAGTATTTTAAGAGGGCGTAGGCCTTAGTTCCATATGTGGACGCTTTTTCGAGATATCGCCATAAAGGTGGACCAGGGGTGACTCTAGAATTTGTTTGTACTATATGGGTATCAAATGAAAGGTGTTAATGAGCATTTTAAAAGAGAGTGGGCCTTAGTTCTATAGGTGGACGCCTTTTCGGAATATCGTTATAAAAGTGGACCAGGGTTGACTCTAGAATGCGTTTGTACAATATGGGTATCAAACGAAAGGTGTTAATGAGTATTTTAAAAGGGCGTAGACCTTAGTTCTATAGGTGGACGCCTATTCGAGATATCGCCATAAAGGTGGACCAGGGGTGACTCTAGAATTTATTTGTACTATATGGGTATCAAATGAAAGGTGTTAATGAGCATTTTAAAAGAGAGTGGGCCTTAGTTCTATAGGTGGACGCCTTTTCGGAATATCGTTATAGAAGTGGACAAGGGTTGACTCTAGAATGCGTCTGTACAATATGGGTATCAAACGAAAGGTGTTAATAAGTGTTTTAAAAGGGAGTGGGCCTTAGTTCTATGGGCCTTAGTTCTTTCGAGATATCGCCATAAAGGTGGACCAGGGGTGACTCTAGAATTTGTTTGTACGATATGGGTATCAAATGAAAGGTGTTAATGAGTATTTTAAAAGGGCGTAGACCTTAGTTCTATAGGTGGACGCCTTTTCGGGATATCGCCATAAACGTGGACCAGGGGTGACTCTAGAATGCGTTTGTACAATATGGGTATCAAATGAAAGGTTTTAATGAGTATTTTAAAAGGGTGTGGGCCTTAGTTCTATAGGTGGACGCCTTTTCGAGATATCGCCATAAAGGTGAACCAGGGGTGACTCTAGAATTTGTTTGGACGATATGGGTATCAAATGAAAGGTGTTAATGAGTATTTTAAAAGGGCGTGGGCCTAAGTTCTATAGGTGGACGCCTTTTCAAGATATCGCCATAAAGGTGGACCAGGGGTGACTCTAGAATTTGTTTGTACGATATGGGTATCAAATGAAAGGTGTTAATGGGTATTTTAAAAGGGAGTGGGCCTTAGCTCCATAGGTGGATGCCTTTTCGAGATATCGCCATAAAGGTGGGCCAGGGGTGACTCTAGAATGTGTTTGTATGATATGGGTATCAAATTAAAGGTATTAATGAGGGTTTTAAAAGGGAGTGGCCCTTAGTTGTATATGTGAAGGCGTTTTCGAGATATCGCCATAAACGTGGACCAGGGTGATCCAGACCGTCATCGGTCGGGTACCGCTAATTTATTTATATATGTAATACCACGAACAGTATTCCTTCCAAGATTCCAAGGACTTTTGATTTCGCCCTGCAAAACTTTTTCATTTTCTTCTACTTAATATGGTAGGTGTCACACCCATTTTACCAAGTTTTTTTCTAAAGTTATATTTTGCGTCAATAGACCAATACAATTACCATGTTTCATCCCTTTTTTCGTATTTGGTATATAATTATGGCATTTTTTTCATTTTTCGTAATTTTCGATATAGAAAAAGTGGGCGTGGTCATAGTCGGAATTCGGCCCTTCTTTTACACCAATACAAAGTGAGTTCAGATAAGTACGTGAACTGAGTTTAGTAAAGATATATCGATTTTTGCTCAAGTTATCGTGTTAACGGCCAAGCGGAAGGACAATCGGTCGACTGTGTATAAAAACTGGGCGTGGCTTCAACCGATTTCTCCCTTTTTCACAGAAAACAGTTATCATCCTAGAATCTAAGCCTCTACCAAATTTCACAAGGATTGGTAAATTTTTGTTCGACTTATGGCATTAAAAGTATCCTAGACAAATTAAATTAAAAAGGGCGGAGCCACGCCCATTTTGATATTAACTTTTTTTTTACATTTGACTTTAAAAAAAATTTTTTTTAAGTAGGCCTGGTCGTTCTCCGATTTTGCTAATTTTTATTAAGCATACATATAGTAATAGGAGTAATGTTCCTGCCAAATTTCATCGTGATATCTTCAACGACTGCCCAATTACTGCTTGCAAAACTTCTAAATTACCTTCTTTTAAAAGTGGGCGGTGCAGCGCCCATTGTCCACAATTTTACTAATTTTCTATTCTGCGTCATAAGTTTAACTCAGCTACCAAGTTTCATCGCTTTATCCGTCTTTGGTAATGAATTATGGCACTTTTTCCATTTTTCGAAATTTTCGATATCGAAAAAGTGGGCGTGGTTATAGTCCGATATTGTTCATTTTAAATAGCGATCTCAAAATTTACTCAAGTTATCGTGTTAACGGACGGACATGACTCAATCAAATTTTTTTTTCGATACTGATGATTTTGATATATGAAAGTCTATATCTATCTCGATTCCTTTATACCTGTACAACCAACCGTAATTCAATCAAAGTTAGTATACTCTGTGAGCTCTGCTCAACTGAGTATAAAAATGTCGAAGCGCTGTTTTTTTTGTGTGATAACAAGAGAGACAAATTTAATAATATAGGCTTGCATTCGTGAGTGTTTTGCAGAAAGTGAATTAGTTAAACTGTGCAATTTTTGTTTTAACTTGTTATTGGGCTTTTCATTTAAACCCCAGCTTTCTAAAAGATGCAGAATCCTGCGAGAAATGGGTTAAGGCATGCGGCTTAACCACAAGTGATAATATGAAAAATATGCGTATTTGTAGCAACCATTTCCAAGTGAAAGTCTTCAAGGCCGGGTCAAGCAATAGTTTAGGTGGATTAATGAAAGGCGCATTTCCTTCAATAGGCGTTTATATTTCAAGACGAAATGTGCGCTCTTCATGGAAGTATATTTAATACTTTTGAGACAGGAATATAAAAAAACTAACAGGCGAAGAAACTAGCGTACATTTACCAAGTGACGATGCTGAAAAAATAAGTACGCCGGTAAAAGGCATTTTAGTGACCCTCGTTTTATTTCAGAAATAAAAACACCTGATGTCGCAATACCAAGTTGTGCCAGTCGTGTTATAGCATTGGTAAAAAGATCGTTTGAGAAAAAAAGGAAAATTATAAAAAACCTGCGGGAAAAAAATTCGATATTTGAAAAGCAGAGTTACCTCTTTAGAAGAATTCATGAATCATTTGCGCGAAAGGAAGTTAATAGACGCAGATACTGAAATGATGATGGTAAAATCGCTTTTCTTAAATCAAAATATTGTTACTTGCGTTGCATTTTTGATTGTTTTTTTTTATACCAGAAAATGTTAAAGCAATGGTATCTAGAAAAATGAACGGGTCAAAATGGTATATAAAAGAAATAAGAAGTTTTGCTCTTGCACTGCATTTCTATTCACAAAGAGCTTACCGCTTTGTCCACCAAACGTGGAAAAACATGCTACCACATCCTTCAACGCTTCGCAAATGGTACCGAAATATTGACGGCTCACCAGATTTCACAAAGCAAGCACTAGAAGCCATAACAATACGTGCTAAAGGCTCAAAGCTGTAATAGTGAATCTAGTGTTTGACGAAATAGCCATTAGAGAGCAAAAAACAATACAATCGTTGAGGCTTTGAGGGGTGTGTCAATATGGGAACGGCGGATAATGCTGCAGAGTACGATTCGGCTCCTACTGCATAGTGCTCTTGTAATAACGGTTGTCTCGTTGAATGATCATTGGAAAGTTCCAATAGGATACTTCGTAATACGATCTTTGACTGGTGAGCATTGACAGAATCGCTTTATATGTTGAGTTCCACCGGAGCGAAAGTGTATTCCCTGACGTTTGATGGCGCGTATTTAAATTCAAGTATGTGTACTCGATTAGGAGCGAACTTTAACTACGGTACCTTATTTAAGCCATACTTTATAAACCCTGCAACAAAAGGACCATGTTACGTCTTATTTAACCTCTGCCCTATGATAAAATTGGTTAGAAATTGTTTGCGAGATACGCTTTTACTAAAATGGTGTATGGACGAGAGTATAAAATAGCAATATATATGTGATTTATATTTACTACAAAAAAATGAAGGTTTGCGCTTTAAGCTGTTAGCTGGTCAAACGCTAAGCGAAAGTGTTGCTAAGTCGTTAATTTTCTTATAATTTAAATTTAAAGATCAAACGTTAAACGAAAAATTTAAGGGTAGTGAGGCTACATCTGAATTTTGTTTGAAATTTAATAATATCACCGATATACTCAATTGCAAAAATTATTTTTCTAAGCATGAATTCAGACGAGCTTTGACGGATGAGTCATATTGCAACTTAAAGATGCACGCACAGGGATTCGAGGAATATATCTCTTCATTGTGAGATGCTAATGGCACCCTTCTGGTTAAATCTGGCCGGAAAACAGGATTTGTTTGTATGATCGTTGCTTTAAGAAATATTTTTCCACTATTTGAGAAGCTTAAAAATTTTGGCATGACATACCTTTAAACTTATAAGCTTCCATAAGACTTCCTGGAAACCTTTTTTGGTGAAATTAGGGCAAGAGGGGGTTTCAACAACAATCCCAACGCAGTTCAATTTAAAGTGCATATAGACGACTCTTAGTAAGGCACGAGTTAATTGCGATTGAAAGTGGGAATTGTACATTCGACGGCGTATCCATTCTAGAGGCGTCATCAGAGTCTACTAGTATCCTAAGCAAAAAATAGCGAGGTAATAGATTTCGAGTTAGCAAATGTGGACAATTTTGTTCGTTATATTGCTGGCTTGGAAGGTAAAAAATAAAATAAAATATTCCACATGTCAAGGGCAATTGATAGGTGAAGAAATGCTTTTACTTTCAGCGCACAAAAATAAAGGTGCGTTTGTCGCGCCATGTGTGGACGTATGTAATATTTGTATAGTGTCATAGAAATGTTTAAGACAAGTTCTCAAGGCATGCCCAATTGGAAATGCAAAATTAAGTTTAATAAATGAAAATTTTCAAAATACAAGTGATGCATTCTTCAATAGTATCACCGGACACAGCTGTGTAAGGAAGTAATAAATTTTTATTTGGATATTCGTTTGTTTTTTGAAACGAAAAAAAGCACGGAGGAAAAAGGTATGTTAGATATTATTTCAACACCAATAGCAGCCAGCCCAGTACTCATATTTTGTGTACTTCATCAAAAAACTCAATGTAAGTAACATTTTGAAAACGTTTATATATCGTTTGTTCAAGCTAATTTACTTTAAATTACTTTTAAAAAGGTTCACTAACACTAACAAAGCCGCGCATGCGCAGAACATATATTTGCACAGTTTCAGCAAATAATGATTGACAGAAAATTTGCACATTAGGAGGATAGGAAGGTATTGATATAGAAGTATAATATATATGGGAAAATCTGAGAATTGACAAAAATCTATTTTTTTTTTTAAATTTGACGTAATACAGACATTTCCACGAGTCTGCCTGCAAAAATTCAGCTCGATTGGATTACGGAAAAAGTGTTAAAAATCGATACAAAGCCTTTCGCACAGGCGGACAGACGGACACTACGAGCTTTATACTTTATACATAAAAAAAATTCGGACGTGTACATGAAAATCGCCGATACACGTGTATTTTTATTTTTTCTCCCCTTTAAAGTATATTTGGTTCATAGCACAGAACTAAAGCTCGTTTTTTTAACAGTGTAATAAAACAAAATAAACAGAAAAATAATAAACAAAATAAAATTTAATTTAATAAAAAAAAACTAAAATGAAATGAAATCTAAAAAAAATTTAACACAAGAGAATTTAGTAAAATAAAAAAAATAATGAAATAACATAATATAAAATAAAATGAAAGACACAAAATAAAATGAAATAAAAAATTGAATGAAATAAAACAAAAAATAAAATAGAATAAAATAAAATAAAATAAGATGAAATAAAATAAAATGAAATAAAAAAGAATCCTTTATCAATAGGCCTATAAAACAAAAACAATTGTAAAAAAAACATAAAGTGAAAAAAATTAAATAAAATGAAATAAAAATATATAAAATAAAATTAAAAAAGTATCAAATTAAGTTAAAAAAAAATTATAAAATCAGAAGCAAAATAAAACAAAATGCAATAAAATAATATATTCAGCCCACGAAGTTTCTTTTAACAATATAATATTATTTTTTATTTAATTTCACTTTTTTTCAGTGCCTCTTTGTCAATTTTAAGTTTTTTGACATTATCATGTTTGGTGGCCGGACAAATTCAAAGAGATGGTTACTGTCGACGAGATATAAACTTTGTCCCAAACAATGATAATATAAAATAAAATGAAAGACACAAAATAAAATGAAATAAAAAATTGAATGAAATAAAACAAAAAATAAAATAGAATAAAATAAAATAAAATAAGATGAAATAAAATAAAATGAAATAAAAAAGAATCCTTTATCAATAGGCCTATAAAACAAAAACAATTGTAAAAAAAACATAAAGTGAAAAAAATTAAATAAAATGAAATAAAAATATATAAAATAAAATTAAAAAAGTATCAAATTAAGTTAAAAAAAAATTATAAAATCAGAAGCAAAATAAAACAAAATGCAATAAAATAATATATTCAGCCCACGAAGTTTCTTTTAACAATATAATATTATTTTTTATTTAATTTCACTTTTTTTCAGTGCCTCTTTGTCAATTTTAAGTTTTTTGACATTATCATGTTTGGTGGCCGGACAAATTCAAAGAGATGGTTACTGTCGACGAGATATAAACTTTGTCCCAAACAATGACTTATCAACAGTTAAGTTCTATATACTTAAATAAATTAAGTGTCAGCTCTATTAAGCTAGGCCAATTTTATGGTACTATGCATAGATTTTAACGCCATTTTAAAAGCTTATGTTTTAATTATTCATAGTTCCAAGGTAGCTGGTATATGCATAGTAGATATCACGTCATGAACGATGAGAATGCCCGCTGCTATAAAACTGATTACACTCCTGGAAGTAACAATGTTCATAGAGTAACAAATTTCCGAATAAATAACGCAGAGTAAGTATTTTTAATTGCAGACAAAGCTTTTGCGTTTAAGTGAAAGTTATGTTGTCTTTTGTGTTGTTGATTTTTCGACAGAGTGTAAAAGGGAAGACTTTTGTGTCAAAAGAAACTTTTTCCAAATATCAAGTGCATAGGTAAAATATTTGTTTCCATTTTCGTTCTCAAAAAATAACACTGAAGATGGCACAAAACAGAACCCGGTTCGTATTCAAATCAAATTTGATAAGGAATGATGGAAAATTTTTCCAAAATACATCAATTACTTGAATTGGAATCATTTTCCGCCATTTCTTGTAAAGTTTGGTTTGAAGACAAACCGGTTTCGGAGTTTTGCCATCTTTAGTGCAATTTATCGGGAACGAAACAAGATAAACAGTTTAACTATAAAATTTGGTTTTGAAAAAAAAATGTCTTTCAACCCAAATGACTACACTTTTCTTTATTTATATATATGGCCCGAATTCGAACCAATAAATTTCAATGCAAAGAATTGTCGCAGCGGAGAGGGATGAGAGCAGAGTCACGCCAAATCAGTGTACAGTATGCTCTACACTGGGTCCTAGAAAACAATTGCTGCCAAGTGTTTGCCTGCATAGATGACCTAGACATGCTAGTTAGGGGTAAATTTCTTGTAAAGTTAAAAATTAAGCTCATGCAGCCCTGGTGATTAGGCTTCCGAAAATATTGATTAGGGATCTGACGAATACTCAAAACCTCTTCGTGTTGAAGCTACATTGAGGAAGATGAGATTAAATCATGTTTACATGCTTTAAGAGTTCAGAACTTTTTTCGTCGTTAGGTTATAATATTTTGTTTTCAGTTTATTCAGATATCCGGATATACATATCCATGGTCTAATTTAGTTGTATTTGAAAACACATCGTCCCTACAAATGAAATCTACAAGTGAATTCTCTAACCCGAAGTTTTACTTACTTAATTCGTGCTCAACCGATTTAACGGCTTTGGTCGTCCAAAATATTTCTCGATTCTTCACTTGACTTACGGGTGCCAATTTAAACACCAAAGGAATTTAAACCGTTTTCCATTTGGTCCTACCAGCGGAGAGAGCCGCCCTGTCTGAAATTTCGTTTAGTTTTTAGCCGCTGTCCTTCCCGATTCTAGCTAAGCTGAAGATGTTGCTCAACGTCATTTAGCACAGCCGTATAAATTTTGTGGGAAAACCAAATGCAGAAATGACGTATATGGGCTGCCGAAGAGGGCTTTTATATTGGCGAAGAGGTACCGTGTGTCAATTCTTTTTTCGCGAATTTTGCCAAGATTTGGCGTATAGTCAAAATCTGGTCGATTGGGGATTTACCAGGTGTGAAGCTGAAGTTTGCAGTATCCCACTTTGTGTATACTGGGCAAAGAACGCTTGGATTCCAAGCGTCATACACGCCTTTGATCAACTCCTCGCCTCCTTATTTGAATAGCTCCGCAGGAAAACCACCAGCGCCCGCGGCCTTGTTGTTTTTTAATCTGGCTTCATCATAGTCGGGTAGAGGAACATAAACTCCATAAATTCATCGATTGCGGGCTCGAAGTCATTATCTTCCTTGGGCGATAGATACATCGCTGTCTCCATTTGGAAGGTCAGAGAAGTGTTCCCTATATAATCTAAGTACTCTCTGAACATCGGTTAAAAGATCACCGTTTTCATTCTGCCAGTATTTTACCCCGGACTAAGAACCTTTCGTCTGTCGTCGAATTTTTTTCCAAAATTTGCCGGCATCATTCCTGGTGACTAAAAGCTCATGCTCCTCGCTCTCATGCCTTTCTGTCTATGCTATTTTCCTCCTGCAAAAACGTCTCGTTTCCTCTCTTAGCTCGTAGTAGCATTCGCATACTCTTCTTGTTTTTTACTTTGAAAATATACACAGCAGTTTAACACATTTTTTTTTTTTTTTTGTTCACATTTATTAGCGGCTGCGTAATGGTTAATACCGGAACACTTACATCCCTTCCGCGGAGTGATTATTTTGTAGTTCAATATGATGATGAAGGTGGTAAGTTATTATAATCATATATTTCTAAGAAATTTAAACTATAACTTTTATTCATATTTTGCAGCTCGCCATTATTATTACAAAATTCTAGCGCATTGCAACGACTATGTTATCATCTATGTCTGCCACGATATACCATTGACGAAGAAACACAACGGTTAGTAATTTTTATTTTGAGTAAGCATTTCGATTTGTGTCTGTGTGCAAACGTTGCCAGACCAGGTCCCTATTATACATGTTCGTCAACGAAAGCGAATGGCCTGCAAGATCATTTGAGTGATATAAGTATAAATAGAAACGGGTTTCTTATTGGTGGAAGATCAGTACCAATGAAAACCTTTTCGTATCCTAAGTTTTTGGATAATGTCTTATTTTACTAAAAGTTATTTCAGACGACTTATTCTCATTCTCTATGCCATAAAGGCAGTAAATAAGATATAGGAGCACACGCTAATACGACTCTCTCACATACAGGACACGTATTCTAAAATGTATCGCAATGTATAGTTGATCTGGCGGCCCGTGAGGACGGCAAACAGGATGAATGAGTCCATAGTGCGGTGCAATATATGGAGTAAAAAAAATTGTTTACAAATTTTTGTTTTAATTTTATTTAAGAGACATTTTTCATAATTTTTTTTATTATTTAATTTTGCAAAATTTGTTCACTGATTTCTTTTACTAAATTTTTTACTAATTATTTTTATTTTTATAATTTTTTTTCTAAATTATTTCTTTCTGTTTTGAAATAATTTTTTTTACCAATATTCTTCACAAATTTTAAGATATCAAGTTTTCTATTTTCTTACATTTTCACAGATTTTATGAATTTTTTAAATTTTTGTTATTCCTGTAACTAATTACTTATTTTTATTTTTTATACTCATTTCAAAAAAGTACTTAGTTTTTTTTTTACAAATTATTTTCAAATATTTTCTTTGCTTATTTATTTTACTAGTCTTAATATATAAGAAAAACGTGCCACAACATCATTGGCCGCGATGGACTCCTAAATTACTGAACCGATTTTGAATTTGTTTTGCACCCCGTGTGTAGTTTGGTCTAGCTTGAGAGATGTGATAGGTCATATCGCAGTTTATAGTCGCAATATTATTTTATTGGAAGGGGTTTCTGAGGAGGCCCGCGATTTAAAGGTACTATGAAATTTTTTCTAATTCAGGAGTCCTTAGTTGTGTAGAGGGTAATTTTCATACCCCTGGGTGACTAGGGTCTCGAGATATAGGCCAAAACGTGGGCCAGTGAATGCCTAGACAGTCTTTATACAATATGGATATCAAATGAAATCTATTGATGAGTGCTTTAGTACAGAGTTGTATATTATCCAGAGACGGACTTGGACTGGGATTAGGACTAGGACTGGGACTGAGACTCGGAGTGGGACTGGGACTGGGACTGGAATAAAATACATACCACCCTCTGGGACAGGCAATAAGGGATGCAGAAGAATGAGAAGAAATTGAGAGAAGAGAAAAGAGAGATGGGAAGGAGATTGAGAAAGAGATAGAATGAGACGAAGATGGAGATAGATGAAGCGAAAAAGACGGAGGGAGGAGTGAATAAAGGGTTAGGAAAAAGTGAAGAGCGGGAGGGCGGAGTCAGACGGAAAAAGCTTATTAAAATGTATGCCGATAGGCCAAATTTAGAGCAGGACAACGTCTGCCGGGTGTTCTAGTTCTAAATAAAAAGTTGGCGGCCTCCCTGATGTGATGGTAGCGTGCACCGCCTACCGCACCGAAGATCCTGGGTTCACGCCCCGGGAAAAGCAGCATCAAAGATTTAGAAACAAGCTTTTTCAATCAAAATAAAATTTTTCTAAACGCGGTCGCCCCTCGGCAGTGTTTGGAAAGCACTCCGAGTGTATTTCGGCCATGAAAAGCTTTCAGTGAAAACTCATCTGCCTTGCATATGCCGTTCGGAGTCGGCATAAACAAGTAGGAAAAATTAATAGGAGCACGACGCAAATTGGAAGAGAAGCTCGGTCTTAAATCTCTTCGGAGGTTATCGAGTCTTTCATTTATTTTATTTTTAAATAAAAAAGTTGTTTTTCGAATTCCTTTTAATCAAAAATCTGTACTAGTTTTAATTAAATCAAGTTTTTATCAAAATCTTCTCTAATTTTCTTTTTATTAACATGTTTTATGAGTTTTTAAATTTTTTTCTTATTTCTTTACCAATTGTCTCATAAATCCTTATTACATTAATACCTTTTATATTATTAATTTATTAATTTATCTGCTAATTTTCTTAAAATTTTTTTAATTTGATTTAAATAATTTTTTTTTGTATTATTTTTTTAATTTAATTTTTTTAATTACTAATTTTTTATAAAATTGTTTTTTGCTATTTCTTTTAATAATTTTATTAAATTCATTTTTTAACAATTTTTTTTACAAAATATTATTATAATTTTTTTTCAAAAAATATGTCTATTTATTTTTATCAAATACATTTTTAATAATTTTTCAGACTACTAACTATTTTTCATTGCAAACAATGATCAAATTGATAGGTAATAAAGATTAAATTTATTTTGTGGAAGCCTTCGGTAGCATAACAGAGAAGAAAAAAGTCGAGTAGCATTAATACTATTACAGTAAGTTTCAATTGGCAATTTTCCGATAAAGCAACAGAACAGAAAATTCTCAAAAGTTGTAAAAAAATTTAGTTCCCAATTTGATTTTCCGCATTGTTCATCTTATGAGACGAAAGAATTTTTTACAAATTTTTCAAACTTCACAACAACATAAGAAGCATGTAAGAAAATCGTCTTGATTCCACACTATTCAGGCCATGTTTGTGATGGGTTTGAGAATTCTAATTAAAAATCCCAAATTAACTTGTTCTCAAACCTACAGCGTTAGCTCTAGAAAGAATCGCAAACAACAATTGGTAGGAAAGTTTTTAATATGGGATTATCACCAACTCTCAAATTAAGATCCGTCAAACGTTAAGCAAACGACAGCTGTTTTGTTGGGCTTCGTGTGTTTGTATTTGCAATGGGTTTTAGCAATTTTTTCTACAAAACATGTACATTTGCCGATGTCACTGGAAGTTTTTGGTTTTTATAAAAAAAAAAAAACGGTGACACTGAAGATGGCCCAACATCGTAATTATTTCGGTAACAAACCAAATTCCAAAAGGGATGTGGGTCATGCCCACACATGTGTTCAACATAGTCCCTGACCCAAAAGTGAGTTTAACAATCCATTTGTACCTTTAATAAACTTCGAAAAATGCAGGACAAAAGGACGAACGTAATCACTATTTTACATGTCATTCATCACATATAAACATATTTATAACATTATTTTCTCTTCCCAAATTTAGAATTCCTTTGGGTTCATACAAAAGTCCCTAATCCAGAGCAGAGTGTTAAAGACGCTTACATTAGTGCTCTAAATGACCAACAGCTTTCCACAGAGCTCGAATTGGTCAGTCAAGACGATTGCGGAAATTATGATGCATAGGAACAGTCAGCACAGCAGCAGAGTAACAGGAAGTGGAAAAGTGTTAAATAATTTTGATTAATATATACTTTACATTGGCATATCCTTTTTGTATAGTATAACCATCTAGTTATCATAATAAATTGTCAGACATTTTATTAGAATACTGAAAATATTTCGCATTCTTGCAATTGAATCTGAATACTTAATATATAATTGTTTTATTTTTGCCTGCATTGTGAAATTTTTTTAATTTGTAATTTGTTTGTTCCATAATTCTATTGATACTTTACGATATGGCTGATCTAAAGTTGGCGATTACGAAATTGTATCGCGATTTAGAGGTGCTAAGACATTTTTTTCTTAATTCAAGAGAGTCTTTAGTTGTTCCATGTGCAAATTGTAAGCCGAGTTTCAAAAGCAACGAATATTGATAATGATTTTTTGCCTGGGCCTGAGGAGACAATAAAAACATAAAATAAAAATGTGTTTCTCAGGGGGCCCGCGATTTTCAGGTACTAAGAGATTTTTTTTTTTTAAATTCAGGAAAGTCTTTAGCTGTTCCATGTGCAAATTTTAAGCCGAATTTCAAAAGCAACGAATATTCATAATGATTTTTTGTCTGGGCCTGAGGAGACAGTAAAACATCAAACAAAAATGTATGTTTAAATGAATCCGAAATCGTAAAGTTTCCGTGGTGACACGGATGAAGGTTCATCTTCAAAAAGTCTTCCAACCATACCACCAACTCTGTATCAAAGTCCAGATCATTTAAAAGACTTCGATATCGGTACCGTGAATAATGAGTTTTTGCGATCTGAAGAAGTCAGCGAAATAATTCGTCGAGGTCATTAAAGGTATCCTGTTATTTTTCCACGTGATTGTCATGACGAGGTATTTCCTACCTCGTTGTTAAACGGAATCTTGCCAAATGGAGAGGAAGTGGAACGTGACTGGTTAGTGTGGAGTGCCAGTAGCAATGCTTTTTATTGCCTACCATGTCGTCTGTTAAGCATCAATACTTTAAATTGACCTAAAATTTGTTGTGCGGCTATTCGAAATTACAGGTATGGAAGAAGCTATACTATAAACTGCCATCACACGAAAATAATCAAGATCACATTAAATGTTTGGTATTTAGTATTAATTTATTAAGCCAATTAGAATACAAGATCTTACAGGCTAAGTAGAAACATGTGGTAACAGTAGGCAAATTACTAGTATAAATAAATGGCTTACTTATAAAAGGGGTTTATTGTACTTAAAAAGCGTTCTTTTGAGCAAGAAGGCGGAGCTGGTTAGGACTGACATCTACGCCGTTTCGCCTCATACGAGGGCGGCGGGATGTCGGTGACCAAGAACTGCCAACCCCTAATCCAGGGTGTTATGCGGACCGTGCCTATTGGACGATTTGCAGCCAGGGGATAAATTCGGCTGTATTCGAACGGAGCCTTCCCGATACCGGGCAACCTCGGGAAGTATTAATGGCCTTACCACAACAAGGGGCATTGCTGTGGCGGACGGTTCTTTCCCCGTATATAATACTGGACCGCTGAGCCCGCCTTGTCGGGCAGGTGGTCGTACGACCAAGATGAACGACTCATTAACTGACTGTAATAAGGACGATGTAAAGAGGAGGACTGAGTCGCAATCCAAGGACGACAAATACGAATTAAGCGATGCGTCGGACTCGGGGAGCGAGAGTAGTGCTGATTCAATGAACTCCGTGTTGGAGAAGCACACAAATGAAAACGGAGTAGAAGAGTGGAGAAGGGTACGGAGCAGAGGAAGTAAAAGAGCTCTCTCGCAGTACCGTGCAGCACTAAGAATTGTTCAACGCTTGGGAGCAGTCGTCGACTCAACAGAAGTGGAGATCGAGCGCTTGGAATGGGCCCATGAAGCGGTAGAAATAAGTCGAAGGCAGTTCAAAAGGTTTGCTGCGAGAAACCCTCGGTTATGCAACCGGTACGAGGAGGAAGAAGCGTCAAATGGCAGAATGAAGAGGCAACGTTCGGCGGAAGGCGACAAGCCTGCTTTCAAGAGGCAGAAAGGACCCAGTCCTAGAGCCGCGAGGCAGGGCAGTCGCATAGACAAGAAAAGTAGGCCCAAAGCTGTATGACAGATGGGCTCCAATAGCGAGATAGCAACTACCTCGAAAGCTGCGAGTCAGAAGGAAGTTTCAATTAAGGAAGTAGGAGATAGGCCAAAGGGAGATAACACTAAGACTCCGGCTTTCTCGGAGGTGCCAAAGGGAGATAACACTAAGACTCCTGCTTTTCCCGAGAAGATGAGTGATGTGGCAAAGCAGTCACTGACTGTGGCGCTGGTTGATCGTAGCAGTCCTTTCGGACAAATGACTACTGAAAGGTGGAGAACAACCACGTAAGCCCCTTCCAACTTTTGATTCGGGGGGATGGTATAACGGTGTGAAGATGATAGCGTGCGACAACATCGCGAGCTTGCAGTGGCTGGAGGAAGTGGTTCCAAACCTCCAAAGGCAAGGCACGAACGCGCGGTTTGAGGTGGTGTATAAAGCGCAAATCCCCACGGTACCAAAGGTTAAGGTATGGATACCATGCGTGATGAAGCCGGAGGATACACTGCGACTTCTGCAGAATCAGAATCCGAACATACCGACACAGGATGGGAAGGTACTTACTGTATCTCGGCCTACCGAGGATGGTCAAATCTACATCTTCCAAATAAACAAGCAGGCGGAGGATATTTTGTACACGCAGCTTGGTAAAATGTCCTTTGGCACTGGCAAAATTTACATGCGGCTCAGGAAAAGAAGTCCCGAGGATAAAAACCCTAACACGCTAGAGGTGGGCGAAGTCGAAAAGGACCTCAAAAGCCTAAGGGAAAAAAGACAGGTGGAGGTCCCCGACGTCACCACGAACGTGCTAGAACAGGACCAACCGCTAAATGGTGCTGTGACTCGCACAGAGGAACACCCTGCACAACAGTCACGAGAGGCTGAAGGGGGCCTCGAATACTCTAAACCAAAAGGGCAAGGGGAGGACCACGACGTCAAGACGAAGGTGCTAGAGGGGGACAAACAGCCCAATGGTGCTGCGAGTCCTACAGATAAACCTCCAACACAGTAAAGTGGCGTCGAGCGAACTCCTCCTAACCCTTGAGGAGGGTTCGTTTGCCGTGGCGCTGATCCAGGAGCCGTGGCTCTTATCGGGAGGAAAGGTTTCTGGACTTAACGCGTGCAGGTTTGGCGTTTACTACGCGCAAACGGAAGGACGGGTGCAAGCTGTAGTAATGGTAAGGAAACAGCTGCATTCATATATGCTGCCTTATTACACCACTGAGGATCTCGTAGCGGTTGCCGTTGAGCAAAAGAATAAGCAGGCATTTATCCTGGCGTCCTGCTACATGGCCCATGCTGCGGAGGTCCCACCGATGGAGTGCAAAAGGCTAGTACAGGAGGAAGGGCGAAAAGGGCGGTTGGTCATAGACGCAGATGCAAATGCGCACCACAATGCGTGGGGAAGAGCAGATACGAACGAGAGAGGCGAATCTCTGTTTTGTTACATCCTGCAAACCAATTTGCAGATAGCCAACAGGGGAAATGTCCCTACATACATTGGTCCAACATCCAGCAATGTTCTGGATATTACATTGAGCTCCGAGCGTGATATATCAAGGTATGATTGGATGGTTCTTGATAGACCATCCTTCTCCGACGATGCGTATATCAGCTTCAACATCCCCCTAAAGAGGGTAGAGAAGGGAGGAACCTTTAGAAACCCTAGGTCAACGAACTTGACTAAATTCCAGAAACATGTAGAAACAAAACTGGGACAACCCAAAGAGGTTGCTAATGTAGAGGAACTGGAGGAGTCGAATGAATTCCTAACAAGGACGCTTATGACTGCGTATAACAAAGCTTGCCCTCTAAGAAGATTCAGAGGAAAAGCAAAGCCGCCATGGTGGAGCAATGAGCTGAGACTTCTAAGAAGACAGGTTAAAGAAATATTTAAGCTCGCAAAGACCGCGGAAAGCGAAGCGTGTCGGGACGAGTACAGGGATCTACTGAGGATCTACAAGCGTGAAATTACCAGGGCGAAGAGAAAATTATGGAAAAGTTTCTGTACGGACATAGAGTGCTCCAGCGAAACAGCACGGTTGAAAAAAGTCCTAGCAAAGGAAAACATAGTCCAGAGACTAATAAAGAAAGAGACGGTTTAGAGGAGCCAGCAGACATCACTCACACTTCGATCACGGATCTAGTATTGCCGGGCTTGGTGACATATACCAAGATCGAGTGGACAGTGAAGCCGTTTTCTAAGTATGGTATATTCCCGGCCATGCTACAAGTCTCAAGTAGGGCGGTCGTGGAATGGCTTAAAATAATATTCGATGTGTGCATACGACTGAATCATGTACCGCACTCTTGGAGAACTGCTCGTGTAGCTTTTCTACCAAAGGCGGGGAAGATCGGTCACATGTATTCCAAAGACTATAGACCCATTAGCTTAACATTATTTCTGCTCAATACCTTTGAGAGGCTGATAGATGTGTACATAAAGTCCAACGTGGATGAAAAGCTGCTCTCCACAACACAGCATGCGTACACCAAAGGCAAGTCGGTAGACACCGCATTGCATAGGGTGGTAATAAACATAGAGAAATCCCTGGAATATAAGGAGTATGCTCTAGGAGTCTTCTTGGACATTGCCGGGGCTTTCAATAATGTTGCAAAATGGGCGATTATGGATGGTCTTAATTACATTAAAGTACATCCTGCCTTAATCAGATGGATCGGCTGCATGTTAAATTGCAGAAAGGTTACATCACAATGGGGATTCTACGAGGCCACGAAATCAGTGGCAGGGGCACGCCGCAGGGAGGGGTGCTATCACCTCTGCTGTGGACGCTGGTCATCAACCAACTGCTCAGACAATTCGATGAGGGACCCGTAAAAGTTACGGCTTACGCAGATGACGGTGCAATTGTCATAAGTGGAAAGTGCCTTCCAACCATAAGTTCTTTGATGGATCGGGCGCTTCGCGATATTCGTACCTGGGCATCTAATGTCGGGTTGAAACTCAGTGCGGAGAAGACGATTATGGTCTTGGTTACAAAGAGGTACAAGGTCCCAAATTGGACCAGGCCTAAGTTAGGAGGGGTGACCTTACAGGAGAAACCTTGCACAAAATACTTAGGAATCATCCTAGACAGTAAGCTGTCATGGAAGCTCAACGTGAGGGAGAGGGTCAAAAAAGGGACATACCTCAAAAAATTAGAGGGGGTATGCAGACTATCGATGCTTAGCATTACGGGAGCCCTGAAAACAACCCCGACGGCTGCACTGTATGCCATTTTGCACATCCCATATGTAGACCTGGTAGCAAAGAACAAAGCGTTAACGACCGCAACCAGGCTCGGTACTTCGGGGCAGCTTGAGCGAATGAAAAAGCGGACGAACTAGCTAAAAAGGGCGCATCCCTTGAAGCTTGCTCCGTAGATGTCCCAATTAGATTGGGCTAGATTAAGCGAAGGCGAGAGGTGCACATGATCGACCAAGCGGGAAAGGCGTGGGTTCAACCGCGGGGCTGTAAAGTGTCGAAGATTATGTGTAGGTCTTACAACCTTAGACTAACACAGTTGCTCCTATCATTAAAAAGAGAGGACTGTAGACTCATGACGGGTATTCTGACTGGACACTGCCTTCTGGCGGCACATGCCTTTAAACTAGGCTTGGTCAGTGATAGCAGATGTAGGAAGTGCGGGTTGGAGGAGGAAACGAGCGAGCACGTTCTGTGCTCGTGCCCTGCACTTGCCAGGCTAAGACTCCAGCTATTAGGAGTGGTACAGCTGTCAGATCTAGAAGCAGCAAGTGGCTTAAGTCCTAGGAAGCTTCTAGTATTTGCCAAGAGGACGGAGTTATTTTATAACATAGGTCCTGGTTTTTGATAGGGTTTTTCAGTTTGGTCGTTAAAACAAACTTCTGGTAACACTACTGACTCAATCAGTCTATGTGAGGTCCTCATGGACCGGCCAGTTCAACCTACCTACCTCTCAAGGAGTATTGGGCAGTCAGTCGCACCGCGAAAAACTTCAAAAATTTACGAAAGCGACAAAATATTCTCCTGTTATGCAGTGCAGCTTTAGCGTATGAGGGTCAGGGAACTGCAAGCTATATTCAATGGCGATCTTTACAAAATATAATTCGAAAGGAGGTCACAATTGCAACACTTATCAATGAACAGCTAATCACTGAAACTCAAAACGATGGAAATTTTTGGGCATCTAAGATCTCATAAGCCATTATGATCCAATACTTAGAGATCATTTGGAGAAAGTTAGGATTTCACAACAGCAGCACAAACGTTTACAAGTTCACTATTTTTCCCCAGATATTCAGAACGAGTTTATAGAAATTTATGCAATACAAGTGAGGGAAACTATATTAGATCAAAGCAAGAAAGCCAAGTATTTTCCTATTATCGTTAATGTTACTTACGCCTGATGATAGCCACGTTGAAGAGACTACGTTCATTTTGCGCTACCTCCATTTCAATTCGAAAGCAACATATTTTACAATTCAAGAACGGTTTTTGGCTTTCGTGACTTGTAACCAAAAAACTGGTCAGAAACTCGCTGATCTAATTTGCCATACTTGATTGAAGATTGTCGTGCACAAGGGTACGACAACGGCGCCAATATGAAAGGAGCTTACAACGGAGCATTACGTCACATTCTCGACAAAAACTCGAATGCTGATTACTCGCCTTGTGCAACCCACAGTCTGAATTTACTTTCTCCGGAGTTGTACAAAAATGTTTTACTATTTTCAGCAGCAATCCACAACGATGGGACATCCTAAAAAAAAATTTACCGAGCTCTCTTCATAGTCTTTCAGCCAAAAGCCAAATTTGAGTGCTCAGGCATACGGCGATGTTACCGGCATTCTCAAGTACATCAACAAGTTCGAATGTATCTTGCTGTCCTCAATTTGGTCCAGAATACTGACTACCATTAATAAAAGAAACGTGGTCCACCAAGCTAGAGACGCCACCATAGATGTTGAGGTCCGACATCTAGATGCTTTATTAACTGATTTGAAGTTGATCAGGAACCAATGGGAAACAATTTTAAACGAATGCAAAACAGTTGCTATTCAATTGAACATCTCGCCAAAGTATCGTACAAACACATTCTAGAGTCACCCCTGGTCCACCTTTATGGCGATATCTCGAAAAGACGTCCATCTATAGAACAAAGGCCCACTCTCTTTTAAAATACTCTTTAATACCTTTCATTTGATACCCATGTCATACAAACACATTCCAGGGTTACCCTTTGTTCATTTTCCTACATGGTGATTTTTCCTTATTTGACAAAGGAATGTCACTCTTGGTATTCAATTTCGGACTCTTATCGGACTCATAATTAAGAGCGCTTCGAAAATATATCAGGGGTGATTTAAAATAAAAATGATAAAGAAATGCGTTCAAATTTAGCCAAATTTTTATATTTAAAAAAAATAATTCAAATAAAACGAATTGATAGCTGAAGAAAGATATCAAGTTGCTCCACTCTTTAGTATTACCATTTGTATGTATGCATGAAAAAGACAATTTAGTCTCCAAAGCTCCCATCTGGGTATGTTATGTTCGGTTACACCCGAACTTAGCCTTCCTTACTTGTTGTGTGATACCCATATTTAAAAATCTCCAGCTGCTAGAGGAAATTTGAAGGTACGTTTGAAATCAGTTACCCCAAGAGAGAAACAAAAGAAGAACTCCATACAATGGTCAAGCAGTACTATTTTGTCCTAACACTGCTGGACAAAATAGCACGTTTGGTTCGAAACTATTACTCCTCTTAGACTGGTTGCATTTCCAATACCGGCTACTTTTCTTATATATTTCTTATTTTTCCTATATCGATTAATTTCTTTGTAATGGTTGCATTTACTGCAAAAGTTCCTTTTGTTGAATAAATTATTGTTTTGGCAATGAAAAAATTTTGTTTGAAAACTGGGAAGTTGGAGAATCCGTAATTCCGTGACAACAAGCAATAATAGCCAAGGTCGAGTTACAACAAAATCGAGTTTTCACTAATATTATGCTTCCCCTAATCAGATCTATTATCAAATAAACATTTAATGTTTTGTAGTCTTCCCTCTTTCCTTTTTTGAAGTTGATGAAAATGCTTTTTTCAGTAGTGATAAAGTCGGCTTATCGCTCAAGGGAAAGGAGTATGGGTAGGTGGCCGGTTGCAAATTATTATTATTACTAGGTCCGGAGAAACTGCGACCTTTGTGCAGATCTATTGTGCAAGACTTTTCAGTCTAATTTTGTATATGGAGGCTATTGATTCATCTAAGTACCTCGTTAGGCTTTTTACTCCATATCACTTAGGGATTAAGTGTCCCACCACCAATGGTTCCCATTGCCAATGTTCTCATCGGCTGCCAGTTGACGCAGTTAACAAGTTCTGCGCTCACGAAGGAAATATCTGGCGAACTAAGACAGTTTCATGCCATACCAGTAGGGGCGTTTCCGTTTATCGTGGTGAATGCCGTTTCATCTATTTGGTCCGCTCACATTTCACCCCTGCTGTCCGCCTGTAGAAACCGCCTAGAATAATGTTATTTTCACCAGTGAGTTGTGCGCTTATGTCAGAGTAGTATTCACTGGGGCGACAGGTGACAGGAGGGATGTAGATATTGATAATTTCTATATTTGCATCACCTGACCGTACAAATATTGCTTGACGTGCCAGGAAATTGTCCCTATGACCGATGTCGGGATCAAATTGATTATATTGCACTTAGTGGTGGGTGATAAATGTGAGTCCGTCTGCATTTCCGCTCTCGCGATTTTTTCTGTGGACGTTGTACCCAGAGTAGATCTTCAAACTAGATCTAGCCGTGAATTTAGTCTTTGGGTTCGCAGAAATCCGTACATTGTGCCGCTTCATAAAATCGACTATCTCCGCGGTCTTCGCAGTTAACCCATTAAAGCATAACTGCAGTATTACAGAGGCCATGAACAATAAGGTGCCAAAAGATTTGCAAAAATTGCGGAGTAGACGGGTTTTAGGATCTAGTCCAGAACACCCCACGCGATGTAACCGTCCCTTACACATAACACAACCGCAAGAGTGTGGCCATCCTAAAAAGATTATTTTCCAGCACACATAGCAAAACCATTTATCTGGGCCGGGATAGTGTTCTGACCCCGGATTGGGTTCGATAGCTTCCCGGAGCAGGAGAATATGGCGCAGTCCCGCTGCAAGGATCTGCTGGGAGGATGACAATTTGAGGAAGGGATGCAAGGAATTTCCATTGTAAGAATTGTCTTGGTGTTTCCTCAACAATTAGTGAAACTTTCGTGGTTTGTTTTTGTTTGTTGCATAGACATTTCTGTAACTTTTGTAAAAGTGTTGCAAATCAAAAATTCTATAAAGCACCAAATCTAATCAAATATTGATTAGAAATGTAAAGATCCATAGAATCCATAGATGCATAGAAGCAAGTAATTGGCTATCAACAGAAAATTGCATTGCAGTAATAATTGAAACTGTATGATTGTTTCTTTTTCTTTTCACTATTAATAAACAAAATAATGCACATTTTATTTTACTCACCATGTAATCGCTCATTTTCCATTTGAAAGGACACCATACTCGGATCATGTCGTATTTGTGGCGGTAAAGCGCGCCACACCTGCAATGTCTGTTCAGTGACTTGGCCGGGTGTCATTAAACTGCGACTGGAATGTGGTTTCAATAAATCTATCACCTTGGATGGTGTTGTTGGCTTGTCGCTGCTGTAGCTATGATTTGGACTGATGCCATTCTTGAGATCGCGTATTTTATCCTTTATACCCATATTGATTGGAACGGAGTTTTGTTGAGGTATTAACTTGAAGGTAGTCAAAAATGTAGGGGGATATATTTATGAGCAAAGAATTGCAGTTCTTGTAGGTTGAGCAGCGTACTGGTTACTTTGAAAAATGAGTTGTTAGTGGTTTAAGTGTTAGGTGGGTAGTCAGTTTTTTTCCCCCTTTTTCCTTTTTTATTTCTTATTTTTATGGCACTTCATCTTTAAATTGAAACGCATATTAAAGCACATGCTTTCCAACCCACTGATTATTACATTCACACAAGCTCTTTTGTTTATCTAACACTTGATATTAATTAAAATACCTAAGTTTAATATAAAGACATCTTTTTGCTTTATTTGTTGCTGCCTGAGATATTTATGTGATTTGTCCAATTAAAATGACATTAAAATAGTTTGTTTTGTTTATATCGTAAATTAAAGAGATTACGCCGCTGCGCTGTTTTTGTTAAATGTATTGGCGCGATTTTCGTTGCGCATACACTTCTACACTGTCAAAAGGATAGTGCAAACCCATGTCTGTGTATGTCTTCAACTTATACATATGCATTTTTATACTTAGCTGAGCAGATCTCACAGAGTATATTAACTGTGTTCGCATAACGGTAATCCGTAACGGTATAAACTAATCGAGATAGATATAGACTTCTATATATCAAAATGATTTGGGTGAAAAAAGAAATTCATTTAGCCATGTCCGTCCGTCCGTCTGTCCGTCCGTCTGTAAACACGATAACTTGAGTAAATTTTGAGGTATCTTGATGACATTTGGTACGCTGGGCGCTAATCTCAGATCGCCATTTAAAATGAACGAAATCGGACTACAACCACGCCCACTTTTTCGATATCGAAAATTTCGAAAAACCGAAAAAGTGCGATAATTCATTACCAAAGATGGATAAAGCGATGAAACTTGGTAGGCGCGTTGACCTTGTAACGCAAAATAGAAAATAAGAAAAATTTTGGACAATGGGCGTGGCACCGACCACTTTTAAAAGAAGGTAATTTAAAAGTTTTGCAAGCTGTAATTTGGCAGTCATTGAACATATCATTATGAAATTTGGTAGGCACGTTACTCTTTTTACTATATGTGTGCTAAATAAAAATTAGCGAAATCGGATGACGAACACGCCCGCTTTTAAAAAAAAATTGTTTAAAAGTCAAATTTTAACAAAAATTTAATATCTTTACAGTAAATTATGTCAACATTCGACTCCAGTAATGATATGGTGCAACAAAATACAAAGATAAAAGAAAATTTAAAATGGGCGTAACTCCGCCCTTTTTCGTTTAATTCGTCTAGAATACTTTTAATGCCATAAGTAAAACAAAAATTTACCAATCCTTGTGAAATTTGGTAGGGAAATAGATTCTATGACAGTAACTGTTTTCTGTGAAGATGGGCGAAATCGGTTGAAGCCACGCCCAGTTTTTATACACAGTCGTCCGTCTGTCCTTCCGCTCGGCCGTTAACACGATAATTTGCGCAATAAACGATATATCTTAACTAAACTTAGTTCACGTACTTATCTGAAGTCACTTTATCTTGGAATAAAATATGGCCGAAATCCGACTATGACCACGCCCACTTTTCCGATATCAAAAATTACGAAAAATGAAAAAAATGGCATAATTCTGTACCAAATATGAAAAAAGAGATGAAACATGGTAATTGGATTGGTTTATTGACGCAAAATATAACTTTAGAAAAAACTTTGTAAAATGGGTGTGACACCTACCATATTAAGTAGAAGAAAATGAAAATTTTTTGCAGGGCGAAATCAAAAGCACTTGGAATCTTGGCTGGAGTACTGTTCGTGGTATGACATGTAAAAATAACTTAGCGGTACCCATCAGAAGATGTTCTGGGTCATCCTGGTCCACTTTTTGGTCGATATCTCGAAAACGCTTCACATATACAACTAAGGGCTACTCCCTTTTAAAACCCTCATTAATACTTTTAATTTGATATCCATATCGTACAAACACACTCTAGAGTCACCCCTGGTCCACCATTATTGCGATATCTCGAAAAGGCGTCCACCTATAGAACTAAGGCCCACTCCCTTTTAAAATACTCATTAACACCTTTCATTTGATACACATTTCATACAAACACATTCCAGCGTTACCCTAGGTTCATTTTGCAAAATGGTGTTTTTCCCTTATTTTGTCTCCAAAGCTCTCAGCTGAGTATGTAATGTTCGGTTACACCCGAACTTAGCCTTCCTTACTTGTTTCTTCATATTACTGTTTTGCATTTTCATTAATCTCTTAGGCCCGGGTTTTCAGTACAAGTTCAACGCAGTTTGTCAGTTAAACTACGTTTAAACTTATTCTGCAGTTTTTCAGTAAATTTTAACTGAAATTTAAGCTGAGCTTAGGCGGCCGATGTGACAGAGTTAAACTCTAGTTAACCTATCAATTATTTGCGTTTGTTGGCAATGACGTCGAATATACTTAACACGCATTTCGGCTTAAGTACCACTAGATCTCATGTTGATGACAAGTAACAAGGCAAAAGTTGCTTCGAAACAGGACTCATCTTGAGAATCCTAACGTTCTGAGCAAAAAAGGAAATTTTTTATAAAGCAAAAAATGCTATTACTTAAGTTAAAAACAATATAGTTCCCAACTTGTATTTATGTGTGGTTCTCTCACTGGACTCAAATATTAGATTACAATGCTACAGTATTTTCAAGAAAACAAAATATGTATAACTTATTTTTAATTAATAGCGCTTCTTTGCTGCTATCAACCAGGTGTTTAATTTTTACAATAAACAGCTGTTGGTTTTGGTGGTACCACCTCGGGGAAGATTTTTATTCAACCCACCTCAACTCGGTATCCAAAGTAGGATATAAACTGGGGAAAATATTTGAAAGCTGTGCATTTCACAAAATCTCTCAAAGGTCGGAAAATAATTTGAGAATGGCGTTGGAGTTCAACTCAAGAACTCTACATTTAACAAATTTCTCAAAGGTTGAATAGTGATTGGAGAATGAAGTTGGATAACAACTTAATAACTATCTGGTTTATGAACAATTACAGCACGATGTTGGATATCAGCTCTGGAACTAGATATATATTTTTCAAAGGCTGGAGAAATTTTTTTTCCATGTTGTTGGGTAAACAAAATCCAACTGTTGCCGTATCTACAAATTATCTAGATAACAAAAAAACAGTGCTGCGGTATAAAAAGCCTACCCCCAAACGCGGCCTTAAACTGTGACTGAAAAATGCTCAGTCGTTTAAGTGGAGTTTAAATTTGACTAAAGTTTAAGCTTAGCTTAACCAACTACTGAAAAACCGGGCCTTAATTTGTTTTGTTTCACTCAATTTTTATTGCATTTTTTAGGTTATATTTGTTTACGCTGGCGAAAAATTTTAAAAACCATTAAGAAATTAATTTTTAAAATACTGCATTTACAGCTTCAGACGAATTAATAGAGCCACCTTAATTTAAATTTGTTAATTGAAATTGATGCAAATAAGTCTTAAGTTCAGTGGAACCGAAAATTACATGCCCAACGGTAAAAACCTTACAGTTTGCCAATTTGCGTCATATAAAATTTTCAAAAAATTAAGTATAATGCTACTACCAGACCCGGCAGATGTTGCTCTACCCTAACTTTGGTCTAGCTCGAAATTTTCTAACTTAGACAAATAGTTTAGTTTTAATCGTTTTGGGAACCAGCATCAACACTAGCAACAACATCAGCACTGAAATCCAACGAAGAATCAATCTGGCCAATAAATGCTACTTTGGACTAGGTAGGCAATTGAAAAGTAAAGTCCTCTCTCGGCGAACGAAAATCATACTCTACAAGTCACTTATCGTACCCGTCCTGCTATATGGGGCAGAAGCATGGACCATGACAATAGCAGATGAAGCGGCTTTGGGAGTGTTCGAGAGAAAAGTTATTCGAAAGATTTATGGACCTCTATGCGTTGGCGATGGCGAGTACCGAAGAAGATTTAATGATGAGCTGTACTAGCTATACGCAGACATCAACATAGTCCAGCGAATTAAAACGCAGCGGCTGCGCTGGCTAGGCCATGTTATGCGAATGAAAGATGATGCTCCGGCCAAGAAAGTGTTTCTATCGGAACCCGCCTATGGAAGCAGAGGTAAAGGGCGGCCCCACTCCGTTGGAAGGACCAGGTGGAAAACGATTTAAACTCCCTTGGTGTGACCAATTGGCGCCGGTTGGCGAAGCGAAGGAGCGACTGGCGCGCCTTGTTGGACGGCCATAACCGTTTAGACGGTTAAGCGCCAATTAAGTAAGTAAGTAAGTAAGACAAATAGTTTCAGCAACAACGAACGGCACTGGTTGGTATCAGCGGCGCTCTTAGAACAACACTTACCTTGGCATTCAATGTTTTTCTGAACATATAAACTTGCAGTAGATATCGCGGGAAAGACGGCCGCGACCCGATCTTTGGTAAGGCTTCGTGATATTGTCTATGGGCTTTCTGACTTCGGGCACTCCAGCCTTCTTTCCATGTTCAAATTTATCCCTAAGAGGTCGGACTATATTCCCTGTGCAACCTTCAGCCCAGTCAAGAGCTAAATGTAAGCCGCAAGTTAAGGTTGGATAATCACTGCTGCGCCTTTTAAACGGAAATTGCTGCGAATAATGATGCTGTGGATGAAATGCTATCCAACTATAGTGCGATCTAATCTGGTCTGGGAGTGTCTGACTTCGCTTACGATTGCATAGAATTAATTCATGATTAAGATTGTCTGGGTCCCGGGCCATCGTGATATACCGAGCAAATGTCAAGCGGGTCCCTTAGCCCGCATCGGTACAATTGAACCAGATGAAGATGGCTGTAGGAATTTCGGAATTCCGCTGGCTACCTGTGGTCTGCTTCTGCATAGATGTGCATCGAGTCAGCAAGCAAAAGTTGTGCGGATACCCCGTCTTGCAGAGTTCCACGATCCTTCTGGCCGGAAGTGCATTGGAAGTGGTGGAATGATGCCGACGGGAACCTGGACAAATCCCGAAAATCATCCAGAAATTAACCAGGAGGGTTCCCAAAACGATTCCGAAATAGTCCCGAAATGACCCTGATGGGATCCCGAACGGATCCCGAAACGCATCCAGAATTGATGCCAAGAGGGACCCCATATGATCCCGTAATATTGCAGAAAAAGTCCCGAAATTACCCTGTTGGGTTCCCGTACAGATCCCGAAACCCATCCAGAAATGATGCCGGAAGGGTTCCCAAATAATCCCATATTAGTCGAGAAATGACCCCGACGGGATCCCCGACACATCCCGAAAACCGACCAGAAATGATGCCGGAAAGGTCCCTAAATGATCGCGAAATAGTCCCGAATTGACCCCGACGGGATCCCGGATGGATCCCGAAAACTATCCAGAAATGATGCCGGAAAGGTCCTCAAATGATCCCCTAATAGTTCCAAACTTACCCTGACGGGTTCCCGGACGGATACCGAAAACCATTCAGATGTGATCCCGGTAGGTACCCCAAATGATCCCGAAATTGTCCCGAAATGACCCCGTCGAGATCCCATACGAATCATCCCGAAATAGTCCCGAAATGACCCCGTCGAGATCCCCGACGGATCCCGGAAACTATGCAGAATTGATGCCGGAAAGGTCTTCAAATGATCCCCTAATAGTCTCTAAATGATCCCGGACGGATCCCGAAAACCATCCAGAAATAATGCCGGAAGGGACCCAAATGATCCCGAAAAAGTCCCAAAACGACCCCGACGGGATCCCGGACGGATCCCGAAAACCATCCAGAAATGATGCCGGAAGGGACCCCAAATGATCCCGAAAAATTCCCGAAATGACCCCGACGGGATCCCGGACGGATACCGAAAACCATCCAGATGTGATCCCGGTAGGTACCACAAATTATCCCGAAATTGTCCCGAAATGACCCCGTCGAGAGCGCCGACGGATCCCGGAAACTATGCAGAAATGATGCTGGAAGGGACCTCAAATGATCCCGAAAAAGTCCCGAAATGACCTCGACGGGATCCCGAACTAATCCCGAAAACCATCCAGAAATGATGCCGGAAGGGACCCCAAATGATCCCGAAAAGTCCCAAAATGACCCCGACGGGATCCCGGTGGGATTCCGAAAACTATCCAGAAATTATGCCGGAAAGGTCCTCAAATGATCCACTAATAGTCCCCAAATTTCCCTGACGGGATCCCGGACGGATCCCGAAGACCGTCCAGAAATGATGCCGAAAGGGTCCCCAAATGATCCCGTATTAGTCGAGAAAAAGTCCCGAAATGACTCGGATGGGATCCCGGACGAATCCCGAAAACCATCCAGAAATGATGCCGGCAGGGACCCCAAATGATCCCGAAAAGTCCCAAAATGACCCCGACGGGATCCCGGACGGATTCCGAAAACTATCCAGAAATGATGCCGGAAAGGTCCTCAAATGATCCACTAATGGTCCCCAAATTTCCCCGACGGGATCTCGGACGGATCCCGAAAACCATCCAGAAATGATGCCGGAAGGGACCCAAATGATCCGAAATGACCCCGTCGAGATCCCCTTCGAATCTCGGAAACTATGCAGAATTGATGCCGAAAAGGTCTTCAAATGATCCCCTAATAGTCCCGAAATGATCCCGGACGGATCCCGAAAACCATCCAGAAATGATGCCGAAAGGGTCCCCAAATAATCCCGTATTAGCCGAGAAAAAGGCCCGAAATGACCCTGACGGGATCCCGGACGGATCCCGAACACCATCCAGAAATGATGCCGAAAGAGTGTCCCAAATGATCCCGTATTAGTCGAGAAAAAGTCCCGAAATGACCGCGACGGTATCCCAGACGAACCCCGGAAACTATGCAGAAATGATGCCGAAATAATCCCGAAATTACCCCGTCGAGATCCCCGACGGATCCCGGAAACTTTGCAAAAATGATACCGGAAAGGTCTTCAAATGATCCCCTAATAGTCCCGAAATGATCCCGGACGGATCCCGAAAACCATCCAGAAATGATGCCGAAAGGGTCCCCAAATAATTCCGTATTAGTCGACAAAAAGTCCCGAAATGACCCTGACGGTATCCCGGACGGATCCCGAAAACCATCCAGAAATGATGCCGAAAGGGTGTCCCAAATGATCCCGTATTAGTCGAGAAAAAGTCCCGAAATAACCCCGTCGAGATCGCCGACGAATCCAGGAAACTATGCAGAAATGATGCCGGAAAGGTCTTCAAATGATCCCCTAATAGTCCCGAAATTATCCCCGACGGATCCCGGAAACTATGCAGAAATGATGCCGGAAAGGTCTTCAAATGATCCCCTAATATTCCCGAAATGATCCCGGACGGATCCCGGAAACCATCCAGAAATGCTGCCGGAAGGAACCCCAAATGATCCCAAAAAAGCCCCGAATGACCCCGACGTGATCCCGGACGGATCCCGAAAACCATCTAGAAATGATGGCGGAAGGGACCCAAAATGACCCCGAAAAAGTCCCGTAATGATCCCGGAAACCATCAAGAATTTATCTCTCAAAGGTACGCAAATGATCCCGAAAATACCCCGACGGGATGCCGAACGGATCCCGAAACCCATCTAGAAATAATGCCGGAAAGGTCCCTAAATTAGTGCGAAATAGTCCCGAAATGATCCCGGAATAGTCCCGAAAATATCCAAAATAACGCCGACGGGATCCCGGACGGATCCCGAAAACTATACAGAAATGATCCCGGAAGGGTCCCAAAATGATCCCGAAATAGTACCGAAAAAGTCCCGAAATGACCCCGGCGGGATCCCGGACGGATCCCGAAAACCATCCAAAAATGATCCCGGAATGGTCTCGATATGACCCCAAAGAGATTACAAATAAGGCGAGGCTAATTGTAGAACAATTTTAATAAGGCAGCAGGCGCGTTTGAGCGAATGAAGAGTTACAAAGAAACATACAGGTAAAGCTATTAAAGCGTGCTAATAAAAACAATTGATGGAGGGCGGATTGCGGGAGGAGAAGTATCGCTGCTCGTTTGTTTAGATCTCGATCTGTATGTGCCAGATACCAAAAACTATTGATTTAGGAGAAAATTTATATTCAGTTATAACAATTTTTAGATTTTATACCAGAGGGGGAGAAAAAGGGGGACGGGCCGAGGGTGTCACTGCTCCCTTTGTAAGCCCTCGACTTATTTGACCCCTTGAGTCTGTGGTATTGGTGAAGGCCAGTATACGGAAAGTTATAATGTGTAAAAATTATTAAAAAGTAATTGCTCGAAAAAAATTTCGCTAGTAGACTACTGTCTTTGTCCCAAATTTCATCAAAATCCGTGTAGCCATTCTGGCGTGATTCAGTCGCAAAGACGAAAAAATATAATAATTAAATTATAACTGTTCCTAGGGGGCGGGGACCACGCCCCTTTTGAAAAATATATAGCTAGTAGAGCCTTCTGGACTATTGGCTATATGTGTGCAAAATTTCATCCAAATCGGTCCAGCCGTTCTTGCGTGATTGAGTCGCAAAGACAAACATCCAAACTTTCCCATTTATAATATATTAGATTAGATTAGATTGTTCAGCTTTTGCCAAGTCTAGGCGAAAGTATTTCGGTCGGGACTTACTTGGATCAAGGCTGATTTCTGTGTTATTCGAAACAGCTACGCTGTGTTTTCTAAGTAGCTTAAGCTTACGTCACGGTTGTTTGATATGGTATCATAACGCACCTTCATGGGTTCCAAGTGCGCTTCCCCTACCAGGGCAGCTACCTTACCTAACCTAACCCATCATATTCGATATCGGCAACAGAAAACTTGCAAAAATTGCATTGTTTACTAACTAGACATGAGAAATAACTTTGTCCATCTAGAATCTTGGCCCATTCCAACATATCTTACTTCAACAAAAGGGTTGCCACCTTGCTTTGAAGCTCAGAAAACTCTTTGCGCCTTAATCAAAAATCGTCTCTATTCAGTCTGACTTAACTGTGTACAATGACAAAATATTCGTACACGAGTTAGTGTGTGTTCAAAAGGCTTCATACTGAGGTGTAAATAAGTCATAAGTCCAGATAAGTAAATAAATACCCAACAAAGTAAAAGCAAAACTGAAAAAAACGTTTCAGCTTCATGCATTCTTGTCCATCAAAATGAGTTCAAGCTTTGTGATGCAATACAAAAGTATTACGCTGCCTTTTGTATATTAATTTAGCTTTTTATTAATAAATTTCTATAAAAGTCTTTTTTACGCACTGAAAATAAACACATTACCAATTCATTTGTGACCTCATATTTTTAGCATGTTGTAAAAAAGATTCAAAGATTTTTGATTTTTTTTTTTTATTCTTTTAAGACCTAACCTGATTGCGGCTATAGAGGCTATCACAAGTCTCGACACAGTTTTGAACGCGTAATTTTTTTAAAAGTTCTTCTTCTGCTATACCCAGCTTTTACAGATAATTTGCTCGCAACATCATTTATTACGTTTTAAGCAGCACACAACTTTTTTTCACATATTTACGCATGTATGTATGTAAGTATTTACTTAGAGATGCCCACAAGTCTATCTTCATTCGCTGCTCCTGCTCAACAGCTGTTTTTATCAACTCTCTACACGACCTTCACACTTTAAAAAAAAAATGTATTAGCCCCGCAATTAAATAAATTTTAGCAACTTGAGCAGTCAGCGTTTGCCACACGACTAATTTGTATTCACTTTGTTGCACAGCATTTCAACGGTTTCAGTGCGCATTGTTTTTATTATTTCTGTTGCATTGCTGCAACTACTCTGCTAACGACGCTGTCAGCAACATACTTGCCAGTTTAGCTGACTTCGTACATTTATAGTTTCCGCTGTCTGTTTAAAGAGATGTGTTTTTCAGTGCGTTTGTAGTTGTGTTGATTTCCTGTGATTCTTTGCCTATGCGCGTAATTCACTGTTACTCAGCAGCAGCAGTAACATTTCTCTGTAAACTTCCAGCGCCTAATACAATTTGGTTAGTTTACACACCCCCATAACTGCGCGTGAAAAGCTAAAAAAAAGCTCTAACCTACTCAGATTTTCTTGTGATTGTTGAGCAGTGTGGTTCAAGCATGTGCTCCATATCGTTGGTAATTTTCTTGGCGGACATTCGCTTGACACTGACATTGAATGTTTTGTTGTGAGTTTTCATGGCATAAAGTACTATCATCAGGGACTCAAAATAGGTAGCAAGTTTTTGCCATCATGAAATAAATATGTTTTTTTAAGAGATACCTTAATTTTGTTTGAGATTTTTAAAGAATGGTTATCTCATTAATAACTATTATCTAAGTAGAGAAATAAATAAATCTCCGAAATAAATCTTCCCTGTTTATTTGCTCATGTTTCTTCCTTCTTTCTCTGGCCATTCTTTTGCAGACCTCTCCTCGCTCTTTCTCTCTCCCTTCTTCTCTTTCTTTAGCATTCAATTTCTATTTCCATGCCCCTATATCTTCCTTTCTCTACTCCCTTTTCCGTGTCGCCCTAATTTACCTTATTTTCCATCTTCTTTCCCTTCTCCCTTTTCTTTCTCTCTTCACTTTCCGTACTTCGTCCCCATCATCTTTGACTTCGAAACATTTGTTTTCTTTGAGCGTTATAAAGAATATTTAGATGCTAATTTCACTAAATAGCTATTTTGTATTGAGAGAAATAAATAAACCTTTGTTCACCCGCTTTGTCCTTATTCCCTTTCCTGGTCGTATTTATAATACAAAAATATTCAGTTTTGACACTTTTCCGCCATAACTTGTCAAGACGTAATTCGACAAAATTTTCTAAGTTTCTGTTTCTTCAGCATTTTTTATAGCTTTCATGAACATGAAATGGTATGTTAACTTTGGTCCCATGTTTGTAACTTTAAGAAATATAGAAGATAGACTCACCATTAAGTATACCGAATTTATCAGGGCGACGAACTGAGTTGATATAGCCATGCCAGTCTGTCCGTCCGTCCGTCTGTCTGTTTGAACGCTAACTAGTCCCTCAAATTTTGAGATATCTCAATGAAATGTGGCACAAGGATGTATTTTTTTTATATTAGACATTTGTCGGATCCGGTAGGATCGGACCACTATAATATATATCTCCCATACAACCGATCGTTCAGTTAAGACGATTTTGGTCATTCCTGCCGCAATTTAGAAAGTATAAACGTGAAACTCGGTGATGTATATTCTAATATTTCATAGAAGATATCCTGAAAAAATCATTTTGATAGGAGTTATATATAGTTATATCCCATACAACCGGTCGTTGGGATAGAAAGATTTTTGGCCATTTCTCCCTTAATTTAGAAAGTATAAACGTGAAACTCGGTGATATATATTCTAATATTTCATAGAAGATATCCTGAAAAAATCACTTTGATCCGAGTTATATAAAGTTTATATCTCATACAACCGATCTTTCAGATAGAAAGATTTTTAGCCATTTCTCCCTTAATTTCCAATATAAAACGTTAAATTTGGTGATATTTATTCTAATAGATCATAGAAGATTTCCTGAAGAAACAACTTTGATCGGAGCTATATGTATCTTCTATATATATAAAAATGAAATAATGTTCGTTCCTGTCCATGTTTTGGGGCGATACGAGGCCAATTTTATTCGTTCTTTCTTCTTATTATAGGAACCAAACAGAGAAAGGTTTTTAGCAAAAAAAATTTTTTTAATTTCTAGGGTCTTGAGATATAGGTCAAAACTTGGACCCGGATAACCCTATGATGTGTTTGCATAATATGGGTATCAAATGGAGGGTTCTGATTAGTAATTTAATGTGGGGTACTCTTCGTACCCCTGGGTGACTAGGGTCTCGAGATATAGGCCAAAGTGTGGATCCGGGTACCTCAAGAATGTGTTTATACAATATGGATATCAAATGAAAGCTGTTGATGAGTTCTTTAGCAGAGGGTAATTTTCATACATCTGGGTGATTAGGGTCTCGAGATCATTTCATGTGTACATCATTTTGTGAATAAATATACGAATTTTTCAGTTTGTGTCGTTCTGTTAAGTTGCAAATTTTTTTTGAAGGAGAGTAAACATAAACACCTAGGTTTGTACACTGTTTATAAGAGATGCTTCAGCACACATACACATACGCACCTTGAAAATGGCCAACGCGTTTATTTTACTCCTGAAAATGAAGAGCTTAGAGCAACAAGTGCACCATCTACAACTTTGTTTACCTTTTTTCATTTGTGTCAATCGGTCGATTTTGCAAGAATATTGCTATATGCAGAAGTGCCACAATATTTCACATGGGATAAATCCAGGAAAACATTTCAAAGGCGAAAACAAGGAAAACCAGTACAAGGTCATCATAATGTGTTCGCAACAAATGCATTAGGACGAATTTATGCAGTACATGCAAATAATGCTGAGTGTTTTTACTTGCGATTGTTGTTAATTAATGTTCGTGGCCCAACATCATTCCAAGCTTTAAGAACAATTAATGGTGAATTGTGCGTTACATATCGTGAAGCATGTCAACAATTAAATTTGAAGATACGCTTGCCGTTTCAGCTGTAATAGCCAGTCCACATCAAATACGAACATTATTTTCGATAATAATTGCAATGTGCTCCCCATCTAATCCATTGGAATTATGGAATAATTTCAAAGATTATATGTCAGATGATATTTTAAACCAAATGCCTCGAAATACTGCAAATTATGAGCTGGAATTCACATTGGAAATTTACAATGAAGCGTTGATAAGGATTGACGACATTTGTTTGTCGATGTCAAACAAATCGTTAGTACAATTGGGCATGCCAGCAGCAAATCGTCCAATGCATGATATGTTCAATCGAGAACTGGAGCGTAAATACCATTACGATTGTAATGAACTAAACACATTTGTAACATCAAATTTAACGAAATTTAATGACCAACAGCAACATGTTTATGATACAATTATGAATAATGTTAGCCATGGAACTGGTGGATTGTTTTTCTTGGATGCTCCTGGTGGAACAGGCAAGACCTTTTTGATTTCATTGATATTAGCAACAATTCGATCAGACAATAAAGTTGCATTGGCACTCGCTTCTTCCGGAATTGCGACTACATTCCTGGAAGGTGGTCGCACAGCACATTCTGCATTAAAGTTGCCTTTGAATATGCAGCATCAACATGTAATATTTCGAAAACATCTGGAATGGCCAAAGTTCTTAAAGTATGTAAGCTCATCGTATGGGACGAGTGTACTATAGCACATAGTATAAACTGAACACACCATTAAACAAACATACATAAATATGTACAACTGAGCCCGAGTTTATAAAGCTTCTCATTCGCAACGAAGAAGAACTTTACAAAAACAAATCTACATGGCACACAAATCAATATAGAGGCAAAATGTCTCAATTGTGTGTTGTTAGTGTAGAAATGAGAAAAACTGAATTAAGTGTGAAAACAAATACCAGCAGGATGGCCTAGTGGTTAAAGGCTACTGCAGTTTCACCATGTGATTCACGGTTCGAATCCCGGTGAAACCTTTGATAACATTACAAAATTGCCTGATGATTATTAGGTTGGCGGTTTTCGAATTGGTCCATCGCAATATGCCAGTAAATGTTTCTTTCTTTTCAGTTTCTCTTAGAAAATATAATAATTGAGATTCAATTATTATAAGCCGGTGTTAAGCTCATGAATTCTTAAATACAAAACGATCCGTCAACAGCTGAATTTTCACAGCAATTACTGAAAATCGGAAATGGCCAAATGTCTGTCGATCCAACAGGAATGATTATATTGCCTAACAATTTCTGCACTTATGCACTGTCTAAAGGGAAAAATAAGGACGTCAGTGATATAAATGCAGCTATTCTGGATCAAATACCTGGTGGTATAGTTGCATATAAGTCAATGGACACCATTACTGATCAAGATGATGTCGTAAATTATCCAACTAAATTCTCAAACTCACTGGATTTGCTAGGCCTACCACCCCATAATTTACGATTAAAAATTGGAGCACCGTTTATTATGCTGCGCAATATTAATGCGTCACGACTTTGCAACGGTACCAGACTTACTGTGAAGAAGTTAATGGGTAACGTTATCGAAGCAACAATTTTGAAAGGGAAGTACAAAGCAGAAGACGTTTTAATACCCAGAATTCCACTGATTCCGACGGATTTACCAATCAATTTCAAATGTTTGCAGTTCCCTATTCGTCTTGCATTCGCTATGACAATTAATAAGGCGCAAGGACAGTCTCTACAAATGTGCGGTACTAATTTAGAATACCCAATTTTTTCTCATGGACAATTGCATGTAGCTTGCTCACGAGTAGGCAAACCATCGTCAATATTCATTTACGGGAAAGATGGAAAAACCAAAAACGTTGTCTACCAAAAAGTGTTACAATAAAGTTCGAATGAAATTGTATTAAAGAATTTGCTTTGTTTCGTGTTAATTTTATTCTCTTTCAGCAAATCATTGAATTTATCGCCTAGCGAAGCAAGCGAGGGTACGCTAGTATAGTATATACCTATCCCATACAACTGATCGTTCAGATAGAAAGATTTTTGGCAATTTCTTCCTTAGTTTACAATATAAAAACGTGAAACTTGGTGATATATATTCTAATATATCATAGAAAATTTGCTGTAAAAATCATTTCGATCGGAGCTATATATAATATATATCCCATACAACCGATCGTTCAGATAAGGGGGTTTTTTTGTCATTTTTTATTTTATATTTATCTTAAAAATCGTTTAGGTATGTACATCTGTTCACTATATATTTCTTATCTTATACATCAGATAATTTGGAGATTACGAACGGGGTAAGATTATTGTTCAGCCCCATTCATGAAAGGTATGAAGTTTTCGGCACAGCCGAAGACAGTCCCGTCCTTACTTGTTTTTTTGTTCAAATGAACACGATAAAAAGGGAATTTGTCTAAATTTTGTTCTTAGCTCAACCATGCCACTACTGAGGTAGATTAGCAGTTAAATGTAGTCAAATACCATAGAGTTACTGCAGACTTTGTTAAGGTTAGCTCTTTAGGAATACTGGGCATGGTCTTTAACCGATTTCGATTCCCTTCACTCACTCTACATAATTTGGCAAGGATAGTGTCTCTGCCAAATTTCAATGTTATATCTTTAACTGCTTTAAAACTTCCAAATTTTCTTCATCTAAATGTGGGTGGTGCCCCGCCCTTATTCCAAAATTGATTGGAATTTATGTTTTGCGTCACATTTGATGATGCTTTTGATATATGAAACAGCCCACCGTTATCCATTCAAAGTTATAATACTCTGTGCACAAGTAAAGCTGGGTACAAAAAATTTTTTAATAAAATAAATAAATTTAGGTGAATAAAATAAATAAATTCAAAGCTTTTATATTTTCTTCTATTCACCCTCCACTTGTTGCCACATTCCGATTCTCGCTTATAGCTGCTCCTCTGATAATTTTATTTAAAATAATCTATCACTTCATATTTAGTTTATATTAACATATCCAAATTTGAACTTGGTGAATATGCTTTGCAATGCAGTTTTCGAATGTGTGAGGATGTGTGTGTGTATCTTTATCTACTTGGCTTGCATGTTAAAATGTTATTATTTATTGATAGAGTTGTGCTTTTTCGTTCATTTCAGAGATTCGAATCTTTCGTTCTTTTTCTGATGAACGAACAAGTTGCTCTTTTTGTTCATGTGTTCTTTTTTTTTTTTTTCAAGCAAATTTGATCACTGCTGCTCGCACCCGCGAAAAAAGCCAACAAGAATATATGGGGGTGTGTATGCAGCAATGCTTTGTGTAGGTATATTTAAATGAGTAATGAATAAATAAGTTAATATATATATGTATAATTAACTTCAAAAAAAGTTACAAATTTCGGAAGATCCAGGAAATTGAAAGAGTACAGACACAAATTGTAAATATGAACTTTTCAAGTTTATTAACTGTAATAATTAGTTTCTTACAAAACATGTTTTTCATAAATAGTCCATACATATATTGTTGTAGCAGTGCCACACACAAAGATGACCACACATATCTTTAGTGTAAGTGGCATCATCGACATTCGTGCTCACTGTGAATTTCTGCGTATGTATGTATGAATTTACAGTGTTCGCGAACGTGAAGAGAGAAAGAATAACATTAGATAAAACGAACTAAAAGAACAAAAAGAACCGAAATCGAAGATCTAGTTCACTTGTTCAGTTGAGAGACCCAGTCAATTGAACAAGTTCAGAACGAAACGACCCAACTCTATTTATTGATGTGGCGTACATGTCGTATGAGTAATATTTAATTCATTATGACAAATATTTGTTGTTGGTGATGACGATATTTTAACACCTTGCAGTGAGTTGGCGAATTTATGAATAAATAAACAATTACAAATATGATTGAATGCAAATGACCTATTTTGCTTAAGTGTTTTAAGTATAAAGAAAAGTGAATAAACAGTCGCAATAAATTTAAATTTACGTAAGATCAAATATAACAAGTAAGGAAGTCTAAATTCGGATGTAACCGAACATTACATACTCAGCTGAGAGCTTTGGAGACAAAATAAGGGAAAATCACCATGTAGGAAAATGAACCTAGGGTAACCCTGTAATGTGTTTGTATGACATGGGTATCAAATGGAAGGTATTAAAGAGTATTTTAAAAGGAAGTGGGCCATAGTTATATAGGTGGACGCCATTTCGGGATATCGCCATAAAGGTGGACCAGGGCTGACTCTAGAATTTGTTTGTACGATATGGGTATCAAATGAAAGATTTTAATGAGAATTTTAAAAGGCGTGGGCTTAGTTCTATAGGTGGACGCCATTTAGGGATATCGCCATAAAGGTGGACCAGGGCTGACTCTAGAATTTGTTTGTACGGTATGGGTATCAAATGAAAGGTGTTAATGAGTATTTTAAAAGGGAGTGGGCCTTAGTTCTATGGGTGGACGCCTTTTCGAGATATCGACATAAAGGTGGACCAGGGGTGACTCGAGAATTTGTTTGTACCATATGGGTATCAAATGAAAGGTGTTAATGAGTATTTTAAAAGGGAGTGGGCCTTAGTTCTATGGGTGGACGCCTTTTCGAGATATCGACATAAAGGTGGACCAGGCTGACTCTAGAATTTGTTTGTACGATATGGGTATCAAATGAAAGATTTTAATGAGAATTTTAAAAAGCGTGGGCTTAGTTCTATAGGTGGACGCCATTTAGGGATATCGCCATAAAGGTGGACCAGGGCTGACTCTAGAATTTGTTTGTACGATATGGGTATCAAATGAAAGGTGTTAATGAGTATTTTAAAAGGGAGTGGGCCTTAGTTCTATGGGTGGAGGCCTTTTCGAGATATCGACATAAAGGTGGACCAGGGGTGACTCGAGAATTTGTTTGTACCATATGGGTATCAAATGAAAGGTGTTAATGAGTATTTTAAAAGGGAGTGGGCCTTAGTTCTATGGGTGGACGCCTTTTCGAGATATCGCCATAAAGGTGGAACAGGGTTGACTCTAGAATGCGTTTGTACAATATGGGTATCAAACGAAATGTGATAATGAGTATTTTAAAAGGGAGTTCTAAAGGTGGACGCCTTTTCCAGATATCGCCATAAAGGTGGACCAGGGGTGACTCTATAAAGTGTTTATACGATATGGGTATCAAATTAAAGGTATTAATGAGGGTTTTAAAAGGGAGTGGTGGTAGTTGTATATGTGAAGGCGTTTTCGAGATATCGACCAAAATGTGGACCAGGGTGACAAAGAACATCATCTGTCGGGTATCGCTAATTTATTTATATATGTAATACCACGAACAGTATTCCTGCCATGATTCCAAGGGCTTTTGATTTCGCCCTGCAGAAATCATTTTCTTCTACTTAATATGGTAGGTGTCACACCCATTTTACAAAGTTTTTTCTAAAGTTATATTTTGCGTCAATAAACCAATCCAATTACCATGTTTCATCCCTTTTTCGTATTTGGTATAGATTTATGGCATTTTTTTAATTTATCGTAATTTTCGAAATCGAAAAATTGGGCGTGGTCATAGTCGGATTTCAGCCATTTTTTATACCAATACAAAGTGAGTTCAGATATATACGTAAACTGAGTTTAGTAAAGATATAACGATTTTTGCTCAAGTTATCGTGTTAACGGCCGAGCGGAAGGACAGACGGTCGACTGTGTATAAAAACTGAGCGTGGCTTCAACCGATTTCGCCCTTTTTCACTGAAAACAGTTACCGTCCTAGAATCTTTGTTCGACTTATGGCATTAAAAGTATCCTAGACAAATTAAATGAAAAAGGGCGGAGCCACGCCCATTTTGAGATTTTCTTTTATTTTTGTATTTTGTTGCACCATATCATTACTGGATTTGAAAGTTGACATAATGTACTTATATACTGTAAAGATATTAAATTTTATGTTAAAATTTGACTTTAAAAAAATTTTTTTATTTTATTTAATTTTTTTATAGTAAATATAAGTAAAGGAAATTAATGTTCCTGTCCCGTAAACTAATTCATAATTAACACTTGTCTACGTTACTACTTGAATCTGACCTAGCATGACCTTTTTTATGAATCAGCGTCATAGCTATAATGAACTCATCAAATCATAAAAATAAAAAATAAATGAATTCTATAAAAATATATAAACTAATATGCGTTATAACCTTTAAAAAAATGGTGAAAGGCACTAATAATTCAAACTTAAGATTTTGCTAAACAAAAAATATTTTTTTGTTAATTACTAAAGTTTACACGCAGAACGCAGAACTTACAAATTGACCTCGGCATATTTGTTGCCAACTGGCGCATGGTATGTTCCGTTCACATTTCGTTTCTTTGTCCATTTCGAATATATACAAAATATTTGTTTAGTGACTTTGATTTGTCAAACACAAAGGAAGGTAATGCTTAATTAGCCTCATCCTTATTAATAGAAGGCACCATGCCAAAAATTTATAAAATAAATTGTCAGTGGGAAGCCGAACACTTGCCTTCGACATCAAAAAAATTAAGTTCGAATTTTAAATCGTTTCAAAGTTGAAAGCCACATCTTCGCAAATGTTTAGTTTTCAGAATATGGTAAGGGTTCGTAAGCTGCACCACCTCCGGGAGCGAAATCGTAACAAAATCAAAAAGGAGCACATATTTACTTTAAGCATACATACCTACATACAACTCGACACAAATATGTACCTACATATGCGTGTTGAGCTGTGACGTCTGTGGGAAACGCAATGTCAGCAAATTTGACTGAATGCGTTGTTGTGTATTAAATCGTGTGAATTGCTCTGTCAGCAACAATTAGCAAATGCCCCTTTTGTGTTGATTACAACTTAGACTCTTTTTGTTACAGGGTAGCATATTAACTGGTTTACTCATTAGCAAATTCCCCTTTTGTGTTGATTAAAATTTACTGTAATCTGACCGAAACTGGAACAAATCAGTAACTTCCCCTATTCATTCCCTATTTTGACACTGAAGATGTCACAACGTTGAAAGCGTTTTGTTCAAAATCAAATTTGACTAGGCCAAAAATTAATCGATATGATTTGAAACTAGTGCAACAGAAGGCACAACGAAATCGAAAATGAAACCTAAAACTGAAGCGTAAATCGAACAAAAGTTAACCAAAACCGCAACGAAATTCGGCATAGAAATTCGAGCTGAAACAAAACCAATATCAAGCAATGATTCCAAAATAAAAAGAAAACCAAAACCGACACAGTAATAACAACTGAAACCGTAAACGAAATAGAAATCCAAAATTTAGGGAGAGTAAACGATCTTTGATGCATATTAGAACGATTTTCTTTTATCTCTTGTATTTCGTTTGAAACCAACACGGTTTTGGTGTAGTTCCATATTCAGCTCCTTTCTCGTTTTCTCTTTCGGCGTCGAAAATGTCTTCAAGCCAGATTAAACAGGGTAGGGTGGTTATTGATTTACATTTCAGCAATTTTTTTTTTTTTTTTTTTCATTTAGTTTGAAGACAAACCGTTCGGCGTTGTACCATCTTCAGTCCCATCATGGGTTTGTCCCGAAAAAAAATTGTCAAGCATTGGCAATAGGCAAAATCGTTATAGAAATTGATCAGAATCAAAGAGCGAAGTCTAAACGGAAACGAAATCTTAAGGTAAGGGTAGCTCTTCATGAGTTATTCAAAAACTCAATTAAGATCGAAAGCCTTTAGAAACCGAAACCCAAAACACCCCCGGGCCTGGGGCTGCTCAGAGGGCCCGCGATTTAGAGGTACTAAGACATTTGTTTTTAATTCAGGAGAATTTTTAGTTGTTCCATGTGCAAATTTTAAGCCGAATTTCGAAAGCAACGAAAAATATATGTTTACATGAATCCGAAATCGTAAAGTTTTCGTTGTGACACTGATAAAGGTTCATCTTCAAAAAATCTTCCAAAAATACCACCAACTCTGTATCGAAGTCCAGATTATTTAAACGACTTCGATATCGGTACAGTGAAAAATGAGTTTTAGTCGGGGTCATCAAAGGTGTCCTGTCATTTTTCCACGTGATCGTCATGACGAGGCATTCCCTACCTCGTAGTTAAACAGAATCTTGCCAAATTTAGAGAAAGTGGAGCATGACTGGTTGGTGTGGAGTGCCAGTAGCAATACTTTGTATTGCCTACCATGTCATCTGTTAAGCACCAATACTTTAAATCGACCTAAAATTTGTTGTACTGGCGGATATTCGATATTGCAGGTGGGAAGAAGCTATACGATAAACCGCCAGCACACGAAAATACTCAAGATCACATTAAATGTTATATTCAATGGCGATCTTTACAAAATCTAATTCAAAAGGAGGCTACAATTGATACTAATCACAGAAACTCAAAAGTGAAAAGAAATTTTATATAGAATCTTAGACACTATTTTATTTTTGGGTGAAAGAAGCCTAGCTTTCAGAGGCGAAAGTATATATCTTGGTGAACGAAACGATGGACATATTTTGGGCATCTAAGATCTCATAAGCCAATATGATCTGATTCTTAGAGATCATTTGGATAAATTTAGGTTTTCACAACAGCAGCATAAACGTTTACAAGTTCACTATCTTTCCCCAGACATTCAGAACGAGTTTATAAAAATTTGTGCAAAGCACGTGAGGGAAACTATATTAGATCAAGGCAATAAAGCCAAGTATTTTGCTATTATCGTTGATGCTATGCCTGATGCTGGTCACGTTGACTACGTTCATTTTGCGCTAACTCCATTTCAATTCGAAAGCACCATATTTTACAATTCAAGAACGGTTTTTGGCTTTCGTGAATGGTAATCAAAAAACTGGTCAGAAAATCGCTGATCTAATTTGCCATACTTGATTGAAGATTTTCGTGCACAAGGGTACGATACCGGCGCCAATATGAAAGGAGCTTACAACGGAGCACTACGTCACATTCTCGGCATAAACTCGAATGTTGATTACTCGCCTTGTGCAACCCACAGTCTGAATTTATGTGGTCTTGATGCTGCAGAATGTTGTACGGCTGCAATTACTTTCTTCGGAGTTGTACAAAAATGTTTTACTATTTTCAGCAGCAGTCCATAACGATGGGGCATCCTCAAAGTACCGAGCTCTCTTCACAGTGTTTCAGACATTAGGTGGTCGGCTAGAATTTAATTGCTCCATACGATCGTTCAAATCATCGACTTCTGCTTGAAATTGAGCGATTTTTGCATCCTGTGCTTCCAGTTTTGATGATACCCTTGCTTCCTGTTCTAACAGTTGCGAAAATATGCGAAATTCTTTGCTTTCAACTGCTCAGCCATATATGTCTTCTGTTCTTCTAACTGTGTTTCCATCTTAGATGTTATCTGGGTCGACATTTCTGAAACACGCGTTTCGTGTGCTTCCATCTTGGATGTTTTGCGTGTCTCCTGCGAATCCAGTTGAGATGCAATACTTGTCTTCTGTTCATCCAGTTGCGATGCCATATAAGTCTTCTGTTCTTCCAGTTGAGATGACATTTGAGACGACATTGATGTTACTGTCGACGTTTGTGCAGATATTGCAGCCAATATCATGTTCAAATCTGTGCTGGTAACAGTCTGCGTTGTTTCGTTTTCTCTTCAATGTTTGTTGTCTCCTCGCCATCTAAAGGAAAGACATACTCTTCCACGTTAATTCCCTCTAATTCCATTGCCTTTCGTAGTCGTTCCTGTAGTTCGAGTTTATTGCCGGTTGCATTCAGTCCACGGCTCTCCAACCCCTTCTTCAGTTGTAGGATCTTCAATTCACTCCACTTTGCCATGTCCATGTTGTATTCGCAATCTTCGGAATTTATTCAACAATTCCTCTTCTGACACCAATTGTAACGAATTTACTGCAATTCCCCTTATTTGCAAACTTCTACTAACTTTCGAATCGCTAAACTGTTGAATAAATAACTCCAATATTGAATAATGCAAAAATGGCCTTTATTAAAGTACTTCACAATAACACTTATACTTTGCAACTAATAGCTTTCTTAATTAAACCAAACTGATTCTCGCGCCTCTACTGTTGCGGCCTTTTATACTCTGTGATTTCTCGTTTGCATCTTCTAGGCGCTTCCAATTCCAGAACCTACTAGTTAGTTATCTGCTATAAATTTCTCAGCTATAACTACAGATGCACAATTTTTATAGCTTCTTTCATACCCCATGCGCTAGTATGTGTGAGCGACATTTGCACAACCATTGCATACTTTCAGGAGTATCTCAGATATATGCATGTTGTTGTGCGTTGCTCCTCCGCTGCGTGAACGTACATATGTGTAAACGTAATGATTAATTTGGTTATGTGCATACAAGTCACTGCTTAACATCGGATTAGAGATGACATTACCCCTTAATGTTGCTAATATTCGTAACAATATTCTATAAATACGTTCTAGGGGTACTAGGGTCTACGTTTCGGCCTATATCTCGAGACTCTGTACGTCGATCGCAACCTATGTAGTAACCACGCGTGAGGTTTACGCAACTTGTGTGAAGGTTTGAACAAAATTAACCAACGCATCTCTTCAAACACCGGCGACCAACTAACACACATTTTAGCCTTTATTTTTATATATATAAATTTTTATTTTTCACACTTCACTATAATATTAAAACGAAATGTAGATTTTCGTTGCTTTTGAAATTCGGCTTAAAAATTGCACATGGAACAACTAAAGACTCTCCTGAATTAAAAAAAATGTCATAGTACCTATAAATCGCGGCCCCCCATCCCCCAACCTCTCGGCGGGCCTGGTGATGTGCTATACTTGATATCACTCGCTATAATATTTTTTAATGATAAGCACGTTGTTTAATTAAACACCAACCAATTACACGGAAGTATATCCGCACCCCTGAAAATGTGAGTGCCGGTGCGTATAGGTAACATTTTATTATTACGTATTGTTACGAATATTAGCAACACTAAGGGATACCATCATCTCTAAGCCGATGCTAAGCAGTGACGTGTATCCACATCAATAGTTAATCATTATGTCTACATATATGTACGTACACGCAGCGGAGAAGCAATGCACAACAACATGCATATACTTGAGATACTTCTGAAAGTATGCAATGGTTGTGCAAATGTCGCTCACACATGCAAGCGCATAAGGTATGAGAGAAGCTACAAAAATTATACATCTGTATTGTAGCTGAGAAATTTATAGCAGATAACCAACTAGTAGATTCTGGAATTGGAAGCGCCTAGAAGATGCAACGAGAAATCATCAGAGTATAAAAGGCCGCAACAGTAGAGGCGCAAAGGTCAGTTTCATTTAATAGCAAGCAATTAGTTGCCAGTTATAAGTGCTATTGTGAAGTCCTTTAATAAAAGCCATTTTGCATTATTAAATATTGGAGTTATTTATTCAACAGTTTAGTGATACGAACGTTAGTACAAGGTTGCAAATAAGAGGATTTGCAGTAAATTCGTTACAGTATAAACAAGTAAAAAAAATTGCAATAAAATAATATTGCGACTATAAACTGAGATATAACCTATCCTGTATTTCAAGTTAGATCAAATTAGACACGGGGTGCAAAACAAATTCAAAATCGGTTTAACAGTTTAGGAGTCCATTGGCGCCAAACATAGTGACACGTGATTTTTATATATTAAGATATGCTACAAGTTATTATCGTCCAGTTGTCTCTTTTAGACAATTTGAGAGGTCTTTTCTCCAATCCGTCCCTGTTCTTTATTTTATATTACTATTTTCGCTTTAGCTTTCAAGTGTATTAAAATCGCATAGTTGGACAGACCATGTCTACAATGCACGCATCGGTTTTTAAAACTGTTTTATCGCGTATTTTACACCTTATTATAGCCAAAAAGTCTCTTGTTACCAATCCGTCCTGTCTCAGATCTGTGCTATGTTTGTTCCCGTTTTGTAACAGACGGAGAGACCTTGTATCCAATCCTTGCTTATTTCAGCCTCATCTGCAGTTTCAATCTGCTTTGCATCCCCAAAGCTGGACTATTTAGTGTTCCCTACTACGTCGGAACCATTCCAGGCTTCCTGAGCCACTTATTGTTTCCGATATTACATCGCATGCTGCGGACTATTCGCCGTTGCTTTGTAGCATGAGTCCCACGAAGGATTCCGAGAGATATTCTTCCCATCCGACCTTTTAAATTGAAATTTGAAAAATATATCTTGAATTCGTTCCCTGGCATATATATGTATGTAGATGCATTCAAATACTCAGTTTATACTTATTTCTATACAAAAATGCTAGATAATTAACATATCTATATATGTATGTTAGTCTATATAGAACTAAGTTTCCTATAGTTAGGAAAATAAACTTAGGGTAACCCTGGAATGTGGTTGTATGACATGTGTATCAAATGGAAGGTATTAAAGAGTATTTTAAGAGAGAGTAGGCCATAGCTCTATGGATGGACGCCATTTAGGGATATCGGCACAAATGTGGACCAGGGCTGACTCTAGAATTTGTTTGTACGATATGGGTACCAAATGAAAGGTGTTACTGAGCATTTTAAGACGGAGTGGGCCTTAGGTCTATCGGTGGACGCCTTTTCGAGAAATCGCCATAAAGGTGGACCAGGGGTGACTCTAGAATATGTTTGTACGATATGGGTATCAAACGAAAGGCGTTAACGAGTATTTTAAAAGGGAGTGATCCTTAGTTCCATAGGTGGACGCCTTTTCGAGATATCGCCATTAGGGTGGGCCAGGGGTGACTCTAGAATGTTTGTACGATATGGATATCAAATTAAAGGTATTAATAAGGGTTTTAAAAGCGAGTGGCGCTTAGATGTATATGTGAAGACGTTTTCGCGATATCGACCAAAATGTGGACCAGGGTGATCCAGAAAATCATCTGTCGGGTACTGCTAATTTATTTATATATGCAATACCACGAACAGTATTCCTGCCAAGATTCCAAGGGCTGTTGATTTCGCCTTGTAGAACTTTTTCATTTTCTTCTACTCAATATGGTAGGTGTCACACCCATTTTACAAAGTTTTTTCTAAAGTTATATTTTGCGTCAATAAACCAATCTAATTACCATGTTTCATCCCTTTCTTCGTATTTGGTATAGAATTATGGCATTTTTTCATTTTTCGTAATTTTCGATATCGATAAAGTGGGCGTGGTTATAGTCGGATTTCGGCCATTTTTTATACCAAGATAAAGTGAGTTCAGATAAGTACGTGGACTTAGTTTAGTAAAGATATATCGGTTTTTGCTCAAGTTATCGTGTTAACGGCCGAGCGGAAGGACAGACGGTGGACTGTGTATAAAAACTGGGCGTGGCTTCCACCGATTTCGCCCATTTTCACAGAAAGCAGTTACCGTCATAGAATCTATGCCCCTACCAAATTTAAGAAGGATTGGTAAATTTTTGTTCGACTTATGGCATTAAAAGTATTCTAGACAAACTAAATGAAAATGGGCGGAGCCACGCCCATTTTGAAATTTTCTTTCATTTTTGTATTTTGATGCACCATATCATTACTGGATTTGAATTTTGACTTAATTTACTTATATACAGTAAAGATATTAAATTTTTTGTTAAAATTTGACTTTTAAAAAAATTTTTTTTAAAAAGTGAGCGTGTTCTTAATCCGATTTTGCTAATTTTTTTTAGCACATATATAGTAAAAGTATTAACGTTCCTGCCAAGTACAACCAACCGTTATCCAATCAAAGTTAATATACTCTGTGAGCTCTGCTCAACTGTGTATAAAAATAGAAGGGCGTAGTAAAAAATGTGTCTCCCAACTCACTTCAAGTAACGTGTAAATGTTATTTTATAGCCATGCTGTTCAGCAATGCTAGCTGAGACGACATTCGCGGAAGCGCCATACAAAGTGCCATTGCCTGAGGGATTTTGGAAACTATGAAAGCTGAATATAATAAACGAAAACTGTCAACCTACCTTACCTCCAAAAACTCGAACCAAAAGTTAAAGCCCACACTATAGGCTCGAGTGGCAAACCCAATGTGCCCCTACTCACAATCATCACCACCAAATGCACCATCATTGCCGTCACAGGTATGCTATCCAAATCCGCCGAAGCCATTGCAGATATCCACAAAGTAATAAAAATAGCCATTGCCAAACTATGTCGCTCATCAACATACAAAATAATGTTCTTCGTTATCTCGCCTATCCAAGCGAAGGGACCCAACTGTTCCACACATTCCATCATAACAGAAACGCCGGCAAAAATAAGAGCGTCGTCCACACGATTTGGTGCAACAAATGTTCCATATCATCATGATCTAACACGATGAAAAAAGCTATAATGCCAAGTAGCGCCAACCAACCGAGTGGTAGCGTACGCCATTGTGGCACCGATTGTATAAAGAGGCAGATGAGTACAAACGTCAAAGCTAGACATGTTTGCACCAGAAGTCTCATATGTTTAATGGAATATTTTAACTTTAGATCCTGCAATGTATCTGTGTAGGCATCATTCGAGTCTAGACGACGCTGTTTGTGCCTCAGTGTACGTTTGAGTAGCTTAACTTTTTTGTGTAATGTTGCGCGTACGAGGTCAGCATCCTTCGAGTAGGAAGAAAGGAAATTTGCAGCACGTTGCCAAACTTTGATTTCGCGTCGTAGATCCTTGAATTCTTTGGGTTCCTTGAGACGTAGTGATTGTGGATCACGAAAAGCGAAACGCATATATACACAACTTTGTATAGCAACGAGTAAAGCGCGAATTTGGTGAATGTGATGCCCTGGTAAAAGAGTATATGAGATGAGAATATAACTAAAATTGTACCCATTTTTTTTTTTTGTTTTTTTAGCTCTGACTGAACACTGAGGCTAATCAGTATCGAATGGTCCATGAACAAAGAAAATAAACGTCACTAGACGGGTTTTTGTAGAAATTGGTCCCTAATATGTTTATTAAAAACTATTAGGCTAGTCGGACCTTAGATAGTTGACTTAGCCTACATTTAAGAATCGTACTTTAACTCATATCTACCTTTGCCGTTCCACCTCCTTATGTCTTTTACCTCTTCCTTTCTATTTTTCTTTGCCTCTAGTATTCTCTCCTTGTTATATTCACTTGTATCTTCCTCTTCTCTTAACCCTCCATCCTCTTATTCTGCCTTCCTTCCTTCCTCCTACCTATTTGCTCTTTTTTTACTCTTTCCTTTGCCTTTTCATATTCCTCTTTCGGATAAAATTTTTCGTGCTATTGTCATTTCTATACCGAAATATTTTTTTGTTCATCGTCTTATCCCTTTCTCTATGCTTTTCCCTCCCACTTCTTTTCGCAATTCGCTTGCACTCTTAGTCCCCTATCGCTCTTTTTCTCTTTCCTTAGTCCACCGCTTTCTTAGCTGGCTCTATGCCACCTTCCCCCAAAATAAGGTTATAAGGGCCAGCGGAATTGTAAAGTCACTGCTCTCGCGATGGGATTTGAGTGACAATTTACTTTGATATGGTGCCCTGGTCCCACTGATTTTTTAAAGAAAATGAGTTCAACGCTACCGTGAGAGCAAACAGTTCCTCTTCGATCACGCTCCCTCACACGGTTTTTGAGCCCATTTGCTTAGTAGCTGTTTGATGACCGAGTAGATATCAAGACCCCGAACACACGAGTCGCTGGATAATCTCTTACCTCATCCTTGATAATGTCGACTACTGCTAGAAAGCGCAACAACGGTCAATGGTCGGAAAGCCCATGATTCCAGCTGACTTCGAGCTCTTGGGAGAATCCCTTCCAGTCCATTTTCCACTTAGCGTCAAGCCAACTCTTAACAAGTACGCGAGTCTTAAATCCATAGGGATATCGCAACTCAACACTACTCCCTTTAAAGAAGTGAACCCGCTCAGGAAAGCGCATCCACCCTGTTCAATAGTACCAGCAACACTCTGCCAATCCAGAGTGGGCTGAATAGAGCTATTTTATTTAATAGTAAATAGAACTAGCTAAGTTGCAATTCAATTTTAAGCGAGTCATTAAAAGACCCCGCAGGGAACTCACAAATTCTCTTCCGACATTTATTTCCAGGCTGTCAGCTTAGGCAATCCACGTAATCAAGGACAACGACCCAGAGGAGGAAATATGCAGCATTTTACTACGACATACCCCTCCTAAATTATATTAAGTTCTCGCACTTACCACCAAGCACGACTGTTCAAACTCTCTCAAAGATTCTAAAAGTCTATCTGTAACGAAAGGTACTTACATTGTTAGCGAAAAACTGATTCGAACAAATGATAATCGATATGGGATCACCAATGGGTGTAATAGCACCACCAATGTGCGATTGTACGATTATGCCCAACAACACTGGCACCGGATTCAAGCTCATGACCTCACAGAGTCTATAAAAGAAATTATTAATAAGTTAGACCTTCCAAAACAACATTCCATATCTAAACCCGCACCTTATAGCAACCGGTGACATCAATATAACTGTTGTTACATTATCCAGAAAACTCGATATAAAGCACGTTATGAAACATAGAAAATATATCATAGGCCAAATTTTGCCACCCGATATATCAAATGCCAAAATGGCTATATAATAAAAAACGCCCGTCTCTGCCAAAATACCAACAATTATCATCATACAAAATATTAATGTTAACATTACCATATCCATCCACACAGGGATCTCATCCATATTTGGACGATCATCGAAACAAGCTAAAACAGCCACAGAGAATATGGAACAGATGATAGCGACAAAGGTGCGTTGAAAAATCTGTACTATCAGGAGAGCATGAGTTAGAAATAGTGAAATGCAAAACAAGTCAAGGTTTGTTCCAAAATTACCTCCCACACCAGCAGCATAGGAGATCATTAGAATTCCAGCTGCAAGTAGTGTGCCAATCTTCTTATTGATGATCAATGGATTATAGATGAACTCTACAGCCAAATCCTTCTCAGCATTTGTGTGCATGCTGAGACGCATTGTTACGCCTGGTTCTTTTAAACTTCGTAAAATATTATCTGGCATTTCGTAGGTTTTATTACGCTACACAATAGGCGCCACATCGAAGAGCGTCTCCGAAACGATTGGTATGAGCCATGTTTGTAAGATGTTCTGTAAGGTAAAGAGGTTTGTTAAATTTTTGCTTGATTATTAACATTATATGGAAGGATCTGTGTAAGCTTCTAAGTATAGAATGATGTACCGAACGTAGCCTGCCTGGAAACAAATGCACGCATCATATCGAAGAATGTGGGATTGGAAAGTAGTGCTTTTCAACTTTCCATTACCTTTCGCCCTGAAAATCCCCGCATTGATCAAGTTCATGTTCATCCCGGCAACAATAAAATAAATATATATCATGCAGAAATTATAAGAAACTTTGGTTGTATTCAAGTTGGGAAGGCCCTTTTCAACCTCCTAAAACGAGTGGTTCATCCCGGACCTGCTATCATCCCACTATGATTGGAATCTCGTGCATACCAACAGAAAACTACTTCCTTGCGACCAGCAAAACGCGTGACTTATGCCATACGCTGTCGCAAAATTTATTATAGTCTTGGGAGAAGAAGGATTTGAACGACGATTTTCCAGCCCATCAACTGACTTTTACTATATTCATCGCAATCACGTTCACTCTAACATCATAAATGTTAAAATTGTAGCTGAAAGGAACTCCCAAAATGAGTGACTCACTCTTTTGAGATACCAGTTGTATTGCAAAGCTTTCACATGAAGAATAGCGAGTTATATTACAGGTTATATTCTGCTTGGGCGGATTATAGGTTCTTTACTACAGAGTCTTTGAGTGGATAAGAAACCGGCTTCTCAGGGTGCCCGATCTTCTCACACCCTTACACCAGGTTTCAAGCCATACATCAGGAAGACATTTAGCTAGACCAAAGAGATAGCATTGGCCAGCCGACTGCACTCCTCTCAAGAAATGACCCTTCCTACCTGCTCCTATCCACCGCCACAAGGTGATTTATTTGGCCTGTTTGGCGATTTCGGCGAACTTTTTATGTACAATCTCACATCCTTCCTCTTCAAGGACGCAGCACGCTTCCCGGATATCTACCTATTTCTAATACAATCGGCGTTCTACGAACCAGATTCCCTTTGGCTATTCAGCACAGCGAAAGAGCGTTCTTATCAGAATTCCATGAATCACCTCGAAAGAAGAAGTGTTCTAGGATTTTTGTAGCAAAGCCGGTCGGTTAGTCTTCCTACGGGTAGCTTACACACTCCTCTATAGAAAAACTAACAGAAAAGGTAAGGTGTCTGATAATCATCCCATCAATATTTCTTAGGTGTCGCATTTGCAAAAAGGCACCTATACACGCCCATCTTTCGAGCCAATTCGATCTGCCAAAGGGATCGTGGATTTTGTCTCTTGAATTTCCTATTTTCCCTTGGAACATTCTAAATACTTATTCGGGCACATAGATTTCCAGCTCTTCCTAGCTTTTCCCCCTTTGACACCCTCTACGACCCACTCACCTGTTCCTGTTACTACAAAGTGTAGAAATACGATATTTGTGGTTGTACAATCAAATATTTTCCCTCATCGTCCGGTTTATATGCACGTATAGTCTCATTGAATGTACCAAAGATCTTTAGCTTGAAATCATCGGTGGGATTCTTATGTAATACGAAGTCTGGTGGAAATCACATAGCGACAAAGCAATTAGTAAAACTGTTTTTTACATTTCCTCTACTTTACCCACTTTTCGTTTTATTCTGTGGCACAGCCAATGTCTTCCCCAACAAATGCTTCTCCTCGAATATCATTAGCACAATAGCAGCGAATAGCCAAAATACCAATAGACCTCCACGCTTTATAAGTTGTTCACGTTTTGGTCGTTCCTTGGACTTTTGTTTGGCCACAACATATGGGAGAGTGTGCAATCGGTGCTGTGAATGTAACATCATTAAACATAATTAAATATGTCACAAACTCTTTTGTATGCTATGATCTTTCATATGAGTATTTCTTACCCCTCACATCCTACAGTTTGTGGTTTCTGAAGTTTTCTCATATTTATATATTCTAAGCCGGCAAAACTGTGCTCTTCCTCAAAACTGGATTCGTCATGTAGATTTCCAGACTGCTGTGGATCCTGTGGTGGAAAATTTTTACTTTTGATATTTTATAGTAGTGGGATTAATTGTAAATGGTGTTATGAACTTGTTACAGGCAAAGTTTATAAAGTTCTCGGGTTCATATATTGCTTACGATTAAAGTCACCCAAGCAGATATTCAAAAGCCGTTTTGATTTCATAGAACTTATCTTAGTAAATTTCTCAAAAAGATGCTAAGCTAACAACGAAACTTATTGGAAAAATCACGTCATATAGTTTGGGCTATTAAATGATGAGCGATTTACGCATTCTTCTTTTAACTTAAGTCAAATTGTCAACATATTTGATTCTTGGGATCCTCCTAGCTTAATAGGATAAGTTGGATAGCCACTGCTCCATCTAGGTGGAATCAGTTTACTTGTATGGTTCCTTGTGCTACCATCTTGACTAACGACAACACTGATTTCTTGTTCTTGCAAATGCTAGGCAGTTAAGCATGAAGTAATTGGATGACGTCACCTCGTCATACTCCATGCAAATAAGTAACTTTCAAGAATACTGAGCGGCACTGGGCCAAGGCCCATCTTTCAAATGGCAGACTGCAAGTGGCAGGCGGTGTACCAAAGCCCCTACTGGCATTCACCATCTGTTCGCGCGTACCATCTCAAGCTAAGAGATCCGCGTATGCGTATCCGTGTATGTCGATATAACCTGGCACCCAAGTAATAGAAAAGCATCTTTCTGCAACCGCGGGCGACTTCACGCACTCGTCCACTACACTCGATCACGCAGTTTTAGATCTTAGCGCTTTGATAGCTGCCGAACTGTCCGAGTAGATATTAAACTCCCAAATACCTGACACAATGCACCGCATCCTTGACGCCGGTAACTCTCTCTTGGAAGACACTGCAGCGGTCAGACAGTCTAAACTGTTGGCCTTCTATAAGCTCATGATAGTAAACACCTCCTAGCTTCCAATTCAGCTGGAGGGGCCGAAACTAATAAGAATATTGGAGTGTCCACTGGGTCCAAATCTTTGCGTCTCGGAGCCTTATTGCAGCCCCGCCACGGCTGACCTGCCAATAATGTCCACCGGCTGTATATTTAACAAAGCGTTTGATTCTAATATGAGCATTCGTTTCGCGTTTTCCAGCCTTTTAAAATTGGTTGCAGTGATCAGTGCATTCCACAAAACCAACACAGCGTAGAAGAGGATCCGCTTGATCACCATGTTATAAAGCCAGTGTGCCAATGACTCAGCGTTTCACATTGGCTTCACGGCAGCAGTACAAGGCGGCTGAAACTTTTCTAGCTCTGTTGTCTATATTAAGCTTATATGACAGCTACGATACGGTTATATAGTATCAGTCGCACCGCATACGGTGGGAGATCTGAAATCACGGATCTTCTACCTCCAAGTAAGGAGAACTAGCTCACTTTTATTGAGGTTATTCAGATAGGCCATACTACCTAGCCACCGTGCGAAGATATCTCCGAAGAAGGTCCCATAAGGGGGCCGGGTGTTTCTACCTGGCAAGGATTGCTTGGTCATCAGCATAAGCAGCCTTGGAATAGTTTGATTAAGACCACTACCCAGAGGGGGGCGTACCCCTTTTCACTCTTCTCTGGGTCGTTCAACCACCCCATAACCCTACCGTCTTAAATAGAAGTGATAAACAGGATCAGAGGTGATTTGATTTCCAAACCTGCAAAAGTTCTAGCTCTTGATAGCAGCCGGCAGTTGAAAGTATGAACTTTTTGCGCGCTAGTGATCCTTCTCAGATCAGTTTGTGGCTGAATAGAGCAATCCTTCTGAGCATATATAGATCGATCGAAATTCATGGGAGGGATATGAAAGCTCTTCTCAAACTTTGGAACGAATATTTATTTTACAATATTTCAGGACTTGGGATCAAAGTACAACTTCAAACAGTTGATGTAGATAGGATGCAGCTAGCTACAAATAATTTCGAGACATCTCTGCAGATGCAGTAGTATAACGTTCTCCAAAATTTTAGCCGCAAAACCTTACAGGCCACAAACTAGCACAGGAAGTTTGGTAAAGTGCCACAACTAACTGTGAAATAAGTATTTTTCCACACTCTGGATTATCAAACATATCTGCTATAGAATATGTTTGATAATCCAGTTTTATTGCGAGTATAATCCAAATTTTTTTCCTCGCTAAAATAACCACGCAGTGGCGACTTAAAACCAAGAAATAGTCAAAACATTTTTTCGAATTTCTAAATTACGTTAGAACCCCGAAAATGTTCCGGAAAAAATAACGAAATTGTTTTTAAATTAATACGAAATACCTGTTTTCTATTTGCTTGCACAAAAAAGTCCCTAAGTTATCCCGTTATGATCTCGAAAATAATTCCAGAATAGTTACGAAACTATGCTCAAGGCTAAGAAATTATTACAAAATAGTCCTAAAACAATCCCAAAATAGTAATGAAAGCAATCTCAAACAATTTCTTAATTATACTGAAAATGTCCCGTAATGACCTTAAAGTAAGAGCCAACTGCTTTCACAGCCCCACAACGATACCAAGAAACAAAGACTTAAGACTATTTGCGGCCAAATTCATACAAAGATAGTTAGCTTTTTTCAAAGAATATAAACAAATAGTTCATTATTACCTTTACGTTATAGTTGATACCAACTTTAGTTAGCTCGTAGTTAACTTGTTTTCCTTCTGAGTAATAAAGTTGATAGGCGGCTAATACTATAAGGAGTGAATGAGTAGTTTGCATACAATATAAGGAATACAATCAATCGTCGACTAGATTAATTTGTGCTTGATCAAAAGACGACCTATCTTGCATTCCAACCCTCCTCTACAGAGAATAAGCGACTCAATTTCAAGGAAAATTTTATGTAAGTAAATGATAGCAAAACCTCAGTTTACACAACTAAATAGTATTTATCATGATGTTTGAACACCTCTAAAGCCCAACGACATGTTTTGATACGAACAGAAATAAATTAGTCTTAGCCTATGAAGGCGAAACAAATTTGAAACACAAATGTTAGTTGAACGATTTTGTAGTTGCTTCATTAGAGCTTTTGCACTTTCACCCATAATATGTAGTGTTATAAGCATGTTTAACTCACTAAATATGTGAATATTAAACATAATTAATTTACCGTTTGCATCGTTTTGTACTCAATTTGCATGATACTTAATTGTTTGATGGGAAGTGAAAACAATGCTTGCATTCAATTGCAACAGTGATTGTAGCATTGATAAATCAGCAAAACCTTAAGGCGTCAAAAGTAGTATCAGCTGCAACTTCCGTTTATTTCATTGTATTTGAAAAAAGTTCTCACCCTAAACTGTTTGTTTTTAAACAGTTTTATTTAGCTTGACTTGACAGGCTGGTTGGCTGGCTGGCACGAATTTTGTAATTGAAATTTAAGTAACTTCCCGATAAGCTACAAGCTTGAAACTTGGAATATAGTTCACAACCCGATGACAATGCAATAATACGAAAAAAATCGCCGCAAGGATCGAGATATTCACAAAAATCATATTTGTGGCCGATTTGGCTCATATTTGGAACACATGATACATACAAGACTAGAAAGCGATCTGTGAAAAAAAATTGCCGCTAGGTGGCGCATGGATCGAGATATTCACAAAAATCGTATTTTTGGCCCGATTTGGCTCATATTTGGAACGCATTATACATGCAAGAATAGAAATCGACCTGTGAAAAAAAAACGCCGCTAGGTGGCGCATGGATCGAGATATTCACAAAAATCGTATTTGTGATCCGATTTGGCTCATGCTTGGAACACATAATACATACAAGAATAGAAAGCGACCTATCAAAAAAATCGCCGCAGGTGGCGCATGGATCGAGATATTCACAAAAATCGTATTTTTGGCCCGATTTGATTTGGTCCATATTTGGAAGACATAATACATACAACAATAGAAAGAAACCTATCAAAAAAAATCGCCGGTAGGTGGCGCAAGGATCGAGATATTCACAAAAATCATATTTGTGGTCCGATTTGATTTGGTCCATATTTGGAACACATAATACATACATGAATAGAAAGCGACCTATGATGCCCGATTTGGCTCATATTTGGAATAAATATTGCATACAGTCCGGTAGAAGAGACATCAAAATATTTTGGAGTTGGAGGAAGGACAAGCATACGTGGCGCAGAGTCGAGTGAAGTCTTTGGAAGAATTATGTATTGAGGACTTAGATTTTAACAAATTGTCAGGAAAGAGTCCTTGTAATAATGAGTCACTAAATGAACTAATTAGAATGAAAAATAATAGGCAATTAAATAAAGACTAAAAACTTGAAAATAAAATAATTAAACAAAAAAAAATGTTTAAGTCAAACGGTTTTATTGAAAACAATATTCACATGAAGTAATAATAATACGAAAGAAAATAATTAGGTAGGTCCTAGGTACGTGTCATCACGCTTTTATTTAATTGTCTGATCAACGCCATAGATTGATAAAGAGTGTGATGACAAGTACCTAGGACCTACCTAATTATTTTCTAGCTGTTCGTATTATTATTACTTCATGTAAGTATTGTTTGCAATAAAACCGTTTAACTTAAAAATTTTTTTTTAATTATTTTATTTATTCAATACGATTTGTTAAGCACGTCAGCGTTAATATTTTTAGTTGTTTATGCAAATTTTATACAGCACACCCAGGCGTATGAGTAACATTTGCATATTTCCTACAATATTCCCAAGGTTCCCGGACACTGTAAAGCGTGAGTCGAAATATATTTCCCTCCTAGTTCTTCTTTTGATTTTACACGATTGAATTGATACGGAATGGTTAGTGTAAATAAAATATATTATTTGTTTTCGTGAAGCTCATAAACTTGTTCTTTACCATAGAACATAGGGGAGAACTACGAAGAAGTAAAATCTCGTTATAAAAGATGAAGAAATAATAGGATGTGGTAATATCCCTTAGTCGTATAAGACTAAGCAAGAACGTTCATTTGATTTTTTTAAATTCCACCATAATATAGGATAATAGCAAACCCAGCTGATGTTGTCCAGGAGATTTTTGTTAGTACCTTATTTGAAAGTACCTAGTTTTCCCTAGGATCTCAAGTTCTCGAAATGTTTAATAAAAAATGTTTAGTAAAATTACATTTTTTTATAAATAAACTGTACTATTGTCAATTACAGAGACTTAAATTTACTTTGAAGAGCTTTTCTTTGAGTTGCCTGAGGAGCACTACTCTGAATGCTTCAGCAGTAATCAACTATCATATGCGCGTCCAGTGTCCTTGGTCCTGGTGAAAATGCCACGCCCTCTCTTCACTAAGATCGCCAACATTTTCAGGAAAATGGTATACGTAGCTATGGAGAAGGTGTATCTTGATACTCACGTTCACACCCAGATGTTGAAAGTGTTGCATTAGTTGGTCTATATGCTTAGAGAAGTTAGGTTACTTCCTGTTTTCTAAACGAACTCGTTCCGTGCAGATTTTTCAGGTGTTTTCATGCAGCTGGTGAACTCTGGATCACAAAGTACTTTTCTAATCTGTGGGCCATTGAAGATCCCACCTTTCGCCTTTTCATAAGTCCATATTAGCTCGGTTGACTGGGTCTGCTAGAAGAAATTAAGGTACGTTTGAAATCAGTTACCCCAAGTGAGAAACAAAAGAAGAACTCCATACAACAATCAAGCAGTGCTATCTTGTCCCAACACTGCTGGACAAAATAGCATTTTGGTTCGAAACTATTACTCCTCTTAAACTGGTTGCATTTCCAATACCGGCTATTTTTATACCCAGCTGTACTTTTACACAGGGTATTATAACTTTGATTGGATAACGGTTGGTTGTACAGGTATAAAGGAATCAAGATAGATATGGACTTCCATATATCAAAATCATCAGTATCGAAAAAAATTTGATTGAGCCATGTCCGTCCGTCCGTCCGTCCGTCCATTTGTCCTTCTGCCCGTTAACATGATAACTTGAGTAAATATTGAGATATATGATACACGAGCTTATCTGGACCCAGAATAGATTGGTATTGAAAATGAGCGAAATCGGATGATAACCACGCCCACTTTTTATATATATAACATTGTGGAAAACACAAAAAACCTGATTATTTAGTAAATAATAAACCTAGAATGTTGAAATTTTACGTGTGGACTGATATTGACACTCTTGATAAAAATTTTAAACAATCTTTCAAAATGGGCGTGCCACCGCCCGCTTGTGATAAAATCAATTTTACAAATATTATTAATCATAAATCTTAAATCGTTAAACCTATCGTAACAAACTTCGGCAGAGAGATTGCCTTTACTATAAGGAATGGTTTGAAGAAAAATTAATGAAATCGGTAAAGGACCACGCCCACTTTTATAGTGCAGCAAAGCTGAGTTGATTTAGCCCTGTCCATCTGTCTGTTTGTATGCAAACTAGTCCCTCAATTTTTGAGATATCTTGATAAAATTTGGTGAGCGGGTGTATTTAGGTGTCCGATTAGTCATTTGTTGGAACCGTCAAAAACTGTCTGAAACTGACATGTTGTTCAGTTGGAGTCAAAAGTGTTTCTCATGCCACATTACTGACTCGAAGTGTGTTCATTTATTTCACAACCAATTTCAGTATTTCCCTTTGTTTGGCAAATGAAAACAAATACAATAAACTACCAATACGTTGACAAATGAAACTTGAATGTTTGTTGGAAAGCCACACAAAAAACAACCTGCCTCAAAAAACTAGAGGGGGTATGCAGAATATCAGTGCTTAGCATTACGAGACTCCTGAAAACAACCCCGACGGCTGCACTGTATGCCATTCTACACATTCCACCTGTAGACCTAGTAGCAAAGAACATAGCGCTAACAACTGAGGGGCGACGACGAAAATGAACGGGCACCGAGTTCCTTGTGCTCGGCGACTTGCTTTGCGCTGTATTTCTTTTGTTGTCAAATTCCGTTATTGTATGAGTTAAGCGGGGATTGCCCTTATTGCTTTAAATATACGAAAAATTTATTTGAAGCAATTTTTAATTTATAATTTATTTAACAGTTTGGGAACCCTTATTGCTTTAAATGTTGGCGACAGCTGTTTCGATTATACCTAGTCCGTCCTGATCCCAAACTATTAAATAAATTATGTTTTTTTTTTAAACTGTTTTTATTAAAGAACTTTTTTTGATTTGAAATTTGTATCTTGATGTTTTTGCGACCTTTGTTTTCTAATATCTCTCAGTATTGCTGGCTCGAAGTCAAATTTTTTTGTTGATTCCGCAAAAAATAATAAAGCAGTAAGGTTTTTGTAAATGCCAATATATTTCAATTACCTTCGGTAATCGTCTTCAGGGCAACTAAACAACATAAAAACATACAATTTATTTATTTATTGTAAATTAAATAAAACATTTAAAAAAACTAAATACATACATTTATTTTCACGTATTTAGCGCCTAACGTAGAGTATTACACTGTCCGTTCTTTGTTAATAAACAGGCACTTATTATAATAGATACTTCAAATTTAACGAATCGGTATACACACAATTGAAGGGATTACCAATGGGATCACCAACTTCCCCAGTCATTGCAGATATTGTAATGGAACAATTGCTTGAAACTACTCTTGAAAAATTAAATCATAAACCAAGACTCCTTACAAAAGAAGTGAATGATATATTTACAATAATAAATGAAAATGAGGTTAAAAATACACTTGACCCATTAAATTCTTTTGACAAACATATACAATTTACTACAGAATTAGAAGACGACAGAAAATTGCCCTATCTTGACTCGATCGTAATCAGACAGGGTATTCAAATTAAACTAAAATGGTATAAGAAGCCAAGTTCAGACACCCTAGAACGATGATAGTCAATACAGCAAGGATTCCCCCCGCGGTTTGGGGGTCAGAATATACCCGCGGTAGGTATGCCTGTTGTAAGAGGCGACTAAAATACCAGATTCAAGGGGCTGTGTAGCGCAACCCTTCAGATTGCCAGCGAAATATACAGCTTCTCCAAACCCAATTGTCAACCTCACCTATCCGCGGCGAATCCTGTTTCACTAACAGACGAGGCTCTGGTGACCACAAGCTCCTCATGGAACTTGGGGGTGGGAAGGGAGGGATGGCCTGAAGGTTTAATGTGGCCATATAAATCGTTGCCGAGATGGTCGGGCTGTGTTACCGGAGCGTACCGGATCTGTATCCGGCAAAGGACCATCACATCGATAACACTCCCCAAAGCCTTCGGGGAGCAACCTTATCGCTACAACAACAACAATACAGCAAGGAGCTGTATACTAAGAATGCTACAAATATCGGACGACACTTGCCACAATGATATAAAGAAAGAGATAATAATTTTACTAAGAAACAATGATTTTCCCGAGAATATTATAAAAACATTAATAAAAAAAAGCGTTAACAAAGAAACCAAAAATTATGTCAGAGAAACCAAAAAAGTTTAAATCTGTTGTGTATGTCCCTAAATTATCTGAACGTCTTACAAAATCAAATTGTTATAATAGCGAAGAAATTAAAATAGCCCACAAACCTATTAACACATTAAAGCATATATTAAATAGAACAAAATCAAAAATACCTGAAACAGAGAAAAGTAATGTAATTTACAAAATACCATGCAAAGGGAATGATATTGAATCTTGCGATAACATTTATGTGGGCACTACAAAATCAAAATTGAAAACTTGACTCTCAAAACATAAATCCGACTACAAACATTGTCACAGTACGAATAATTATAAAACAGCACTCATGGCCCACTGTGCTAACAAAAGCCACTGTCCGAACTTCGACGCAGCTTCAGTTGTTCAGCAAGAACAACAAAGCAAGAAAAGGATGACAATAGAAATGTTACACATAATAAGCACACCGGCAAATAAAAGAATAAATTACAAAACAGATATTGCCAATATTGCACAATCATACAGGCACTTATTAACAAATACAAAGAACTGACAGTGTAATACTCCACGATAAGCGGTAATTACGTGAAAATATTAAGTTTTTTAAAAATGTATTATTTAATTTAAAATTAATAAATAAGTTGTATGTTTTTATGTTGTTTAGTTGCCTTGAAGACGATTACCGAAGGTAATTGAAATATATTGGCATTCACAAAAACCTTAGTGTTTTATTATTTTTTGCGGAACCAACAAAAAAAATTTACCTCGAGCCAGCAATACTGAGAGAGATTTGAAATTTGTAAAGTTTTGATTGATATATATTTCCAATATTTCACAAAAATTTTTTTAAAATTTTCAATGTAGTCAAATGCACTCTTGCTCACGAAGCGGGCACACAAAGCCTAGTTGCCCATATCCATTATGCCCAGATGGCTCATTTTTCCGTTGCCGGCGAATGGGCCACGACCATAGTTCTTGCCCTAATCCAGCGAAGATCCTGAAACCACGGGATGATGTAGCCTTTGTAACTGATGACGAAGACTATCAAGATGACATCATCGATGAGTTAAACTTTGTGAGTATAACGTTTAAAGTAGATTAATGTCTGATACTTCTCTCTTTGACACCGGTAGTCTAGTTGGTTTTGTAAAGGAGTCACTGGTCCCAAAACAGCTGGCAAAAGAGCATTCTGGTACGATATCGAAGTTTAAAGGCATTGGAGCTAAATATTTATTTATAATTAAAAAAATAAATTTTAAAATTAAACTCATAAATAAAATAAATGAAATTGAATTAAATTTTATATCAGATGAATGCATGACTATACCACGTAATTTGGGACGAGACTTTCTCAATTTATTCGACAATAAATTAAGAAATACAACAAAACGATATCCTAAGAATGAATTATTAAAAATAAGAGGCAATGTTGAAACCATCATACATAATATTAGTCGATTTGTAACTGGTTCGGATGCACATTCTGCCATCACAAAGCTGAACAAACATGTTGCTAAATACCTATAACCAAAATGAAGCTATTTCCGATAACTTTGTAGAGTCTCCTGACTCCCCTGCTACCAATTTACCTGAAATTTTTAATATTGATATTTCCCATGACAAAAGCGGCGTTAACATAAATCCCATCCTGCCTAAAGCCCAGTATGAAGCGTTAAAAGAAATTATTGATTATGCCTACTGCAACTCTGACATAAAACCCAAGCCATTTAAATATGAAATGGAAATCCTATTAACCTCTGGCGTTCCCTTCCAATGTGCTTCGCGAAGACTCTCCTACGCTGAGCGAACCCAAGTGCTACCTATTATAGACGAGTTGGGCAAAGAGGCGATCATAAGGCCCAGTGATTCTCCGTACGCTTCCGCAATCGTATTGTTAAAAGGCAAAAATAGAAATATACGAACGTGTGTCGACTATCGGGCTCTAAACAAGTTAACCGCTAGAGATAATTACCCTTTACCATTAATTGACGACTGCATTAAGTTCCTGCAAAGCAAGATGTTTTTTTCGGTGTTGAACCTGAAAAGTGGATTCCATCAAGTACAGATGGCCCTTAGTCAACCAAACTTACTGCCTTTGTGACCCCGTTTGGTCAGTATGAGTACTTAGAAATGCCTTTCGAACTGAAGAATGCACCTGCCGTTTTCCAACGCTTTATTAATGTATTTTTCGGGATATGATTGATGATAGGAAGATTATTGTCTATATGGATGATATTCTTATTGCTACTGAGACGTTTAAAGAACACGAGCAACTGTTTAAAGAGGTTCTAGAACGACATAATTTAGGAGGGTTAAAGCTTAATTTTGATAAATATAGATTCAGATGTTAGGAAATCGATTACTTAGGATATTCCGTTCCCGTTCGGGAATAAGGCCGAATGACTCACACATTAAAAGCATACATAACTTTCCTGTGCCTACAAATGTGAAGCAATTGTAGTCATGTATTGGCCTTTTTACCATACTTTCGTCGTTTCGTACCATCGCACAGGTATTTGAGCAATCTGGGCGGCCAAAAATCAATTTTTCAAAACGCAGCAAATAAAAAAAAATTATTTTTAGTAGGCCAATACTCTAGAGTATTAGAATCAATAATTATTTATTTTCATAATTCAAATGCCTAGTGTGGACTAGAGTTGGCAAATATCCGTGTACCTGTGATTTTGTCACAGGTACTAAATGATCACAGCTGAACGCTGTGACTGCTTCCGAGGAATAGCCGTGACTGGCTGACTGTGATAGCATCTGCACTTCGTTCACAATCACGTTTAATTATAATCTCAATCAGATGAGTCAATGAATCTGTGATTCGTGCTGCGACTAATTAGCAGCAGATGGCGCAGTCGCCATGTAAAATCACGTATGTATATGTATTTGGAATGAATATTTTGTTTGCATTCCGTTTTGAACACTGTTTCTATTGATGTGTATACGTCTGTTACTTACGTTCTGAAAATCGTTTCATTTTGAATATTCTCGTATTGACTGGACTGGGCGATTTGGAGTGTAGCACTTTAAGCTTAAAGTTTTATAAAAATTAATTATTTATGAAAGATGTCGTTAAAAAAAATCCAAAACCAGTTTCCTATGGCAGTTTTTTGAAAAGGTGGATCATTCTTTTTCCACATGCAATATTTGCAAAAGCAAAATATCTTATAAAACATCGACAAGTAATTTGAAGAGACATATGATTCGGAGGCATCCGACCGTACAACTGGAAGAGCTTGCGGTAAATTTTAACGACTTCCAAGCTTTGTTAGTGTCCCTGTGTATATATGCATTTCCCTTTGCAGGATAAACCTCAAACTATCGAAATTGAACCTGTCATTGATATCACCGAAGAGCAGCCATCAACTTCCAGTGCAGCACCAAAACGGATGACACAATGCAAAATTATAAAAAACTATCGCCCAATTTCAAAAGAGGGTTACTATGGACTTACAACCATTCAGCGTTGTAGACGACAGAGGATTCAGGGAATTTGTGAAATCTTTGAATCCTATGTACGTACTCCCAAGCAGACGTGTAGTTTCCAAAACCATGATTCCTGCTTTGTACGAAGAGTGCAGACATAAAATGCAAGGAATGATACAAGGCGGCAACCAATTTTGTATTACAACGGATTGTTGGACTTCAAGAAATGTTTCTAGCTTCATTGCTGTGACAGCACATTTTGTATCACTGGAGTTTGAGCTGAAATCTATACTATTGTCGGCTTCAGAGCTCAATATTAACCATACGGCCGAAAACTTAGCTAACGCGATACACAAAATTGTCTGTGACTGGAATGTAGAAAGAAAAATTATTCTTTCTGTTTCCGATAATGCCACAAACATAAAATGTGCCCTTACAACAAAGTTGAACTGGAAACATTTTGGATGTATGGCTCATACAATGAATTGGATTGTTAAAGATGGGTTGGTTGTAAAGGAAGTTGCTGAAATAATCGATAAGATAAAAGGTATAGTTACATATTTTAAGAAAAGTTCTTCAGCCAACGAAGCTTTTCTGAGCTATCAACGAAACAGTGGCAGGGACCCGTTGAAGCTGATTCAACAAGTTGAGACTAGGTGGAACTCTACTCTTGCAATGATGGAACGATTCGCTGCGCTTGAGGAAGCAGTAAAATGTACGCTAGTTATTTTAAACAGGAGCCTTTTAACCTTGTCCAGTGAAGAATGGCAAATAGTCAAAGATTTATGTATAATATGTCAACCATTCAAAGACGCTACAGTAACCATAAGTGGCGAAACGTATTGTACGGGATCCTTGGTAATACCGATTACAAATGGTCTTCAGGACGTCTACAGGAATTTTCTAACAAAAGTTTGGCCCGATCCTATGCGCAAGGTTATAGACATTTTTGTAAATGGTATTCGGCAACGATTGGGCAATATCCAAAAAGCAACACATTTTCTGTAGCTATATTTTTGGATCCTAGGTTTAAATTATTAGCATTGACGGATGAATTAGCTGCAGAAAATTGTAAAAAAATTGTGAAAAGTAATCTTATGGAACTGTACAGGGCAGAATCGGCTCCCTTGTCTGAGAGTGTAGACGAACCTGCACAATATTTTCTTTCCATTTAGAGCTCTTTCGATCAATGTGCCAACCAAAATAGACCGAAAGGTAGTGCTGAAGCAAAAAGCATCATTGAAATGCAGCGGTATTTAGAGGATGGAATAGTTTCCAGAACAAACAATTCATTTCAGTGGTGGCGCGAAAATAAATATAAATACCCTAAGCTAGCAGATTTGGCAAGGAAATATTTATGTGCACTAGCATCTTCTGTTCCATGTAAAAGAGTTTTTTCGAAAGCAGGCCAAATAGTTAGTGACCGTCGCTCACGACTGAGTGAAAAAAAACTGAGATGCTTATCTTCTTAAACAGTAATCAAAGTTTTGTATAACATTTTTAAATTAAACGCATCCAAAAAAAATATTTTACTAAGATTGATTGAATATGTATTTATATTAAATTTTTTTTTCTGTATGTACGAATATATAAAATTTTTGTAGTTTTATTTCATAAAATATTTTTGGTACCTGTATTTAAATGTTAATTGATCATAGATAAAATAAAAAGAATTTGATAACAAAAAAATTGGGTTTTAAAATTACCTTAAAATTATAATCAGATTAAAAATAGTTATGGATTACAGATAAATTACAGAAGTATACAAATTGAACAAAATTATATTATAAAATATGTATATATTATTAAATCAGTTGTCGGGATGGACTGTGATGCCCAGTAACAGGAATTGATTATTAGTCCAGATGTCGCGATTTATTGGGTTTTAAAAGACGGCGAACCCCCCTAATTATCCACCTCGACCTCCTTATCGTGTATCTAAAAGCGAAAATTAAAGATTTAATTCATTTCATTATATATACAATGGTGCTTACAAATTATAAATAACGAGTACTCTACAATAACAACAACCTGCTACAACAACACCAACCCAAATCTTAAAATTAATAACTGACAACCCCTTTATTAATAGATGAAAAACGAATACAATAATCTCTTACTTGTTCGGCGCATAACTACAGGTGCCCATCCTTTAACAACAACTTGAGAAAATCGATACGCTCCTGTATTTGTATATTATGCGGATAACGTCCATCAATACATTAAGTGTTCTTCCGCTCAACATTCGGCATTTCAGCAATCATGTTGAGAATTTTATCCATATATGCAGTTAAACTGTTCGTAACAAGTATGATGAAAGTATAATCATTTGGCAAACGTTCAATTACTTGTTGGCGATTAAGTGTTTGTTGAGTGCGCGGAGCATGACTGGGCGATTAAACATACAAGCAACAAATTTCGCGTATTAAACGCTGGTAATACTTGACTTAATACTTCTGGCGGTATTTTCTGGCTATGGGCAAGCGTTCAAAAAATCTTTAACACTTTTCAGCCTTTAAACGATTCTTATCGTCCTCGGCAAGGCGCCTTATTAGTTCGAGAAGCCGTTCACGCTGACCCTTATTAGCGGCGGTCCCAAATGTCGACCATTTTGAACATCCACGTCTATGGCACTACGCTACCGACTGTCCTACACCCCAAAATCTTGGGTGTGACGTTTGATCAGGATCTACATTTTGGTGAGCACGCAGCCGCAATTGTTCCGAGAATTCAGAGCCGTAACAAAATCCTCAAATCCCTCGCTGGCAGTACTTGGGGAAAAGATAAAGAAACGCTCATGACTACATACAAAGCAATTAGCCAGCCCATTACGTGCTACGCGTCACCCATATGGTCGCCAAGCCTAAAAATTACCTACTGGAAGAAACTACAGGTCTGCCAAAATACTGCTCTCAGAATCGCCACGGGCTGTCTCCTTATGTCCCCAGAACACCATCTGCATAATGAGGCGAGAATACTCCCCATCAGGGAGAGAAATGAGATGCTGACCAAACAGTTCCTGTTGAATACCCGGAAACCTGGGCATCCCAACAGACATCTGATTGATGAACCAGCACCGCCTAGGGGCTTAAGGAGTCATCTCCGTAAGCATTTTAAGGAAATACGGCACCTGAGAACCCAGCCGTATGAAGTGAAAAAACACAAGCAGGTCCTTGGTGAACTCCATAAACAGGCGTTGGACCTTTATGCCGGGAATTGCCCGGTGAATCCAGTACTTAACGAAAATTATCCAAAACTCGCTGAAGAGGAACGCATACTCCCCAGGGAAACGCGTGTCACTCTTGCTCAACTTCATTCTGGATACTGTAACAGGTTAAACTCTTACCTATCCAGAATCAACTCCGACATACAAAATGTATGCCCCGCTTGCAATGTGTCCCCATATAACACCAACCATCTCTTCAGTTGTAATGTGGAACCAACGCCTCTAACATCCCTTTCCTTATGGTCCACCCCTGTTGAAACGGCAAGTTTCCTTGGACTCCCGTTAGAGGATATTGATGACAATTTGTGATCGGTCGCGGCTATTAGGTGGGGCGAGCATTGCTATAACAACAACAACAACAGCGGCGGTCATACTAGCCTATAGTAAGAAAACATTGTGAAAATTTTACGATTATTCTTAAATATCAATTAATATTAATTTTGTATTCATATATGTTGAAAGTTTGTATTAACCTGGAATGCTTCAAACAGATGATCTAATTGTTCGGGCGAATGATGCCAAGCTAATTTCGCCAAAAGGTCATCCACATTCTTAACAATTGCTTCATGTTTGCTAATCTGTGGACGCCATACTGTATCCAAATCTTCAAGTGTTGGGGCGTGTTCTTTTTTAAGAAATCGTATAATCTTCTCCAGCTTTTCAACATATTGTAGCTGAGCAAGGCGTTTTTCGAGCACAAAACATCAGAAAGTTTGATATAATTCTAGTACCAAATAAAATCGCAATGAAAAAGCCAATATTTTTATATTAAATTGTTTACGTGTACTTACGCTCTGCCGTCAACCAATCCTTTTCATCATCGGGCATACAATGCTGTTGTTGTTGTGTAAGATGTGAATATGAGCTTAGCACTATATTGATTTCACTTAGCGCATTCATTTTACAATTAAAGCTAGATACGTGTAGTAGGGACCAATATCATTCTGAGACGAAACATTTCCAGATCACATATGAAATCCTCTTGTCCAGGCAAACCACTTACTAACACACGTGCCGACTTCACAATACCATTAATATATTCGTTCCACCCCTCCGGTTTGGCTTCACGCTTCAATTCATCATCAGAGAAACTATATAAGAAATCCAGCATAGCATTATAAATTTGCATAAAGTACTTAGCAATGGTTACAGGTGTCAACAGCTGCTCGTAGCATTGCTAAATCAATGCAAGTGTCAATTTGTTATCCAGGCTCTCGTCAGACGTGCCGCCTTTTGTTTGCAGACCAAAATGATACAGTTCCAACCAATCCTTTTGGATTTCTTAGTTTATTAAATATGACACTGTCATTTCGGTGACAGTATCAAATGTTTCATGTGTTAGTGGAGAGCAAAAAAAGCTATCACCAACCACCGTCTTGAAGGGTAGCTCTTCCTCTTCCTATGTCACAGTCACAGTCACGGATAAAATACGCTGTGACTGAGAGGTCACAATCACAGATAACATTGTTCCTCAAAAATCACAGGATCTGCCAACATTAGTGTGGACATCCACTCAAAGTTGGACCATTCGTGGCTATCTTGCGGCAGTTTTTCACGTTCTTAGATTATACACATTTTCAATTGATATTTTTACGGGTTTCAGTGAAGTTTATAAAAAATAAGCCATGGATGCATATGAAACAGGTAAGTGTTGATAATATTTATGTATTTTAAGATTTATATAGTCCTTACCGCCTTCGTAATACAATTTTTAAAAAGTGATGTATTGGGGCAACATTTTTTTCCATTTTTTTTTTTTCCAAAAGGTTTTTGTTTTAGTGCCCCGCTTTGCTCCGCATTGATTCCAATTTTTTTAGAAAGTCTGTGTTTCGTTAATTTAAATAGTGGAAAGATTGGTGGTTATTCCCACCTTTTGAAAAGAATTGGTAATTTTGAGCGTTGCACAGTGGTGCCATCTCCATAGGGTGAGAAATAAAAAATAGTAAACGTACTCCAATTTTTTTAAAATTCGGCGCGTGATCTTGTTGTAGCATAAAAAGAATATATATGCAATATGGTGATGATTGGTACCGTGCCATGCCCCTACTCTTGTGGGCGGTTATATTAAAAGATATCTGATTTTTATGAAACTTAGTGTGGACGTTAATCTCACGTTTAGAAACGCAATTGCAGAATTTGATTTTGCTTGGCGAATCAATGTGCTGATACCGAATCCTAGATCTATTTGGCCAATGTACCCCAAAAACTGCAATCGATGACTAACATTTTTTTTTGTATGTTCTGTGCATAGCTGTATTAAAATTATTATTTTTTAATTAAGGTTTCTCTGAACGAGTAATCACCCGTAACGAATTATTCAATCACATGAAAGCATCAGATACGGAAAGTACTAACGAGAAATTAAACAGTTTAAACAAATACCTTCTAAGGGACCTTATTCAAAAAAAGATACCTTTTAAACTCTAAAGAGACATACGTCGTTTGAAATCTAAGATCATGACCTGCCTGACATACCCTCTGATGATGAGCCCTAAGGAATGATAACTAACCATGCGACTGGACTTCTGTTACAAATAACAATGTATCGGATTTTGGATACGAATTTTAGCTTTAGTATTGATTATATACTAGTCTGGTAATACCGCACACGTAAGCCATGTATAGAAATTCACTATTTTTAGGCAGGCTTACATTTTTTTGATAATTACTTAATAAGTTGTGTTAGAATTCTCTATGCCAGGCATATAAAAATAAATGCCAAAAATCAGCGAAACGTGCGATCTGCTTGTAAGTTGCACATTATTATACTACAATGTCCGTAGACTTTTTTGGACCACTGTATATATAATAAAATAAAATAAAATAAAAACTTAAATATAACTGAAATCACGATGAGCAAAATAATTAAACAATTTAAAGCAAAAAACAATGATTTTTTAAGAAACTTTGCGGTCCGCAGACTTTTTTGGGCCACTGTATATATAAAAAAATAAAATAAATAGTTAAATAGAACTGAAATCACCATGAATAACATAATTAAACAATTTAAAGCAAAAAGCAATGATTTTTTAAGAAAATTTGCTGTCCGTATACTTTTTTGAACCACTGTATATATAATAAAATAAAATAAATAGTTGAATATAACTGAAATCACCATGAGTAACATAATTAAACTATTTAAAGCCAAAAATAATTTTCGCCGCCCAGATTGCTCAAATACCTCTATGTGCATCGTTTTCCCAAATAGTTAAACCGCTTCAAAATCTACTGAAGAGAGATTCGCCATTTGACTTTAATGAAAATTGCCTTAATGCCTTCAAGGAATTAAAGTCTAGGTTGGTAAAAAGTCCATTTTTGGCTATATATATAGTCCCGAACAGGAAACGAAATTAAATTATGATGCCAGTAGCATAGCTTTTGGATCAATATTACTGCAGCGTCAAGATGACAAAAAATTTCACCAAGTTTCGTATTTTTTCCAAGACTGCTTCAAGTGCTGAATGAAAATAGCATAGTTTCGAACTTGAAACATTGTCAATAATATATGCATTAAGAAAGTTCAGACCGTATTTACTAGGTATACCGTTTACAATAGTAACTGACCGCAAATCTAGATATAGCTAGGTGGGCTCTTGAGCTCCAAAATTACAATTACAAAATACAGCACAGGAAAGGAGCCTCCATGGGCCACGTCGACGCACTAAGTAATAGACACATTGCTTCAATCATAAACACGGATGATATTGAATTCCACGTACAGGTAGCCCAGGAGCACGATAAACCCATTGAGTCAATTCGAAACCGTTTGAAGTAAGAAGAAGTAAAAGATTACGACTTAGTAGATGGGACCTGTTTATAAGAAAAACCCGGAAGGCAAAAGTACTATCTACGTACCTTATGAGATGAAGAAGAATGTTATACGTTTGATACATGAAAAGATAGGTCATCTGTCAGTGAACAAAACACTGAGCAAACTGGTTCCCAAACATGCGGGCAAAAATAGAGAAGAGTATCAGAAACAGTCTGAAAAGTATAGCGTACGCTATGCAATTACAAGCGATGGAAAGGACGTTGTATGCTGTCCCCAAAACTCCTTTGCCGTTCGACACAATTCATATAAATCACTTCGCACCACTGCCGTCTATTAAGTCAAAGCCAAAGCACATTTTAGTTTGTAGTAAATGCCTTCGCTAAATTTGCAAAACTTTGTCCCCCCAATTCTACAGGTACAGAGGTAATTGCTGCTTTAGAAAAATACTTTAGCTACTATAGTAGACCGATAACAAATATTAGTGATAGGGGAACCTGCTTTACCTCCTTAGAATTTGGTGCTTTCTTATTACACTCCAGTAGGCGCGCCCCTATTTGGGACGTTAGTAGTCGCGCGCTCTACTTATGTAGAACATTTTTAATAGAAGGTTTTCAAAGGAAATTTTTATAAATTGAAAAATATTTTTTGGTAATAAGAAAAAACATTTTATTATAAAACTAAAACAAATAAAACATAACCCATTTAAATACATTAGGAACCAAAAATCAGACTTCTTTTACATAACAAAAAAACACAAAATTTTAACTTATAATAATAAAAGACTAATTTTTATAATCAGTTGAGCAGAGCTCACAGAGTATATTAACTTTGATTGGATAACGGTTGGTTGTACAGGTATAAAGGAATCGAGATAGATATAGACTTCCATATATCAAAATCATCAGTATCGAAAAAAAATTCGATTGAGCCATGTCCGCCCGTCCGTCCGTTAACACGATAACTTGAGTAACTTTTGAGGTATCTTGATGAAATTTGGTATGTAGGTTCCTGGGTACTCATCTCAAATCGGTATTTAAAATGGACGATATCGGACTATAACCACGCCCACTTTTTCGATATCGAAAATTTCGAAAAATCGAAAATGTGCGATAATTCATTACCAAATACGGATAAAGCGATGAAACTCGGTAGGTGAGTTGAACCTAAGACGCAGAATAGAAAACTTGTAAAATTTTGGACAACGGGAGTGGCACCGCCCACTTTTAAAAGAAGGTAATTTAGAAGTTTTTACACTCAGAGAAAAAATCGTTCTAAAACGAACGAAACAAGTTCAAAATTAAGAACATTCGTTGACAAAAGTCTGTTAAGTACGTTTTTTCTTAACTTGTGACCGATGGGCTTGTTTTAAGAACAGTTTTTCCAAGCACACCGTTCGTATTTTATGACCACTTTGGTATTGATGTGTGAACCTTCTGTGCTCATTTCAAGCACTACTTGGGCTTGATTTAGGATTTTTCGTTCTCACGCTTCGAGAACGATTTGGGGCCGATTTAACATTTTTCGGTCTCAATTTAAGAACGGTTCGTGCTTGATCTTTGGTGAGAGGGAAAGTATTTTTTTAAATATATTTATTTAATGATTTTTAATAATCGGGGATTGCCCATATTGCTTTTTTTTTTTTTTTTTTTTTTTTTTTTAAATGTATGAAAACATTTATTTGAAGCAATTTTTTAATTTTATAATTTATTTAATAATTTGGGAAAAATTTAAACAACGTGACATCAGGACGGACAAGGCGACAGCTGTTTCGATTATACCTAGTAAATCTCTTCAAAGCCTTTTCTCCCGGGAGTGGGAGTCGAACTCGCACCCCTACGATAGTTGAAATGGTTGTAAACGCATTCAGCTACGTCATGCCTGTTGTGAAGTCTTTCCCAATTGCCTTCTTTATGCATATTTTAATCTTTTACACATTGCATACTTTGTATGCAATTATGTGTTAAAGCTATGCTTGGTACGGCGGTTTTCAAAGAAACTTTGGTTTTTGTCGTTGTTTTCGTTCTATTTATAGAACTACAACGAATTAACCAATTTTGTCTGTTTGTATGATTTTTAATAATCGGGGATTGCCCATATTGCTTTTTTTTTTTTTTTTTTTAAATGTATGAAAACATTTATTTGAAGCAATTTTTTAATTTTATAATTTATTTAATAATTTGGGAAAAATTTAAACAACGTGACATCAGGACGGACAAGGCGACAGCTGTTTCGATTATACCTAGTAAATCTCTTCAAAGCCTTTTCTCCCGGGAGTGGGAGTCGAACTCGCACCCCTACGATAGTTGAAATGGTTGTAAACGCATTCAGCTACGTCATGCCTGTTGTGAAGTCTTTCCCAATTGCCTTCTTTATGCATATTTTAATCTTTTACACATTGCATACTTTGTATGCAATTATGTGTTAAAGCTATGCTTGGTACGGCGGTTTTCAAAGAAACTTTGGTTTTTGTCGTTGTTTTCGTTCTATTTATAGAACTACAACGAATTAACCAATTTTGTCTGTTTGTATGATTTTTAATAATCGGGGATTGCCCATATTGCTTTTTTATTTAATTTTTATTAATAATAATATTTTTGTCATAAATAAAGAATATTTACAACAAAAAAATTGTTATTAAAATTCAAAAGTTTAAGAAAAAATGCATAATAAGCATTTTCTCATACATTTCTCTTATTGAGAAATTATTCTTAATTAAAGATGTAATCTGCATATATACTTAAAACATTTCATAACAAGTTTGAGAATTACCTGTGGATATGTGAATGTAACTGAACGAAAAATAAGAGTTAAAAAAATAGAACAAAAAAAAAATTGTTTTAAAAAATTCAGAGTTTGGCGGTGATCGAACTCGCGCAACACGATCGCAAGCGCAACATCATAGCCGCTGGGCCACTTCAACTGCTTAATAGCTGGTGCCAATGGTGTATTTAACATTATAGTGCACACGGATTGTACCGTTTTTTTTTCTTGGGCTTGATTTAAGAACATCGTTCTCATTAATAGAACATTTGTTCATATTTTAAGACCGGCCGTTCTTTTTTCAAGAAAATGGTGTCAGTTCAAGAACAAGGTTGTTGTTTTAAGAACAGGTCGTTCGTTTTTCAAGAACAAAAAAGTAAGAACATGAAAAGCTTGAGTTGAGTCCGGTGGTGCTGGATTTTAGAACGGCGTTTTTCTCTGAGTGTAAAGCTGTAATTTGGCAGTCGTTGAAGATATCATGATGAAATTGGCAGGAACGTTACTCTTATTACTATATGTATGCTTAATAAAAATTAGCAAAATCTGAGATCGACCACGCCCACTTTTTAAAAAAAAATTTTTTTAAAGTCAAATTTTAAAAGAAAAGTTAATATCTTTACAGTATATAAGTAAATTATGTCAACATTCAACTCCGGTAATGATATGGTGCAACAAAATACAAAAATAAAAGAAATTTTCAAAATGGGCGTGGCTCTGCCCTTTTTCATTTAATTTGTCTAGGATACTTTTAATGCCATATGTCGAACAAAACATTACCAATCCTTGTGAAATTTGGTAGAGGCTTAAATTCTAGGACGGTAACTGTTTTCTGTGAAAAAGAGCGAAATCGGTTGAAGCCACGCCCAGTTTTTATACACAGTCGACCGACTGTCCTTCCGCTCGGCCGTTAACACGATAACTTGAGCAAAAATCGATATATCTTTACGAAATTTAGTTCATGTACTTATCTGAACTCACTTTATATTGGTGTAAAAAATGGCTGAAATCCGACTTTGACCACGCCCACTTTTTCGATATCGAAAATTACTAAAAATTAACAAAAAATGCCATAATAGTATACCAAATACTAAAAAAGGGATGAAACATGGTAATTGGTTTGGTCTATTGACCCAAAATATAACTTTATAAAAACTTTTTAAAAAGGGTGTGACAACTACCATATTAAGTAGAAGAAAATGAAAAAGTTTTGCAGGGCGAAATCAAAAGCCCTTGGAATCTCGGAAGGATAACTCTTCGTGGTATTACATATATAAATAAATTAGCGGTACCCGACACATGATGTTCTGGGTCACCCTTGTCCACATTTTCGTCGATATCTCGAAAACGCCTTCACATATACAACTACCACCACTCCCTTTTAAAACCGTCATTAAAACCTTTAATTTGATACCCATATCGTACAAGCACATTATAGAGTCACCCCTGGCCCACCTTTATGGCGATATCTCGAAAATGCGTCCACCTATAGAACTAACGCCCACTCTCTTTTAAAATACTCATTATCACCTTTCGTTTGATACCCATATCATACAAACAAATTCTAGAGTCACCCCTGGTCCACCTTTATGGCGATACCTCGAAAAGGCGTCCACCTATAGAACTAAGGCCCACTCCCTTTTAAAATACTTATTAACACCTTTCATTTGATACCCATATCGTACAAACAAATTCTAGAGTCAGCCCTGGTCCACCTTTATGGCGATATCTCGAAAAGGCGTCCACCCATAGAACTAAGGCCCACTCCGTTTTAAAATACTCACCAACACCTTTTGTTTGATACCCATATTGTACAAACGCATTCTAGAGCCACCCCTGGTCCACGTTTATGGCGATATCTCGAAAAGGCGTTCACCTATAGAACTAAGGCCCACTCCCTTTCAAAATACTTATTAACACCTTTCATTTGATACCCATATCGTACAAACAAATTCTAGAGTCAGACCTGGTCCACCTTTATGGCGATATCTCGAAAAGGCGTCCACCATAGAACTAATGCCCACTCCGTTTTAAAATACTCATCAACACCTTTTGTTTGATACCCATATTGTACAAACGCATTCTAGAGCCACCCCTGGTCCACGTTTATGGCGATATCTCGAAAAGGCGTCCACTTATAGATTTAAGGCCCACTCCCTTTTAAAATACTCATTAAAACCTTTCAATTGATACCCATATCGTACAAAAAAATTCTAGAGTCACCCTGGGTCCACTTTTATGGCGATATCTCAAAAACGCGTCCACCTATAGAACTAAGGCCCACTCCCTTTTTAAATACTCATGAACACTTTCGTTTGATACCCATATCCTACAAACAAATTCTAGAATCACTCCTGGTCCACGTTTATGTTGATATCACGAAAAGGCGTCCACCCATAGAACTAAGGCCCACTCCCTTTTAAAATACTAATTAACACCTTTCATTTGATACCCATATCGTACAATCAAATTCTAGAGTCACCCCTGGTCCACCTTTATGGCGATATCTCGAAAAGGCGTCCACCTATAGAACTAAGGCCCACGCCTTTAAAAATACTCATTAACACCTTTCATTTGATACCCATATCGTACAATCAAATTCTAGAGTCACCCCTGGTCCACCTTTATGGCGATATCTCGAAAAGACGTCCACCTATAGAACTAAGACCCACTCGCTTTTAAAATACTCATTAACACCTTTCATTTGATACCCATATCGTACAAAAGCATTCTAGAGTCACCCCTGGTCCACCTTTATGGCGATATCTCGAAAAGGCGTCCACCTATAGAACTAAGGCCCACTCTCTTTTAAAACATTAATTAACACCTTTCATTTGATACCCATATCGTACAATCAAATTCTAGAGTCACCCCTGGTCCACCTTTATGGCGATATCTCGAAAAGGCGTCCACCTATAGAACTAAGGCCCACGCCTTTAAAAATACTCATTAAAACCTTTCATTTGATACCCATAGCGTACAATCAAATTCTAGAGTCACCCCTGGTCCACCTTTATGGCGATATCTCGAAAAGACGTCCACCTATAGAACTAAGGCCCACGCCTTTAAAAATACTCATTAACACCTTTCATTTGATACCCATATCGTACAAGCAAATTCTAGAGTCACTCCTGGTCCACCTTTATGGCGATATCTCGAAAAGGCGTCCACCTATAGAACTAAGGCCCACGCCTTTAAAAATACTCATTAACACCTTTCATTTGATATCCATATCGTACAATCAAATTCTAGAGTCACCCCTGGTCCACCTTTATGGCGATATCTCGAAAAGGCGTCCACCTATAGAACTAAGACCCACTCGCTTTTAAAATACTCATTAACACCTTTCATTTGATACCCATATCGTACAAACGCATTCTAGAGTCACTCCTAGTCCACTTTTATGGCGATATCTCGAAAAGGCGTCCACCTATAGAACTAAGGCCCACGCCTTTAAAAATACTCATTAACACCTTTCATTTGATACCCATATCGTACAAGCAAATTCTAGAGTCACCCCTGGTCCCCCGTTATGGCGATATCTCGAAAAGGCGTCCACCTATAGAACTAAGGCCCACGCCTTTTAAAATACTGATTAACACCTTTTGTTTGATACCCATATTGTACAAACGCATTCTAGAGTCACCTCTGGCCCACTTTTATGGCGATATCTCAAAAACGCGTCCACCTATAGAACTAAGACCCACTCGCTTTTAAAATACTCATTAACACCTTTCATTTGATACCCATATCGTACAAACAAATTTTAGAGTCACCCCTGGTCCACCTTTATGGCGATATCTCGAAAAGGCGTCCACCCATAGAACTAAGGCCCACTCCCTTTTAAAATACTCATTAACACTTTTAATTTGATACCCATATCGTACAAGCAAATTCTAGAGTCACCCCTGGTCCCCCGTTATGGCGATATCTCGAAAAGGATTCCACCTATAGAACTAAGGCCCACGCCTTTTAAAATACTGATTAGCACCTTTCGTTTGATACCCATATTGTACAAACACATTCTAGAGTCACCCCTGGTCCACGTTTATGGCGATATCTCGAAAAGTCCTCCACCCATAGAACTAAGGCCCACTCCCTTTTAAAATAATCATTAACACCTTTCATTTGATACCCATAGCGTACAAAAAAATTCTAGAGTCACCCTGGTCCACCTTTATGGCGATATCTCGAAAAGGCGTCCACCTATAGAACTAAGGCCCACGTGCTTTTAAAATACTCATTAACACCTTTCATTTAATACCCATATCGTACAAACAAATTCTAGAGTCACCCCTGGTCCACCTTTATGGCGATATCTCGAAACGGCGTTCCCCTATGGAACTAAGGATCACTCGCTTTTAAAATACTCATTAACACCTTTCTGTTGATACCCATATCGTACAAACAAATTCTAGAGTCAATCCTGATCCACCTTTATGGTGATATCCCTAAATGGCGTCCACCTATAGAACTATGGCCCACTCCCTCATAAAATACTCTTTAATACCTTCCATTTGATACACATGTCATACAAACACATTCCAGGGTTTCCCTCGGTTCATTTTTCTACATGGTTATTTTCCCTTATGTTGTCACCATAGCTCTCAACTGAGTATGTAATATTCGGTTACACCCGAACTTAACCTTCCTTACTTGTTATTTATAATTTGAAAAACATCTCATATTGTTTCTATATTATTGTTTATGTGTATATTTGATCACAGTTGTGTAAGCGCTATTTTTTGTGTTGACCACGTCTTCTTTGAAGTTCATTGCCTTTGTCAGTTGTTGTTGAATTCGGAGACTTTCCAGTGTCATCCGTCTTTTTTCTCTTCTCTCAACATCCAAAATTTTAGCGTTCGCAAAATCAGCTGAGTGATTGTTGTCGATCAGGTGTTGAGATAGCGCTGTTGTTGCTTTGTTGTTTTTGGCGTCCATTTGATGTTCGTATTATCCCAATACTAATGCCCTTTTCGTTGTGCCTATGTAACTCTTATTGAAGCTATTGTTGTCGTTCCCTTTTCATTTGATTTCGTAGACTACGTTGCTGTTCCTTATCGATCCTGTCTTTTGTTTTTGTAAAGATTCTACTTAGTGTATTATGCGGTTTATGGGCAAAATTTATGTCGCAATTTTTCATTATTTTTTTAAGCGCTTTATTGCCGATTAGGCCAGGCACATATCTAACGCCAATTTATTTATACTCAGTTGAGCAGAGCTCACAGAGTATATTAATTTTGATTGGATAACGGTTGGTTGTACAGGTATAAAGGAATCGAGATAGATATGGACTTCCTTCTAGATCTCAGGAAACGGGCATAGCGAAAATATTTTGACATATTTGGCTTTTTCAACAGTAAATTTCCATGTCATTTGTTTATATATTTACATAGTTAATTTGTGCTATTGAATTGTGTATGGCTGATATTTGTACAACAAGTAGAAACTTCTAGATTTCCGGAAACGGGCACAACGAAAATATTTTGACACATTTGGCTTGTTCAACAGTAAATTTCCATCTCATTTGTTTATATATTTACATAGTTAATTTGTGCTATTGAATGGAGAATGGTTGATATTTGTACAACAAATAGAATCTTCTAGATTTCAGGAAACGGGCACAACGAAAATATTTTGACACATTTGGCTTTTTCAACAGTAAATTTCCATGTCATTTGTTTATATATTTACATAGTTAATTTGTGCTATTGAATTGAGAATGGTTGATATTTGTACAACAAATATAATCTTCTAGATTTCAGGAAACGGGCACAACGAAAATATTTTGACACAATTGGCTTTTTCAACAGTAAATTTCCATGTGATTTGTTTATGTATTTGCACAGCTAATTTTTGCTATTGAATTGAGAATGGTTGATATTTGTACAACAAGCAGAAATTTCTAGATTTCAGGAAACGGGCACAACGAAAATATTTTGACACATTTGGCTTTTTCAACAGTAAATTTCCATGTCATTTGTTTATATATTTACATAGTTAATTTGTGCTATTGAATTGAGAATGGTTGATATTTGTACAACAAGTAGAAACTTCTAGATTTCAGGAAATGGGCATAACGAAAATATTTTGACACATTTGGCTTTTTCAACAGTAAATTTCCATGTGATTTGTTTATGTATTTGCACAGCTAATTTTTGCTATTGAATTGAGAATGGTTGATATTTGTACAACAAGAAGAAACTTCTAGATTTCATGAAACGGGCACAACGAAAATATTGTGACATATTTGGCTTGTTCAACAGTAAATTTCCATCTCATTTGTTTATATATTTACATAGTTAATTTGTGTTATTGAATTGAGAATGGTTGATATTTGTACAACAAGTAGAAATTTCTAGATTTCAGGAAACGGGCACAACGAAAATATTTTGACACAATTGGCTTTTTCAACAGTAAATTTCCATGTGATTTGTTTATGTATTTGCACAGCTAATTTTTGCTATTGAATTGAGAATGGTTGATATTTGTACAACAAGCAGAAATTTCTAGATTTCAGGAAACGGGCACAACGAAAATATTTTGACACATTTGGCTTTTTCAACAGTAAATTTCCATGTGATTTGTTTATGTATTTGCACAGCTAATTTTTGCTATTGAATTGAGAATGGTTGATATTTGTACAACAAGAAGAAACTTCTAGATTTCATGAAACGGGCACAATGAAAATATTGTGACATATTTGGCTTGTTCAACAGTAAATTTCCATCTCATTTGTTTATATATTTACATAGTTAATTTGTGTTATTGAATTGATATTTGGTTGATATTTGTACAACAAGTAGAAACTTCTAGATTTCAGGAAATGGGCATAACGAAAATATTTTGACATATTTGGCTTTTTCAACAGTAAATTTCCATGTGATTTGTTTATGTATTTGCACAGCTAATTTTTGCTATTGAATTGAGAATGGTTGATATTTGTACAACAAGAAGAAACTTCTAGATTTCATGAAACGGGCACAACGAAAATATTGTGACATATTTGGCTTGTTCAACAGTAAATTTCCATCTCATTTGTTTATATATTTACATAGTTAATTTGTGTTATTGAATTGAGAATGGTTGATATTTGTACAACAAGTAGAAACTTCTAGATTTCAGGAAACGGGCACAACGAAAATATTTTGACACATTTGGCTTTTTCAACAGTAAATTTCCATGTGATTTGTTTATGTATTTGCACAGCTAATTTTTGCTATTGAATTGAGAATGGTTGATATTTGTACAACAAGTAGAAACTTCTAGATTTCATGAAATGGGCATAACGAAAATATTTTGACACATTTGGCTTTTTCAACAGTAAATTTCCATGTGATTTGTTTATGTATTTGCACAGCTAATTTTTGCTATTGAATTGAGAATGGTTGATATTTGTACAACAAGAAGAAACTTCTAGATTTCATGAAACGGGCACAACGAAAATATTGTGACATATTTGGCTTGTTCAACAGTAAATTTCCATCTCATTTGTTTATATATTTACATAGTTAATTTGTGTTATTGAATTGAGAATGGTTGATATTTGTACAACAAGTAGAAACTTCTAGATTTCAGGAAACGGGCACAACGAAAATATTTTGACACATTTGGCTTTTTCAACAGTAAATTTCCATGTGATTTGTTTATGTATTTGCACAGCTAATTTTTGCTATTGAATTGAGAATGGTTGATATTTGTACAACAAGTAGAAACTTCTAGATTTCATGAAATGGGCATAACGAAAATATTTTGACACATTTGGCTTTTTCAACAGTAAATTTCCATGTGATTTGTTTATGTATTTGCACAGCTAATTTTTGCTATTGAATTGAGAATGGTTGATATTTGTACAACAAGAAGAAACTTCTAGATTTCATGAAACGGGCACAACGAAAATATTGTGACATATTTGGCTTGTTCAACAGTAAATTTCCATCTCATTTGTTTATATATTTACATAGTTAATTTGTGTTATTGAATTGAGAATGGTTGATATTTGTACAACAAGTAGAAACTTCTAGATTTCAGGAAACGGGCACAACGAAAATATTTTGACACATTTGGCTTTTTCAACAGTAAATTTCCATGTGATTTGTTTATGTATTTGCACAGCTAATTTTTGCTATTGAATTGAGAATGGTTGATATTTGTACAACAAGTAGAAACTTCTAGATTTCATGAAATGGGCATAACGAAAATATTTTGACACATTTGGCTTTTTCAACAGTAAATTTCCATGTGATTTGTTTATGTATTTGCACAGCTAATTTTTGCTATTGAATTGAGAATGGTTGATATTTGTACAACAAGAAGAAACTTCTAGATTTCATGAAACGGGCACAACGAAAATATTGTGACATATTTGGCATGTTCAACAGTAAATTTCTATCTCATTTGTTTATATATTTACATAGTTAATTTTTGCTATTGAATTGAGAATGGTTGATATTCGTACAACAAGTAGAAACTTCTAGATTTCAGGAAATGAGCATAACGAAAATATTTTGACACATTTGGCTTTTTCAACAGTAAATTTCCATGTGATTTGTTTATGTATTTGCACAGCTAATTTTTGCTATTGAATTGAGAATGGTTGATATTTGTACAACAAGAAGAAACTTCTAGATTTCATGAAACGGGCACAACGAAAATATTGTGACATATTTGGCTTGTTCAACAGTAAATTTCTATCTCATTTGTTTATATATTTACATAGTTAATTTTTGCTATTGAATTGAGAATGGTTGATATTTGTACAACAAGTAGAAACTTCTAGATTTCAGGAAATCGGCATAACGAAAATATTTTGACACATTTGGCTTTTTCAACAGTAAATTTCCATGTGATTTGTTTATGTATTTGCACAGCTAATTTTTGCTATTGAATTGAGAATGGTTGATATTTGTACAACAAGAAGAAACTTCTAGATTTCATGAAACGGGCACAACGAAAATATTGTGACATATTTGGCTTGTTCAACAGTAAATTTCTATCTCATTTGTTTATATATTTACATAGTTAATTTTTGCTATTGAATTGAGAATGGTTGATATTTGTACAACAAGTAGAAACTTCTAGATTTCAGGAAATCGGCATAACGAAAATATTTTGACACATTTGGCTTTTTCAACAGTAAATTTCCATGTGATTTGTTTATGTATTTGCACAGCTAATTTTTGCTATTGAATTGAGAATGGTTGATATTTGTACAACAAGAAGAAACTTCTAGATTTCATGAAACGGGCACAACGAAAATATTGTGACATATTTGGCTTGTTCAACAGTAAATTTCCATCTCATTTGTTTATATATTTACATAGTTAATTTGTGTTATTGAATTGAGAATGGTTGATATTTGTACAACAAGAAGAAACTTCTAGATTTCATGAAACGGGCACAACGAAAATATTGTGACATATTTGGCATGTTCAACAGTAAATTTCTATCTCATTTGTTTATATATTTACATAGTTAATTTGTGCTATTGAATTGAGAATGGTTGATATTTGTACAACAAGTAGAAACTTCTAGATTTCAGGAAACGGGCACAACGAAAATATTTTGACACATTTGGCTTTTTCAACAGTAAATTTCCATGTGATTTGTTTATGTATTTGCACAGCTAATTTTTGCTATTGAATTGAGAATGGTTGATATTTGTACAACAAGTAGAAACTTCTAGATTTCAGGAAACGGGCACAACGAAAATATTTTGACACATTTGGCTTTTTCAACAGTAAATTTCCATGTGATTTGTTTATGTATTTGCACAGCTAATTTTTGCTATTGAATTGAGAATGGTTGATATTTGTACAACAAGTAGAAACTTCTAGATTTCAGGAAATGGGCATAACGAAAATATTTTGACACATTTGGCTTTTTCAACAGTAAATTTCCATGTGATTTGTTTATGTATTTGCACAGCTAATTTTTGCTATTGAATTGAGAATGGTTGATATTTGTACAACAAGTAGAAACTTCTAGATTTCAGGAAATGGGCATAACGAAAATATTTTGACACATTTGGCTTTTTCAACAGTAAATTTCCATGTGATTTGTTTATGTATTTGCACAGCTAATTTTTGCTATTGAATTGAGAATGGTTGATATTTGTACAACAAGAAGAAACTTCTAGATTTCATGAAACGGGCACAACGAAAATATTGTGACATATTTGGCATGTTCAACAGTAAATTTCTATCTCATTTGTTTATATATTTACATAGTTAATTTGTGTTATTGAATTGAGAATGGTTGATATTTGTACAACAAGAAGAAACTTCTAGATTTCATGAAACGGGCACAACGAAAATATTGTGACATATTTGGCATGTTCAACAGTAAATTTCTATCTCATTTGTTTATATATTTACATAGTTAATTTGTGCTATTGAATTGAGAATGGTTGATATTTGTACAACAAGTAGAAACTTCTAGATTTCAGGAAACGGGCACAACGAAAATATTTTGACACATTTGGCTTTTTCAACAGTAAATTTCCATGTGATTTGTTTATGTATTTGCACAGCTAATTTTTGCTATTGAATTGAGAATGGTTGATATTTGTACAACAAGAAGAAACTTCTAGATTTCATGAAACGGGCACAACGAAAATATTGTGACATATTTGGCATGTTCAACAGTAAATTTCTATCTCATTTGTTTATATATTTACATAGTTAATTTGTGCTATTGAATTGAGAATGGTTGATATTTGTACAACAAGTAGAAACTTCTAGATTTCAGGAAATGGACATAACGAAAATATTTTGACACATTTGGCTTTTTCAACAGTAAATTTCCATGTGATTTGTTTATGTATTTGCACAGCTAATTTTTGCTATTGAATTGAGAATGGTTGATATTTGTACAACAAGAAGAAACTTCTAGATTTCATGAAACGGGCACAACGAAAATATTGTGACATATTTGGCTTGTTCAACAGTAAATTTCCATCTCATTTGTTTATATATTTACATAGTTAATTTGTGTTATTGAATTGAGAATGGTTGATATTTGTACAACAAGTAGAAACTTCTAGATTTCAGGAAACGGGCACAACGAAAATATTTTGACACATTTGGCTTTTTCAACAGTAAATTTCCATGTGATTTGTTTATGTATTTGCACAGCTAATTTTTGCTATTGAATTGAGAATGGTTGATATTTGTACAACAAGAAGAAACTTCTAGATTTCATGAAACGGGCACAACGAAAATATTGTGACATATTTGGCTTGTTCAACAGTAAATTTCCATCTCATTTGTTTATATATTTACATAGTTAATTTGTGTTATTGAATTGAGAATGGTTGATATTTGTACAACAAGTAGAAACTTCTAGATTTCAGGAAACGGGCACAACGAAAATATTTTGACACATTTGGCTTTTTCAACAGTAAATTTCCATGTGATTTGTTTATGTATTTGCACAGCTAATTTTTGCTATTGAATTGAGAATGGTTGATATTTGTACAACAAGTAGAAACTTCTAGATTTCAGGAAACGGGCACAACGAAAATATTTTGACACATTTGGCTTTTTCAACAGTAAATTTCCATGTGATTTGTTTATGTATTTGCACAGCTAATTTTTGCTATTGAATTGAGAATGGTTGATATTTGTACAACAAGAAGAAACTTCTAGATTTCATGAAACGGGCACAACGAAAATATTGTGACATATTTGGCTTGTTCAACAGTAAATTTCTATCTCATTTGTTTATATATTTACATAGTTAATTTTTGCTATTGAATTGAGAATGGTTGATATTTGTACAACAAGTAGAAACTTCTAGATTTCAGGAAATGGGCATAACGAAAATATTTTGACACATTTGGCTTTTTCAACAGTAAATTTCCATGTGATTTGTTTATGTATTTGCACAGCTAATTTTTGCTATTGAATTGAGAATGGTTGATATTTGTACAACAAGAAGAAACTTCTAGATTTCATGAAACGGGCACAACGAAAATATTGTGACATATTTGGCTTGTTCAACAGTAAATTTCTATCTCATTTGTTTATATATTTACATAGTTAATTTTTGCTATTGAATTGAGAATGGTTGATATTTGTACAACAAGTAGAAACTTCTAGATTTCAGGAAATGGGCATAACGAAAATATTTTGACACATTTGGCTTTTTCAACAGTAAATTTCCATGTGATTTGTTTATGTATTTGCACAGCTAATTTTTGCTATTGAATTGAGAATGGTTGATATTTGTACAACAAGAAGAAACTTCTAGATTTCATGAAACGGGCACAACGAAAATATTGTGACATATTTGGCTTGTTCAACAGTAAATTTCTATCTCATTTGTTTATATATTTACATAGTTAATTTTTGCTATTGAATTGAGAATGGTTGATATTTGTACAACAAGAAGAAACTTCTAGATTTCATGAAACGGGCACAACGAAAATATTGTGACATATTTGGCTTGTTCAACAGTAAATTTCTATCTCATTTGTTTATATATTTACATAGTTAATTTTTGCTATTGAATTGAGAATGGTTGATATTTGTACAACAAGTAGAAACTTCTAGATTTCAGGAAATGGGCATAACGAAAATATTTTGACACATTTGGCTTTTTCAACAGTAAATTTCCATGTGATTTGTTTATGTATTTGCACAGCTAATTTTTGCTATTGAATTGAGAATGGTTGATATTTGTACAACAAGAAGAAACTTCTAGATTTCAGGAAACGGGCACAACGAAAATATTTTGACACATTTGGCTTTTTCAACAGTAAATTTCCATGTGATTTGTTTATGTATTTGCACAGCTAATTTTTGCTATTGAATTGAGAATGGTTGATATTTGTACAACAAGAAGAAACTTCTAGATTTCATGAAACGGGCACAACGAAAATATTGTGACATATTTGGCTTGTTCAACAGTAAATTTCTATCTCATTTGTTTATATATTTACATAGTTAATTTTTGCTATTGAATTGAGAATGGTTGATATTTGTACAACAAGTAGAAACTTCTAGATTTCATGAAACGGGCACAACGAAAATATTGTGACATATTTGGCTTGTTCAACAGTAAATTTCTATCTCATTTGTTTATATATTTACATAGTTAATTTTTGCTATTGAATTGAGAATGGTTGATATTTGTACAACAAGTAGAAACTTCTAGATTTCAGGAAATGGGCATAACGAAAATATTTTGACACATTTGGCTTTTTCAACAGTAAATTTCCATGTGATTTGTTTATGTATTTGCACAGCTAATTTTTGCTATTGAATTGAGAATGGTTGATATTTGTACAACAAGAAGAAACTTCTAGATTTCATGAAACGGGCACAACGAAAATATTGTGACATATTTGGCTTGTTCAACAGTAAATTTCTATCTCATTTGTTTATATATTTACATAGTTAATTTTTGCTATTGAATTGAGAATGGTTGATATTTGTACAACAAGAAGAAACTTCTAGATTTCATGAAACGGGCACAACGAAAATATTGTGACATATTTGGCTTGTTCAACAGTAAATTTCCATCTCATTTGTTTATATATTTACATAGTTAATTTGTGTTATTGAATTGAGAATGGTTGATATTTGTACAACAAGTAGAAACTTCTAGATTTCATGAAATGGGCATAACGAAAATATTTTGACACATTTGGCTTTTTCAACAGTAAATTTCCATGTGATTTGTTTATGTATTTGCACAGCTAATTTTTGCTATTGAATTGAGAATGGTTGATATTTGTACAACAAGAAGAAACTTCTAGATTTCATGAAACGGGCACAACGAAAATATTGTGACATATTTGGCTTGTTCAACAGTAAATTTCTATCTCATTTGTTTATATATTTACATAGTTAATTTTTGCTATTGAATTGAGAATGGTTGATATTTGTACAACAAGTAGAAACTTCTAGATTTCATGAAATGGGCATAACGAAAATATTTTGACACATTTGGCTTTTTCAACAGTAAATTTCCATGTGATTTGTTTATGTATTTGCACAGCTAATTTTTGCTATTGAATTGAGAATGGTTGATATTTGTACAACAAGAAGAAACTTCTAGATTTCATGAAACGGGCACAACGAAAATATTGTGACATATTTGGCTTGTTCAACAGTAAATTTCCATCTCATTTGTTTATATATTTACATAGTTAATTTGTGTTATTGAATTGAGAATGGTTGATATTTGTACAACAAGTAGAAACTTCTAGATTTCATGAAATGGGCATAACGAAAATATTTTGACACATTTGGCTTTTTCAACAGTAAATTTCCATGTGATTTGTTTATGTATTTGCACAGCTAATTTTTGCTATTGAATTGAGAATGGTTGATATTTGTACAACAAGAAGAAACTTCTAGATTTCATGAAACGGGCACAACGAAAATATTGTGACATATTTGGCTTGTTCAACAGTAAATTTCCATCTCATTTGTTTATATATTTACATAGTTAATTTGTGTTATTGAATTGAGAATGGTTGATATTTGTACAACAAGTAGAAACTTCTAGATTTCAGGAAACGGGCACAACGAAAATATTTTGACACATTTGGCTTTTTCAACAGTAAATTTCCATGTGATTTGTTTATGTATTTGCACAGCTAATTTTTGCTATTGAATTGAGAATGGTTGATATTTGTACAACAAGAAGAAACTTCTAGATTTCATGAAACGGGCACAACGAAAATATTGTGACATATTTGGCTTGTTCAACAGTAAATTTCCATCTCATTTGTTTATATATTTACATAGTTAATTTGTGTTATTGAATTGAGAATGGTTGATATTTGTACAACAAGTAGAAACTTCTAGATTTCATGAAATGGGCACAACGAAAATATTGTGACATATTTGGCTTGTTCAACAGTAAATTTCCATCTCATTTGTTTATATATTTACATAGTTAATTTGTGTTATTGAATTGAGAATGGTTGATATTTGTACAACAAGAAGAAACTTCTAGATTTCATGAAACGGGCACAACGAAAATATTGTGACATATTTGGCTTGTTCAACAGTAAATTTCCATCTCATTTGTTTATATATTTACATAGTTAATTTGTGTTATTGAATTGAGAATGGTTGATATTTGTACAACAAGAAGAAACTTCTAGATTTCATGAAACGGGCACAACGAAAATATTGTGACATATTTGGCTTGTTCAACAGTAAATTTCCATCTCATTTGTTTATATATTTACATAGTTAATTTGTGTTATTGAATTGAGAATGGTTGATATTTGTACAACAAGTAGAAACTTCTAGATTTCATGAAATGGGCACAACGAAAATATTGTGACATATTTGGCTTGTTCAACAGTAAATTTCCATCTCATTTGTTTATATATTTACATAGTTAATTTGTGTTATTGAATTGAGAATGGTTGATATTTGTACAACAAGTAGAAACTTCTAGATTTCAGGAAACGGGCACAACGAAAATATTTTGACACATTTGGCTTTTTCAACAGTAAATTTCCATGTGATTTGTTTATGTATTTGCACAGCTAATTTTTGCTATTGAATTGAGAATGGTTGATATTTGTACAACAAGAAGAAACTTCTAGATTTCATGAAACGGGCACAACGAAAATATTGTGACATATTTGGCTTGTTCAACAGTAAATTTCCATCTCATTTGTTTATATATTTACATAGTTAATTTGTGTTATTGAATTGAGAATGGTTGATATTTGTACAACAAGAAGAAACTTCTAGATTTCATGAAACGGGCACAACGAAAATATTGTGACATATTTGGCTTGTTCAACAGTAAATTTCCATCTCATTTGTTTATATATTTACATAGTTAATTTGTGTTATTGAATTGAGAATGGTTGATATTTGTACAACAAGTAGAAACTTCTAGATTTCAGGAAACGGGCACAACGAAAATATTTTGACACATTTGGCTTTTTCAACAGTAAATTTCCATGTGATTTGTTTATGTATTTGCACAGCTAATTTTTGCTATTGAATTGAGAATGGTTGATATTTGTACAACAAGAAGAAACTTCTAGATTTCATGAAACGGGCACAACGAAAATATTGTGACATATTTGGCTTGTTCAACAGTAAATTTCCATCTCATTTGTTTATATATTTACATAGTTAATTTGTGTTATTGAATTGAGAATGGTTGATATTTGTACAACAAGTAGAAACTTCTAGATTTCATGAAATGGGCATAACGAAAATATTTTGACACATTTGGCTTTTTCAACAGTAAATTTCCATGTGATTTGTTTATGTATTTGCACAGCTAATTTTTGCTATTGAATTGAGAATGGTTGATATTTGTACAACAAGAAGAAACTTCTAGATTTCATGAAACGGGCACAACGAAAATATTGTGACATATTTGGCTTGTTCAACAGTAAATTTCCATCTCATTTGTTTATATATTTACATAGTTAATTTGTGTTATTGAATTGAGAATGGTTGATATTTGTACAACAAGTAGAAACTTCTAGATTTCATGAAATGGGCATAACGAAAATATTTTGACACATTTGGCTTTTTCAACAGTAAATTTCCATGTGATTTGTTTATGTATTTGCACAGCTAATTTTTGCTATTGAATTGAGAATGGTTGATATTTGTACAACAAGTAGAAACTTCTAGATTTCAGGAAATGGGCATAACGAAAATATTTTGACACATTTGGCTTTTTCAACAGTAAATTTCCATGTGATTTGTTTATGTATTTGCACAGCTAATTTTTGCTATTGAATTGAGAATGGTTGATATTTGTACAACAAGAAGAAACTTCTAGATTTCATGAAACGGGCACAACGAAAATATTGTGACATATTTGGCTTGTTCAACAGTAAATTTCCATCTCATTTGTTTATATATTTACATAGTTAATTTGTGTTATTGAATTGAGAATGGTTGATATTTGTACAACAAGAAGAAACTTCTAGATTTCATGAAACGGGCACAACGAAAATATTGTGACATATTTGGCATGTTCAACAGTAAATTTCTATCTCATTTGTTTATATATTTACATAGTTAATTTTTGCTATTGAATTGAGAATGGTTGATATTCGTACAACAAGTAGAAACTTCTAGATTTCAGGAAATGGGCATAACGAAAATATTTTGACACATTTGGCTTTTTCAACAGTAAATTTCCATGTGATTTGTTTATGTATTTGCACAGCTAATTTTTGCTATTGAATTGAGAATGGTTGATATTTGTACAACAAGAAGAAACTTCTAGATTTCATGAAACGGGCACAACGAAAATATTGTGACATATTTGGCTTGTTCAACAGTAAATTTCTATCTCATTTGTTTATATATTTACATAGTTAATTTTTGCTATTGAATTGAGAATGGTTGATATTTGTACAACAAGTAGAAACTTCTAGATTTCAGGAAATCGGCATAACGAAAATATTTTGACACATTTGGCTTTTTCAACAGTAAATTTCCATGTGATTTGTTTATGTATTTGCACAGCTAATTTTTGCTATTGAATTGAGAATGGTTGATATTTGTACAACAAGAAGAAACTTCTAGATTTCATGAAACGGGCACAACGAAAATATTGTGACATATTTGGCTTGTTCAACAGTAAATTTCTATCTCATTTGTTTATATATTTACATAGTTAATTTTTGCTATTGAATTGAGAATGGTTGATATTTGTACAACAAGTAGAAACTTCTAGATTTCAGGAAATCGGCCTAACGAAAATATTTTGACACATTTGGCTTTTTCAACAGTAAATTTCCATGTGATTTGTTTATGTATTTGCACAGCTAATTTTTGCTATTGAATTGAGAATGGTTGATATTTGTACAACAAGAAGAAACTTCTAGATTTCATGAAACGGGCACAACGAAAATATTGTGACATATTTGGCTTGTTCAACAGTAAATTTCCATCTCATTTGTTTATATATTTACATAGTTAATTTGTGTTATTGAATTGAGAATGGTTGATATTTGTACAACAAGAAGAAACTTCTAGATTTCATGAAACGGGCACAACGAAAATATTGTGACATATTTGGCATGTTCAACAGTAAATTTCTATCTCATTTGTTTATATATTTACATAGTTAATTTGTGTTATTGAATTGAGAATGGTTGATATTTGTACAACAAGAAGAAACTTCTAGATTTCATGAAACGGGCACAACGAAAATATTTTGACACATTTGGCTTTTTCAACAGTAAATTTCCATGTGATTTGTTTATGTATTTGCACAGCTAATTTTTGCTATTGAATTGAGAATGGTTGATATTTGTACAACAAGTAGAAACTTCTAGATTTCAGGAAATGGACACAACGAAAATATTTTGACACATTTGGCTTTTTCAACAGTAAATTTCCATGTGATTTGTTTATGTATTTGCACAGCTAATTTTTGCTATTGAATTGAGAATGGTTGATATTTGTACAACAAGTAGAAACTTCTAGATTTCAGGAAATGGGCACAACGAAAATATTTTGACACATTTGGCTTTTTCAACAGTAAATTTCCATGTGATTTGTTTATGTATTTGCGCAGCTAATTTTTGCTATTGAATTGAGAATGGTTGATATTTGTACAACAAGTAGAAACTTCTAGATTTCAGGAAATGGGCACAACGAAAATATTTTGACACATTTGGCTTTTTCAACAGTAAATTTCCATGTGATTTGTTTATGTATTTGCACAGCTAATTTTTGCTATTGAATTGAGAATGGTTGATATTTGTACAACAAGAAGAAACTTCTAGATTTCATGAAACGGGCACAACGAAAATATTGTGACATATTTGGCTTGTTCAACAGTAAATTTCCATCTCATTTGTTTATATATTTACATAGTTAATTTGTGTTATTGAATTGAGAATGGTTGATATTTGTACAACAAGAAGAAACTTCTAGATTTCATGAAACGGGCACAACGAAAATATTTTGACACATTTGGCTTTTTCAACAGTAAATTTCCATGTGATTTGTTTATGTATTTGCACAGCTAATTTTTGCTATTGAATTGAGAATGGTTGATATTTGTACAACAAGAAGAAACTTCTAGATTTCATGAAACGGGCACAACGAAAATATTGTGACATATTTGGCTTGTTCAACAGTAAATTTCCATCTCATTTGTTTATATATTTACATAGTTAATTTGTGTTATTGAATTGAGAATGGTTGATATTTGTACAACAAGAAGAAACTTCTAGATTTCATGAAACGGGCACAACGAAAATATTGTGACATATTTGGCATGTTCAACAGTAAATTTCTATCTCATTTGTTTATATATTTACATAGTTAATTTGTGTTATTGAATTGAGAATGGTTGATATTTGTACAACAAGAAGAAACTTCTAGATTTCATGAAACGGGCACAACGAAAATATTTTGACACATTTGGCTTTTTCAACAGTAAATTTCCATGTGATTTGTTTATGTATTTGCACAGCTAATTTTTGCTATTGAATTGAGAATGGTTGATATTTGTACAACAAGTAGAAACTTCTAGATTTCAGGAAATGGGCACAACGAAAATATTTTGACACATTTGGCTTTTTCAACAGTAAATTTCCATGTGATTTGTTTATGTATTTGCACAGCTAATTTTTGCTATTGAATTGAGAATGGTTGATATTTGTACAACAAGTAGAAACTTCTAGATTTCAGGAAATGGGCACAACGAAAATATTTTGACACATTTGGCTTTTTCAACAGTAAATTTCCATGTGATTTGTTTATGTATTTGCACAGCTAATTTTTGCTATTGAATTGAGAATGGTTGATATTTGTACAACAAGTAGAAACTTCTAGATTTCAGGAAATGGGCACAACGAAAATATTTTGACACATTTGGCTTTTTCAACAGTAAATTTCCATGTGATTTGTTTATGTATTTGCACAGCTAATTTTTGCTATTGAATTGAGAATGGTTGATATTTGTACAACAAGTAGAAACTTCTAGATTTCATGAAACGGGCACAACGAAAATATTTTGACACATTTGGCTTTTTCAACAGTAAATTTCCATGTGATTTGTTTATGTATTTGCACAGCTAATTTTTGCTATTGAATTGAGAATGGTTGATATTTGTACAACAAGTAGAAACTTCTAGATTTCAGGAAATGGGCATAACGAAAATATTTTGACACATTTGGCTTTTTCAACAGTAAATTTCCATGTGATTTGTTTATGTATTTGCACAGCTAATTTTTGCTATTGAATTGAGAATGGTTGATATTTGTACAACAAGAAGAAACTTCTAGATTTCATGAAACGGGCACAACGAAAATATTTTGACACATTTGGCTTTTTCAACAGTAAATTTCCATGTGATTTGTTTATGTATTTGCACAGCTAATTTTTGCTATTGAATTGAGAATGGTTGATATTTGTACAACAAGTAGAAACTTCTAGATTTCAGGAAATGGGCACAACGAAAATATTTTGACACATTTGGCTTTTTCAACAGTAAATTTCCATGTGATTTGTTTATGTATTTGCACAGCTAATTTTTGCTATTGAATTGAGAATGGTTGATATTTGTACAACAAGAAGAAACTTCTAGATTTCATGAAACGGGCACAACGAAAATATTGTGACATATTTGGCTTGTTCAACAGTAAATTTCCATCTCATTTGTTTATATATTTACATAGTTAATTTGTGTTATTGAATTGAGAATGGTTGATATTTGTACAACAAGAAGAAACTTCTAGATTTCATGAAACGGGCACAACGAAAATATTGTGACATATTTGGCATGTTCAACAGTAAATTTCTATCTCATTTGTTTATATATTTACATAGTTAATTTGTGTTATTGAATTGAGAATGGTTGATATTTGTACAACAAGAAGAAACTTCTAGATTTCATGAAACGGGCACAACGAAAATATTGTGACATATTTGGCTTGTTCAACAGTAAATTTCCATCTCATTTGTTTATATATTTACATAGTTAATTTGTGTTATTGAATTGAGAATGGTTGATATTTGTACAACAAGAAGAAACTTCTAGATTTCATGAAACGGGCACAACGAAAATATTGTGACATATTTGGCTTGTTCAACAGTAAATTTCCATCTCATTTGTTTATATATTTACATAGTTAATTTGTGTTATTGAATTGAGAATGGTTGATATTTGTACAACAAGAAGAAACTTCTAGATTTCATGAAACGGGCACAACGAAAATATTGTGACATATTTGGCTTGTTCAACAGTAAATTTCCATCTCATTTGTTTATATATTTACATAGTTAATTTGTGCTATTGAATTGAGAATGGTTGATATTTGTACAACAAGTAGAAACTTCTAGATTTCAGGAAATGGGCATAACGAAAATATTTTGACACATTTGGCTTTTTCAACAGTAAATTTCCATGTGATTTGTTTATGTATTTGCACAGCTAATTTTTGCTATTGAATTGAGAATGGTTGATATTTGTACAACAAGAAGAAACTTCTAGATTTCATGAAACGGGCACAACGAAAATATTGTGACATATTTGGCTTGTTCAACAGTAAATTTCCATCTCATTTGTTTATATATTTACATAGTTAATTTGTGTTATTGAATTGAGAATGGTTGATATTTGTACAACAAGAAGAAACTTCTAGATTTCATGAAACGGGCACAACGAAAATATTGTGACATATTTGGCTTGTTCAACAGTAAATTTCCATCTCATTTGTTTATATATTTACATAGTTAATTTGTGTTATTGAATTGAGAATGGTTGATATTTGTACAACAAGTAGAAATTTCTAGATTTCAGGAAACGGGCATAACGAAAATATTTTGACATGTTTGTCTTGTTCAACAGTAAATTTCCATCTCATTTGTTTATATATTTACATAGTTAATTTGTGCTATTGAAGTGAGAATGGTTGATATTTGTACAACAAGAAGAAACTTCTAGATTTCATGAAACGGGCACAACGAAAATATTGTGACATATTTGGCTTGTTCAACAGTAAATTTCCATCTCATTTGTTTATATATTTACATAGTTAATTTGTGCTATTGAATTGAGAATGGTTGATATTTGTACAACAAGTAGAAACTTCTAGATTTCAGGAAATGGGCATAACGAAAATATTTTGACACATTTGGCTTTTTCAACAGTAAATTTCCATGTGATTTGTTTATGTATTTGCACAGCTAATTTTTGCTATTGAATTGAGAATGGTTGATATTTGTACAACAAGAAGAAACTTCTAGATTTCATGAAACGGGCACAACGAAAATATTGTGACATATTTGGCTTGTTCAACAGTAAATTTCCATCTCATTTGTTTATATATTTACATAGTTAATTTGTGTTATTGAATTGAGAATGGTTGATATTTGTAAACAAGTAGAAATTTCTAGATTTCAGGAAACGGGCATAACGAAAATATTTTGACATGTTTGTCTTGTTCAACAGTAAATTTCCATCTCATTTGTTTATATATTTACATAGTTAATTTGTGCTATTGAAGTGAGAATGGTTGATATTTGTACAACAAGAAGAAACTTCTAGATTTCATGAAACGGGCACAACGAAAATATTGTGACATATTTGGCTTGTTCAACAGTAAATTTCCATCTCATTTGTTTATATATTTACATAGTTAATTTGTGCTATTGAATTGAGAATGGTTGATATTTGTACAACAAGTAGAAACTTCTAGATTTCAGGAAATGGGCATAACGAAAATATTTTGACACATTTGGCTTTTTCAACAGTAAATTTCCATGTGATTTGTTTATGTATTTGCACAGCTAATTTTTGCTATTGAATTGAGAATGGTTGATATTTGTACAACAAGAAGAAACTTCTAGATTTCATGAAACGGGCACAACGAAAATATTTTGACATGTTTGTCTTGTTCAACAGTAAATTTCCATCTCATTTGTTTATATATTTACATAGTTAATTTGTGCTATTGAAGTGAGAATGGTTGATATTTGTACAACAAGAAGAAACTTCTAGATTTCATGAAACGGGCACAACGAAAATATTGTGACATATTTGGCTTGTTCAACAGTAAATTTCCATCTCATTTGTTTATATATTTACATAGTTAATTTGTGCTATTGAATTGAGAATGGTTGATATTTGTACAACAAGTAGAAACTTCTAGATTTCAGGAAATGGGCATAACGAAAATATTTTGACACATTTGGCTTTTTCAACAGTAAATTTCCATGTGATTTGTTTATGTATTTGCACAGCTAATTTTTGCTATTGAATTGAGAATGGTTGATATTTGTACAACAAGAAGAAACTTCTAGATTTCATGAAACGGGCACAACGAAAATATTGTGACATATTTGGCTTGTTCAACAGTAAATTTCCATCTCATTTGTTTATATATTTACATAGTTAATTTGTGTTATTGAATTGAGAATGGTTGATATTTGTAAACAAGTAGAAATTTCTAGATTTCAGGAAACGGGCATAACGAAAATATTTTGACATGTTTGTCTTGTTCAACAGTAAATTTCCATCTCATTTGTTTATATATTTACATAGTTAATTTGTGCTATTGAAGTGAGAATGGTTGATATTTGTACAACAAGAAGAAACTTCTAGATTTCATGAAACGGGCACAACGAAAATATTGTGACATATTTGGCTTGTTCAACAGTAAATTTCCATCTCATTTGTTTATATATTTACATAGTTAATTTGTGCTATTGAATTGAGAATGGTTGATATTTGTACAACAAGTAGAAACTTCTAGATTTCAGGAAATGGGCACAACGAAAATATTTTGACACATTTGGCTTTTTCAACAGTAAATTTCCATGTGATTTGTTTATGTATTTGCACAGCTAATTTTTGCTATTGAATTGAGAATGGTTGATATTTGTACAACAAGAAGAAACTTCTAGATTTCATGAAACGGGCACAACGAAAATATTGTGACATATTTGGCTTGTTCAACAGTAAATTTCCATCTCATTTGTTTATATATTTACATAGTTAATTTGTGCTATTGAATTGAGAATGGTTGATATTTGTACAACAAGTAGAAACTTCTAGATTTCAGGAAATGGGCATAACGAAAATATTTTGACACATTTGGCTTTTTCAACAGTAAATTTCCATGTGATTTGTTTACGTATTTGCACAGCTAATTTTTGCTATGGAATTGAGAATGGTTGATATTTGTACAACAAGAAGAAACTTCTAGATTTCATGAAACGGGCACAACGAAAATATTGTGACATATTTGGCTTGTTCAACAGTAAATTTCCATCTCATTTGTTTATATATTTACATAGTTAATTTGTGCTATTGAATTGAGAATGGTTGATATTTGTACAACAAGTAGAAACTTCTAGATTTCAGGAAATGGGCATAACGAAAATATTTTGACACATTTGGCTTTTTCAACAGTAAATTTCCATGTGATTTGTTTATGTATTTGCACAGCTAATTTTTGCTATTGAATTGAGAATGGTTGATATTTGTACAACAAGAAGAAACTTCTAGATTTCATGAAACGGGCACAACGAAAATATTGTGACATATTTGGCTTGTTCAACAGTAAATTTCCATCTCATTTGTTTATATATTTACATAGTTAATTTGTGTTATTGAATTGAGAATGGTTGATATTTGTACAACAAGTAGAAATTTCTAGATTTCAGGAAACGGGCATAACGAAAATATTTTGACATGTTTGTCTTGTTCAACAGTAAATTTCCATCTCATTTGTTTATATATTTACATAGTTAATTTGTGCTATTGAAGTGAGAATGGTTGATATTTGTACAACAAGAAGAAACTTCTAGATTTCATGAAACGGGCACAACGAAAATATTGTGACATATTTGGCTTGTTCAACAGTAAATTTCCATCTCATTTGTTTATATATTTACATAGTTAATTTGTGTTATTGAATTGAGAATGGTTGATATTTGTACAACAAGTAGAAATTTCTAGATTTCAGGAAACGGGCATAACGAAAATATTTTGACATGTTTGTCTTGTTCAACAGTAAATTTCCATCTCATTTGTTTATATATTTACATAGTTAATTTGTGCTATTGAAGTGAGAATGGTTGATATTTGTACAACAAGAAGAAACTTCTAGATTTCATGAAACGGGCACAACGAAAATATTGTGACATATTTGGCTTGTTCAACAGTAAATTTCCATCTCATTTGTTTATATATTTACATAGTTAATTTGTGTTATTGAATTGAGAATGGTTGATATTTGTACAACAAGTAGAAATTTCTAGATTTCAGGAAACGGGCATAACGAAAATATTTTGACATGTTTGTCTTGTTCAACAGTAAATTTCCATCTCATTTGTTTATATATTTACATAGTTAATTTGTGCTATTGAAGTGAGAATGGTTGATATTTGTACAACAAGAAGAAACTTCTAGATTTCATGAAACGGGCACAACGAAAATATTGTGACATATTTGGCTTGTTCAACAGTAAATTTCCATCCCATTTGTTTATATATTTACATAGTTAATTTGTGTTATTGAATTGAGAATGGTTGATATTTGTACAACAAGTAGAAATTTCTAGATTTCAGGAAACGGGCATAACGAAAATATTTTGACATGTTTGTCTTGTTCAACAGTAAATTTCCATCTCATTTGTTTATATATTTACATAGTTAATTTGTGCTATTGAAGTGAGAATGGTTGATATTTGTACAACAAGAAGAAACTTCTAGATTTCATGAAACGGGCACAACGAAAATATTGTGACATATTTGGCTTGTTCAACAGTAAATTTCCATCTCATTTGTTTATATATTTACATAGTTAATTTGTGTTATTGAATTGAGAATGGTTGATATTTGTACAACAAGTAGAAATTTCTAGATTTCAGGAAACGGGCATAACGAAAATATTTTGACATGTTTGTCTTGTTCAACAGTAAATTTCCATCTCATTTGTTTATATATTTACATAGTTAATTTGTGCTATTGAAGTGAGAATGGTTGATATTTGTACAACAAGTAGAAATTTCTAGATTTCAGGAAACGGGCATAACGAAAATATTTTGACATGTTTGTCTTGTTCAACAGTAAATTTCCATCTCATTTGTTTATATATTTACATAGTTAATTTGTGCTATTGAATTGAGAATGGTTGATATTTGTACAACAAGAAGAAACTTCTAGATTTCATGAAACGGGCACAACGAAAATATTGTGACATATTTGGCTTGTTCAACAGTAAATTTCCATCTCATTTGTTTATATATTTACATAGTTAATTTGTGTTATTGAATTGAGAATGGTTGATATTTGTACAACAAGAAGAAACTTCTAGATTTCATGAAACGGGCACAACGAAAATATTGTGACATATTTGGCTTGTTCAACAGTAAATTTCCATCTCATTTGTTTATATATTTACATAGTTAATTTGTGTTATTGAATTGAGAATGGTTGATATTTGTACAACAAGAAGAAACTTCTAGATTTCATGAAACGGGCACAACGAAAATATTGTGACATATTTGGCTTGTTCAACAGTAAATTTCCATCTCATTTGTTTATATATTTACATAGTTAATTTGTGTTATTGAATTGAGAATGGTTGATATTTGTACAACAAGAAGAAACTTCTAGATTTCATGAAACGGGCACAACGAAAATATTGTGACATATTTGGCTTGTTCAACAGTAAATTTCCATCTCATTTGTTTATATATTTACATAGTTAATTTGTGTTATTGAATTGAGAATGGTTGATATTTGTAAACAAGTAGAAATTTCTAGATTTCAGGAAACGGGCATAACGAAAATATTTTGACATGTTTGTCTTGTTCAACAGTAAATTTCCATCTCATTTGTTTATATATTTACATAGTTAATTTGTGCTATTGAATTGAGAATGGTTGATATTTGTACAACAAGAAGAAACTTCTAGATTTCATGAAACGGGCACAACGAAAATATTGTGACATATTTGGCTTGTTCAACAGTAAATTTCCATCTCATTTGTTTATATATTTACATAGTTAATTTGTGTTATTGAATTGAGAATGGTTGATATTTGTACAACAAGTAGAAATTTCTAGATTTCAGGAAACGGGCATAACGAAAATATTTTGACATGTTTGTCTTGTTCAACAGTAAATTTCCATCTCATTTGTTTATATATTTACATAGTTAATTTGTGCTATTGAAGTGAGAATGGTTGATATTTGTACAACAAGTAGAAATTTCTAGATTTCAGGAAACGGGCATAACGAAAATATTTTGACATGTTTGTCTTGTTCAACAGTAAATTTCCATCTCATTTGTTTATATATTTACATAGTTAATTTGTGCTATTGAATTGAGAATGGTTGATATTTGTACAACAAGAAGAAACTTCTAGATTTCATGAAACGGGCACAACGAAAATATTGTGACATATTTGGCTTGTTCAACAGTAAATTTCCATCTCATTTGTTTATATATTTACATAGTTAATTTGTGTTATTGAATTGAGAATGGTTGATATTTGTACAACAAGTAGAAATTTCTAGATTTCAGGAAACGGGCATAACGAAAATATTTTGACATGTTTGTCTTGTTCAACAGTAAATTTCCATCTCATTTGTTTATATATTTACATAGTTAATTTGTGCTATTGAAGTGAGAATGGTTGATATTTGTACAACAAGAAGAAACTTCTAGATTTCATGAAACGGGCACAACGAAAATATTGTGACATATTTGGCTTGTTCAACAGTAAATTTCCATCTCATTTGTTTATATATTTACATAGTTAATTTGTGTTATTGAATTGAGAATGGTTGATATTTGTACAACAAGTAGAAATTTCTAGATTTCAGGAAACGGGCATAACGAAAATATTTTGACATGTTTGTCTTGTTCAACAGTAAATTTCCATCTCATTTGTTTATATATTTACATAGTTAATTTGTGCTATTGAAGTGAGAATGGTTGATATTTGTACAACAAGAAGAAACTTCTAGATTTCATGAAACGGGCACAACGAAAATATTGTGACATATTTGGCTTGTTCAACAGTAAATTTCCATCCCATTTGTTTATATATTTACATAGTTAATTTGTGTTATTGAATTGAGAATGGTTGATATTTGTACAACAAGTAGAAATTTCTAGATTTCAGGAAACGGGCATAACGAAAATATTTTGACATGTTTGTCTTGTTCAACAGTAAATTTCCATCTCATTTGTTTATATATTTACATAGTTAATTTGTGCTATTGAAGTGAGAATGGTTGATATTTGTACAACAAGAAGAAACTTCTAGATTTCATGAAACGGGCACAACGAAAATATTGTGACATATTTGGCTTGTTCAACAGTAAATTTCCATCTCATTTGTTTATATATTTACATAGTTAATTTGTGTTATTGAATTGAGAATGGTTGATATTTGTACAACAAGTAGAAATTTCTAGATTTCAGGAAACGGGCATAACGAAAATATTTTGACATGTTTGTCTTGTTCAACAGTAAATTTCCATCTCATTTGTTTATATATTTACATAGTTAATTTGTGCTATTGAAGTGAGAATGGTTGATATTTGTACAACAAGAAGAAACTTCTAGATTTCATGAAACGGGCACAACGAAAATATTGTGACATATTTGGCTTGTTCAACAGTAAATTTCCATCTCATTTGTTTATATATTTACATAGTTAATTTGTGTTATTGAATTGAGAATGGTTGATATTTGTACAACAAGTAGAAATTCTAGATTTCAGGAAACGGGCATAACGAAAATATTTTGACATGTTTGTCTTGTTCAACAGTAAATTTCCATCTCATTTGTTTATATATTTACATAGTTAATTTGTGCTATTGAAGTGAGAATGGTTGATATTTGTACAACAAGAAGAAACTTCTAGATTTCATGAAACGGGCACAACGAAAATATTGTGACATATTTGGCTTGTTCAACAGTAAATTTCCATCTCATTTGTTTATATATTTACATAGTTAATTTGTGTTATTGAATTGAGAATGGTTGATATTTGTACAACAAGTAGAAATTTCTAGATTTCAGGAAACGGGCATAACGAAAATATTTTGACATGTTTGTCTTGTTCAACAGTAAATTTCCATCTCATTTGTTTATATATTTACATAGTTAATTTGTGCTATTGAAGTGAGAATGGTTGATATTTGTACAACAAGAAGAAACTTCTAGATTTCATGAAACGGGCACAACGAAAATATTGTGACATATTTGGCTTGTTCAACAGTAAATTTCCATCTCATTTGTTTATATATTTACATAGTTAATTTGTGTTATTGAATTGAGAATGGTTGATATTTGTACAACAAGTAGAAATTTCTAGATTTCAGGAAACGGGCATAACGAAAATATTTTGACATGCTTGTCTTGTTCAACAGTAAATTTCCATCTCGTTTGTTTATATATTTACATAGTTAATTTGTGCTATTGAAGTGAGAATGGTTGATATTTGTACAACAAGAAGAAACTTCTAGATTTCATGAAACGGGCACAACGAAAATATTGTGACATATTTGGCTTGTTCAACAGTAAATTTCCATCTCATTTGTTTATATATTTACATAGTTAATTTGTGTTATTGAATTGAGAATGGTTGATATTTGTACAACAAGTAGAAATTTCTAGATTTCAGGAAACGGGCATAACGAAAATATTTTGACATGTTTGTCTTGTTCAACAGTAAATTTCCATCTCATTTGTTTATATATTTACATAGTTAATTTGTGCTATTGAAGTGAGAATGGTTGATATTTGTACAACAAGAAGAAACTTCTAGATTTCATGAAACGGGCACAACGAAAATATTGTGACATATTTGGCTTGTTCAACAGTAAATTTCCATCTCATTTGTTTATATATTTACATAGTTAATTTGTGTTATTGAATTGAGAATGGTTGATATTTGTACAACAAGTAGAAATTTCTAGATTTCAGGAAACGGGCATAACGAAAATATTTTGACATGTTTGTCTTGTTCAACAGTAAATTTCCATCTCATTTGTTTATATATTTACATAGTTAATTTGTGCTATTGAAGTGAGAATGGTTGATATTTGTACAACAAGAAGAAACTTCTAGATTTCATGAAACGGGCACAACGAAAATATTGTGACATATTTGGCTTGTTCAACAGTAAATTTCCATCTCATTTGTTTATATATTTACATAGTTAATTTGTGTTATTGAATTGAGAATGGTTGATATTTGTACAACAAGTAGAAATTTCTAGATTTCAGGAAACGGGCATAACGAAAATATTTTGACATGTTTGTCTTGTTCAACAGTAAATTTCCATCTCATTTGTTTATATATTTACATAGTTAATTTGTGCTATTGAAGTGAGAATGGTTGATATTTGTACAACAAGAAGAAACTTCTAGATTTCATGAAACGGGCACAACGAAAATATTGTGACATATTTGGCTTGTTCAACAGTAAATTTCCATCTCATTTGTTTATATATTTACATAGTTAATTTGTGTTATTGAATTGAGAATGGTTGATATTTGTACAACAAGTAGAAATTTCTAGATTTCAGGAAACGGGCATAACGAAAATATTTTGACATGTTTGTCTTGTTCAACAGTAAATTTCCATCTCATTTGTTTATATATTTACATAGTTAATTTGTGCTATTGAAGTGAGAATGGTTGATATTTGTACAACAAGAAGAAACTTCTAGATTTCATGAAACGGGCACAACGAAAATATTGTGACATATTTGGCTTGTTCAACAGTAAATTTCCATCTCATTTGTTTATATATTTACATAGTTAATTTGTGCTATTGAATTGAGAATGGTTGATATTTGTACAACAAGTAGAAACTTCTAGATTTCAGGAAATGGGCACAACGAAAATATTTTGACACATTTGGCTTTTTCAACAGTAAATTTCCATGTGATTTGTTTATGTATTTGCACAGCTAATTTTTGCTACTGAATTGAGAATGGTTGATATTTGTACAACAAGAAGAAACTTCTAGATTTCATGAAACGGGCACAACGAAAATATTGTGACATATTTGGCTTGTTCAACAGTAAATTTCCATCTCATTTGTTTATATATTTACATAGTTAATTTGTGCTATTGAATTGAGAATGGTTGATATTTGTACAACAAGTAGAAACTTCTAGATTTCAGGAAATGGGCATAACGAAAATATTTTGACACATTTGGCTTTTTCAACAGTAAATTTCCATGTGATTTGTTTACGTATTTGCGCAGCTAATTTTTGCTATGGAATTGAGAATGGTTGATATTTGTACAACAAGAAGAAACTTCTAGATTTCATGAAACGGGCACAACGAAAATATTGTGACATATTTGGCTTGTTCAACAGTAAATTTCCATCTCATTTGTTTATATATTTACATAGTTAATTTGTGCTATTGAAGTGAGAATGGTTGATATTTGTACAACAAGAAGAAACTTCTAGATTTCATGAAACGGGCACAACGAAAATATTGTGACATATTTGGCTTGTTCAACAGTAAATTTCCATCTCATTTGTTTATATATTTACATAGTTAATTTGTGCTATTGAATTGAGAATGGTTGATATTTGTACAACAAGTAGAAACTTCTAGATTTCAGGAAATGGGCATAACGAAAATATTTTGACACATTTGGCTTTTTCAACAGTAAATTTCCATGTGATTTGTTTACGTATTTGCGCAGCTAATTTTTGCTATGGAATTGAGAATGGTTGATATTTGTACAACAAGAAGAAACTTCTAGATTTCATGAAACGGGCACAACGAAAATATTGTGACATATTTGGCTTGTTCAACAGTAAATTTCCATCTCATTTGTTTATATATTTACATAGTTAATTTGTGCTATTGAAGTGAGAATGGTTGATATTTGTACAACAAGAAGAAACTTCTAGATTTCATGAAACGGGCACAACGAAAATATTGTGACATATTTGGCTTGTTCAACAGTAAATTTCCATCTCATTTGTTTATATATTTACATAGTTAATTTGTGCTATTGAATTGAGAATGGTTGATATTTGTACAACAAGTAGAAACTTCTAGATTTCAGGAAATGGGCATAACGAAAATATTTTGACACATTTGGCTTTTTCAACAGTAAATTTCCATGTGATTTGTTTACGTATTTGCGCAGCTAATTTTTGCTATGGAATTGAGAATGGTTGATATTTGTACAACAAGAAGAAACTTCTAGATTTCATGAAACGGGCACAACGAAAATATTGTGACATATTTGGCTTGTTCAACAGTAAATTTCCATCTCATTTGTTTATATATTTACATAGTTAATTTGTGCTATTGAATTGAGAATGGTTGATATTTGTACAACAAGTAGAAACTTCTAGATTTCAGGAAATGGGCATAACGAAAATATTTTGACACATTTGGCTTTTTCAACAGTAAATTTCCATGTGATTTGTTTATGTATTTGCACAGCTAATTTTTGCTATTGAATTGAGAATGGTTGATATTTGTACAACAAGAAGAAACTTCTAGATTTCATGAAACGGGCACAACGAAAATATTGTGACATATTTGGCTTGTTCAACAGTAAATTTCCATCTCATTTGTTTATATATTTACATAGTTAATTTGTGTTATTGAATTGAGAATGGTTGATATTTGTACAACAAGTAGAAATTTCTAGATTTCAGGAAACGGGCATAACGAAAATATTTTGACATGTTTGTCTTGTTCAACAGTAAATTTCCATCTCATTTGTTTATATATTTACATAGTTAATTTGTGTTATTGAATTGAGAATGATTGATATTTGTACAACAAGTAGAAATTTCTAGATTTCAGGAAACGGGCACAACGAAAATATTGTGACATGTTTGGCATGTTCAACAGTAAATTTCCATCTCATTTGTTTATATATTTACATAGTTAATTTGTGTTATTGAATTGAGAATGGTTGATATTTGTACAACAAGTAGAAACTTCTAGATTTCAGGAAACGGGCACAACGAAAATATTGTGACATGTTTGGCTTGTTCAACAGTAAATTTCCATCTCATTTGTTTATATATTTACATAGTTAATTTGTGCTATTGAAGTGAGAATGGTTGATATTTGTACAACAAGTAGAAATTTCTAGATTTCAGGAAACGGGCACAACGAAAATATTGTGACATGTTTGTCTTGTTCAACAGTAAATTTCCATCTCATTTGTTTATATATTTACATACTTAATTTGTGTTATTGAATTGATATTTGGTTGATATTTGTACAACAAGTAGAAACTTCTAGATTTCAGGAAACGGGCACAACGAAAATATTTTGACACATTTGGCTTTTTCAACAGTAAATTTCCATGTGATTTGTTTATGTATTTGCACAGCTAATTTTTGCTATTGAATTGAGAATGGTTGATATTTGTACAACAAGTAGAAATTTCTAGATTTCAGGAAACGGGCACAACGAAAATATTGTGACATGTTTGTCTTGTTCAACAGTAAATTTCCATCTCATTTGTTTATATATTTACATAGTTAATTTGTGTTATTGAATTGAGAATGGTTGATATTTGTACAACAAGTAGAAACTTCTAGATTTCAGGAAATGGGCACAACGAAAATATTTTGACACATTTGGCTTTTTCAACAGTAAATTTCCATGTGATTTGTTTATGTATTTGCACAGCTAATTTTTGCTATTGAATTGAGAATGGTTGATATTTGTACAACAAGAAGAAACTTCTAGATTTCATGAAACGGGCACAACGAAAATATTGTGACATATTTGGCTTGTTCAACAGTAAATTTCCATCTCATTTGTTTATATATTTACATAGTTAATTTGTGCTATTGAATTGAGAATGGTTGATATTTGTACAACAAGTAGAAACTTCTAGATTTCAGGAAATGGGCATAACGAAAATATTTTGACACATTTGGCTTTTTCAACAGTAAATTTCCATGTGATTTGTTTATGTATTTGCACAGCTAATTTTTGCTATTGAATTGAGAATGGTTGATATTTGTACAACAAGTAGAAATTTCTAGATTTCAGGAAACGGGCACAACGAAAATTTTGTGACATGTTTGGCTTGTTCAACAGTAAATTTCCATCTCATTTGTTTATATATTTACATAGTTAATTTGTGTTATTGAATTGAGAATGGTTGATATTTGTACAACAAGTAGAAATTTCTAGATTTCAGGAAACGGGCACAACGAAAATATTTTGACACATTTGGCTTTTTCAACAGTAAATTTCCATGTGATTTGTTTATGTATTTGCACAGCTAATTTTTGCTATTGAATTGAGAATGGTTGATATTTGTACAAGAAGTAGAAATTTCTAGATTTCAGGAAACGGGCACAACGAAAATTTTGTGACATGTTTGGCTTGTTCAACAGTAAATTTCCATCTTATTTGTTTATATATTTACATAATTAATTTGTGTTATTGAATTGAGAATGGTTGATATTTGTACAACAAGTAGAAATTTCTAGATTTCAGGAAACGGGCACAACGAAAATATTTTGACACATTTGGCTTTTTCAACAGTAAATTTCCATGTGATTTGTTTATGTATTTGCACAGCTAATTTTTGCTATTGAATTGAGAATGGTTGATATTTGTACAACAAGTAGAAATTTCTAGATTTCAGGAAACGGGCACAACGAAAATATTTTGACACATTTGGCTTTTTCAACAGTAAATTTCCATGTGATTTGTTTATGTATTTGCACAGCTAATTTGTGCTATTGAATTGAGAATGGTTGATATTTGTACAACAAGTAGAAACTTCTAGATATCAGGAAACGAGCACAACGAAATATTTTGACACATTTGGCTTTTTCAACAGTAAATTTCCATCAAATATGTTTATATATTTACATAGTTAATTTGTGCTATTGAATTGAGAATGGTTGATATTTGTACAACAAGTAGAAAGTTCTAGATTTCAGGAAACGGGCACAACGAAAATATTTTGACACATTTTGGCTTTTTCAACAGTAAATTTCCATCTCATTTTTTTTATATATTTACATAGTTAATTTGTGCTATTGAATTGTGAATGGTTGATATTTGTGCAACAAGTAGAAACTTCTAGATTTCAGGAAACGGGCACAACGGACTTTTTCAACGTCCTTATGTGATACATATAATTCTAGGGAACGGTAGGTAGGGAACAATTGCCAGTTGACTCAGCTGCCCTATGACGAGGTCATTAAGGTCCACCGAATCCGTGAATGGCGGAAGATACCTGGGGAGTGTATTGACGGACCAGAATGTGATCCTCTGAAGATTGACTAGTAATATGTGTTATCTATGATCGAGGTCGATCCTTATCAGGTGTGGCCGAGTTGTAAAACTGTAAATGCAACATTGCGTAGTTCTTAAGTAAATACCATTAATACATCCATGTAAATGCAACCATTCCAGGCATGAAGAATAATGAATAAAGACGAAATGGGTAACTTCGGGAGAGGTAACCAAAAGAACAAGACTTGTTTAAATCAATTGAAAATTAATCTAAAAAGTATTATTCCATACGCCACTAAATGTTGGAGTTTAAATTTCCAAGAAATACTTTGTTTTCTTTTGAACAGGTGAAAAATATTTTAAAAACATTTTATTTTTGTTTTTCAAATAAATAACCTCATAATTGAAATCTTAATTAATGTGCTTTGTTTGCTTTGTATAAACAAATGGCAAAAACTAAAATAATAATAACTTAAAAATAACAAAATATTGCCCAATGAACCCATAGCAAAAAAAGTTGTAAGGTCAGTGACTAAAGTTGAAAGGGTTTTGGAACATTATTTAATTTTTTTTTTTTGTATCCTTCGACTGATCGCTTTCAATTTTATAACTAAATCCTTTACTGTACGAATGAATTAGGTATATTAACTTTCGTGGCTGACACATAAATGGGATTTGCGTCCTGTCATTGCGGTAGTGCCTATGCACATATTTATGAAATTAGTTAAATTAATTAATTAAGAGAAGTATTTTTTTTTCACCAAATAAAAATGTTTTCCGTATTAAATGAGCTGAAGATTTCCTGAACATCTGAAAAACCAATGAAAACAAACATATCATAACTTTTAAAAATTTCACTATACATATGTGAAGCCCAATTCCATAATTTTCAAAATTCAAGATTTCTGTTTAGGCCCAATGCCTAACTTTTACCTGATTGACGGCGCCCCCCCCCCCCCCCCTAAGGTTTTAATAATATTTCCAGCCGCCCACACTCAGGCCGCATTTGTGTGCATGAATGCCCATGCATGCGTTTCATACACATGCACATGTGTGTGTGCAGGTTGTCAGCACCCATGCACGTATATGTGGGGGTGGTTGTGTGTGTGGCCTTTCCCCTCCTTAACACCAGAGGACTTTTTCGCCGCTTAGCGGTTGTCCGGCCTCTTTTATGATCGACCGCCAACCAGTTCACATCGCCCAGGAGCACCATCGCCATTAAGGTAACCTTATACACATTGTACATTTTCTTGCATTTTGAATTAAATATTATTTTAGACCGAGGCAAATCCACTTGTGTTTCTTTATTTCATTTCGAGAAACCCATCAACCCGAGATCGACCCGTGTGCGCCATTCCCATTGCCGGTTTCCGACGCACTCAGGCCGAACATTGGTCCTCCCCACCAGGAACTGAAAGCACCTTTTTTATATATATACAGTCCACATATCAACCTTCACAGCACATTTGAATACCAGAAAAATTGTTGCCAAAGATTTAATCAAAGGATTTGCCGCAGCAGCCAAACATAACAACGGAAAAAGTGGGGTTATATTATACACAAGTGACCAGAGCCACAGCACATCTGCATACAAATTTTTGTCAAAGGATCGCTACAGCACATCTTAGCAGAACCACCAGATCCGCAGCACAATAAATAATAAGAAGTAAGTGTTATATTTCTTACCACTTTTTTTTCCTTTTGAGTGATTATTAGTGACAAATAAAGATAAATACCCGTGTTGTGCGTGAAAAATTTAAATCGAAAAGGAGTATAAATAAAATAATTAAAAAAAAATGTTTAAGTTAAACGGTTTTATTGAAAACAATACTTACATGAAATAATAATAATACGAAAAGCTTGAAAATAATTAGGTATGTCCTAGGTACTAGCCATCACACTCTTTATCAATCTAGGGCGTTGATCAGACAATTAAATAAAAGCGTTGGGCGCGTGAAATTTCTAAAAATGTGAGGCGTAGCATAACCTGATTAAGGTTCAGTTGGTTTTACTTATGACTATCAATAGAAATATGAGGCGTCCAACGCTTTCATTTAATTGTCTGATCAACGCCCTAGATTGATAAGTAGTGTGATGACTAGTACCTAGGACATACCTAATTATTTTCTAGCTTTTCGTATTATTATTATTTCATGTAAGTATTGTTTTCAATAAAACCGTTTAACTTAAAATTTTTTTTTTAATTATTTTATTTTCAAGTTTTTAGTCTCTATTTAATTGCCTATTATTTCTCATTCTATTTATTTCATTTAGTGACTCATTATTACAAGTACTCTTTCCTGATAATTTGTTACGACCTACGTCCTCAATACATAATCCTTCCAAAGACTTTACTCGACTCTGCGCCACGTATGCTTGTCCCTCCTCCAACTACAAAATATTTTGATGTCACTTCTACTGGACTGTGTGCAATATTTGTTCCAAATATGAGCCAAATCGGGCATCATAGATCGCTTTCTATTCATGTATGTATTATGTGTTCCAAATATGGACCAAATCAAATCGGACCACAAATACGATTTTTGTGAATATCTCGATCCTTGCGCCACCTAGCGGCGATTTTTTTATAGGTCGCTTTCTATTCTTGTATGTATTATGTGTTCCAAGCATGAGCCAAGTCGGACCACAAATACGATTTTTGTGAATATCTCGATCCTTGCGCCACCTAGCGGCGTTTTTTTTCCATAAATTGCTTTTTATTCTTGCATATATTATGTGTCCCAAATATGAGCCAAATCGGACCACAAATACGATTTTTGTGAATATCTCGATCCTTGCGCCACCTAGCGGCGATTTTTTTGATAGGTCGCTTTCTATTCTTGTATGTATTATGTGTTCCAAGCATGAGCCAAGTCGGACCACAAATATGATTTTTGTGAATATCTCGATCCTTGCGCAAGAATAGTATAGTACTTTAATGTGGGGTACTTTTTGTACCCCTCGGTGACTAGGATCTCGATATATAGGCCAACGTGTGGACCCGGGTACCCCAAGAATGTGTTTATACAATATGGATATCAAATGATGAGTTCTTTAGCAGAGGGTAATTTTCATACATCTGGGTGATTAGGGTCTCGCGATATTGCCCAAAACGTGGATCAGAATAACCTTAGGATGTGTTTTTACATTATGGGTATCAAAAGGAAGCTGTGCTGATGAGTGGTAATTTTTCTCTGGGTGACGGGCGTCTCGAGATCATTTCATGTGTGCAACATTTTTTGAATAAATATACGAATTTTTCGATTTGTGTCATGCTGCTAAGTTGCAAATTCTTTTTGAAGGAGAGTAAACATAAACACCGAGGTTTGTACACTGTTTATGATAGATGATTCAGCACACATACACAAACGCACTTTGAAAATGGCCAACGCATTTAATTTTACTCCTCAAAATGCAGCGCTTAGAGCAACAAGTGCACCGCCTACAACTTTGACTGCATTTTTTCATTTATGTCAATCGGTCGATTTTGCAAGAATATTGCTATATGCAGAAGTGCCACAATATTTCACATGGGATAAATCCAGGAAAACATTTCAAAAGCGAAAACAAGGAAAACCAGTACAAGGTCATCATAATGTGTTCTCAAGATGCATTAGGACGCATTTATGTAGTTCATCCAAATAATGCTGAGTGTTTTTACTTGCGATTGTCGTTAACTAATGTTCGTGGCCCAACATCATTCCAAGCTTTAAGAACAATTAATGGTGAATTGTGCGTTACATATTGTGAAGCATGTCAACAATTAAATTTGTTGGAGGATGATAAGCATTGGGAAGATACGCTTGCCGTTTCAGCTGTAATAGCCAGTCCACATCAAATACGAACATTATTTTCGATAATAATTGCAATGTGCTCCCCATCTAATCTATTGGAATTATGGAATAATTCGTTAGTACAATTGGGCATGCCAGCAGCAAATCGTCCAATGCATGATATGTTCAATCGAGAACTGGAGCGTGAATACCATTATAATTGTTATGAACTAAACACATTTGTAACATCAAATTTAACGAAATTGAATTACCAACAGCAACATGTTTATGATACAATCATGAATAATGCTAGCCATGAAACTGGTGGATTGCTCCTGCGGGAACAGGCAAGACCCTTTTGATTTCATTGATATTAGCAACAAAGTATGTAAGCTCATCGCATGGGACGAGTATACTATGGCACAAAAGAAATCATTGGAAGCACATGATAGAACTTTGAAAGATCTACGAGGAAGCCAAACAGTTTTTGGAGGTGCCATGATTTTATTGGGTGGAGATTTCAGCAAACATTACCTGTGATCCCAAAATCCACGGCTGCAGATGAAATCAATGCACGTTTAAAATCATCGTATTTATGGAAACATGTAGACACGCTTACACTTACTACAAACTTACGTGTTCAACTACAAAACGATCCGTCAGCAGCTGAATTTTCACACTGAAAATCGGAAATGGCCAAATCTTGTCTGTCGATCCAACAGGAATTATTACATTGCCTAACAATTTCTGCACTTTTGCACAGTCTAAAGAGGCATTGATACAGAGTGTATTTCCAAACATAGTTCAACATTACAAAAACTATGATTGGCTCAGCGAAGGAGCAATTTTAGCTGGGAAAAATAAGGACGTCAATGATATAAATGCAGCAATTCTGGATTAAATACCTGGTGGTATAGTTGCATATAAGTCAATGGACACTATTACTGATCAAGATGATGTCGTAAATTATCCAACTGAATTCTTAAACTCACTCGATTTGCAGGCCTACCACCTCATAATTTCCGATTAAAAATTGGAGCACCGATTATTATGCTGCGCAACATTAATATGCCACGACTTTGCAACGGTACCAGACTCGCTGTGAAGAAGCTAATGGGTATAGTTATCGAAGCAACAATTTTGAAAGGGAAGTACAAAGGAGAAGACGTTTGGATACCCAGAATTCCGCTGATTCCGAATGATTTACCATTCGATTTCAAACGTTTGCAGTTTCCTTGCCTTCGCTATGACAATTAATAAGGCGCAAGGACAGCCTCTACAAATGTACGGTATTAATTTAGAATACCCATTTTTTTCTCATGGACAATTGTTTGTAGCTTGCTCACGAGTAGGCAAACCATCGTCAATATTCATTTACGCGAAAGATGGAAAAACCAAAAACGGTGTCTACCAAAAAGTGTTACAATAAAGTTCGAATGAAATTGTATAAAAGAATTTGCTTTGTTTCGTATTAATTTTATTCTCTTTCAGCAAATCATCGAATTTATCACCTAGCGAAGCGGGCGAGGGTACGCTAGTTATATATAAAATTAGATAAATTAACTGATCGCAAAAATATGAAAAAAAAAGTTCTATTTTTTTGTAATGTTTGTGCACTAAGAAGATTTAATCTATCTATCAATATACATATAAAGAAGGTTGTATATTTGCATGCAGCTATGGACTTGGAAATCACTCTCCGATTTGATCAAATTTGCAGGGTCGCTTCATGAGAAGCCGTAGAGAATTCCTAATAACGAGAAACGATCTATTCGTACAAAGTCTATTCACAGTTCGATTTGCCTGAAATTAGGTTTTAGGCAGCCCATTTCCTGGATTAGTATTTACGAGACTTTTTTTCCTTGGGAAGCCGTAGAGAATTCCTAGTAACGAGAAACGATCTATTCGTACAAACTCTATTCACAGTTCGATTTGCCTGAAATTAGGTATTGGCAGCCCATTTCCTGGATTAGTATTTACGAGACTTTTTCCGGGAAAAGGACCAGGGACCGACTACGATTAGGGGAGGGACTGTAACTGGAACTGGGACTTGGAATAAGGAATGGAGAGAAAATTGTGACGGAGAAAGCGATGGTGTTAGACATAGGGCAGTAAAGACGGAGAGGGATAAAGATACGCAAAGATAGAGATAGGAAGAAGGAGTAGTGAATAAAATGGCAAGAAGGAGGGAGAGTTAGAGGTAAAACCTTCTAAAAATGTAGATTAACCAAAGTTAGGGTAGAACAATGTCTGCAGGGTCTGCTTATATTGATAGATAAAAGAGGTGAAAATTGTTTTTTTCACTTTTTGGAACTTTTTATGTTCCGCTAACTTGGCTCACTTTCAATATATGCAAAAATGTGTACGAATGAAATAAATTAAACAATACGTGTCTCTTAAAGGTAAATACTTAATTTTTGAAGCTTATAATTGCGTTTTCAAAGCACTTTAAGGAAACCAAAGTAGTATTCTGTGTTATTGAATCATAAAAATCAATAAGTTTAAGAACAAAGAGCAATTTCAAGAGTCAGATAGCTAGGAACATGATTTCGATTATGAATACCCAGCAGAAAACATGAACGGTGCTGAACGAGTACTAATCCGATGAAGAGCTTGACATTTGGTACTGCCACTTGTACCAATAGCGCTTAGGTTCAAGCTAGGTATATATATTTAAATAAATTAATCAAAGGCTGCTACTATTTCAAACCACCTGCGAATTAGTTAAGGACGCGTTCAAAGGGCAAGTTCAGTGTAGGCCTTTTTAAAGCGTTCCTAATTGATTCAGTCTTAGGTGGTTCTGAAATAGTCGCAAACATTTATTTATTAATTTAAATCCATATTTCTCAGACTTCAGCGTTGTTGATACAAGTGTGGCTACCCACTCTCCCGATATGCATCCCATTAGCACCAGTTCGGAGGTAGTCATTAAGGGCCGTTTTACCATCTCCAGTTAAGTTAGATTTTATCTGCTGGATAGCTACCTATCAGATAGATTCATTTGACACTTAAATTTTCACCAACACAGGGTGACCAACCAAGGGTTAAATCGATAAGTAGGACAATTGTGTAGAACAAAACATCTTTTATGAATTCACGAAAATTGGCCAAACAGCTTACTTTTGTTTACACTGTGTTAGGAAATAAATTCACATAACAGAGACGCGAGTATGTAGAAATTTAAAATTTCTATATCTTAGAAAAAAGGGGGGGACTTAAACCTGTATGGTGAAACTGTCGGTTTGCGTGACTGTCTCTCATTTTTTTTGTAGGGTATTTACAATGCTACCCGAACTTGGGCTAATTACTGTTTTTGGTTTTTTATTTGGAATGGTATAATGTGTTTTGTGTGTGTGTGGAATTTTCGCTGAAAAAATCGGTATAGAATACAAGTATAAAAGGCACGAAAAATTTTAATATCACATTGTCAGTTTTATGTCGAAGAAGTTAGTGATATTTGCTCGTGATATATTCCAGATAATACTATACAAAATGCTGAATCATCTGTTTGCTACGTAAGTAACTAAAGTTGTGTTATCCTTTCATATTTATTAAAAATCAATAGTGTTGCAAATGAAAACATATTTAAGGATAAACTACATACTGCTATATGTTTTGTTATAAATTTAGAGAAATATATATATCCAGTTTTTGAACATTTCCTGTGTTTAAATCACATCTAGAAATAGCTAGTGGCATATGTCCTAGAAAGCATTATCAAAAGAACGGAGTTATTTTGTAAGAAAGGTCCTGTATTTAAAAAGAGGTTTTCAGCTTTCTTTAAATAACAATTTGGACTCATTAAGTCAATGGATGTCTTCGCGGACCATCCAGTTCAACCTAACATAATCTAATTGAGCCCGATGAATCTGATTTATAATTTGCAGTACCTACTGATAGGCTAATGGGCACATTCAATGCGCTCACGCTCAAAAAAAAAATAAAAACAAGTAAGGAAGGCTAAGTTCGGGTGTAACCGATCATTACATACTCAGCTGAGAGCTTTGGAGACAAAATAAGGGAAAACCACCATGTAGGAAAATGAACCTAGGGTAACCCTGGAATGTGTTTGTACGATATGGGTATCAAATTAAAGGTATTAATGAGGGTTTTAAAAGGGAGAGGTGGTAGTTTTATAGGTGGTCGCCTTTTCGAGATACCGGCATAAAGGTGGACCAGGGGTGACTCTAGAATTTGTTTGTACGATATTGGTATCAAATGAAAGGTGTTAATGAGTATTTTAAAAGGGAGTAGGCCTTAGTTCTATAGGTGGATGCTTTTTCGAGATATCGCCATAAAGGTGGACCAGGGGTCACACTAGAATTTGTTTGTACGATATGGGTATCAAATGAAAGCTGTTAATAAGTATTTTAAAAGGGAGTGGGCCTTAGTTCTATAGTTGGACGCATTTTCGAGATATCGCCATAAAGGTGGACCAGGGGTGACTATAGAATTTGTTTGTACGACATGGGTATCAAATGAAAGGTGCTAATGAGTATTTTAAAATGGAGTGGGCCTTAGCTCTATACGTGGACGCCTTTTCGGGATATCGTTACAAAGGTGGACCAGGGGTGACTCTAGAATGCGTTTGTACAATATGGCTGTCAAACGAAAGGTGTTAATGAGTGTTTTAAAAAGGAGTGGGCCTTAGTTCTATGGGTGGACGCCTTTTCGAGATATTGCCATAAAGGTGGACCAGGGGTGACTCTAGAATTGGTTTACGATATGGGTATCAAATGAAAGGTGTTAATGAGTATTTTAAAAGGGAGTGGGCTTTAGTTCTATAGGTGGACGCCTTTTCGGGATATCGTTATAAAGGTGGACCAGGGTTGACTTTAGAATGCGTTTGTACATTATGAGTATAAAACGAAAGGTGATAATGAGTATTTTAAAAGGGAGTAGCCCTTAGTTCTATAGGTGGAAGCCTTTTCAATATATTGCCATAAAGGTGGACCACGGGTGAATCTATAATGTGTTTGTACAATATGGGTGTCAAATTAAAGGTATTAATAAGAATTTTAAAAGGGAGTTGTGGTAGTTGTATATGTGAAGCGTTTTCGAGATTTCGACCAAAATGTGGACCAGGGTGACCCAGAACATCATCTGTCGGTTACCGCTAATTTATTTATATATGTAATACCACGAACAGTATTCCTGCCATGATTCCAAGTGCTTTCGATTTCGCCCTGCAGAACTTTTTCATTTCATTCTACTTAATATGGTAGGTGTCACACCCATTTTACAAAGTTTTTTTCTAAAGTTATATTTTGCGTCAATAAACCAATGCAATTACCATGTTTCATCCCTTTTTTCGTATTTGGTATAGAATTATCGCATTTTTTTCATTTTTCGTAATTTTCGAAATCGAAAAAGTGGGCGTGGTCACAGTCGGATTTCGGCCATTTTTTATACCAATACAAAGTGTGTTCAGATAATTATGTGAACTAAGTTTAGTAAAGATATATCGATTTTTGCTCAAGCTATCGTTTCAACGGCCGAGCGGAAGGACAGACGATCTACTGTGTATAAAAGCTGGGCGTAGCTTCAACCGATTTCGCCCTTTTTCAGAGAAAACAGTTATCGTCCTAGAATCTAAGCGCCTACCAAATTTCACAAGGATTGGTAAATATTTGTTCGACTTATGGCAATAAATGTATCCTAGACAAATCAAATGAAAAATGGCGGAGCCACGCCCATTTTGAAATTTTCTTTTGTTTTTGTATGTTGTTGCACAATATCATTACTGGAGTTGAATGTTGACATAATTTACTTATATACTGTAAAGATATTAAATTTTTTGTAAAAATTTCACTTAAAAAAAATTTTTTTTTAAGTGGTCGTGGTCGATCTCCGATTTTGCTAATTTTTATTAAGCATACATGTAGTAATACAAGTAACGCTCCTGCCAAATTTCATCATGATATCTTCAACGACTGCCAAATTACAGCTTGCAAAACTTCTAAATTACGTTCTTTTAAAAGTGGGCGGTGCCACGCCCATTGTCCAAAATTTAACTCATTTTCTATTCTGCGTCAGAAGTTCAACCCACCTACCAAGTTTCATCGCTTTATCCGTCTTTGGTAATGAATTATCGCACTTTTTCCATTTTTCGAAATTTTCGATATCGAAAAAGTAGGCGTGGTTATAGTCCGATATCGTTCATTTTAAATATCGATCTGAGATGAGTGCCCAGGAACCTACATACCAAACTTCGTCAAGATACCTCAAAATTTACTCAAGTTATCGTGTTAACGGACGGACGGACGAACGGACATGGCTCAATCAAATTTTTTTTCGATACTGATGATTTTGATACATTGAAGTCTATATCTATCTCGATTCCTTTATACCTGTGCAACCAACCGTTATCCAATCAAAGTTAATGTACTCTGTGAGCTCTGATCAACTGAGTATAAAAATAACCATGTAGGAAAATGAGCCGAGGGTAACCCTGGAATGTGTTTTTATGACATGTGTATCGACATGTGTATCAAATGAAAGGTATTAAAGATTATTTTAAGAGGGAGTGGCCATAGTTCTATAGGTGGACGCCATTTAGGGATATCGCCATAAAGGTGGATCAGGGTTGACTCTAGAATTTGTTTGTACGATATGGGTATCAAAGGAAAGGCGTTAATGCGCATTTTAAAAGGGAGTGAGCCTTATTCCCATAGGTGGACGCCGTTTCGAGATATCGCCATAAAGGTGGACCAGGGGTGACCCTAGAATTTGTTTGTACGATATGGGTATTAAAAGAAAGGTGTTAATGAGTATTTTAAAAGGGAGTGGGCCCGAGTTCTATAGGTGAACGCCTTTTCGAGATATCGCCATAAAGGTGGACCAGGGGTGACTCTAGAATGTGTTTTTACGATATGGGTCTCAAACTAAAGGTATTAATGAGGGTTTTAAAAGGAGTGGTGGTAGTTGTATAGGTGGTCGCCTTTTCGAGATATCGGCATAAAGGTAGACTAGGGGTGACTCTAGAATTTTTTTGTACAATGAACCTAGGGCAACCCTGGAATTTGTTTGTATGACATGTGTATCAAATGGAAGGTATTAAAGAGTATTTTAAGAGGGATATGGGTATCAAATGAAAGTGTTAATGAGTATTTTAAAAGGGTGTGGCGCTTAGTTCTATAGGTGGACGCCTTTTCGAGATATCGCCATAAAGGGGACCAGAGGTGACTCTAGAATGTGTTTGTACGATATGGGTATCAAATTAAAGGTATTAATGAGGGTTTTAAAAGGGAGCGGTGGTAGTTGTATTGGTGGTCGCCTTTTCGAGATATCAACATAAACGTGGACCAGGGGTGACTCTAGAATTCGTTTTTACAATATGGATATCAAATGAAAAGTGTTAATGAGTATTTTAAAAGGGAGTGGGCCTTAGTTCTATAGGTGGACGCCTTTTCGAGATATCGCCATAAAGGTGGACCAGGGGTGACTGTAGAATGCGTTTGTACAATATGGGTATCAAACGAAAGGTGTTAATGAGTATTTTAAAAGGGAGTGGGTCTTAGTTCTATAGGTGGACGCCTTTTCGAGATATCGCCATAAAGGTGGACCAGGGGTGACTCTAGAATTTGTTTGTACGATATGGGTATGAAATGAAAGGTGTTAATGAGTATTTTAAATGGGAGTGGGTCTTAGTTCTATAGGTGGACGCCTTTTCGAGATAGCGCCATAAAGGTGGACCAGGGGTGACTCTAGAATTTGTTTGTACGATATGGGTATCAAATGAAAGGTGTTAATGAGTATTTTGCAAGGGCGTGGGCCTTAGTTCTATAGGTGTACGCCTTTTGGAGATATCGCCATAAAGGTGGACCAGGAGTGACTCTAGAATTTGTTTGGGCGATATGGGTATAAAATGAAAGGTGTTAATGAGTATTTTGCAAGGGCGTGGGCCTTAGTTCTATAGGAGATATCGCCGTAAAGGTGGACCAGGGGTGACTCTAGAATGTGTTTGTACGATATGGGTATCAAATTAAAGGTATTAATGAGGGTTTTAAAAGGGAGCGGTGGTAGTTGTATTGGTGGTCGCCTTTTCGAGATATCAACATAAACGTGGGCCAGGGGTGACTCTAGAATGTGTTTGTACGATATTGGTATCAAATGAAAGGTGTTAATGAGTATTTTAAAAGGGCGTGAGCCTTAGTTGTATATGTGAATCGTTTTCGAGATTTCGACCAAAATGTGGACCAGGGTGATCCAGAACATCATCTGTCGGGTACCGCTAATTTATTTATATATGTAACACCACGAACAGTATTCCTTCCAAGATTCCAAGGGCTTTTGATTTCGCCCTGCAATACTTTTTCATTTTCTTCTACTTAATATGGTAGGTGTCACACCCATTTTACCAGTTTTTTTTCTAAAGTTATATTTTGCGTCAATAGACCAATACAATTACCATGTTTCATCCCTTTTTTCGTATTTGGTATATAATTATGGCATTTTTTTCATTTTTCGTAATTTTCGATATCGAAAAAGTGGGCGTGGTCATAGTCGGATTTCGGCCATTTTTTACACCAATACAAAGTGAGTTCAGATAAGTACGTGAACTGAGTTTAGTAAAGATATATCGATTATCAAGTTATCGTGTTAACGGCCGAGCGGAAGGACAGACAGTCGACTATGTATAAAAAATGGGCGTGGCTTCAACCGATTTCACCCTTTTTCACAGAAACCAGTTACTGTCCTAGAATGTAAGCCTCTACCAAATTTCACAAGGATTGGTAATGTTTTGTTCGACATATGGCATTAAAAGTTTCCTAGGCAAATTAAATGAAAAAGGGCAGAACCAGGCCGATTTTGAAAATTTCTTTTATTTTTGTATTTTATTGCACCATATCAATGCTGGAGTTGAATGTTGACATAATTTAAGTAAATAACTTTTACTTTACTTACTTATTTAACTTTTCTTTTAAAATTTGACTTTAGAATTTTTTTTTTCAAAAAGTGGGCGGTGTCGTTCTCCGATTTTTCTAATTTTTATTAAGCGTACATATAGTAATAAGAGTAACGTTCCTGCCAAATTTCATCATGATATCTTCAACGACTGCCAAATTACAGCTTGCAAAACTTCTGAATTACGTTCTTTTAAAAGTGGGCGATGCCACGCCCTTTGTCCAAAATTTTACTAGCTTTCTATTCTGCGTCATAAGTTCAACTCTCCTACCAAGTTTCATCGCTTTATCCTTATTTGGTAATGAATTATCGCACTTTTTCGATTTTTCGAAATTTTCGATATCGAAAAAGTGGGCGTGGTTATAGTCCGATATCGTTCATTTTAAATAGCGATCTGGGATGAGTGCCCAAATTTCATCAAGATACCTCAAAATTTACTCAAGTTATCGTGTTAACGGACGGACATGGCTCAACCGAATTTTTTTCGATACTGATGAAGTTGATATATGGAAGTCTATATCCATCTCGATTCCTTTATACCTGTGCAACCAACCGTTATCCAATCAATGTTAATATACTCTCTGAGCTCTGCTCAACTGAGTATAAAAATAGGAAGGTACTTTGTGTGAGGATGCAAAGCTTCACGTTTTTTGTGGTCTGCATGTAAAAACTATGACTACGAATCACGTATTTCAAAAATATATGACCTAAACGTAACTATTTGATGAATTTTGAAGCTTCTAGCCGTAAAAAAGGGGCAAAAATGACAGTTTATATGAAGTATATAATATATATACCACCGATCTGTATGATTTTTTCAGACAACAATATATACTAAAGACGTAAGCATTCGTTGAAATTTGAAGCTTATAGCTGTTACAATGGGGTAGAAATTGCGAAAAGTTTCTTATCTGAACAATCGGTTGAATGAGATATATACTATATATACCACCGATCTTTATGATTTTTTTCAGACAAAAATATATGTTATATACACGTGAACATTCGTTGAAATTTGAAGCCTCTAGCTCTTAAAATAGGGTAGTAATTACGAAAAGTTCCTTATCTGAACAATCGGTTGTGGGGGATATATACTATATCCACGACCGATCTCATAAATTTTTTCAGGCAACAATATGTGCAATATAGGAAAGTATATGGTGAAGTTTGAAGCTTCAATCTGTTAAATTGAGTAAGATATTACAAAAATCCTCTTTTTCTGAAGAATCGGTTATCCGGCCGGTTCCCACAAATGTCTAATCGGACACCCAAATACACCCGCTCTCCAAATTTTATCAAGATATCTCAAAAATTGATACAATTGCATACAAACAGACAGACGGACAGACGGACATGGCTAAATCAACTCAGCTCTTCAACCTGATTATTTCGGTGTACTTAATGTCTATCTATTTTCCTTTAAGGACTTACAATTTTGGGTTTCGTGACGAAATTAATATGCCATTTCATTTTCATGAAAGGTATAAAAAATGTTGGGTTTAGCTTTAACATTAAAGTACGTGTATTTAGAATATGATATGAAAAAGGTTACATTAAAAACTCAAACGCATGCGTCGGCTTTTCTTTGCCATTTCATCTAAAACTTCATCAACGGTAACAATTTGATCACGGTGGATGCTTAGTGATGCACAGCCATTCAATCGATTTTCACTCATCGTATTTCTCAAATAGTTTTTAATCAGCGTAAGAGTTGAAAAAGATCTCTCGTTCGTTGCCGTTGTTACTGGAAGCGTACACAAGATTTTCACAACATGTGAACATTAGGAAAAGCCACAGAATCGCATTCCTGTAATATTAATCATAGATAAATTGATAAAAAAAAACCGAAGTACCTCCTTCAGGAATAAGTAAAATTGATGCTTTTTGAGCCTATGCATGAGATCTCAGTATATGTATGTATATAAAATTCAAAAGAAAGAAACTGATCGAATAGAAAAAAATTTAATTTAAAAAAGTCATATCTACACGGAAAAAACACTAATGTGTTTTTTACATTTTAAAATGTTGAATCGTAATTTCAAATTCTGAGTTGCTGAGTCTAGAAATGGTATACAAATTTGTATACGGTAATGATCCTCCGCGTTTGTTTGAGCACTTTTTCTAGGCAAAATAATAGGGATTTCATTAGAAGAGCATACTGCTTCATGCCTTTTCATTCCAATGAATGTAATCGCTGTTGAGGCAAACGAGCAAACGCCTGAATTGATTTTATTCACGCATGCAATAAGTTGGTTGATTTTAAATCAATGTCGATTATGTTCATTTAAGCAATGGATCATTGAACGCGATCATGTTGCCGAACGTAATCGAACGTTAATTAAAAGATAGAAAGTTATTAAAAGAAATTTTGGTTAGAATTTAGCAAACAGATTGTTTAGTGAAAAACTTACATATATAAATGTATGTATCCCTAGATTACATTAGGCGTCACAAATTGCACAATTTTAGTATAAACTAACTAAGTTATTCAAGAAAATTAAAAGTATAAAAATGGTACTAGTAATATGTAGTACACTTGTCATTAAACTGGACTTTGATCATCAAACATAATTGGTATGTTTTGTTTACATATGTACGTATGTATGAAAGGCTGTGTTCAGTGAATATCTAAGAATGTGAAAATGTAAACAAAAACTTTATAAACATAAAAGATATGCGGCGGAGATGTCAGCTGTGTCTTCCTTTCTATTAACAGTTCTCTCTCTATTTTGCATAATTCTTAAGCTTTCTGTTGTGTATCTCACTTTTTCCCGCCTTTCCTTGTCCAATATTCTCGCTTTACCTGGATCAACAGAGTGTCCGCTTTCCGTTGTGTGTTGCGATAGTGCTGTATTATTTTTCTTTTTATTTATATCCGACTCATGCTCTTTGAGTCGGATACCCAGGGTGCGCTTTGTTGTGTACCTATATATATTTTATTACATTTTTCGTGTTCGGTTCCTTCACATGGTATTTCGTATACTATATTGTTGTGTTGTGAAAGGGGGATAGGGCTTTTTGCTTTAGTGAAAATACTTTGTAGAGTTCGATTTTATTTATATATATAGCACAAATAGAAAACAAAAGTAGCAGATTCTCAACAACAAGCACTGCAAGCCAAACGAAGAAGTTCTTCAGTGTGACTTACATACCAAAATTAACAGAGAACTTCGGCTCTGATATACCATACAACAAAAATAACACATGCTTGGCTTATAAATCAAATCGAACTCTACAAAGTATTTTCACTAAAACAAAAAGCCCTATCCCCCTTTCACAACACAACAATATAGTATACGAAATAACATGTGAAGGAACCGAACACGAAAAATGTAATAAAATATATAGGTACAACAAAGCGCTCCCTGGGTATCCGACTCAAAGAGCATGAGTAGGATATAAATAAAAAGAAAAATAATACAGCGCTATCGCAACACACGACGGAAAGCGGACACTCTGTTGATCTAGGTAAAGCGAGAATATTGGACAAGGAAAGGCGGGAAAAAGTGAGATACACAACAGAAAGCTTAAGAATTATGCAAAATAGAGAGAGAACTGTTAATAGAAAGGAAGACACAGCTGACATCTCCGCCGCATATCTTTTATGTTTATAAAGTTTTTGTTTACATTTTCACATTCTTAGATATTCACTGAACACAGCCTTTCATACATACGTACATATGTAAACAAAACATACCAATTATGTTTGATGATCAAAGTCCAGTTTAATGACAAGTGTACTACATATTACTAGTACCATTTTTATACTTTTAATTTTCTTGAATAACTTAGTTAGTTTATACTAAAATTGTGCAATTTGTGACGCCTAATGTAATCTAGGGATACATACATTTATATATGTAAGTTTTTCACTAAACACTCTGTTTGCTAAATTCTAACCAAAATTTCTTTTAATAACTTTCTTTTATGTACATTGCTGTTGTTATAAAATTACTGGTTTGTGAAAAAAATTACTAAATAAATTCAGTTTCGCTCCTGAAGAAGCTAAGGTGATTAGCGAAACGTTGAGCCGAAATAGTGGAGTTTAATTTAACTTTGCACTAAGCAAATAATGGTCAAAAAGCCTATTTATACTGCTGTAATCGAACGTTGTTGTGTTCGATTTCTGCTGTTCTCTGATATGTATCCTTGCAAATTTACAAGGAAACTTATTTATGAAATTATAGTAAAGTTAACATGTACATTTGTATATTTAATAAATTGCATAATTATTGTGAAACAGAATATGATTAAAATATATAAATGTTCACTTCGTGCATACATATGCTTGCATATTAAAAATATAATATCATCAACAAAGTGAATACGTGCAGAATTATAAAGAAATTTATTAACATAGACATAAAAAAATCAATAAATTTCTGTTGCTGTCCGTCGTTGGTTATAACGACAACAGCAACAAGTGAAAACGGCAATTGCCTAAGCTGTAGAATATATGGCATTAAAACTTTATATTTCCAACACGTTGGCAATTCTCCTTTGCCAACTGACGTTACATCAATTTAAAATGCCACAGCATGTGAAACAACGGGAAACTGTGAAGTAAAGGGAAACTGGGAAACAAATGGAAATTGTGAAACGGGTTTGTAAATAAAGGAACACAAAATTTCAGCTTGGGTTTTCACCACACACTGTTTTATCAACTTTCATTCAAATATCGATCGTAATGGAAACTTCTTTGACCATTAATAAGCGGATCAGTTTTGGGGGGTTTTGATGTCAGCCATTTTGATCTAATGAAAGCCAAGCAGTAACTTATGAAAATTAATACAGTTTGTACTTGGCACGATTTACCTTCGAGTAGATTTAGGCGACGGAGTGTTTGAAAAACTTATGATTGGTTTAACTTGGGTCAAAAAGAATGCCATCAAAAACTGCCTCAAGCTGACCCGCTGGAGAGTTGGGGTCAAAAGTGATTCCATTAGGTCATATTACTGATTACAAATCGATAAAGCAGTGAACAGCCAAAACCCACGCTAAAGTCTTGAATTCATTTATTTCACAACCCATCTCATTATTTCTCGTTTCACACGCTTTGGCATTATTTATTGGTGGGAGGGCTCAAGGCAACCGCTAAGGAAATTTTTATGTCAAATATGCCATACCTTTGGGCAATAGCTCTAAGCCATAGAAAAAGCAACATCAAAAGATTTAGGTAAAAGTTTTTTTAATTAGAAAACAATTTATTTTTTGTTGATTTGACTGTTGAAACACTTAATTCAGAATCCACAACTCGTGCGAAGTTGGTTCAATAGCTAATTGTGATAGATAAAAATGTACAACTATATCGGTTGCATGGACGTGTAACTCGGTTGATTTTACCGGCTGTTTCTTGAAGAAAATTCTTTGGTCAGTGTTGCCGTTGTCACACAAATTTATAATTTTTTTCTTCTAAATTTTGTTTTCGGTGCCTTGAGTACTTTTTTCCTAAAGAGCTGTCAAATTTGAGGCTTGTTTTCTCTTTTAAATAGTGTTTTTTAAAAAGTATTAGTGATTTAAAATGTTTAACATTCTAGTAAAAAAAACGCTAAATGTTATTACTGCCAAGTCAAGTTTCATTAATATTTGAAAAATCAAAAATTCACCTCTGGTACTATTTGGATCAAGCTTTATTAAAATAACAAATAAACAACAAAAAACTTAATTGTGTTTATTATATTTTATTGTTTGACTTTTAAATTTAAGCTCTCTTTCTGTTTCAATACCATTTTTTTTTTGCAGAATAGCTTTTCTCTTTAACTAATTTTAAATTTTCTTCTTTGGAGCGTTGAGATGTGATATATTACAAATAATTAGACATTTAAAATTGATAATAAGACCAGATCGAAAAGCGGAAAAAATTAACAACTTTCCATGAAATGCTCGAATAATTTTAGATGGTAGCTCACTTTAAACGTATCCCATTGACAAGAAAAAGAATATAAAACAAGTAAGGAAGGCTAAGTTCGGGTGTAACCGAACATTACATACTCAGTTGAGAGCTGTGGACACAAAGTAAGGGAAAATCACCATGTTGTAAAATGAACCTAGGGTAACCCTGGAATGTGTTTGTATGGCATGAGTATCAAATGGAAGGTATTAAAGAGTATTTTAAGAGGAAGTGGACCATAGTTCTATAGATGGACGCCGTTTCGAGATATCGCCATAAAGGTGGATCAGGGGTGACTCTAGAATTTGTTTGTACGATATGAGTATCAAATGAAAGGTGTTAATGCGTATTTTAAGAGGGCGTGGGCCTTAGTTCTATATGTGGACGCCTTTTCAAGATATCGCTATAAAGGTGGACCAGGGCTGACTCTAGAATTTGTATGTACTATATGGGTATCAAATGAAAGGTGTTAATGAGTATTTTAAGAGGGCGTGGGCCTTAATTCTATATGTGGACGCCTTTTCAAGATATCGCCATAAAGGTGGACCAGTGCTGACTCTAGAATTTGTTTGTACTATATGGGTATCAAATGAAAGGTGTTAATGAGTATTTTGAAAGGGAGTGGGCCTTAGTTCTATAGGTGACGCCTTTTCGGAATATCGTTATAAAAGTGGACCAGGGTTGACTTTAGAATGCGTTTGTACAATATGGGTATCAAACGAAAGGTGTTAATAAGTGTTTTAAAACGTAGTAGGCCTTAGTTCTGTAGGTGGACGCCTTTTCGGAATATCGTTATAAAAGTGGACCAGGGGTGACTCTAGAATGCGTTTGTACAATATGGGTATCAAATGAAAGGTGTTAATGTGTATTTTTAAAGGGCGTGGGCCTTAGTTCTATAGGTGGACGCCTTTTCGAGATATCGCCATAAAGGTGGACCAGGGGTGACTCTAGAATTAGTTTGTACGATATGGGTATCAAATGAAAGGTGTTAATGAGTATTTTAAAAGGGAGTGGCCCTTAGTCCTATAGGTGGACGCCTTTTCGAAATATCGCCATAAAGGTGGACCAGGGGTGACTCTAGAATTTGTTTGTACTATATGGGTATCAAATGAAAGGTGTTAATGAGTATTTTGAAAGGGAGTGGGCCTTAGTTCTATAGGTTGACACCTTTTCGGAATATCGTTATAAAGGTGGACCAGGGTTGACTCTAGAATGCGTTTGTACAATATGGGTATCAAACGAAAGGTGTTAATAAGTGCTTTAAATGGAGTGGGCCTTAGTTCTATAGGTGGACGCCTTTTCGGAATATCGTTATAAAAGTGGACCAGGGGTGACTCTAGAATTTGTTTGTACGATATGGGTATCAAATGAAAGGTGTTAATGAGTATTTTAAAAGGGCGTGCGCCTTAGTTCTATAGGTGGACGCCTTTCCGAAATATCGCCATAAAGGTGGACCAGGGGTGACTCTAGAATTTGTTTGTACGATATGGGTATCAAATGAAAGGTGTTAATGAATATTTTAAAAAGGAGTGGGCCTTAGTTCTATATGTGGACGCCTTTTCGAGATATCGCCATAAACGTGGACCAGGGGTGACTCTAGAGTTTGTTTGTACTATATGGGTATCAAATGAAAGGTGTTAATGAGTATTTTAAAAGGGCGTGGGCCTTAGTTCTATAGGTGGATGCCTTTTCGAGATATCGCCATAAACGTGGACCAGGGGTGACTCTAGAATTTGTTTGTACGATATGGGTATCAAATGAAAGGTGTTAATGAGTATTTTAAAAGGGCGTGGGCCTTAGTTCTTAAGGTGGTCGCCTTTTCGAAATATCGCGATAAAGGTGGACCAGGGGCGACTCTAGAATTTGTTTGTACGATATGGGTATCAAATTAAAGGTATTAATGAGGGTTTTAAAAGGGAGTGGCCCTTAGTTGTATATGTGAAGGCGTTTTCGAGATATCGACCAAAATGTGGACCATGGTGATCCAGAACATCATCTGTCGGGTAACGCTAATTTATTTATATATGTAATACCACGAACAGTATTCCTTCCAAGATTCCAAGGGCTTTTGATTTCGCCCTGCAATACTTTTTCATTTTCTTCTACTTAATATGGTAGGTGTCACACCCATTTTACCAATATTTTTTCTAAAGTTATATTTTGCGTCAATAGACCAATGCAATTACCATGTTTCATCCCTTTTTTCGTATTTGGTATATAATTATGGCATTTTTTTCATTTTTCGTAATTTTCGATATCGAAAAAGTGGGCGTGGTCATAGTCGCATTACGGCCATTTTTTACACCAATACAAAGTGAGTTCAGATAAGTACGTCAACTGAGTTTAGTAAAGATATATCGATTTTTGCTCAAGTTATCGTGTTAACGGCCGAGCGGAAGGACAGACGGCCGACTGTGTATAAAAACTGGGCGTGGCTTCAACCGATTTCGCCCTTTTTCACAGAGAACAGTTATCGTCCTAGAATCTAAGCCTCTACCAAATTTCACAAGGATTGGTAAATTTTTGTTCGAGTTATGGCATTGAAAGTATCCTAGACAAATTAAATGAAAAAGGGCGGAGCCACGCCCATTTTGAAATTTTCTTTTATTTTTGTATTTAGTTGCACCATATCATTACTGGAGTTGAATGTTGACATAATTTTCTTATATACTGTAAAGATATTAACTTTTCTTTTAAAATTTGAATTTAAAAAAAAAATTTTTTAAAAAGTGGGCGTGGTCGTTCTCCGATTTTCCTAGTTTCTATGAAACAGGCATATAGTAATAAATGTAACGTTCCTGCCAAATTTCATCATGATATCTTCAACGACTGCCAAATTACAGCTTGCAAAACTTCTAAATTACCTTCATTTAAAAGTGGGCGGTGCCACGCCCGTTGTCCAAAATTTTACTAGTTTTCTATTCTGCGTCATAAGTTCAACTCACCTACCAAGTTTCATCGCTTTATCCGTATTTGGTAAGGAATTATCGCTCTTTTTCTATTTTTCGAAATTTTCGATATCGAAAAAGTGGGCGTGGTTATTGTCCGATATCGTTCATTTTAAATAGCGATCTGAGATGAGTTCCCAGGAACCTACATACCAAATTTCATCAAGATACCTCAAAATTTACTCAAGTTATCGTGTTAACGGACAGACGGACGGACGGACGGACATGGCTCAATCGAATTTTTTTTCGATACTGATTATTTTGATATATCGAAGTCTATATCTATCCCGATTCCTTTATACCTGTACAACCAACCGTTATCCAATCAAAGTTAATATACTCTGTGAGCTCTGCTCAACTGAGTATAAATATAGGCCCGTAGTCATAGTCGAAATAAAATAGAGTTTTATTGGTTTAAACATGGTTCTAAATTAAATATCATTTCAAGTCTGTTATAGTCCACTTAAACACTATTTTATCTCTAAAAAAGTATTGTAAATTTAAAATGACATGAGCGCGATTTGAATTTTTTAAAATAGGTTTTAAATTGGTGGTCTGCTGTCAAAAGTTATGAGAAATTAAAAAATTTGCTATTTAAACGCGATTAGCTTAAATGGAAGTGAAAAAAGGCTTCCCCGACAAGCAAATATACATATGTCAGGAACTAATTTGTTATTACTTGGCTCCACATATGCGAAATCTTTAATTAAGACTATTCCGCATTCATAGATATTTGTGATTTTTGATATTTCAGTACCTTTTGAGGAAAGCATCCTATACTGATTTTGGTATTAAATTTAGAAATAAAAAATCAATCGAAGGAATTATTTACCACAGGCGTCGATTTTTAAACTTGTCAAAAAATTTCGGGAGAGGTGTCAAATGATGCGTTTTAATTTCGGAATCATTAATCCGCACCCGGCAAAGTAATACTTTTGCTCTTTCAAGATATTTTTGCAAAAAAAAAGTTTAAGACTTTCATGTGGTTGATGTAATTTTGATGATATTGTTGTACACAGGAAATAATTAACTAAAAAGGCGTTTTGCGCTGATACAATTTTCACCAGTTTCGCAGCCGTTTGAGGGTAATTATTCGGTTTTTTGTGAATATCTATTAATAAAAGAATAATTTCGTATTTCCGACTTCTAATTGTTGAATTACTTTACAGAATTATTGAATTCAATTATGCAGGCATTTCTATAACTATACTCATAACTATACTAAACTCACTTTATTTATGCTGACTTTGCGAAGACACCCCTAAATTTGATTTAACCTGATTATCATTGAATGTCCTGCATACTTATTAGTATCAAGGTTGGACAAATGCCTATTCGGTTTCGGGTCTATTAAATTAAACGGCTTTAACGGTTAGGGCCACCTAACATTTAAGGTTTGCATCAAACTGCATCAACAACTTTTCTTTACAACATTCTTAAAAACTATATAAACTATTCAACATGAATACGAATGTATGAGTGAATCGCCTTGTTGCTTCCTTTTCTTTAAGGAGCCCAAATCCGCTTTAACTACTTATTCGTTTATGCTGCGAGAGTTAAATAATTTTTTAAGAACGAAATTAAGTAAATTTTCTTTAAATAAGTATTCATGTCAATTAATAGATTGTGCATTCAATTTTAAATTGAAGGCTGATAAAAAAACTGCGGATTTTTAGAAAACGTTTGCTAAGAACTTTTAAATAGAATTGAATTATAATTATCCGCCCCCGGATTATGATCAACTACCTACTACCTCTCAACTGGACGAAAATCGCAAAGCTTAAGATGTCCACTTGAGAGCGCTTCTGTTATAGCAACAGGTGCTGAGCTTTTACATTGCGAGCTTTGTGTATTCTAATTATATTTTTTTTTTTTTTTTTTTTGGATTATTAGTTTCTTGGTTAAAACTTAAGCTTATAAAACACCAGGTTATCCCTCCATTGATGTTAATCCATAACACCATGTTATATATTCAAATTTTAATGTCTTTAAATTGTTGTACAGTTGCTCCACCAACACACAGGTAATACACTAAGGCCAGAACCATGTGCGTAGGTTTCTGCGTAATTAAGGTAATGGTTTACTCCAAGTACTATGAAATATATTTAAATTTAATGGTTTACTCCAAGTAAGATAAATTTTAAGTTTTTCAACTATTTTTAATAATTTTTTGTCATTTCGCTTCCCTCACTATCCGCCATTTTGTTCTCAACCGCATGAATAGCGTCCTTTTATAGCACCCGGTTGAGTTGTGGGGAAACGAACTTGACGCGACGACGTTACAACACGAAGTGTGTATTCTAATATTAAATGTTGTGTATACGTGTATCGTAACTAACATATATTGTGGAATATATTGTAGTGCTTTTGTGTATCATAACTAACATATGTTGTGGAATATTTGTAGTGCTTTTATATTAACAGGGTTGTCGTTGACAACTAATAGTACTGACGGAGCATTTATATCACTAAAAGTAAATAGTTATACTCCTAAATTATACTTATGCTACATACTTCAATTCTGGTTCTTGCCAATTGATATTCACAGCACTGCGACATCTGTTGCAGAATGTATGTGAAAATTGGACTTCTTTGATAGCAATGATGGCATAGTGTGGAAATGGATCTATACAAAGAGCTTTGGCCGTTGTCTAAATTTTTTCTTTCTTCTATTCTAATTTAATAATTTTTTCAATTAAGAAAAAATGTATCATAACAATAATAATGATAAAATAATTATTGTTAGGCCTTGAGCTTGATTCAAACATGCGATCTTACAAATCAGTAGGCCGATATAACAACAAAAATTATTAATACATCCCAGAGCACGGGGAAAAAGTGTCAATAAACTATGACACTATGGCATCATTGCCATCAAACAAGTCCAATTTTCACATGCATTCTGCAACAGGTGTTGCAGTGCTGTGAACATCAATTGGCAAGAACCAGGATTGAAGTAGGAATAATGAAGAGAAACAAAAAACCGCTGTGATGGCTGAATGGTTATAGCAGCGGCGTCTAAACGTTGCCGATGAAGGAATTTAGCAGTTCCCGAATTGGATCTATACAACGAGCTTTGGCAGTTGTCTAAATTTTTTCTTTATTCTATTCTAATTTAATAATTTTTTCAATTAAGAAAAAATTTATCATAACAATAATAATGATAAAATAATTATTGTTAGGCCTTGAGCTCGATTCAAACATGCGATCTTACAAATCAGTAGGCCGATATAACAACAAAAAATTGTTAATATTTTTTAATTAATTTCATTTTTTTTTCAGTGCCCCTCTGTCAATTTTAGTTTTTTTTACATCATCATGTTTGGTGGCCGGACAAGTTGAAAGAGATGGTTCGTGTCCAGATATACAATATATGTCAAGCGTGGACTTACCAACAGTTAAGTTGTATATAGTTAATTTATTTGTCAGCTCTATAAAGCTAGCCAATTTTATAGTACTATGCATAGATTTTAACGCCATTTTAAAAGCTTATGTTTTAATTATTTACAGCTCCAAGGTAGCTGGTATTTGCATAGTAGATATCGCGGCTTGGACAATGAGAATGCTCGCTGCTATAAAGCTGATTTCACTCCTGGATCTGACAATGTTCATACAATAACAAACTTCCGAATAAGTAATACAGAGTAAGTATTTTTAATTGCAGGCAAAGCTTTTCGTTTTAGGTGAAAGTTATGTTGTCTTTTGTGTTGTTGATTTTTCGACAGGGTGTAAAAGGAAGACTTTTGTGTCAAAAGAAACTTTTTTCAAATTCCACGTGCATAGGTAAAATATTTGTTTCCCATTTCGTTCTCAAAAAATAACACTGAATATGGCACAACACCGACTCTGGTTCGTATTCAAATCAAATTTGACAAGGAATGATGGAATATTTTTCCAAAATACATCAATTACTTGAATTGGAACAATTTTTCGCCATTCCTTGTGAAGTTTGGTTTGAAGACAAACCGCTTTCGGCGTTGTGCCATCCTTAGTGCAATTAATCGAGAAAGGAACAAGAAAAACAAGTTAACTATGAAATTTAGTTTTGAACAAAAATTTCTTTCAACCCAAATGAGTATACTTTTCTTTATTTATATATATGGCCCGAATTCGAATCAATAATATTCAATACAAGAGAATTTTCGCAGCGGAGAGGGGTGAGAGCAGAGTCACGCCAAAGCAGTGAACAGTATTCTCTACACTGGGACCTCGAAAACAATTGCTGCCAAGTGTTAGCCTGCATAGATGACCTAGACATGCTGGTTAGGGGTAAATTTCTTGTAAAGTTAAAAACTAAGTCACAAATCAACCAAGTAAACACTGGACTGGAGACCTGGTCTGCCGAAATGATTTAGCTCATCAAGGCCCATGCAGCCCTGGTGATTAGGGTTCCGAAAATATTGATTAGTGATCTGACGAATATTAAAAACCTGTTCGTGTTGATGCTGCATTGAGAACGATGAGATTAAATCATGTTGTCCCTACATGCTTTAAGGGCTCCGAACTTTTTTCGGCGCTAGGTTATAGTATTTTGTTCTCAGTTTAGTCAGATCTCCAGAGGATATCATATCCATGGTCTATTTATTTGGTATTTGAAAACACATCGTCGCTACAAAGGAAATCTACAAGTGAAATTCACTAACTCGAGGTTTTCCTCACTTAATTCGTGCTCAACCAATTTAACGGCTTTGGCCGTCCAAAAAGTTGCTCTATTCTTCATTTCACTGACGGGTGCCAGTTTTAACACAAAATGAATTTAAATCGTTTTCTATCTGGTCCTTCCAGCGGAGAGAGCCGCCCTGTCTGAAATTTCGTTTAGTTTTGAGCAGTTGTCCTTCCCGGTTCTAGCTAAGCTGAAGGTGTTGCTCAACGTCATTTTGCACAGCTGTATACATTTTGCGGGAAAACCAAATGCAGAAATGACGTATATGGGCTGCTCGTTTTCAAGCTGCCGAAAGCTGTTTTAAAATTGATGAAGAGGTAATGTGTGTCAAGTCTTTTTTCGCGGGATTTGTTGCCAAGATTTGGCGTATAGTCAAAATCTGGTCGATTGGGGATTAACCAGGAAGCTGAAGTTTTCAGTAGGTATCCTACTTGGTGTAGACTGGGCAAAGAAAACTTGGATTCCAAGCGTCAGACATGCTCTCGTCCGATCATATTTCGCATATCCGATCGTATTTTGTACAAAGGCTGGTACATGCACCTTTGATCAACTCCTCGGCGCCTTATTTGAATAGCTCGGCAGGAAAACCATCAGCGCCCGCGGTCTTGTTGTTTTTCGTCATAGTCGGGTGGAGGAACATAAATTCCATACATTCATCGATTGCGGGCTCAAAGTCATCATCTTTCTTGGGAGATAGGTACATCGATGTCTCCATTTGGAAGGTCAGAGAAGTGTTCCCTACATAATCTTATTACTCTCTGAACATCGGTTAAAAGGTCACCGTTTTCATTCTGACAGTATTTTACCCCGGACTAAGACCTCTTCGTCTGTCGTCGAACTTTTCCTAATATTTGCAGGCGTTATTCCTGGTGACTAACAGCTCATGCTCCTCGCACTCATGCCTTTCTGTCTATGCTATTTTCCTCCTGCAAAGGCGTCTCGCTCCTTCTCTCAGCTCGTAGTAGCGTTCACATGCTCTTCTTGCTGTTTACTTTGAAATCATACACAACAGTTTAACACATTATTTCCACATTTATTAGCGACTGCGTAAAGGTTAATACCGAAACACATACATCACTTTCAGATGGATATTTTATGGTGAGCAATTTTGAACGAGGTGGTAAGTTATTATAATCATATCTTTCTAAGAAATTTAAACTATGACTTTTATTTATATTTTGCAGCTATCCGTCTAATTTACGACATTCTAACGTATTGCAACGACTATATTATCATCTATGTCTGCCACGATTTACCATTATCAAAACACAACGGTTAGTAATTTTTATTTTGAGTAAGCATTTCGATTTGTGTCTGTGTCCGAACGCCGCCAGACCAGGTCCCTATTATGCATGTTCGCCACCTAAAGCGAAGCAAGATCATTTGAGCGATATAAGTATAAATAGATGCGGTTTTCTTATTGGTGGAAAATCAGTACCAGTGAAACCCTTTTCGAATCCTGAGTTTTTTGGGCAATGTCTTATTTTACTAAAAGTTATTTCAGCCGACTTATTCTCATTATCTATGTCATAAAGGCAGTAAATAAGATATAGGAGCACTCGCTAATACGACTCCCTTACATACAGGACACGTATTTTAAAATGTGTCGCAATGTATAGTTGATCCGGCCGGTCCGCAATGACGTCAAATAGCACGAATGAGTCCATAGTGGCGTACAATATATGGAGTAAGAAATCTTTTTTTACTAATTTTTGTTTTAATTTTATTTAAGAAACATTTTTCATAATTTTTTTTATTATTTAATTTTGCTAACATTTTTCACTGACTTCTTTTACTAATTTTTTTTTTTATTTCTATAAGTTCTTTTCTAAATTATTTCTTTCTCTTTTGGAATAATGTTTTTTTACCAATATTCTTTACTAATTTTAATGAAATCAAGTTTTCTATTTTCTTACATTTTCACAAATTTTATGAATTCTTTTGTTCTTGTTACCAATTACTTATTTTTATACCCAGCTGTACTTGATTGGAAAACGGTTGGTTGTACAGGTATAAAGAAATCGAGATAGATATAGAGTTTCATATATCAAAGTCATCAGTATCGAAAAAAAATTGATTGAGCCATGTCCGTCCGACCGTCCGTTTGTCCGTCTGTCCGTTAACACGATAACTTGAGTAAGTATTGAGATATCTTCACCAAATTTGGTACACGAGCTTATCCGGACCCAGAATAGATTGACAGTGAAAATGCGCGAAATCGGATGATAACCACGCCCACTTTTTATATATATAACATTTTGGAAAACACAAAAAACCTGATTATTTAGTAAATAATACACCTAGAATGTTGAAATTTGACATGTGGACTGATATTGAGACTTGATCAAAATTTAAAAAAAAATTTCAAATGGGCGTGGCACCGCCCACTTGTGATAAAATTAATTTTACAAATATTACTAATTATAATACAAAAATCGTTAAACCTATCGTAACAAAATTCAGTAGAGAAGTGACCTCTACTATAAGGAATGCTTTGAAGAAAAATTAACCAATCGGTTAAGGACCACGCCCACTTTTATATAAAAGATTTTTAAAAGGATCGTGCACGAATAAAATAAGCTATATCTTTGCAAAAAAGCCTTATAATACCATTGATATTTCATTTCCCAAGTGGATTTATAACAATAAATAAGAAAAACTACAAATTTAAAAAATCGGGCGTGGCACCGCCTCTTTTTTGGATAAGCAATATTCAATGTTTCGGGAGCCATAACTCGAAGAAAAATTTCCATATCGTAAAAAAATTGGGTACACATATTTTCCTTATAACAGGAAATATTTCTAGTAAAAATGGATAAGATTTGTTAAGGACCATACCCACATTTATATAAATTACTTTAAAAAGGGTCGTAGGCAAAAATAATAAGTTAAATCTTCGAGAAAAATAGTTTTGTAGCAATCGCCGTTTGTGCCATTATAACAATAAATGGGAAAAAATTCAAATCTTGAAAAATAGGCGTGGCACTGCCCCTTTCTTACAATGCATTTCCCAACGTTTCTGGAGCCATAACTCGACGAAAATTTGGTGTTTAACAGGAGATATTTTCAGTAAAAATGGACTAAATCGGTTAAATCGCCTTCTTTTATATAAAAGATTTTGTAAAAGTGCATAGATACAGGTAATAAGCAATTTCTAGCAAAAGTTGGAAAAGTTCGTTAATAACCCTGCCCTTTTTTTGTAATAGCGCTTTTTTAGTACAATGGCACTTGTGTGCTTATGTTTACTGTTCTGTTATATCTATATTTTAAAATAAACAGTAGGGAAATCCCCATATCTGAAGGAAAACTGCTTTATTATCCGCTCAAGGTCGCTTCCCAAGGCAGTCGGTTCTATGTACCGGAGGGACTCGGGATTTTTCCCGACCAAGGACTGTCATTTCAGTGTAACCCCATTTAATTTGTTGCGTCCCTACATTTCATCTTATATAAAAGCACTGAATAGTATTGTAGTCATATTAAAAATTATTATATCAAAAAATAAATCTAACATAAAAACTTAAATTAATATTAGTTTACAATATTGTAACGATTTTACTTGCAAATCCTCTTATTTGCCCTTCTGCTAAGTTGGAATCACTAAACTGTTGAATAAATAACTCCAATATTGAATAATGGAAAAATGGCCTTTATTAAAGTACTTCATAATAACACTTATACTTTGCAACTAGCTTGCTTAACAACCAAATTGATTGATAGCTCAAATGAAACTCACTCCTCGCCTCTACTGTCGCGCCTTTTACACTTTTTGATTTCTCATTGCAAACTTCCAGGCTTTTCCATTCCAGATCTTACTAGTTAGTTTCAGCTACAAAATCCCCAGCCTCAACTACGTTTATAACTTCTCATTTGAGTAATACTTGCACAAATTATTGCCCTCTCTTGTGAGCAATTCAGATAAAATATATGCATGTGTTTTTGCATTGCTTCTCCGCTGCTCGTATACGTACATATGTGTAGATGCGCTTATTGATTCGTTTATGTAGATATTTAATGATTGATCTATGGATGTGCATACCACTGTTTAGCATCGGCTTAGAGATGGCAGCACCCCTTAGTTTTGCTAATATTCGTAACACTGCCCTCCACCTAAGTCTGATCGTCCCGATCAGACAAATCTCCCGATCTAAACGTTGCCAGCCTTTCCAAATGGACCACTTTCATTTTGGTTCGTGGTTTACCGATGGTTTGTATGCGGTACACTACATCGTTAATCCGTTTTACAACTTTGTATGGGCCTTACCAATTACACTGCAATTTCGGGGACAAACAGTTTTTACGTTGTGGGTTGTATAACAGCACCAAATCTCCTTCCTGAAAACCTTCCGAATTAATTGCTTTATCGTATCTGGCTTTCATCTTGTCACTCATAATCTTTGTTCGTTGCCTTATCAGATCATGTATTTCTCTTAGCTCTTCTTCCAAATCACTAGTGGATTTCTTGACATTTCTCTCCGCATTGGCATCTATCCCAAACTTCAAATCAGCTGGCAGTCTAAGGTCATTGCCAAAAATTACTTTTGCAGGGGTTTGGCCCGTTGTCTCATGCACTGGTGATCGGTAAGACATCAAGAATAATGGCATGCGGGTATCCCACTCTTTATGGTACTTGTCTACTACTTTCCTTAAGTGCTCCTCCAATGTTCTATTGAATCGTTCTACCATACCATCGGATTGAGGATGCAATGCAGTTGTCCGTGTTTTTCGAATGCCAAATGATTTACACATTTTCTGGAACACAGCTGATTCGAAATTCCTGCCTTGGTCAGAATGTAACTCCATTGGTACACCATACCTTGCAACCCAATTGTTTATAAACACTTCTGCTACTGTTTCCGCTTCTTGATTTGGGATTGGGTATACCTCTGGCCATTTGCTGAAATAATCCATAACTACCAGTACATATTTGTTTCCGCCGTTGCTAGTAGGAAATGGACCGGCGACATCCATAGCGATCATTTCAAATGGCGCACCTGAGTTATATTGCTTCATCTGGCCACGACTTCGGGTTCTGGGCCTTTTCGCTCTGCTGCAAACCTCGCAATTCGCAATCTACTCAGTGACCGACTGACGGTAACCAACCCAATAGAATCTCTGTTTAATCTTCTCGAGCGTCTTCGCGATTCCAAAATGGCCTCCGCTTGGACCATTATGCAGCTCGCTGAGCACATCAGGAATCTTCTTTCTGGGAACAGCTATCAGTTTCTTCTTGCATTTACCATCCTCACCCTCCCATACTCGATGAAGGCAACCTGATATCAATTTTAAACTGTTATACTGTGCCCAATATGACTTCGCAATGGGACTCTCTGCTGACATCTCTTCTCTGTTTGGTCTTTCGTTTCGTTTGAGCCCTTGCATAACACGGGACAGATCTGTATCTTCTAGCTGACACTTTCTTAGCTGTTCCTTGTCCCATTCATCTGTACATGTTATAATCATTAGCCGGACATCTATAATGTCTTCTTTAGCCTCGGCCTTTGAACAGTGCTTGCATTCCAAACTACATGGTCTTCGCGACATTGCATCGGCATTTCCATGGGTACTACCTTTTCGATGCTCAATGGAAAAGTCATAGCTTTGTAGTCGCTCGATCCACCGTGCCAATTGTTCTTCCGGATTACGGAACTGCAGAAGCCATTTTAACGCTACGTGATCTGTCCTGTCACGGAATCGCTGGCCGTAGAGGTATTTGTGAAAATGTTTAATGCACTCTACCAATGTCAACAGCTCTCTCCGCGTAACGCAGTAGTTCCTCTCTGGTTTTCCAATCGAACGGCTGTAATATGCAACTACCTTCTCCTGTCCATCGACCAGTTGTGATAAAACGCCCTCTATAGCATATCCACTCGCATCTGTATCTAGAATAAATGTTGCTCCTGGAATCGGATATGCTAACATTGGGGCAGTGCACAAACGCTCCTTCAATGTTTGGGAAGCCACTTCTTGCTCCTTCTTCCATTCAAAAGCTTTATTTTTTATTGTAAGCTCATGGAGGCTATGGGCTACGCTGGAAAAATTTGGTACAAATCGGCGGTAATATGTGCACAGCCCAAGGAAATTTCTCAATTCATGTAGGTTCTGTGGTCTTGGCCAATCCTTTACAGCCTCTATCTTTTCGTTCGCAGTGCAGATGCCCTCTGTCGTTCCTTTGTGATCCAAATAATTTACTTCCTTTTTAAACAGCGCACACTTTTTGGGACTTAACTTCAGACCAGCGCCAGCTATTCTCTGGAAAACTTCCTCCAAGTTCTTAAGATGTTCATCAAAACTCTTGCCCAATACGATGATGTCGTCCAGGTACACTAAGCATGTTTTCCAATGTAGTCCTTTCAGTACCTGTTCCATGAGTCTCTCAAAAGTAGCTGGTGCATTACAAAGTCCAAAAGGCATCACTGGTCCAAAGACCATCACCAACACTGAAGGCTGTTTTCTCCTTATCTTCCTCCTTCACCTCAACTTGCCAGTAGCCGCTTTTCAAGTCCAGTGTGGAAAACTATTTCGTACCAGATAGCGAGTCCAGAGTGTCATCAATTCTTGGCAATGGGTAGCTATCCTTTTTCGTAACGTCATTCAACTTCCGGTAGTCCACGTAAAATCTCATTTTTCCATCCTTCTTCTTTACAAGTACTACCGGTGAGCTCCATGGACTAGCTGATGGTTCGATGACGTTGCTGTCGCTCATTTCTTGTATGATTTGACTCACAACTTCTCGCTTCGCCAGTGGAACACTACGTGGAGCTTGTCGGATCGGCCTCGCATCTCCAGTGTCAATTTGATATTTCACAACGTTGGTGTGGCCTGGTTTGGAACCATCCTGGACAAATATGTCTGCGTACTTTAGGAGCAGTTATTTTTCCTTACTCTGATAGTCTTCCTCTAGGCCCTCCGTCCATGCTGTGATGTCATTTGAAAGATCAGTGTTGCGAAACGTGTTCCTGGAGCTGCTCACAGTTAATAACTACTTCGGCCTCTTGGCATCTTCCCAAAATAGCTCCTTTGGTCAAATTGAATGGTGACTTGAACTCATTGAGTACTCCTACCGGAATACGTCCATCTTGTTTTGTCATAGCCAGGGTTTTCCTACAAGTATGTTCAGTGCTGATTTATTTGCTGCTTCGACAACCCACAATTTGTTTGTCCCACAATCTCCATCAACCTTTGCCCAGATGACTGCTTCTGATTTTGGTGGTATTTGCTGACTCTCTTCCACCAGCACTCGTTTACTGCTGTAGCCTCTCTCGTAGCCGAAATTAAGTGGCGCATCCGTGTTCTTATATCGCATCGTCTTGCTTTTCATATCGCTTTTGATGCCTTGGTTGATTAAGAAGTCCACTCCAATTATGATTTCATCAACGTTCCCAATTGCTACTTCACATTCTACTTCTCCAATTACCTGGGTGTCCGCTCCCGTGGCTGTACGCAATTTGGCTCCATGCAATGGTCTTATCTTATTGTTGACTAAATCCGCTCGAATAATGGAATGGGATGCACCCGTATCTACAGTCAGTAAACGTTCCTTTCCATCCACATGTCCTCCTACAGTAAGATTGCTTGACCTTCTTCCAATTTGTGAGATAGAGATTATGGGGCATTCAATTGAGGGAGCCAATTGTCGCCCCTTGCGGCTGACTCGCTTTAGTTTAACGATTGATTGGTCTTGGAGATCTGCTCATCTACTTCAGCTCTGCGTTTACGACCACCCACATTGTTGGAACTGTTAGGGTTGGTGTTACAATAACGCGCAAGGTGCCTTGGCTTTCCACACTTAAAGCATTTGACTGCATCATTATTCTTCTTCTGCGTACCCTTCAATGCTTCCAAAATTGTGTCTACCCAGTCTGGCCTTTCCACTTCCACGCAATGAGGTTTATATGCGGGCTTACTCAAAAGCGACGGTGTTTCTTGAGTCAGTGCATGCTAGTTAGTTTTGGATTCGCATATGTAGCCCGCTTCGTTTCCACATCTCTCTGGATTTTTACACTTTCAGTGTGTTCCACGGGTGCGTCCGCATTTGCAAGATGTGCCAATCTTTCAATATCTGAAGCAAACCCCTGCAATGTCTCATTTGCTTTTTGGTAGCGGTTTTGCGGTTTGGCGACCACCGTGGTGTAATGATAGCGTGCTCCGCCTACCACACCGTATGCCCTGGGTTCACACCCCGGGCAAAGCAACTACAAAATTTTAGAAATAAGGTTTTTCAATTAGAAGAAAATTTTTCTAAGCGGGGTCGCCCCTCGGCAGTGTTTGGCAAGCGCTCCGGGTGTATTTCTGTCATGAAAAGCTCTCAGTGAAAACTCATCTGCCTTGCAGAAGCCGTTCGAAGTCGGCATAAAAAACATGAAGGTCCCGTCCGGCCAATTTGTAGGGGAAATCAAGAGGAGCACGACGCAAATTGGAAGAGAAGCTCGGCCTAAGATCTCTTCGGAGGTTATCGCGCCTTTCATTTATTTTATTTAGCGGTTTTGCAACTCAATTTGGAATATTTGTTTTCTTTTCTCGCTTCCATAACGTCGTTCCACAGCAGCCATCAATGCTTCATAACTGTTCCGTTCGTCTGTAAGATTTCCGCTGCAGGCCCTTTCAATGCCACGAACAGTGCAGCAACTTTATCTTCCGCATTCCGGTTGTTCACTGCTGCGGTCTTCTCAAACTGTAGCTTGAAGACCTGGAAAGGAACAGAACCGTCAAAGGATGGTGTTTTTACCTTTGGATTACTCGTTGAAACTGCTGGGCGATTTTGGTGTAACTGCTCCATAAGACCCTTCAAATCATCGACTTCTGCCTGAAATTGAGCGATTTTTGCATCCTGCGCTTCCAGCTTTGATGTTGCCCTTGCTCCCTATGCTTCTAACTGCGAAGACATTTGTGCCACCTGCAATGATAAGCGCTCCTCTTGTTCTTCCATCTTGGATGTTATGCGTGTCTCCTGCGATTCCAGTTGGGATGCCATCTTGGATGTAATCTGTGTCGATATTTCTGACATACGCGTTTCTTGTGTTTCAATCTTCGCTGTTATACGGTTCTCCTGCGATTCCAGCTAAGTTTACATCTTGGATGTAATCTGTGTCGACATGTCTGAAATGCGTGCCTCCTGTATTTCCAATTGTGATGCCATATATGTCTTCTGTTCTTCCAGTTGAGATGACATTTGCGACGACATTGGTGTTACTGTCGATGTTTGTGCAGATATTGCAGCCAATATCATGTTCAAGTCTGTGCTGGGAACTGTCTGCGATGTTTCGTTTTTCTCTTAAATTTTTGTTGTCTCCTCGCCATCAAGATGAAAGACATACTCTTCCACGTTAATTCCTTCTGCTTCCATTACCTCTCGTAGTCTTGCCTGAAGTTCGAGTTTATTGCCGGTTGTATTCAATCCACGGCTCTCCAACTCCTTCTTCAGTTGCTGGATCTTCAATTCAATGAACTTTGCCATGTCCTTGCTGTCCTCTGGAATTTATTCAAAAAGAAATGAGTAAATTCATTGTTTAACTAGTATTACATATTTAAATTTTTACAATATAGAAATAGTTTTTCTTTAAACTTAAAAACGTTTTCACAGTCTTTTATCTCTGCTGGTAGTTCATTATACATTTTATAGCCTACGTATTCTATGGTCTTTTTTGCGAACTCGGTTCTTACTTTGGGCAGTCTTAAATTTCTGCTACTCCTAGTTCCATAGTTATGGATCTCATGATTGTACTGTATCTTATCACTCAGATAATTTGGTAACATTCCGTGTGTTATGTAATGTATAAACTTCAAAGGGTAATAACAGATTAATTGTTTAATACTAAGCCAATTTAACATAGGAAGCATAATACTTTTTGATGTTCTATAAGAGTATTTTAGTATCAAACGCATTGTTTTGTTTTGCTGTATTTGGAGCTTATTAATTAACGTATCATTTGTTACTAGTAGTATTGATGGGCAGTAAATTAAATGTGGTTCTACAATTGATCTATATACTAATATTTTGTGATGTTGGCTAATATGCTTACATGTTCGATACATAAATCCTATTTTCTATGCAATTTTCTTCTCTAAATGATTCATATGTTCTGTGAAACGTAGTTTCTCATCAATTATTACACCTAGGTACTTCATTTTATCTACTCCTTCAATTGCATTGGTGTTTATTTTCAGACTAGATTGGATTAAGTTATTATGGCTCTTGTTAAATATCATATACTTAGTTTTATCAATATTAAGTTTTAGCTTTCTAATGCACAGCCAATTAAATAAATTATTTAAGTCTTCTTGTATTTTCATGACAGCGCAATCTACATTTTTGTCACTAATGCTAACTAATTCATCATCCGCAAAAGACTGATTTTACAATTTCTCAAGCAAGTTTTTATATCATTGATGTAAATTATAAACAATATCGGAGCAAGTACTGAGCCTTGTGGCTGCCCAATGTTAACATCAACAACCAATGAAACTGCGTCTCCAATTACCGTCCTCTGCTTTCTGTTACTCAGGTAACTACGAAACCATTCCAAAGCTTTTCCCTTGATCCCAATTTTATCCATTAACTTCACCAATTCATTTCGATCGATTGTTTCAAACGCCCTCTTTAAGTCTAAGAAGCAAGATACTACTACCTTTTTATCAGCAACGGCCTCTTTCCACTCTGCAATTACCATGTTCAATGCTGTTTCGCAGGAGTGGCCTTTCCTGAAGCCTGATTGCTCTGGTATGATTATATTATGATCGTCTAGGTATGCTACTAGTTGCTTTTTCACCACTGTTTCCATAATTTTTTCATCAATAGGTAGGGTATTAATCGGACGCAGCTCGTCAGGTTTCATTGTATTTTTTACTTTTGCCACTGGTATTATTGTGGATATCTTCCAGCAGCTGGGAACAATGCCACTATCAAACGATTCGTTTATAATGTCCTTATATAAGTGTGTAACGTACACCATAGAGCCCTTGATAACACCCTCTGACAAAAGGTTTTTGCCGCCATATTTGTTTTTAAATGATTTTGTTATGTTCATTATATCTTCTAACTCGATACTGGTGAGCTCAAATGTTGCTACCGAGTTGGTTGTTTCACTTTCATCAACAAGTTCAATTGTTTCAATACTATCATTGATTTGGATGATGCTCTGAACAAAGTAACAATTCAAGACATTAGCTATATCGTTGCTATTTTCTAGACATTCACCGTTAAATACTATTTTTTTTAATATGCTCTTTATTGTCTAAGTTCCACAGCATCTTTCAAACATTTCCACATGGATTTCATATTTCCTTCATTACTAATCACTTGACCTTCCATGTATTTCTTCTTTTTAAGTATTATAGTTTTTTTATATATTTTTTTTAACGGCATTATAATCATCTCAATGACCTGTGCTAATCGCAATTTTATATAATTCAAATTTTCTTTTATGTAGTAATGTTAGCTCACGGTCGTACCACTTATTTCGCAATTGTATATTGATCCTCTTCTCGTATGTCAACGTTTGCATGGCTTCAGACAAGATATCATTCAAAGCCTGAACCCTATTTTCTAACACTATATTAGATATAGGACTTATATCACATATCCGCAGCAGATTTATCAGGTTCTCCGCGCTGTAGTTCTCCCAACAGACGGCATTAGCATATTTTCTCATTCTGCAATATTTTGAAGTGGGTATTTGTCATTAGCAGATTGTCTCATGATCAGATATTTTATATTGATGTATATTGGAACGATTTTCCGTCATCCCTTGTCAAATTTGGTTTTGAGACAAACCGGTTTCGGCGTTGTGCCATCATCAGTGTCGATTTTCGTTCTGATCTGTTGTTATCGTTTTTCCTGTATTTATAGTTCGTAGGTATATGACAGGTATTGTCAAATTGATGCTTGTGTATATTTAGTTATGTGTATGTGCTGTGAGTTCATTCAGAACCGAGGGTGGTTTACTAATCGATTTGTGTGGCTGACTGGGGTAGGTAGAAATCTGTGGTTTTAGTCGTTTGACCTTCTTTGTCGGTTTTTTGTTTTGGTGTGTTAATTGTTTTGTGTTTATTTGTTGTTGTGTGTTTGTCTGTTGTACCTGTGTGATTAAGTGGTTTCCTGTAAACAAGTGTTAAAGGCTCGGATATTGTGTCAGAAATTGTGTTTATCTGTTCGTTTATTATTCTACCGTCGAATGTTTTCTGTTTGTAGATTTCCATGTTTTCGAGTACGTTGAGACGTCGGCCCTTTTCTTGTATGTGAAGAACCCTAACTGTTTTATTGATGTTTGCTGGGGAACACTCATTCTCCACCATGTGATTCGCGAAGTTAGACTCGGGTATAATGTTTGGATTCCGTATTTTTTTGTTGTAGTCTCTAATATGTTCTCTGAACCTCGTTCTTATTTGCCGTCCTGTTTGTCCTATGTAACTATGCTGGCATCCGCAGGTAAGCTTGTATACGCCGTGGCTGCTAAACGGATCCTCTGAGTTAATGATAGTTCTTAGTTTTCGCCCTAGATTGTTCGATGTTTGGAATGCTATGTTAATGTTGTATTGTTTAAAGAAGTTTGCCAATTTATATGTTGCTTTTCCAGTATATGTCATAGTCGTCCAGCTATTATTTTCCTTTTCATTTTTCCGAATCTTTAAGGTGCTCTGTGACGATCTCATTTAAATATTTAACAAAATCTACATCACTGCTACTAGGTGAGTGATAGATTACTCCAAATTTCCACTTTAGAGTGCATTTTTTAATTTTTAAAATAATACACCATATGTTCATGTCGAAAGACTTATTGCATACAAAGTTGAATTGATTTCGCATTGCATACTTCCAGGCTTTCCATTCCAGAACTTACTAGTTAGTTTCAGGTACAAAATCGCCAGCCAAAACTACGTTTATAACTTCTCATTTGAGTAATACTTGCACAAATTATTGCCCTCTCTTGTGAGCAATTCAGATAAGATATATGCATGTGTTTGTGGAGGAGGGTGGAGCCGTGTGTAAAAGTCCACGAAAGTGGGGAAAGCTTCTGACCACCATTCACCTGGGAATGGCCACAGCAATTCTTTTGCATGCGGTTCAAGCAGCTCACTACTGCCGGTCGCTTGCGGCCAAGTATCCTCTGGGTAGCCGCTACACATCCGTTTAGCGGTGAGCTAATGTGAGAAGGCGACAACCTGGCTAGGCCACTCTGACATAATCGGTTTAAGGGCTAGCCGGGGGAGATCTCATCGGCAGCGTCTGTACACCTCTAGGTGCAACTGCAAGCAGGCGTCTGTCTTGAAGCAATCGGCTCGCTATATAAACGTGCAATTCATATTTTCTCCCCCGCTGAGCTGGTTGTGCGCTGGGCTTGGGACCCGCCACGTAAAACCATACTCCAATGAAATATAACAACATGCCTCGGATAAATAGACTCTCTATTGATGACGACCATGGCAAACGTTTGAAGGACAATGAATTGAGGGCATGCACCTGGAACGTCCGCTCCCTGAATGGGATTGGTGCAGATGCCCGGCTGGTTGATGTCCTCGTCAAAGCAAAATCTGACATCACCGCCATCCAAGAAATGCGTTGGACGAAGCAAGGAAGAAAGAAGATCAAAAATTGTGACATCTATTGGAGTGGCCATACGAATAAGCGCAGTTTCGGCGTCGGATTCGTGGTGGGAGAGAGACTTTGTCGCCAAGTGTTGGCGTTCACGCCTGTAGACGAGCGTCTCGCCGCTATCGGAATAAAAGCAAAATTTTTTAATATATCATTCATCTGCGCCCATGCGCCGACAGAGGAGAAAGACGATGAGGTAAAAGACACTTTTTATGAACAATTAGAACGCACATACGAGCGCTGCCCCCGTCATGATATAAAAGTCGTGCTTGGCGACTTTAACGCCAGGATGGGCAAAGAAGGTGTTTTTGGCCCTACAGTGGGAAAGTTCAGCCTACACAATGAAACTTCTCCTAACGGACTGAGGCTGATTGACTTTGCCGGTGCTCGAAACATGGTCATATCCAGCACGAGTTTCATGCATAAAAAGATACATCAAGCTACATGGCTGTCTCCTGATCGAAATACTCGCAATCAGATCAGTCACGTTGTGATAGACGGACGGCATGCCTCCAGTGTTTTAGATGTGCGCACGATCCGAGGACCTAACATCGACTGGGACCATTATCTCGTTGCAGCCAAAATACGCACCCGGCTCAACGCGGCTAAAACCAAGGAACAAAAAACACAAGGAAAGCTAGACGTCGTAAAGGTTCAATCACAACAGACTGTCAATGATTTCGCAACTCGACCCTCACACCTGCTCTCTTAGAGCACAACTCATCCTGAAGGAATACAGGAGCAGTGGGAGCATATCTCCAAAGCACTTCGTACTGCCGCCGAGGAAAAAATTGGTTACCGGCGGCCACGAAAAAACAACTGGTACGATGAAGAATGCCGCGTTTCAACCGAAAGAAAATACGCCGCCTACAGGGCTACGTTAAAAGCGAGCGCGACAAGAGGAGTGTGTGAACGATATCGTGAGTTAAAAAGGGAAGCGAGACGCCTTTTCAGGAAGAAAAAAGCAGAAAGGCGTGAGTGCGAGGAGCTTGAGCTGCTAGCCACCAGGAATAACGCCCGAAAATTCTACCAAAAAATACGGCGACAGACGGAAGGTTTTAAGACCGGGGCAAACTCCTGTAGGAATGAAAACGGCGACCTTGTAACTGATATCCAGAGAGTGCTTAGATTATGGAGGGAATACTTCTCTGCTCTCCTAAATGGAGGCAGCAATTCACCGCGCAGAGATGAAGAACCCGAACCCACAATCGATGATGATGGAATATATGTCCCTCCGCACGATTATGACGAAGGTATAATAGCAATAACCAGATTGAAAAACAACAAGGCCGTGGGCGCTGATGAATTGCCTACGGAGCTATTCAAGTACGGCGGCGAGGAGTTGGTAAGGCGCATGCAGCAGCTTCTTAGCTAAATATACGCGGACGAGTGCATGCCGGACGGTTGGAATCTAAGTGTTCCTTGCCCATTCCACAAGAAGGGGGATACTGCAAAATGCACCAACTATCGTGGAATCAGCCTTCTTAATATCGCATATAAGGTCCTTTCAAGTGTATTGTGCGAAAGATTGAAGCCCACCGTGAACCGGCTGATTGGACCTTATCAGTGCGGCTTTAGACCTGGTAAATCTACCATCAACCAGATTTTCACAATGCGCCAAATCTTGGAAAAAACCCGTGAAAAGAGAATCGACACACATCACCTCTTCGTCGACTTTAAAGCCGCCTTCGATAGCACGAAAAGGAGCTGCCTATATGCCGCTATGTCTGAATTTGGTTTCCCCGCAAAACTTATACGGCTATGCAAAATGACGTTGAGCAACACCATCAGCTCAGTCAGAATTGGGAAGGACCTCTCCGAGCCGTTCGAAACTAAACGAGGTTTCAGACAGGGTGACCCCCTATCGTGCGATTTCTTTAATTTGATGCTGGAGAAAATTATACTAGCTGCAGAACTTAACCGCACTGGAACAATATACTATAAAAGCGTCCAATTACTGGCATATGCTTGATATCATCGGCCTAAATACCCGCGCTGTTAGTTCTGCTTGCTCCAAACTGGAGAAAAACCGGTAAAGATGGGTTTGATGGTGAATGAGGACAAAACGAAGTACCTGCTGTCATCCAGCAAAGAGTCAGCGCATACGCGCCTTGGCGACCACGCTACTGTTGGCAGCCATAATTTCGAAATAGTAAAATACTTCGTTTATTTGGGAACCAGCATCAACACTAGCAACAACATCAGCACTGAAATCCAGCGAAGAATCAATCTTGCCATTAAATGCTACTTTGGACTAGGTAGGCAATTTAAAAGTAAAGTCCTCTCTCGGCGAACGAAAATCATACTCTGCAAGTCAGTTATCGTACCCGTCCTGCTATATGTGGCAGAAGCATGGACCATGATAACAGCAGATGAAGCGGCTTTGGGAGTGTTCGAGAGAAAAGTTCTTCGAAAGATTTATGGACCTCTACGCGTTGGCGATGGCGAGTACTGAAGAAGATTTAATGATGAGCTGTACGAGCTATACGCAGACATCAACATAGTCCAACGAATTAAAACGCAGCGGCTGCGCTGGCTAGGCCATGTTATGCGAATGAAAGATGATGCTCCGGCCAAGAAAGTGTTTCTATCGGAACCCGCCTATGGAAGCAGAGGTAGAGGGCGGCCCCCACTCCGTTGGAAGGACCAGGTGGAAAACGATTTAAACTCCCTTGGTGTGACCAATTGGCGCCGGTTGGCGGTTAAGCGTTTAGACGGTTAAGCGCCAATTAAGTAAGTAAGTAATGTGTTTGTGCATTGCTTCTCCGCTGCTCGTATACGATCATATGTGTATACGCAATTATTGATTCGTTTATGTAGATACATAATGATTGATCTATGGATGTGCATGATATCACTATTTAGCATCGGCTTAGAGATGGCAGCACCCCTTAGTTTTGCTAATATTCGTAACAATATAAAATCAAACAATATGGAATCAAAAGTTTAAGATTTTAAGAGTTAAACATATAATAGTATTATTTAAAATACTTTTATATATACACTTTTTAAATTGCATTGCGTTGCTGACCAATTGTAAATAGGGGTGTAATCTATTCCAAATTTGTATGGCGTTAATATAGAAATGTTGATCTGAAAAAGCAGTGCCGTGTTCCATTTGATTAATACGGTTTCCTCTTTCTGACCTGAAGAAGTTTAGTTTTCGGTAAAGATAATCCGGTTGTCGCGTGTATATTATCCTATGCAAGTATATTAAGTTCTGCAGTTTAAAGGTTCTCGAAGGTAACACCAGAAACGAGTTTAGAATAATGAGATATTCTGTGAAATCGTCGTATGCCAAATATATATCTTGCAATACTATTAAAAGCTACATTTAATTTACGCCTACTGGTTGCGTCACAACTGGAAAACAAATCACAACCATATACATAGTAATGCCGGTATTAAATATGATTTAGCCAGAAGTATTCTGACTTCAAGTAGTATGAACCATTGGCTACACCACGAACTGCTTAACATCCCGTATATTTTGCCGGTTGTGATGATAATTTGATCATTCCAGTGAAGATGTTTATTAAATATGACACCAAAAATTTTTACTTTATCCACGTATACAATTTTAGACTCACCCAGAACTAAATCGGGAAAAGATGTTAAAACTTGTGTTTGTTTGGTGACCAATATATATTTGGATTTGCTTGGATTGAGACATAAACCGCTAATTGCAGCCCAGGTTCTTACACTGTCCAAGTCAACATTAATTTGGCGTACACAATCATCAATATCTGATGCTTTACAGCTTATATAGAGTTGTACAACGTCAGCGTACATTTGAACATTGCAGTGTTGTAACTGACTCGGAAGATCATTTACATAAGCAATATACAATTGAAATATTTAAATATATAAAACGAAATGTTTGTGGTTTGAATGTCTGAGCATCAATCTATTTATTAAACAAATTCTTTCTCTTTTATAGATACATTCTTAACCTACACATTCATATTTACCTTAATACTAAAAATATGTACATTTGTATTAACACTAATCATACATTTAATTTTTATACACGGTATGTATACATTTAGAATTGTAAGCATGGTATGCTTACCTGTAGATTTGTATGCATAGTCTGCATACATGTAGATTTGTATGCATAGTCTGCATGCATGTAGATTTGTATGCATGCTATGCTGATATGTAAATATGTATGCATTCGTCAACAAATCGATATTCTGTCTGGTTAATTCTCATGATTGGTTGTATGTAAATATTTTGGTGAGAAACTAAAATTGATAATAAGCAGAATTTATTATTTGTGAACAGACAAGAGTTTCATATTCGTCATTCCATTGATGTTAGGTAACCGCTGTTTTAGGTCAATAATTTGTATAATATTGTAATATGATTGAGCTGTTAAAAATGTATTGCATAGGAGTTCATGATGCGTAATGCCGCAAAATGTATTGCATAGGAGGGCATAGACGCTTAATGCTACACCATCCGCCTTAGAAAATGAGGATTATATAATTGTTTTGTGAACAAATATATAAAAATCTTTGTTTGCATTTAGATGATTTTTATATTTTACTGTAACTTAATATTGTATTGAAAGAGTTTTTGGATTTAATTTCTGATTTGCTGACCGTCATACTTTTATTATTTGCAACTTACATATATTCTTTTTATACCTTTCATGAAAATGAAATGGTATATTAATTTCGTCACGAAACCCAAAATTGTAAGTCCTTAAAGGAAAATAGATAGACCCAACATTAAGTATATCGAAATAATCAGGTTGAAGAGCTGAGTTGATTTAGCCATGTCCGTCTGTCCGTCTGTCTGTTTGTATGCAAACTAGTCCCTCAATTTTTGAGATATCTTGATAAAATTTGGTGAGCGGGTGTATTTGGGTGTCCGATTAGACATTTGTCGGAACCGGCCGGATCGGACCACTATAGCATATATCCTCCATACAACCGATTTTTCAGAAAAAGAAGATTTTTGACATATCTTACTCAATTTAACAGATTGAAGCTTCAAACTGCACCATATAATTTCGTATATTGCATATATTGTTGCCTGAAAAAATTGATGAGATCGGTCGTATATATAGTATATATCCCCCACAACCAATTGTTCAGATAAGAAACTTTTCGTAATTACTGCCCTATTTTAAGAGCTAGAGGCTTCAAATTTCAACGAATTCTTACGTATATAGCATATATTGTTGTCTGAAAATATCATAAAGATCGGTGGTATATATAGTATATATATGGTGGTATATATAGTATATATATATAGTATATATATATATATATTTTCGCAATTTTAGCCCCATTTTAGCAGCTAGAAGCTTCAAATTTCACCGAATGCTTACGTATATGGCATATATTGCTGTCTGAAAAAATCATAGAGATCGGTGATATATATAATATATATATGATATATATATTTTTTTTGCAATTTCGGCCCCATTTTACCAGCTAGAAGCTTCAAATTTCACCAAATGCTTACGTGTATAGCATATATTGTTGTCTGAAAAATCATTGAGATCGGTGGTATATATAGTATATATCTCATACAACCGATTGTTCAGATAAGATATTTCATCAAATAGTTACGTTTACGTCATATATTGTTGAAATACGTGATTCGTAGTCATAGATTTTACACGCAGACCACAAAAAACCTGAAACTTTGCATCCTCACACAAAGTACCTACCTATTTTTTATTTTATATTTATCTTAAAAATCGTTTAGGTATGTAGATCTGTTCATTATATATTTCTTATCTTATACATCCGATTATTCGGAGATTACGAACGGCATAAGATTATTTTTCAGCCCCATTCATGAAAGGTATGAAGTCTTCGGCACAGCCGAAGACAGTCCGGTCCTTACTTGTTTTCTTTTGTTTTTGTACAAGTCCCCTTTTTTTCAAAATTTTCAATTTAACGATTATTTTACAGATAAAGAATTTTTTAAATTTGTTTTACACAGCCGGTCTTTAAGAGCGTCGACTCACTTAAAAATCGGCATGTTCTTACAAATCGAGTAAATTGGAATGATTATTTGTTTTAATTTAACAAAAGTTATTTTAAATGGGTTTAAGTCTATTCTTATGGACTATTATTTCTTTTGTTTTGTTTATACTATCTCTATTTTCTAAATTATACCGCACTACTTTCTTATAGAAATTTTTCTATGTATATGATTTACCATAAAAAAATTTTTTTGTTTATCTATCTACCGAGGGTTAGAGTAAAGTATTTTCCTAATATGTAAAAATATGATCTTATGAGACCTAGGCAATAAATGATTTAATTTATTTTATTTCATTAAACTAATTTCGCATATTATTCAAGTCTTTTTTCTTTTGATATTTTTTTTTTTCTCATAATAAGATGAATTTGTAATAGATTGTATAGACAATAGATAAGTTGCTGATGGAAGAGCGGGGTAGCTATGTATTGATAGTAGTGGAAGGTACAGTGGGTGCAAAACAGAATTTGCGTATTTTTAAATGTTCTTTTTATATTCTCAATAATTTCATATTTTCCAGCAATTTCTTTGATCTTATTTGTCATGCGATTTCTGCGGCGGCCACCAGGACAGAATCGTCATGACTTTTATGAAGAATTATTTTTATTTTTATTCCGGGATTTGTCACATGCACAACCTCTTTGGTTAATGCATCTATTTGATCTTAGAGAACTATCAATTATTATTTTACGTTTGCCTACTCGAGTAAATAATCAATCATTTTCCACCCATTTGTCCCTCAGGACAACTGTGTTTTTCTTATAAATACCAAGTCCTGTATTGGCGGCATTCGCACAACGTGTGTACAGCATGATAAGTAATTGTCCTAAGTCAATTTTATCATCTACAATCAGGTATCTTGTATTTCCTACGCTACCATTTTTCTATCCTAAGATGAAAACGAGAGCGACATGTCTTATTGCTGCAAATTTATATAGCGCTTCACTTATATTTTTATAGGTTCTCTTTGTGACTTTTCTTCATTTTTTCTTTTGTTGTTATGGGCTGGTTGAAAAATATGTATATTTTTTTTTGTTAGGTTTTGCTTCCTTCCACTGTCCTAGAATTTCCCATTGCTTCCTGACCATCTTTGTCAGGAACATTCAACGGAATTATACGAATTTTGATTTGCTGTTCGCTTTAGGCAGGGTTGCCTTTATTGTCGATTGTGACATTTTTAAGACTTACTATTTGGGATTTTACTTTAATTGTTTATTGCTCTTCCTCAGCTTTGAGTTTAGAAACTTGGGTATGAGGAAAAAGGGATATTAGACGCGCTGTTGCACGTTATTCATTTGCCTATATTTAAATTTCATATAGGTTTTAAGTATAGCTGCTATCGTTATGATTAATAGCACGATAACGCAGATTAAAACTGCTAGCCAACCATCTGGGATGTTTGGGGCAGCTTTTGTTTCTGATTCAGCTGGTGGTTCATATTTTGCTATCCTGTTCTCTGATGTTTCAGAGTTTCCTTTTCCTACCTCGTAGCCAGCTATGGCTATCATAATGCCTTGGGCTATTTTTGTCCACCAAGACATTTTGAAAGTTAATAAGATGATAGATATTTTGTTTTATAACTTTTTATTTTGTCAAAATTGTTGATTAAAAATATTTTTATTTAAAAAAAAATATTTTAATATTCCAAAAAAAAAATTGTTTTTATACTAACTTAGTGTAGTTTATAATATATTTGAAAATATTTTTATATATTCGTATTAAACAATATTTTATTATATACTTTTTTTTTCGGATGCTACTCAACATTTGGAATTTTCGGGGAACCCTCTCCTTATCATACGCAGTATTTCTTCCACCCTGGAAGTGGGGTTTATAATGTCCTCTATCTATAATATACCTATTATCTTCCACAATTTCTTTAAGCCTTCTAATTCTTTTTGTAGGTCCCTAGTGTGTCGGGTATTTTCGTCCCACCAATAGAGAGGAATGTCTGAGGAATCTCTTTGCATTTTTATTTATTATTAACAGAGTAATTTTATTTTTAAACCTTATAGAAATGTCCTATGGGCTTTCTCCAAAGGAAAGGTGAAACTGTCTGAAGTTAACTAACTATTTTAAAGAAGTGTCCTAAACATTCCAATTTACTTGAATAGTTTTCCTTATTAACATTATTGTATAAAATTCGTTTCTAAAAATTTTTTGTTTTTCATAAAAAAAAATTATTTCTAAAGTTAATATTTTTAACATTCGTATTTTTCTTAAAATTGCAAATAAATTTTTTCAAAGTTTAACATATATATCTTCCTACACACTTTTCTTTAAATTTTGACAAAGTAGCTTTATATTTTTTCGATTAATTACGAGTCCTATTTAAAAAAAACATTCCTAAGCAAAAACTTTCATTTTTGCTCATAGTTTAGCGTCCATAAAGGCCGCCCAATTTGTTTCTAAATATACTTATATAAGCCGCTTTACGCCAATCATGATGCCAGTTTAAATCGTAGTGCAAAGTTGTATACCGTAGTCGAGTTGAAATATTATTCCACTTCTTCTATGCGCAATCAGCTGCGTCCAAATTTGTGTGTCGCCAGTTTGATTGAAATGTCATTCCACTTCTTCTATGCGCAATCAGCTGCGTCCAAATTTGTGTGTCGCCAATTTGATTGAAATGTTTTTTAAAAAACGTAATATCCGTTCATGCTCCTTGTCCAAGTAAAATTTTCGCCAGTGTTCTTCATCTAGTATTCGCCAGTGCTCTTGATTAGTGTAAAAATTATATTGCTAGGACTTTTTTTTAGTCCTCTTTGGCACTAATGTGTGCCCATTAAATTTTGACTAACATATTTAATATTTTAATATTTGACTAAAAACTTGGCAGGATATCTGTTCAGCAAGATCTAGCGAATTTTGCTTAATGAGCAAATTTTCAGCTAATTGAGATCAGGCTGGCAGGATCGCCATGAAATATTTAAATTTATAAAACGAAATGTTTGTGGTTTGAATGTCTGAACATCAATCTATTTATTAAAAAAATTCTTTCTTTTTTATAGATACATTCTTAACCTACACATTCATAATTACCTTAATACTAAAAATATGTACATTTGTATTAACACTAATCATACATGTAAATTTGTATACACGGTATGTATACATGTAGATTTGTAAGCGTGGTATGCTTACCTGTAGATTTGTATGCGTAGTCTGCATACATGTAGATTTGTATGCACGCTATGCATATATGTAGATTTGTATGCATGCTATGCAGATATGTAAATATGTATGCATTCGTCAGCAAATCGATATTCTGTCTGGTTAATTCTCATGATTGGTTGTATGTAAATATTTTGGTGAGAAACTAAAATTGATAATAAGCAGAATTTATTATTTGTGAACAGACAAGAGTTTCATATTCGGCATTCCATTGATGTTAGGTAACCGCTGTTTTAGGTCAATAATTTGTATAATATTGTAATATGATTGAGCTGTTAAAAATGTATTGCATAGGAGTTCATGATGCGTAATGCTGCAAAATGTATTGCATAGGTGGGCATAGACGCTTAATGCTACACAATAATGGACCTAAAATAGATCCTTGAGGTACACCTCTTGTCAAGTCGAGACTACTAGACATTTTATCACCATGGAAAACCGATTGTGATATGCCTCTTAAACAAGAAGTCACCAGTTTCGCAACTGTAGGCGAAAAATTAAGTAATTTGATTAATTATAATATCAGAATTTCATAATTAACGGTATCAAAATCCTTTGATCCTCCCAGCAGCTCCTTGCAGAGGGACTGCTCCATATTCTCTTGCTCCGGGAATGTATCGAATCCACTCCGGGTCCGTCTCCTGAAAAGAATCTTTTTAGGACGGTCATACTCTTGTCAGTGTGTCTCGTGTAAGGGATGGTTGCATCGGACAGGTTGTTCTGGGCTGGATCACAAAACCAGACGTCCACGTAACTTCTATAAATCTTTTGTGGCTCCTTGCTGTTCACGGTCAAGGGCGTTCCGTAGTCTACCCCTTAGTGCGCACCCACTACCTTCCAGCAGCCCCGCTGCTCAGCAAGCCACAACAAGTACCCGCTGCTGCTCCCGCCCCACGGCGCTACCAACTCATACGGCTGCTCCCAATCACACCTACAATCCCCGTAGTAGAGTCGGAAGCAATGTCGAGCAGCAGCCCCTGCTCCCGTCTTCTCTCCCCCTCTTTTCCAGCAGCAATCGTGTATATCAGGGAAACAGATTCTTAGTCCCTACCTCCTTTTGCACCGTTTGCCAGCACAGAATATATATGTTTGCGACATCCGCTCAATGCAGCTCCTGCCTTGGACGGTGCCACTTTCCTAGATGTTCTGGTCCCCGCGACGGCAACACGCCGACGGGTTACATAACGCCATGTTGGCAGGCCGCAAACCCAAACACACCGGGTACCCCAGTGTTTACCCAAGGACGTCCAGTCCCAGAGCCACAACAGCAGTTGCGTCCTAGCCTTTCACAATCCAGGCGTAGTCACCCGTCACTTACCCCCAGAGTGACGACGTCTCCCCCGTTGCACTTCAGAATTCTGCAGTTAAACTCTAATGGATTAACTGGGAAGATCACGAAGATAGTCGATTTCATGAAGCGGCACAACATCCGCATTGCTGCGATTCAAGAGACTAAACTCACTGCAATATCTGCTCTGCACAACTGTTCTGGGTATAATGTCCACAGAAAAGATCGCGAGAGCGAAAATGGAGGCGATCTCGCGTTTATCATACACCACTCAGTGCAATATCATATATTTGATCCCGACATCAGCCGCAGGGACAATGTCTTAGAACGACAAGGCTTATCTGTTCGGTCAGGCGATGCAAACCTAGAAATTATCAACATCTACATCCCTCCTGCCACCTGTTGCCCCAGTGGATATCGCGCTAATATCAGCGCCTTACTCACTGGCAATAATCGCATTATCTTGGGAGATTTCAATGCCCATCACGATCTATGGCATTCAAACTTGCAGGCAGACAGTAGGGCTGAGATGTTGGCGGATAAAATAGAAGAAACTACGTTCTGCACAATAAACGGAGACGCCCCGACACGTATGATAGGAAGCTGTCACAGTTCGCCGGATATATCAATCGCAAGCGCAGGACTCGTAAACTGCGTCAACTGGCAGCCGATGGTAACATTGGCATCTGATGACCTGCTAATATTTATTTCGCTCGAGCGTACCGCCGACTTCATCGTCACAGAAAAACGCACTTTCATAAACTTCATAAAATGAAAGTGGGACGAATACAAATCCTTTACAGACAACCGCTTTGCTGCCCTCCCTATACCTACTGATGCTCGCCAAGGGGACCGTGCTTTCCGCAAGATCATTGAATCCGCCTCGGCTCGCTTCATTCCCGCCGATAGAAAAAATTTAGCAAATTTAGCGAGAGAACGTGACCTTATAAGACAGCTCTATCCCTGCGACCCCCAAATAAGGGATATAAACCAACGCATCAGAATGCTTGTGGATGAACACATGCGGGCGAAATGAGAGGAGCACCTAAGCGGTTGTAACCTCTCTGCCGGTGTAGGTAAACTTTGGTCTACCGTAAAGTCCCTATCGAATCCGTCTAAGCACAATGACAAAATTTCCATCGCCTTGCTGTCGGATGCGAAAAAATGCGCGAGCGCTTTCTGCCGACAATATATAATGCATTCTACGGTCGACAAAGATAGACGGAGGGCCAACAGACGCGCACATAAACATAAATTCAGCGCATCTCCAATTACCATCAATGCCAAAGAGGTTGAGGACGCCATCGGTCATGCTAAACCATCCAAGGCAGTGGGCCCAGACGACATAGCCATGCTGATGCTTAAAAGCCTAGGGAAAGAGGGTTTCAAATATTTAGTACACGTCTTCAACCTGTCTCTTTCCACCTTTATCATACCCGAAGAATGGAAAATGGCTAAGGTGGTCCCGCTACTAAAGCCTGGGAAACCAGCTAACATAGGAGAGTCATATCGCCCGATACATCTCCTATCGCTAGTAGGCAAGACGCTTGAAGCCACCACACCTCTACTTCAAAGCAAATTTGCAGCTAGCCTGTTCAGCATGGCTTTAGAAAACTCATAGCACCACCACCTCGCTAAATGCCATTAGCACCCAGATAAATTGCGGTTTAAATCCAAACCCCCACCATAGAATAGTACTCGTTGCGCTAGACCTATCAAAAGCTTTTGATATGGTCAACCATGGCACATTACTGCAAGACCTGGAAGGGTCTACCCTTCCCCCATGTCTTAAAAGTTGGACCGCAAATTATCTGGGTGGTCAGCAGGCATCGGTGCAATTTAAATACGAATCATCTAAACCAAGAAGAATTAGACAAGGGGTGCCACAGGGTGGTATCCTATCCCCACTTTTGTTTAATTTATACATATCTAAGCTACCTTCGCCACCAGAAGGCGTTACTATCGTTTCCTACGCCGATGACTGCAAGGCCCAGGCCCACAGATCGATGAGCTTTGCAACAGAATAAATGGCTACCTCCCTGATCTCTCCAGTTTTTCCGCGATCTTATTTACAACATGGTCGTCCCAAATGTTGACCATTTTGAACATCCACGTCGATGGCACTACGCTACCGACTGTCCTACAGCCCAAAATCTTGGGTGTGACGTTTGATCAAGATCCACATTTTGGTGAGCGTGCAGTCGCAATTGTACCGAAAATCCAGAGCCGTAATAAAATCCTCAAATCTCTTGCCGGCAGTACTTGGGGAATAGATAAAGAAACGCTCATTACCACTTACAAAGCAATTGGCCAGCCGATTGCATGCCACGCGTCCCCGATATGGATAAGACCCCTCAATGGAAGAAGATACAGGCCTGCCAAAATACTGCCCTCAGAACTACCACGGGTTGTCTTCTTATGTCCCCAGAACACCATCTATATAATGAGGCGAGAATACTCCCCATCAGGTAGAGAAATGAGATGCTAACCAAACAGTTCCTGTTGAATACCCAGAAACCTGGGCATCCCAACAGACAACTGATTGATGAGCCAACACTGCCCAGGGGCTTAAGGAGTCATCTCCGTAAGCATTATGAGGAAATACGGCACCTGAGAACTCAGCCGAACCATAAACAGGCGTCGGACCTTTATGCAAGTAATTGCCCGGTGAATCCAATACTCAAAGAACAGTACCCAAAACTTGCGAAGAGGAACGCATACTCCCCAGGGAAACGCGAGTCACTCTAGCTCAACTTCGATCTGGATACTGTAACAGGTTAAACTCTTACCTATCCAGAATCAACCCCGACATACAAAATGTATGCCCCGCTTGCAATGACACCAACCATCTCTTTAATTGTAATATGGAACCAACGCCTCTAAAACCCCTCTCATTATGATCCTCCCCAGTTGAAACTGCAAGTTTCCTTGGACTCCCGTTAGAGGACATTGATGACAATTTGTGATTGGTCGCACCTATTGGATGGGGCGAAGCACTGCTACAACTAAAACAGCAACCCGCTCAAGGTCATTGGTGTTAGCCTCTGTATCCTCTTTGCTTCTTTTAAACGAAAATTATTTCAGAATAGAACCATATGTATATTTATTATTGCGCAGCCTTGTAACACTATTAAGCACACAAAACAAACAACAACAGCATTTCAAATGTACAGCTGGGTATGTAATGTGCGGTTTCACCCGAACTTAGACGTCCTTACTTGATAATACTCATTTCAAAAAAATACTTCGTTTTTTTACTAATTATTTTCAAAAATTGTCTTTGCTGATTTATTTTACCAGTTCTAAATAAAAAAGTTGTTTTTCGTATTCTTTTTTATCAAACTTCTGTACTAGTTTTAATTAAATCAAGTTTTTATCAAAATGTTTTTTTATTTTTCTAACAGAGTGTATTAATTTTGTCCGCACAAAGGTACCCCGTAACGGCATAAACTAATCGAGATAGATATAGACTTCCATATATCAAAATGATCTGGGCGAAAAAAGAAATTCATTTAGCCATGTCCGTCCGTCCGTCTGTCCGTTAACCCGATAACTTGAGTAAATTTTGAGGTATCTTATTGAAATTTGGTATATAAGTTCCCGGGCACTCATCTCAGATCGCTATTTAAAATGAACGATATCGGACTATAACCACGCCCACTTTTTCGATATCGAAAATTTCGAAAAACCGAAAAGTGCGATAATTCATTACCAAAGACGGGTAAAGCGATGAAACTTGGTAGGTGAGTTGAAATTATGACGCAGAAGAGAAAATTTGTAAAATTTTGGACAATGGGCGTGGCACCGCCCACTTTTAAAAGAAGGTAATTTAAAAGTTTTGCATGCTGTAAAGTGGAAGTCGTTTATGGTGAAATTTGGCAGGAACGTTACTCCTATTACTATATGTATGCTTAATAAAAATTAGCAAAATCGGAGAACAACCACGCCCAATTAAAAAAAATTTTTTTAAGTCAAATTTTAACAAAAAATTTAATATCTTTACAGTATATAAGTAAATTATGTCAACATTCAACTCCAGTAATGATATGGTGCAACAAAATACAAAAATAAAAGAAAATTTCAAAATGGGCTTGGCTCCGCCCTTTTTCATCTAATTTGTCTAGGATACTTTTAATACCATAAGTCGAACAAAAATTTACCAATCCTTGTGAAATTTGGTAGGAGCTTAGATTCTAGGACGATAACTGTTTTCTGTGAAAAAGGACGAAATCGGTTGAAGCCACGCCCAGTTTTAATACACAGTCGACTGTCTGTCCTTCCGCTCGGCCGTTAACACGATAATTTGAGCAAAAATCAAATTATCTTTACTAACCTCAGTTCACGTACTTATCCGAACTCACTTTGTATTGGTATAAAAAATGGCCGAAATCCGACTATGACCACGCCCACTTTTTCGATATAGAAAATTATGAAAAATTAAAAAAATGGCACAGTTCTATACCAAATACGAAGAAAGTGATGAAACATGGTAATTGGATTGGCTTATTGACGCAAAATATAACTTTAGAAAAAAACTTTGTAAAACGAGTGTGACACCTACCATATTAAGTAGAAGAAAATGAAAAAGTTCTGCAGGGCGAAATGAAAAGCCCTTGAAATCTTGGCAGGAATACTGTTCGTGGTATTACATATATAAATAAATTAGCGGTACCCGACAGATGATTTTCTGGGTCACCCTGGTCCACATTTAGGTCGATATCTCGAAAACGCCTTCACATATACAACTACCACCACCCCCTTTTAAAACCCTCATTAATACCTTTAATTTGATACCCATATCGTACAAACACTTTATAGAGTCACCCCTGGTCTACCTTTATGGCGATGTCTCAAAAAGGCGTCCTATAGAACTAAGGCCCACTATAGAACTAAGGCCCACTTCCCTTTTAAAATACTCATTAACACCTTTCATTTGATACCAATATCGTAAAAAGAAATTCTAGAGTCACCCCTGATCCACCTTTATGGCGATTTCTTGAAAAGGCGTCCACCTATAGAACTAATACCCACGCCCTTTTAAAATACTCATTAACACCTTTCATTTGATACCCATATCGTACAAACAAATTCTAGAGTCACCCCTGGTCCACCTTTATGTTGATACCTCGAAAAGACATACACCTATAGAACTAAGGCCCACTCCCTTTTAAAATACTTATTAACAACTTTCATTTGATACCCATGTCGTACAAACAAATTCTAGAGTCACCCCTGGTCCACCTTTATGGCAATATCTCGAAAAGGCATCCACCTATAGTACTAAGGCCCACTTCCTTTTAAAATACTCATTAACACCTTTCATTTGATACCCATATCGTAAAAACAAATTCTAGAGTCAGCCCTGGTCTACGTTTATGGCGATATCCCTAAATGGCGTCCACCTATAGAACTATGGCCCACTCCCTCTTAAAATACTCTTTAATACCTTCCATTTGATACATATGTCATACAAACATATTCCAGGGTTACCCTAGATTCATTTTCTTACATGGTGATTTTCCCTTATTTTGTTTCCATAGCTCTCAGCTGAGTATGTAATGTTACACCCGAACTTAGCCTTTTTTACTTGTTAATACTAGTATTAAACCAAGGCTTACTGCACCGATTAACTAATTTAGTTTTTAAGGGGACATAGGAATCAAACAGCCAGCCGATTTTATCTTGACCTTTAATAAACTTCGAAAAATGCAGGTCAAATGCAGGACGAACGTAATCACAATTTTACATGTCATTCAAATATCACATATAAACATATTTATAACAACATTTTCTCTTCCCAAATTTAGAATTCGTTTGGGTTCATACAAGAGTCCCTAACCCAGACCAGAGTATTGAAGACGCTTACAAGCGTGCTCTAAATGACCAACAGATTTCCACAATTGAGCTCGAATTGATCAGTCATGAGCGTTGCCAAGGTTATGAAAGAAGGGAAACAGTCAGTCGCACAGCAAGCAGAGTATCGGGAAGACGAAGTGTTAGATAATTTCGATTAATAAGTATATACTTTACATACTTTTTGTACATATATTATGACCATCCAGTTATCATAATAAATTGTCAAACATTTTATTAGAATAGTGAAAATTTGTCTCGTTCTTGTAATTGAATCTAAATACCAAATATAGACAAGTTAATATTTTTGCAATAAGTTATGGGCCTGCGTTGTGAAATTTTTTTATTTTGTAATTTGTTTGTTCGGTAATTATATTAATATTTTACGATATGGCTGAATGGGCTATTACGAAATTGTATCGCGATAACTACGAGCTGTAGAAATATAGAAAGCAGCTTATTTTGAAGAAGGAAAAGGTTTGGGATGTCATTGAAGCAGAGAGACACGGATGCTACAATCATTATTGGATTGGGGGTTGAAGGTACGGAAATGTTTCGGATACGCAGCTGTAGGTATGGAAAAGATACTTGGGCTGTCTTGCGAGAATATCATGAGAAAGCAACGTTGAGCAATAAGGTGAAGTTGATGCGTTCAAACTGTAATTTAAAGCTACAACCTGGTGATGATATTGAAAAACAAATTGATTGATTTATTGATATTCGCACATTTAAAATTGAAAATGCTAAGGTGCTTGTCTGCAGGTTTATATAATATTGTAACGAATTTACTGAAATTCCGCTTATTTGCAACCTTCTACTAACGTTCGTATCGCTAAACTATTGAATAAATAACTCCAATATTCAATAATGCAAAATGGTCTTTATTGAAGTACTTCACAAAAACACTTATACTTCGCAGCCAATAGCTTGCTCAAATCAAACTGATTACTGCTTACTCAGTGTACAGCTCCGTTGCTGCACTTCTTGGGGATGCAGGGTCTGATGTGGTACTGGTGATGATGTTGAGGCGTTGTATATTTTTTCTGCTTTAACCTTGTGCGTTATTAAAACACAGTAGAATTTATCCACACTCGCACAAAACTATCTATTTAATTATATACGAATATGTAATTTCACATTGTATGCTATGTGTACATAATTTTCCGAAAGGAACTTAATGCAATTAAAATAAAAATTTTCAAATACTTATAAGATTATTGGGTTTTGTTTGCAAAAAAAAGCGATAAAAAAGCACACCAGGTGATACGCAAAATATATAGATGTTGATAAACTTGTGTCGTAGAGCGCGAACAATCCAAATCCGAGTTTTCCAAAATTATGTGCAAAAAAGATGTGAAGAAGAAAAATGTCAACATGATTGGTTGACAGCTGATGCTCGTTCAGGCGAGCGAGTAGCGCACGCGTTGCCAACCACGCATTTAAAGTGTTGGGTGCGTTACCGTGGTGTGGTGATTAGGGTTATTAATTCAAAGGGTACAAATTCAGTAAAAGGTGCGTGCGCGAATCGCTCGCTTGAACATCTTGCCCCGCCTAGCCGCGTTAGCCGGCTAATGTCAATCTGAGCTGCTCCAGCGCCCTGATGGCCTCGTTCATGAGGATATTTGCCACCTTGCCTCGGTGTGAAGCCGGCTGAAGGCCTGCTGCTGAGCACCGAACGGTCCGTGCTTTTGGGATCGTGACTGTGGTAGGATTGTAACGACTGTTGACGGCTTGTTGTTGTGGGCGTTGGCGGCGAGAGTTAGAGCGCGGTGCCGGTGTCGGAGGCACTTGAGGCGTTGGTGCGGCGTGGCTCGATGGTGTTGGTGGTGTTGGGGCCCGGTGGAGCATGGTGTGGTGTGGAAGGGCAGAAATGCGGCACGTACACTCGCTCGTCGCGTGTGATAGCGCCAGATAATTGGTACAATACCCACGGGCTCGTGCTAGGAGGTACCGCTGCGACGGCTGCATGCCCCGAAAGAGTGGGCAAGTACGCAGCGCATGATGGCGAGCGCATACGCGACATTGCATGAAATTATTGTTGGAGTTGTTGTTTTGGCGCTCGGCGTGATTGCTAGCCACCACCACCTGAGAGCGTATCGACGTTCTTGGCCTTGGAGTTGGTGTTACATCCATGTTCGCCTGAAACGAGTCGTATTCATATGACTTTAGTGCGGGGTATATTCATGATTGTAACTATGAGATGGAGCGGGATTTTAATTGTTGTTTTTGGGATTAGGCGGATACGGTGATTTGACGGGATAAGTCTTTAGGACTCAGCGGTCTTGTGAGTGGGGTGGTAACGAAAATCTACACGGTCGCTTGGGGGCTGGGCGGACGAACCGCCGGAGGCAGAAAAATAGTTTTACTATCGGCCGTGTGAGAATGCCGGATTGGGCGCGCACCTCGACGACACGAATGTGGCCATCCGGGCCGGGGCGTTCTCGTTCGATGCGTCCGAGGCGCCATTCGGTGGAAGGAAGTGTATCGTCCTTGATGAGGACACACTCCCCGACTTTTGGCTCAATGCGGGTGTCTTTCCAACGATACCGTTTGTGGAGGTCCTTGAGGTAATCCTCCTTCCATCGTCGACTAAACTGGTGATGGATCACCTTGACCTTTTCCCATCGGTTGAGCAGAGATAGGTTCTCATGGTCGGGTTCAGGAATCGCTAATAAGGGGACTGACTTCTTGAGGTGGGTTTTAAAACTTTTGACCGCAGCTTCCCATAAGCCGCCCATATGAGGAGCGCTGGGGGGTATAAACTTCCATTTTATGCCTTGAGCCGCGTATTTTTTGACGATTTCTTCGGATACTTCGTTGGAGAAGGTCACAAATTCCTTTTCCGTAGCTCTTTTGGCACCTATAAAGGTTATGCCATTATCGCTCAACATAGTTGCGGGATAGCCTCGACGTCCGACAAAATGGGCAAATGCAGCCAGAAAGGCCTCAGAGGTGAGATTTGAGCACAACTCGAGATGTACCGCTTTTTTCGTGAAGCAAACAAAAACGGCCACTTAACCCTTCACGAGGGTAGGCGATCTTAGCATGGATGCTTTTATCAAAAAAGAGCCGGCAAAATCAACCCCCGTTGTGGTGAAGGGGGGGAGCGAAAGTGCATCGTGTGGGTGGCAAGGCTGCCATTATTTGGGAGCGCATTTGCTGCTTGTGGACGGTGCATGTTTTACATTGAAAAATGCATTTTTTGATGAGTGGCTTGAGCCGAGGAATGTAAAGTTCTTGTCTAATCGTTTGCTGCATGAGGCGGACTTCGGCGTGCAAGAAAAGTTCATGCAGGAATCGTAGGAAAAGTGCAGCATATCGGAATTTTTCCGGGATAATAATGGGGTGGCTTTCGTTGTAGATTAGTGTTGAGTCAACTAGGCGACCGCGGACTCGGAGCAATCCATCTTCATCCAAATATGGATTAAGGGTGAAAAGGGGGCTCCGTTTGTCGATAGGCTTCGAAGCTAACAACGATGCCTTTTCCTTGGGGAAATATCGCGACTGGTTTAAGGCGATTAGCTTGATTTTCGTGTTTCGGAAGTCGTCGTGGGTAAGGGTTAACGGGGAAGTTGGTATGTGGCCCGCGCGGGTTTTAAGGGTGCGTATGAAGCGCAACACGTGAGTTAAAACTCTCAGGGCACGCGGAAATGAGGAAAATCTATCCAGAATATCGGGTTCTTCTTCGCTGGCATGTAATGTTTCGATTCGGCGGACTTCGGGTGGACTTACGGAGGGGCGGCGCAAGTCTTTGGGCCATGATTCCGGGGGACTGATGAGCCTTTCTGGGCCTTTCCACCACAGGGAGGAAGCTGCCAAATCAAGAGGTTTGCATCCTCTTGTGCCCATTTCGGCGGGGTTTTCGGAACTGCGTACATGTCGCCAAGTGCCGTTTCCAACCCGATCGATTATTTGCGCGGTTCGATTTGCTACGAAAGTTCTCCATGTATAGGGGGGCTTTTCTATCCATGCGAGCGCTATTTCGGAGTCCGACCACAGCGTCAAGGTATGCGGACTGAGATTGAGTTGGGATTGAACGACGAAGAATAGCTTCGCTAGGAGCAGAGCTCCACACAATTCCAGCCGTGGCAAGCTAGTGGATTTTAGGGGTGCCACTTTGCTTTTAGAGGCTAGGAGATGAGAGGTTATGTTTTGTCCTACCGTCGTTCGGATATAAATGCTGGTGCAATAAGCTTTCTCCGACGCGTCGCAAAAGCCATGCAGTTCCGTGGGTTGATCAGGGGAGTAATTGACCCAACGAGGAATTTGAATCCCGGTTATGGCGTGGAGGTTATGTGCGAACTGCGTCCACTTTGCGAGGTGGAGGGGTTTCGCCTGTTCGTCCCAGTCAGTTCCATCAAGCCACAGCTCTTGCAAGAGAATTTTGGCTTGAATCACTATCGGCGTTAGCCATCCTGCGGGGTCGAAAAGTTTTGCGACGGAGGAGAGAATTTGTCGCTTTGTGCTCGCGGTGGTTACTGGGATGGATTCAACGGTGTACGAAAATGAGTCCTTTATGGCATTCCATTGAATCCCGAGCGTTTTCGTCGTACTTACTTTTTCGAATTCGAGAAACTGGGAATCCAGCAAGTCTGCTGTGGGAATAGTTTCAATTATTTCAGGATGGTTTGCCGTGATTTTTCTAAGGGGGAAGCCTGCTGACGTAAGGGCTTGCCTGACTTGCGAGAGGGACTCTGCAGCTGAGAGGATGGAGTGCCCGCCAGAAAGTATGTCGTCTACATATGTCTCGTCTTTTAATATCTGAGATGCTTTAGGGATGGTCTTACTGACGTATTTAGAGAGCTCGTGCAGGGTACGTATTGCAAGGTAGGGAGCGCAATTAAGACCGAATGTGACGGTTTTAAGCTTAAAATCTTGAATTGGACCATTTGGGGCTGAGCGAAAAATAATTTTTTGGTAATCTTGGCCCTCATGTAAGAGAATTTGGCGGTACATTTTTTCTACATCGCCGTTGAAAACAAATTGGTACGTGCGCCACTTGAGTATTAATAGCATCAAATCGGGTTGTAGGGTGGGACCGGTATAGAGAACATCATTCAGAGAATTACCGGAAGTTGATTTCTTTGATCCATTAAAGACCACACGTACCTTGGTAGTTCTTTTTTCAGGCTTTATAACCGCGTGATGGGGTAGGTAGAACGACAAGTATTTGTTGTCTGAGCATTTTTCGTAGGAAGTGGTTTCTTCCATATGACCTAGGGTGAGATATTCTATTAAGACTTGGTCATATTGGGATTTAAGCCCGCCTTTTTTGAGAAGATTTCTCTCCATGCTAAGAAATTGCTGGAGAGCTGAGGTTCGGGATCTACCTAAGGCTACCTGTTCTGGGAAACTGCGTCTAAAGGGGAGTCGCACTACATAGCGACCGTCATCTCTGCGAGTGGTGGTGGGCTGGTACAATTCTTCGCATATAGTGTCTTCAGCATTAAGATACTTGGGGGTGGATACTTCTTCCAGTTCCCAGAATTTTCTGAGCTGCGAATCGAGGGAGTTCGATACTTCCTAAACCTGGGTTGAGAACGAAATTACTTTGCTAGGGACTTGACCACTAAGGATCCAGCCAAATATGGTGTTTTGCGCTAGTAGGTTCGGGGAGATTTTTTTTTAACACCTTCTAGCATCATCTGCGGGATAAGGTCACTACCAATGACTAAGTCAATCTGGGATGGAGAGTGGCAGTTTGCATCTGCGAGGGTTAGATGCGCCCATTTTTCACGCTGTCCTTGGGTGGGATTAAATTTGGGTAACACCTTGGTTAACTGGGGTAGGACAATAGCTTTTGCTTGGATCCTTGTGGTCAAATAGTTTGAGACTAGAGTTAGAGAGCATAGTTTGTTCGATGTTTGAACTACTCTTCCACCCATGCCTGATATTTCGAAATTAGATGCTCGGCATGGTAGGCGCAGTTTTATTTGAGCTTTGGAGGAGATAAAGCTCCGTTCTGACCCTTGGTCAATTAGGGCTCTGAGTTTGAAGAGTTCACCTCGGTGTTCTACTGAGACGATTGCCGTCGGGAGTAGTACTTTACTTTCATTGTCCGAGTAGAAAGATTGTACGTGGGCATTTTTTGAACACGTGGGTTGATCGCGGTTGTCTTCCGGAGAGTGGGGAGTTGGGAGACTGACATCAGTGGGGGTGGTAGTTGCTACTTGGGCTGTGGCTTTATGCATTCTGGGTGTTGATGATGTGCTAGAGGTCGCATCATCATGGAGAGCTGAGTTGTGCCGTTGCCGGCAGTGAACACACTTTAATGTGCTTTTGCAATCTCTTAGAACGTGGGATTGGGATAGGCAATTAAAGCACATGTGATTGTCTCTCACAAACTTGTTCCGATCATGGACTGGCATTCTCGCGAATTTTGCACAGCTGTACAGGGGGTGCTCAGAGGTTTTGCAATATGCGCATTTGTACATTGTGCGGTGTTCTGTAGCATGGGATTAAATCCTCGGATTGGATTTTTCGTGATTGTTGCCTCTGAATGCATAATTATTTTGTTTAAAGTAGCTACTTGTGCTGGCGGGGGCCGATGTGGGTTTAGAGATTAAAGATTGGTCTACTCTTTCTACCACCTCATAGCGAGTAGTCAGAAATTGGTTCATTTGGGACCAGTTGGGGAGATCTTTCCTGGAGGTTAGAGACTGTTCCCACAGGGTTACCGTGTTCTCCGGGAGTTTAGAGGTGACCAGATAAATGAGGATTGGATCCCAACTTTCAGTTGAAACTTGCTGGGTGGCGAGAATTTGGAGGCAATTATTCACGGATGATTGCAATTTCTGTATATCCTCGCTATTTTCAATGGGAATTGGTTTTAAGTTCATAAGTGTTTTTATTTGGTTGTCAACCAGAATCCTGCGATTTTCATAGCGCGACCTTAGGGCTTCCCACGCCAGTTCAAAATTGGTATCACTGAGTGGGAACTGTTTGACTATTTCGCCGGCTTTGCCTTGTGTTTTATACCGGAGGTGGTATAATTTCTGGGCTTTTGTGAGTTTTGGGTGGTTAATATAGACCGCCGTGAACATGTCACGAAATGACGGCCATTGTTCATAACCCCCATAAAATACTTCTGTATCACAAGGCGGGATTTTTAAGCCGAAACCTGTTCCATCTCTGGGAAGTGAAGCGGGGGGGCTATGGGAATATTTGCTTGTTGGAGCAACATAAGTTGGTCCGCTATTTGGGCTTTTGTGTCCTCATAGATAATTAGACATGACCGGTATTTATTAAACGCGACCGGTTCGAAGTCATCTGGGAGATCTAGATCATCTGTATCTAATACCGCGTCATGGGAGGTTTGGACTCGGTCCCAAAACCTGTCAATATTGGTATCTTTAATTTTCAGGGACGATTCCGTGTTCCGACCTGAATCGAGAACAGTAGTCCGTGAAATTATCCGTTTCCGAGATGAATTTGTTTGCCGTGAACATTTGCTTATTTTTTTTTTGTGGTTTGGCGCGTTTGGCGTTGATCTTTGGAACTGCCTTGGGATTTTTCGTCGTCACTAATTGTGGGGCTTTTTGATTGGCTTCTTTGAGGGACACCTAACATAAAGTGAGCAAGCGAGGGAGAGAGCCTGAGAGTGAGGGAGAGAGCCTGAGAGAGAGAGCGAATTGACGACTTAAAGAACGATTTATCACCGCAATGCAAATTTCACGACAAGAGAAATAAACTTTTTGACCTTTTGAAATTATATTTAATAACGCGAACCGTGAATTCGTACCACTGTACCCGCTTGAGAGAGCAACAAAAATAAAATTGTATCACCGTACCGCACTTTTATAAACGTGTGTATATATGAGTATATATGCGTATATATATATATATATGTATGAGTGTTTAGAGGTGACCAATGGGATATATAATTGTTATATATTTGAGGGATTTTTAATATTTGTGAGTATTTGAGAAGAGAAGTTGAAAACGCTAATTAAAGAAATTTGAAAAAGTGAGAGTTTTATAAATTTATTTTGGGTCCCTGTCTACATATGCACATACATACATACGAATGAGAAACCAATAGGTATATTGGAAATGCACTGTTTTGGGGGTGAACTGCCTTTCCTTTTTGCAATACGGGACTTATATATGTATTTAAGAAATATTAAAATTTATGATTGCAAAAAATTATTGGGAATAAATATGTATGTATTTTTGAATCCTATTGGGAAATCCACAAATATCAAACTCTAATTAAAATGGGGAATATTAACTATTTCAGGGAGGATTATTCTTTGATTTGTGGATAATTATTTGAATAATTTAATTTTGTATGTATGATGGGTAGAGGCAGAGGGGGTGAGTTAATCTTAATTTCTTTAATGCGTTTATCGCTCTGAGGGCAAATGAATAATTCTATACATACATATATGTATGTACAATATTCAAATGGAAAAACTCCACAAATATTATCTTTTCAATTATTTCGGGGCGTGAGCTGGGAATACGAAATTTGATTTCTACTCTCGATTTTTGGGATACTTTCTCTTTAATTCTCCAGCGTTGGGTACAAAAATGGCGACGAAGGACCAAATGTACAGCTCCGTTGCTGCACTTCTTGGGGATGCAGGGTCTGATGCGATACTGGTGATGATGTTGAGGCGTTTTATATTTTTTCTGCTTTAACCTTGTGCGTTATTAAAACACAGTAGAATTTATCCATACTCGCACAAAACTATCTATTTAATTATATACGAATATGTAATTTCACAGCGTATGCTATGTGTACATAATTTTCCGAAAGGAAGTTAATGCAATTAAAATACAAAGTTTTCAAATACTTATAAGATTATTGGGTTTTGCTTGCAAAAAAAAGCGATAAAAAAGCACACCAGGTGATACGCAAAATTTATAGATGTTGATAAACTTGTGTCGTAGAGCGCGAACAATCCAAATCCGAGTTTTCCAAAATTATGTGAAAAAAAGATGTGAAGAAGAAAAATGTCAACATGATTGGTTGGCAGCTGATGCTCGTTCAGGCGAGCGAGTAGCGCACTCGTTGCCAACCACGCATTTAAGTGTTGGGTGCGTTACCGTGGTGTGGTGATTAGGGTTATTAATTTAAAGGGTACAAATTGAGTAAAAGGTGCGTGCGCGAATCGCTCGCTTGAACACTCAGCTTTAACTCCTTTTATACTCTCTGATGTCTCGTTCGCATACTTATAGGCGTTTCTTTTTCTAAAATTTACTACTTGCTTACCAGCTATAAACTTACCAGCAATAAACTACAGATGCAACGATTATAGCTTCTCGCACAGGCATATACGCGTGTATATGTGAGTGATAATCCCACCGATGATTGCATACTTTTGTGAGTAGCTCAGAGATATGCATCTGTTTGTGCGTTTCTCTCCACTGCTTGTACGTGCATATGTGTAGACATAATGATTGATTTGTTTATGTGCATATAAGTCACTGCTTAGTATTGACTTAGAGATGATGGTATCACTTAGTGTTGCTAATATTCGTCACACTGCCCTCCACCTAAGTCTGCTCGTCCCGATCAGACAAATTTCCTCATCTAAACGCCACCAGCCTTTCCAGATGAACCACCTTCATTTCGGTTCGTGGTTTACCAATGGTTTGTATGCGTACATCGTTGATCCGTTTTACAACTTTGTATGGGCCTTCCCAGTTACACTGCAATTTCGAGGACAAACCTTAGTTGTGGGTTGTTTAACAACACCAAATCTCCTTCCTGAAAACCTTCCGAATTAATTGCTTTATCGTATCTGGCTTTCATATTGTCACTCATAACCTAAGCTGATTCGAAATTCCTGCCTTGGTCAGAATGTAACTCCATTGGTACACCATACCTTGCAACCCAATTGTTTATAAACACTTCAGCTTCTGTTTCCGTTTCTTGATTTGGGATTGGGTATACCTCTGGCTATTTGCTAAATAATCCATAACCACCAGTACATATTTGTTTCCGCAGTTTCTAGTGGGAAATGGACCTGCGACATATATAGCGATCCTTTCAAAGGCGCACCTGAGTTATGGTGCTTTATATGGCCGTGACTTTGGGTTTTGGGCCCTTTCGCTCTGCTGCAAACCTCGCAGTTCGCAATCAACTCATTGACCGACTGACGGCAACCAACCCAATAGAATATCTGTTTAATCTTCTCGAGCGTCTTCGTGATTCCAAGATTACGTCCGCTTGCACCATTTTTCAGCTCGCTGAGCACATCAGGAATCCTTTATCTGGGAAAACTGTCAGTTTCTTTTTGCATTGACCATGCTCAAACACACATACTCGATGCAAGCAACCGGATATCAATTCTAAACTGTTCCACTGTGCCCAATATGACTTCACAATTGGACTCTCTGCTGACATCTCCTCTCTATTCAGTGTTTCATTTCGTTCGAGCCCTTGCATAACATGTGACGGATCAGTACCTTCTAGCTGACACTTCCTTAGTTGGTCCTTGTCCCATTCATCCGTACATGTTATAGCCATTAGCCGGACATCTAACTTAAGGATCTGAGATCCCTTCACTTAAAAAAATTGAGAAGCCAACTCGCTCCAAACAAACTAAGAAGTTGAAATTAGTAAAGCACTGAAATTTAAAGTTAACAAAATCTTCTTTATTCAAATGGTTGTATATTAACTTAAATCACAAATCGACTTAGTCGTACGGATCCCCGACAGCAACTCATACGCAAGTGTATTAGAATGCAGGTGAAAATGACCGTGCCTTGATTTCCCACAAGCACTACTTACTTATTTAATTGGCGCTTAACCGTCTAAACGGTTACGGCCGTCCAACAAGGCGCGCCAGTCGCTCCTTCGCTCCGCCAACCGGCGCCAATTGGTCACACCAAGGCAGTTTAAATCGCTTTCCACCTGGTCCTTCCAACGGAGTGGGGGCCGCCCTCTACCTCTGCTTCCATAGGCGGGTTCCGATAGAAACACTTTCTTAGCCGGAGCATCATCATTCATTCGCAAAACATGGCCTAGCCAGCGCAGCCGCTGTGTTTTAATTCGCTGCACTATGTTGATGTCTGCGTATAGCTCGTACAACTCATCATTAAATCTTCTTCGGTACTCGCCATCTCCAACGCGTAGAGTTCTATAAATCTTTCGAAGAACTTTTCTCTCGAACACTCCCAAAGCCGCTTCATCTGCTGTTGTCATGGTCCATGCTTCTGCCACATATAGCAGGACGGGTACGATAAGTGACTTGTAGAGTATTATTTTCGTTCGCCGAGAGCGGACTTTACTTTTCAATTGCCTACCTATTCCAAAGTAGCATATATTGGCTAGATTGATTCTTCGCTGGATTTCAGTGCTGATGTTGTTGCTAGTGTTGATGCTGGGTCCCTAATAAACGAAGGCTTTTACTATTTCGAAATTATGGCTGCCAACAGTAGCGTGGTTGCCAAGGCGCGTATGCGCTGACTCTTTGCTGGATGACAGCAGGTACTTCGTTTTGTCCTCATTCACCATCAAACCCATCCTTACCGCTTCTTTTTCCAGTTTTGAGTAAGCAGAACTAACAGCGCGGGTGTTTAGGCCGATGATATCAATGTCATCAGCATATGCCAGTAATTGCACGCTTTTATAGTATATTGTTCCAGTGCGGTTAAGTTCTGCAGCTAGTATAATTTTCTCCAGCATCAAATTAAAGAAATCGCACGAGGGTGGAGCCGCGTGTAGAAGTCCACGAAAGTGGGGAAATTTTCTGACCGCCATTCACCTGGGAATGGCCAGAGCGATTCTTTTGCATACGGTTCAAGCAGCTCCCTACTGCCGGTCGCTTGCGGCCAAGTATCCTCTGGGTGAGAGGGCGACAACCTGGCTAGGCCACTCTGACATAATCAGTTTAAGGGCTAGCCGGGGGAGATCTCATCGCCAGCGTCTGTACACCTCTAGGTGCGGCTGCAAGCGGGCGTCTGTCTTGGAGCAAGCGGCTCGCTATATAAACGTGCAAATAATATTTTCACCCCCGCTGAGCGGGTTGTGCGCTGGGCTTGGGACCCGCCACGTAAAACCATACTCCAATGAAATATAACAACAAGCCTCGGATAAATACACTCCACAAGCATTGCGTTATGAAATTATTGGTATTGCATTTCATGATGAAATACAAATATGCTTACGCTGCAGCGCATGCAACGATCGATGGGAAACAAAATATGCTGACGTTGCGGCGCGTGTGTTGATCGAATGTGGGAATGGTATGAATGGGCAGTGGCTGAGCGTGTTAACTCCTCCCCCTTTAAAGAACTATGTCCCGTAGATTAGGTGTTTGGGTGAGTCCTCGCGCCTGTGTCCGCGGAAGCTCTTGCCAATGCCGAAATGTGCAAGGTAGGTATGTTTAATTTTGTCGTAATTCTCTTCCTTGTCTAGCAGATTGCTGTTGACCACCCCTGCTTTAGCCATCTGACAGGCTTGGACCAATTCGTTGACATTGTCCCTCAGAATCCTTGCCTTGTGTAGGATTGCCTGTGATATCTTCATAATGTGATCATGCCCAAGGATTCCATTTGTGGCGGTTATGATGCCATTGACAGTCTGCAATAACTCATGAGATTTTTTAAATATTTCAGAGTTTACCTTGTATTGTTGATTGTTATTGGATATTAATGAATCCTGTACTTGTAAGACTTTATCCCAGTCCGAAGCGTCAGGGGAACCGGCAATCCATTTCCAAGCCGATCCTATCCAATTAATGGAGCGTCTTGGCCGTTTGTCTTTCAGGCCTTTTAGTTCACTGAGCTGAGCTTGGAGTTTCTCCAAGTGGTTGGAGAGAACATCTGTAAAATCATTGGTTTCGTTTAGTTTTAATGTTTCGAGTTTTAGGCGACTTGCTATTTCCTCATATCGAGACAGGTTGATCATGTGAATTAGTTTGAAGTATCCATTTGTTATCCAGCCGTACCCATCGCGGATTGAAATGATTGGAGAATCGATCTTAAAGACATCATATGTGTGCGCGGTTGCGCAGAGACAGACGCTGCGGGGATTAGATTTATTTTAATTATACTTAGTTCTATGAATTATCCCGCTTAGTAAAAAAATCTAATTTAATTGTAGTAAAAAGTATTAAAGATAAGAATTTACAAGTCAACTTACGTCTAAAATAGTTAATAGTAGTAACTTTGAGGTAACAAGACATTTGAAATTGTTAAAAATTTTTTCCTTTTTGTTTTACAATATTTACATTTGTTTTGATTTGTTTGAAAAATTTTGAAAAGTTTAACTTATAAAATAGTGGTTTTACATAGAATATTTTTTATTCAAATCTTTTAATTACATAAGTTGATAAGAATTCTGTATGCGATGTGAGTAGTGGCCCACATATAATATACCCAATTCCCATTAAAAACCTAAATACCTAGTATTAGAAAGTGAGTTGCTGCTGGGGACTTTGGGGTATTATGAAGACAAAGGAAAGAATTATTTGGACCGCCTGTGAAAGTGTTGATGGTTAGTATTTTGGAAAACTTTTTTTTTTTTGCTTTTTTTTTTTTTTTGTTACTTGATATTTAGATGTTAGTGGTTAAGGGTTTAGTATTCTATTTTTTTTATGTCGTGTTAGTATCGCTCTGGTAAGCTCCAGTAAATGAATTCCATTCTCCTTTTTTTTTTTTGTTTTTTTTTCTATTGTTTTTATGAGAGCGTTTTTTTTTCTTCACTGATTTGGTGTTTATAATATGTGTACAATTTATGTACTCTAGTGCGAACACTGTTGGTTCAAAATTCTTTTTGTTAAATTTGCATTGGAATATAGGCGTTTTCCCAGCTGACATTGGAAAGTTCGTGTGATCCTTTTTAGTCATAAGCGTTGATAATTGCAAATGACCTACTAAGGGCACGAGTGGTTTCACGTCAGTTAAAGCATAGTCCTCGCGGTGGAGTTGAACCACACCGATTGTCGTCAGTCGCGCCATCGAGTTATTTGGAATTGAACCAATAATTGACTAGATCGGCTGCAAGTTAATTGCACCCAAAATCCTGGGTCACAAGGATCTAAGCATAAGAGTTGCCTTCTGACCAATGTTATCTTAGACGTTTTTGACGTCAATTTTGTGGAACTTTTTTCCACTTTCGGTAAGAATAGTTACGTTTCTGTCTTCAGCGACAGTTTCTTCTTTATAAAGAGGCTTTTGTTTCGCCTTTATTTGTTTGTTGGCAATCAACAACTTGTCCCCTGTTTCAAAGGAACGCGATGTTGTGCGTTTAGCGTTCAACCTCGCATTCCAGACCTCCTGCTCTTTCTCCAATAAGGCCGTTATATCCTGCATAGTTTTTTCTCGGAAATTCACCAATTCCTAATAATTTATTCTTGAGGTCCGGTTGAGGAACACATCCGCTGGTTTTCGTTTGATAACAGAGTGGACAGCTTTGTTGTATCTGTCCACTGCAATAGAAATGCGTTCTTTTGGAGTAAGTCTGTTATATTCAACCGAAATACAGCGGTATATTTCAATCAACGTTGAGTGCAGACGCTCAACCTGACCGTTAGTTTCCCTTCGTTGTGTAGGAGTTTGGTAAATCTCTATGCCAAGGGATCGAATATAATTTAGGACAAGGGGAGTCAAAAATCCCTTCTCATTGTCCATAACAAATATTTTCGGCACGGAGAAATAGCGCAGGAGATCAGTAAGCATTCTTCGCATTTATATAAGAATCGTGAAATGTAAGCTATAGTGTTGTCCTCGCCTACTGCTCCCTGGGAGAGGACTGCCCCGATGGCGAAGTTCGAGGCACCCGTAGTCAGGTTAAATGGTTTTTCGAAATCTGGAAAGGCAAGGACATCAGCAGATACAAGAAGCTGTTTTAAATCACGAAAAGCCCGAAGGGCCTTGTCGCCAAGTTCAATTTTTACTTTTTTGGAACAATTTGCTTTCACCTTAGCATTCACGCCTCGAGTGAGAATGGTTAGTGGTTTTGCCACTTTTGCTTTGACTCTTATGAACTTCCTGTAATAAGAAGTCATACCTAAAAACCTTTTAAAATTCTTGAGATTTTCTGGTGGTGAAATAAGTTTAATCGCTTCGGCTTTGCTTGGGTCAGCGCGAACGCCATCAGGAGTGATAAGGTACCCAAGGAATTCTACTACTTTTCGAAGAAGCAGGTCTTCTCCAGATTTACCTTAAGGTTTGCTTCGCAAAGCCTGGCAAATACCTTTTCGATGTTCAATAAGTGTTCTTCCGGGTCCTTTCAAAAAACAATTATGTCGGCAATGCAGACATAACAAATTTTCCCTATATATTGGTAAGCGTAGGAATTCGTATTTCCCTATCATCGTTGAGAACGCTGTCTTGGGTATATCCGACGCTTTCATCGGTATCTAGTGAAAGCCAGACGTTAAGGCAATAGTTGTGAAGAAATTGGCCTGTCCTAAACTGGACAAGGTGGAGTTTATATCTGGGATAGCGTACGTATCGGCGATAGTTACAGCATTTAATCTCTTATAGTCAATCACCATTCTCTATTGTTTTCCCCCATTTGGCTTTGGTTTTTTGGGCACCACCCATATTGGGGAGGTGTAAAGACTTTTGGAAGGTCTCATAACTCCCTCATTAAGCAATTCGTTTATTTGCCTGTCTACTTCTTTCCTCATACATACCGGATAAGGGTAACTTTTACTGTAGATAGGTTCAGGGGTGGTGGTCCGTATTTCGGCTCGCACATTTGTATTCACGAGCTCACTGCCATTAATAGGGAGGAAAAGATCGGAGTATTTTTCCAGTACTACATCAACGTGCTGTTTTATATCGGCGGATACGTCCTTTCCCATTGAGTAATTAACCTGATTTGAGATGTTGGCCTTTAGTGGCAAATTGAAAATATTTATCCTTAAGAGATTGTTCTTCCTGTCCACTACTGCCCCTATACCGGCGAAGAATTTCAGTCCCGGAAGGACAAAGAATGCTATCTCTGAAGGGAAAAATTTTAAACCTATCTTTTTATTAATTTGCACCTCTCCTCCAGCTGAGTGGATATTAAAAAATTTCCCAACGGGATCACTTTCAGCTGCAATTTCTTGGCTAATGAAATTTTTGTTGGCCCCTGTGTCAATCAGGAAGTTGAGGGTGCGGCCATCTGAGAGTGTGTACTCTAAATACGGTACGCTAGATGGCTCTCCGATAGAAAATCCTTTTCATCCTCGTTCTTGGTCGATTCTTCTTCCTTGATGTTATCCTCATCAGTGCCGGTCGTTGAATGGAAAAGCCTTTGTTGTTTCCCCGGAAGGTTTTCCGATCTTGCTTCGCGTTTGAATGGATTACGACCATTGATATAATTTACAGCTCGCGATTATGTAGAGCTGCCCATATCCATTTTTTCGACGGGAGGATTCGTAGACTGAGTAGCGGGCGGAGCACGATAGTTACTTGAAAAACGCTCCCTTCTATCGAATGGAGCCCTGCGATCATGTTGACGCCAGGTAGGATTGGGTGGAATTACAGGTGGTCTCCCTTCGAAGGAAGGTTTTATCTCGTTTAAATTGTTAATAGGGACCACTATACGATTATTACCTGGAGATGCGTGAAGCGATACGTTTCTGAAGTTGACATTCCGCAACTCCAGGCAAGCTGAATAAGCCTCTGGAAGAGTCTTGGGGCGTTGAACGAGGAGCATCCTTGATAGCTCCCCATTTAGACCGCGGATGAATACATCCAACGTCCTATTTCTTTAAGTGTCCATAAGGACCTTCGTGGTTTCGTCAGTGTACGATTCGGCTTGTAACTTATTAAGAATCAAGTTAAATAGGTGGTTCACTCGAGCCTAGAACTCGTCAACAGTGCCATCTTTCTGTTGCAATTGATGCAACTGATGTTCGAGAGTGCGGACATCCCGCTTATCTGCGTAATGCAGAGCCAGGCACTCCTTTATTTTGGACCAATTTTTGCCAAAAATATTGTAGGAAATCAGAGCGTTATCCGCCGTACCGTGGCCTTTTGTCGAATGTGCTGTAATATAGCATGGTATAAGGGTTTTCCCTTGATGGCTGAAAAGTCAGCAAGGATGGTTTCTACGGAATGTACCCAGGACACGAAGTGTATAGGGCTTCCATCGAAAATTTGAAGCTCTTTTACGCAATCAGGCAGACGACATATTTCGCGAATGTCGGCCTCAGTCATGGGGGCTTGCGCCACCCCTTCCTCTGTTGCCTCGCTACACGTAGGACCACTGAAGGTATTATTGGCTCGGTCCAACTCCGTCACACGTCTCTCTAAAGTTTTCAACTTCTCCAGCAGGGCATTAACGGCACCTGTTAAATTCATTACATTCACTTTAAGATCCTCCATCCTTGTTACCATTGAAAAAAAGGAAGGTATATTTAATTAATGATTAAGTTCTATACTTACAGCACCACTGGGTTTATAAGTGGTGTTATATCGTGTACACTATTTTCTCCCAAGAAGAGCTAGCTTTGGTAGGTTGCATGTTTGCTTTTTCCAATATGAGGTTCTTATATAGCCTTATAGCTTTTCGGTTTTTAATTTTTTTTATATTTTTTTTTTATTTGCTTATTTAAATGTAAGCTTCTTTCTTACTTCACACCTTTTTTTCTATTTGATCCTTAAAGGATATTCACTTTCCCAAACTGTCCCTGCTCGGGCGCCACTTAAGGATCTCAGATCCTTTCACTTAAAAAATTAAGGAGCCAACTCGCTCCAAACAAACTAAGAAGTTGAAATTAGTAAAGCACTGAAATTTAAAGTTAACAAAATCTTTATTCAAATGGTTGTATATTAACTTAAACAACAGTCGAACGGATCCCCGACAGCAGCTCTTACGCAAGTGTGTTAGAATGCAGGTGAGAATAACCGTGGCCTTGATTTCCCACAAGCGTTGCGTTATGAAATTATTGGTATTGCATTTGTGAGGACCAAATATAACACCATTAATTTGGCCCACACAAAGCGACCCCACATCATATTCGATACAGCACTAACACAACAGCCAGTCACAAAAGGCTATAGCAACAGACCAACCAACAAGTCCAATACAGCATACATAATAGTCGATACAACACCAACACAACAGCCAGTCACAAAAGGCTATAGCAACAGACCAACCAACCAGTCTCAGCAACACAACGGGCAAGCACAACACTTTAATGCCAACACAACAAACTAACAAATCTCAGCAACGCAACGAGCGTTCGCAACATCGAACAGCAACCATGGCAATGCAACCATTTGAGCCAGCAATACCAAGCAAAGCAATAAAAGGAGCAACACAGCAGGACAGAAGTTAGTTAGCACGGAGCTGTGGCCGTGACCAGAGCTACTTGTGGAGCTTCCCTTGAAGTTGTCGGTTCTACCATGCGGACATGTCGTTTCACAGGAGTAAGTCGTGGCCTCAAGTGGTGAATGTGTCGGTTATACCACCAAACACCGCTTGAGACTTCGCCAGCAACGGCACTACCACAGTAACGCGCACCCGCGAACAGGCAGCGTCCGCCCGCCTGCGCCGACAGTAACAGCGCCACAAACAGCGCTACGCAAGCATATACGTTGGCCGCAGCAACACTACGCAAACATACAACGCTAGCCGCAAGAGCATCATAGCTAATATATACGCTGGCCATACCATTACGCCAATCTACTACGCTGGCCGCGACAGCACCATAGCTAATACACTACGTTGGCTTCAGTACTGTGCCGATCTACTACGCTGACCACGACAGCGCCCCGATAATATACTGCGTTGACACAGCAAAGTTACGCAAACCTACTACGTCAACGGTACCAGAGTTACCCTCGTGCCGAAGCACGGAGCTGTGGTCGTGACCAGAGCTACTTGTGGAGCGTCCCTTGAAGTTGTCGGTTCTACCATGCGGACAGGTCGCTTCACAGGAGTGAGTCGTGGCCTCAAGTGGTGAATGTGTCGGTTATACCACCAAACACCGCTTGAGACCTCGTGAGCAACGGCACCACCACAGTGACGCGCCCCGCGAGCAGGTGACATTCGCCAGCCAAACTACCACGCTGGTCACAATCGCAAACATACTACGTTGGCCATAGCATTACGCCAATCCACTACCCCGGCCACATTCGCACACACACTACGTCGGCCACAGCATTACGTCAGCCACTACGCTGACCGCAAGCGCCGACATACGACGCGGGCCACAACAGCGCTACGCAAGCACATTACGTTGGTCAACGCACTACGCTGGCCACAACAGCACTACGCAGACATACTACGGTGACCACAGCAGAGTCACGCAAATACACGACGTCAACCACACTAGGGTTGCGTACATACACGCCAACGCAAGACGTCACCGAAACACGTTTTACACGCACTCAGGCAACGACCAGCCGGGCGTCCTAACGGGACGTTCCTAACGGGACACGCACGCCGACGCAGGGCGTCACAAAGCACATTTACACACACACAAGCAACGACCATCGAGGCGTCATAACGGGACACGCGTACCCTTGGCCCACCACGCAGTATAGAGCAAGCATACAGTGAAACGAAAACAACAAATATTTCTTCTTTTGATTACGTAAAACTTTTCATTTTAATTATAGTGTACTTACATATATAGAATTAGAGAAATAAAGTGAATTTATATGAAAACGATTTGCACGGTGTCCCAAATTTACAAATCTATTGTAAGCGAACCTTGGACACGGCGAGTATACCCCTAGCACTTATTGAAGAAGCGCCGGGACGGGAAAAGCTTCGTTACAATTGGCGCCCGAGCAGGGACCTGCAAATCGTTACCACGTCAGAAGGAACATTCCTCTGACGAGAAACCTAACCACAAAATGGTCGACCAGATCGATACCACGTGGTTAGACACAATTTCAAAGGAGCAGCTGATATCCATCACACAGGAATTGGGTATTGAGAAGACAGGTACCACCCGAGAAATCCGAAAGCGCATAGCAGCACTGGCCTCAAAGGCAAATACGCACTCGGAAATCCACGAAAAATTTTTATCCCTACAAGCCACCTAAGGAAAACTACGCACATGAGCGACGTAAATGAGGTTAAGACACCGACTCCGTCGAACGGAGGAGGCACACCGAAGGTCGCCGTTACAACAGTAGAACAAACTCAATTCGCGTTTCCTCCCAGGAATACAATACCCACATAACAGTACTTACCATCAGGAATAGCGGTGCCACCCAACGGTACATCTCAGGCACCTCCCAGGAGTATAGTACCCACACAACTGCACGTACCATCAGAAATTACGGCATCATCAACCGGCACATCTCAACCCACGCAACTGTACTTACCAGCGGGAATGACGGCACCAGCCATGAACTATACATGCCAGGTAACTCAAGCACCGGCCGTGGTGTTCGCGCCCATCATCGACCAGGTAAGAAAGTGGTCCGTAAAGTATGAAGGTGGACGGGACCCGTTAGCGTTCATCGAACGGTTAGAGGAGTTAGCCGAAGTATACGCGCTAAACGTGGACCTCCTGCCAAAAACCATGCCCGAGCTACTAGGGGGCGCCGCGCTACGATGGTACCGCAAAAACAATGCGCACTGGGGAGAGTGGGCAAGCTTCAAAAAGGATTTTTTACGTTTCTTCCTACCAGTCAGGTACTTCGAGCGGCTCGACGACGACATACGCCAACGAAGGCAGCACAACAAGGAGAGGTATAAGGACTACGTACTAGGAATCCAGAGCTTGATGAGACACGCAGGGTACACCAGCGAACAGCGGCTGGAACGAATCTTCCGTAACAGCCACCCCGATTACCAACTTTACATCCGAGTGACTTCACTAATATCGCAGAGCTCCTGACACTTGCCGAAGAATACGAGAACATACGCGAGGACTATCGAAGATCATCAGGCGGACATCACCGCGAAGTTACGCGACACATCGCCAGTGACACAACCCGGGTGTCACCATCAAAAACTGCAACACAACCACCACCACCACCGAACCTAACGAACCGCACGCCTCCAGGCAATCAGAGATACGACCCCAACAGCGTATGCAGGAGATGCGGCGAACGAGGACATGACACCAATATGTGCCGAAACCCACAGAAAATTTTTTGCTGGGAATGTGGCCGCAACGATATACGAACCATCGAATGCTGCCGCCGACGTCAGGGAAACGACAGATGGCTCCACGAAGAAGAAGGCGCCGTGAGCCCAAGGGACCTAGCGCCAGTAACGATACCCAAGGAACCCAGCGCTGAAACGGCAGTAACAATGTACCAAGAGTATGGTCGCCTCTACGCCGTAGCCAAGCTCGGCGCGGAATCAGCAGAGGCGGTCATCGACACAGGGGCATCAAGAAGTTTCGTCTCGAGCAGCTTAGCAGAACGTGTGGTGAACTCGGGAAGCGGAGAAATGGTGAGAGTGGCCATCAAAATAACGATGGCAAACGGGACTAGCACTACCATCTTCGACGCCATAAGGACTGAGGTACGCCTCCGAGAAGCGTCACTCCACACAGTTTTACACGTCATGCCCGGAGCGATCGACGACATCATACTGGGCCTAGATACGCTAGGAAGCATGGGAGCCACCATATCATGTGGAGAAGACCTCCTCGTGCTAACCAGACCCCTTGCCCAGCACACACCGAATCCTGGAGCCGCGCCAGAAACTATTCAGAGAACAACACCAGCAAGAACGAATATCGCCAGGTACGACAGCCCTGGGACTATTCCCAGTTCAATATCGTCAAGAAAGGTACGACAGCCCTGGGACTATTCAAATTTCAACATCATCAAGAACGGATATCGGCAGTTACGACACCCCGGGGACTAATCAGAGTATAACACGAGTGAGAAAGGGTAACGCCGGGTACGACACCCCTGGAGCCCCATCTGGAACCATTCAGAGTGTAACAGCACCGAGCAGTAGTAACTTCAAGCACGACGGCATTATGCAAAATAACGACGACGACATACAAGAAGAAGCGGAACGAGTGCGCGGTTTTCTGGCAAAGGAACTCCGAAAATTCGAGAGCATGAGTGGAGTGACGACAATAGCCGAGCACAGGATTGTCCTGACGGACGAACGCCCCATCAAGCAACGTTACTTCCCACGCAACCCAGCCATGCAGACAATCATCAACAACGAAGTTGACGAATTGCTCCAGAAAGATTGCATCGAGCCATCCTGTGCCCACACAGCGCACCGATCGTACTAGCCAAGAAGAAAAACGGGAAGTGGAGGTTATGCGTAGACTATCGGCAGCTCAACGCCCGATCCGTACCCGACGCATACCCCTTACCCAGAATACAACACATCCTGGACAAACTACGACGAGCGAAGTACATCAGCAGCTTGGACTTGAAGAACGGCTACTGGCAAATACCACTGGAGCCCAAGAGCCGGCCCTACATAGCTTTCACAGTACCGGGACGCGGATTATTCCAGTGGCGCGTTATGCCTTTCGGCCTACACTCTGCACCCGCAACGTTTCAAAGAGCACTAGATCAGGTTATTGGGCCTGAAATGGAACCCCACCACAATCGCAATCTGAGAGATAAATTTGCTACGACTACAGCGCGCCAACCTCAGAATAAATCCGGAGAAATGCGAATTCTTCAGGAAGGAAATCCGATACCTAGGACACCTAGTAAGCGACAAGGGAATTCACACCGACCCCGAGAAAGTCACAGCCATCAAAGACTTGAAGCCACCAACGAACGTGAAAGAGGTACGCCAATATCTCGGTATAGCATCCTGGTACCGACGTTTCGTACCCGACTTCGCCACGATCAGCCAACCACTCACAACCCTGCTGAAAAAGGGCAAACACTGGAAGTGGGGCCGAGGTCTTAAAGCAAAAGCTCACGGAAGCACCGATACTTGCCTGCCCGGACTTCACCAAGACCTTCACCTTACAAACGGACGCCAGCAATTTCGGGCTGGATGCCGTATTGACACAGGACCTGGAAGGCGGAGAACGCGTGATCGCCTACGCCAGCAGGAAACTCAACAAGGCGGAAACCAACTACTCGCCCACCGAGAAGGAGTGCCTCGCGATAGTCTGGGGAATACGCAATATGAGGCCATACTTGGAAGGATACCGATTCAAGGTAATCACGGACCATATGTCTCTAAAGTGGTAAAACTCCATCGAAAGCCCTTCAGGCCGTATAGCACGATGGGCCTTGGAGCTTCAACAACACACTTTCGACATCGAGTACAGGAAAGGGAAGCTGAACCTGGTAGCGGACGCACTATCACGGCAGCCACTGCAGACCCTACGCCTAGCAACGACAACAGAGCCACAATGCAAGTGGTGGCACAACGCGCGTCGGCGAAGTACGCACTAACCCCGAGAAATTTTCTGACTACATGATACAAGATGGGCAACTGTACCGCCATATTCCCTGCCGGTTACACGATGAGGAAACGGTCCCTTGGAAATTTTGTGTACCAACACCACTGCGACAACGAGTGTTAGAAGAAAACAACAACATACCAAGCGCTGGATACATGGGCATCCGCCGGACGGTAGCACGGATTGCCAACCGGTATTACTGGCCCGGCATGTTTCGGGACATCAGTCGATATGTACGGCAGTGCGAATCTTGCCAGAAATACAAGGAGGCACAGCAAAAACCAGCAGGAAAGATGCTTACACAGGTGGCCCAAGAACCATTCGCCACGGTATGCGTCGACTTCGTCGGACCACTCCCACGATCCACACACGGGAACACGATGTTATTAGTATTTTTCGACCGCTTCAGCAAATGGGTGGAATTAGCCCCCATGAGGCGTGCGACAGCAGAGGGCGTTCGCCGCGCGTTCAGAGAACGCATCCTAGCAAGATTTGGTGCTCCCAAGATACTGATATCGGACAACGGCGTTCAGTTCACCAGCACAATGTGGCAGCGTTACCTCAAGGAAATGAGGATACGACAACAATTCACGGCGCCCTACACACCGCAAGAAAACCCGACGGAACGGGCGAACAGAACGGTAAAGAGGATCATAGCGCAACTCACCAAATCACAACACAACAAATGGGACAACTTTCTCCCAGAGATCGAGCTGGCCATCAACACCAGTGTGACCGCGTCCACAGGGTACAGTCCAGCCTTCCTCGTACAAGGACGGGAACAGCGATTACCAGGGGCATTGTTTGACGAGGTCAACCTGGGGACGGGCACAGCCACCACCACGGCAGAAGAAAAATCCGACAGAATGCAAGAGGCATTCAGAATAGTGAGGCAGAACATGGAACGAGCAGCGGCAGACCAAGCACGGCATTACAATCTACGGCGGAGAAAATGGACCCCCGTAGTCGGCGAACTAGTGCTCGCAAAGGAACACCATCTCTCCAAGGCCGGGGAAAATTTCGCGGCAAAGTTGGCCCCCAAATATGACGGACCCTACCAAGTCCTAGGATATGTATCCCCAGTGATACTCAAAATACGAAACCCAACGGAGGAAAGGAAAAAACTGTCAACATCGCGGAACTAAAAGCATATCATACAGCAGAGATCATCGCGTGAAACCAAACAAATTCACGGGGAACAATTTTTTATATTATTAGTTAAACGCCCGAGGGCCGTATTGCTGGAAGGAGTTACAGGCACCGACGTCAGCCACACGCGTGCAACTATACGCGCAAACAGGTACGCTGACGTCGCACGCATCATTAAACTACCACACATCACGGGCACCAATGACGACACCACGAACACCGAACCAGTCACGGCCAAGGCCCACAATAAGACCGGAGCATCGCCGATAACATTCACACTCGGTAGGATAGAAGTGAAGGCAGGGCAGTTGCCGGCAGCCATCGAGTTCCCCCCCCCCCCCCCCAATAAGGACACAGCTCCACCGGAAAAGCCACAGTCGCCGAAAATTATCGAGCTCTCCTCGGATGAGGACACAGCCCCACCGCCGAGAGACACGCCTAACATAATATTCCCGGCAGGACCAGGCGGCATACCCCTCTATACCACTGACCTCGACACTCTCAGAGAATCGAAATGGTTGACCGACACCGTCATTGACGCTTGAGCAAAGGGACTGGAAGAGCAATATGAGCAACAAAATACGACTCTCAGCCCGTTCGTGATCTGGCAGCTGACCCAGAAGAGTAACACGGAGGAAGACTACCAACGCATACGCCGATGGGTCCGGAACGTCGACCTGTTTGGCAAGAGTGCGGTCCTAGCACCCCACAACACAGCTAACCACTGGTACCTGCTCGGTCTGGCAAACGCAGCAGTCACCCACCACGTCACCGACACGGAATGCTGGCAGGAACGATATATATGGGCAGCAGACTCAATGCACAGGGCCAGAGTCCCCCACGCAACCCAGGTTTGGGCAGATTTCCTCCGGTGGGAATACATACAACGGTACGGATACGATGGTTTTAAAGCGCAGGAACTAATACTCGAGGTGCCCCAACAACGACTGTGGCGTCTACGTAGCCGAGAATATGGAGAGGGTGTTACAATACACAGGGAGCGGAGAAGGAATGCCCGGACTGTGCAAACAGCCGCTCACGGAGGAAATGGCGAGCAAGAAGCGCACAGAAATGCTGGCACGGTTCCTACGAGACGGCCGAAAGCCCAAGGAAACCATACAAAACACTACCACCACATACCACTCTCACGCAGCTCCACAACTAAGCACCGAGGACAACACCCACCCCATAATACCGGACACCAAAACGAAGCCACACACGACAACAGAAGACCTCCAAGTAATAACCATCGAGGCTAAAGACGCAGATGGACCAATGCTGGACCGATTCCCGGAGATAGCAGGGGAGGTACGGGACAAACTCCGACGCATCGCCGAAGGCAGAACCTACTCCCGAACACGATTCGTGACAGAGAAATACCGGGTCACCATAATCAAAAGCAAGGCGCCATACGACTACTGAATACCGAGGGAGTGTGAGGACCAAATATAACACCATTAATTTGGCCCACACAAAGCGACCCCACATCATATTCTATACAGCACTAACACAACAGCCAGTCACAAAAGGCTATAGCAACAGACCAACCAACAAGTTCAATACAGCATACATCATATTCGATAAAACACTAACACAACAGCCAGTCACAAAAGGCTATAGCAACAGACCAACCAACAAATTCAATACAGCATTGACACAACAGCCAGTTACAAAAGGCTATAGCAGCAGACCAACCAACAAGTCTCAGCAACACAACGGGCAAGCACAACACTTTAATGCCAACACAACAAACTAACAAATCTCAGCAACGCAACGAGCGTTCGCAACATCGAACAGCAACCATGGCAACGCAGCCATTTGAGCCAGCAATACCAAACAAAGCAATAAAAGGAGCAACACAGCAGGACAGAAGTTAGTTAGCACGGAGCTGTGGCCGTGACCAGAGCTATTTGTGGAGCGTCCCTTGAAATTGTTGGTTCTACCATGCGGACAGGTCGTTTCGCAGGAGTAAGTCGTGGCCTCAAGTGGTGAATGTGTCGGTTATACCACCAAACACCGCTTGAGACTTCGCCAGCAACGGCACTACCACAGTAACGCGCACCCGCGAACAGGCAGCGTCCGCCCTCCTGCGCCGACAGTAACAGCGCCACAAACAGCGCTACGCAAGCATATACGTTGGCCGCAGCAACACTACGCAAACATACAACGCTAGCCGCAACAGCATCATAGCTAATATATACGCTGGCCATACCATTACGCCAATCTACTACGCTGGCCGCAACAGCACCATAGCTAATACACTACGTTGGCTCCAGTATTGCGCCGATCTACTACAATGACCACGACAGCGCCCCGATAATATACTGCGTTGACACAGCAAAGTTACGCAAACCTACTACGTCAACTGTACCAGAGTTACCCTCGTGCCGAAGCACGGAGCTGTGGTCGTGACCAGAGCTATTTGAGGAGCGTCCCTTGAAGTTGTCGGTTCTACCATGCAGACAGGTCGCTTCACAGGAGTGAGTCGTGGCCTCAAGTGGTGAATGTGTCGGTTATACCACCAAACACCGCTTGAGACCTCGTGAGCAACGGCACCACCACAGTGACGAGTCCCGCGAGCAGGTGACATTCGCCAGCCAAACTACCACGCTGGTCACAATCGCAAACATACTACGTTGGCCATAGCATTACGCCAATCCACTACCCCGGCCACAATCGCACACACGCGACCGCACCACGCTAACATATTACGTGGACCACATCACTCCGCAAACATACGACGTTGGCCACAGCATTGCGCCAACCCACTACGCTGACCGCAAGTGCCAACATACAACGCGGGCAACAACAGCGCTACGCAAGCACATTACGTTGGTCACCGCACCACGCTGGCTACAACAGCACTACGCACACATACTACGGTGACCACAGCAGAGTCACGCAAATACACGACGTCAACCACACTAGGGTTGCGTACATACACGCCAACGCAATCCGTCACCGAAACACGTTTTACACGCACTCAGGCAACGACCAGCCGGGCGTCCTAACGGGACATTCCTAACGGGCCACGCACGCCGACGCAGGGCGTCACAAAACACATTTACACACACACAAGCAACGACCATCGAGGCGTTATAACGGGACACGAGTACCCTTGGCCCACCACGCAGTATAGAGCAGGCATATAGTGAAACGAAAACAACAAATATTTCTTCTTTTGATTACGTAAAACTTTTCATTTTAATTATAGTATACATACAAGTTAAGGAGCCCAAGGACTAGGGCTCCAAAAAGTTAAAGTTGGGGGCCGCCCCGCGGCCCCATTGCAACCTGAAAAGATCCAAATAAAAATAGGTTTTTCCGCTTAACAACATTTACCATTTATTTCCGTTCAATGTCAAAAACAGGCTGACTCTATCATTAACTTAAACTAAGCTCTAAGCTTCTACCTTAGTCTAAGTGATTTCATAATTGCTGACACTGCACTTCCCACGATTGGCCAAAATAATATTTTATCGCTTGCGTGGCGAATCACACGACTTGCATTTTGTCCGCATATCATATCGCTTACGCTGCAGTTCCCATGGATTGCATTTTGTGTGCTTACGCAATATGATATCGGATCAATTACCTACGTTGGCTTTGCTTGTGTTTGTTGAAGTGTGGTGTCAGCACATTCTTACAAGTAAGTGTGTCTGCCCCCTTGTTAAGTACCCCCCCCCCCCCTTTAAACATCTGCGTCCCGCAGATGAGCTCCTTTTTCAGAGGGATCCTTTGCATGGCTTGGCTGGTCCTGATCTGTGGTCTGATTTAGTCTAGGAAAGTTGATTGTAGTAGTGAGTTTTCTCCAGATAATGTAGCATACGGCTGCCAGAATGGCCAAGGCAAGAGCGTCAAAAATTAGCGAAAAGTGAAAATTATTGCCAAGTTGTTTAAGCTGATTAATATTTTCCATGCTCAGGCCGTGAATGTAGTTAAGGTTCAATTTTAGTCCTTCGCTCGTGATGTTTACCAAGGGCGGTGGCAGGGCCTGCGCTGTGCGTACTGATCTGCTGGTGAATGTTTCATTTCCCACCGTGACTGTTTCGTTGTTCAAAATAATGACGTACGTTCCATTTAGGGTTGTGGAGTAGTTCCTCCCTTGTAATAGGCCTTCAATGTTTGTAACAAATATTGTTGAGTCTGTGATCATCTCGACGGTTTTGGTGTTGTCTGGTTCAAAGCGGCATTTGGCATCGCCACCTTTAACTAGCCTAGCTAGGCACCCGTTTTCCCGAAGTTTAGTCAGGGATTTGGGAGAACAAATTGTTGTGTTGCTGATCGAAGGGCAATCCTCGTTCACCCCGAACGTTTCAACTTCGTTTATTAGCATTTTTTTATAGCTGAGGTCAACGTGTTGTCCTTTTATAACAGCGGCCCGTGTTATTAGGAGTCATTATTAGGAGCATTGAGAGTGCGTACAAAAGTGTAATACCGTTTGAATACACGGAGGCCGACCCGTACTCTATGGCTTCAATGGTGTTCTGATATGGTAGGGAATCTTCCTCCATTATGAGCCTTCCAATCTCGTCTCGATCAAGAAGATTTGTGTTGATTACGCCAGATTTCGCCATTTGACACGCTTGGACGACTTCTGACACCTGTTCCTTCAAGATAAGGACTTTGCTTAGGTCAAGAAGTTCGATATTCTCCTCGCTAATGTTTTTGCTTATAGCGTTAATGTGGAGCATCGCTTCGTTTGCTTTCTCGATTGCCTCGCGGGTACCGTTGAATAGTTTTTCTTTGACCCGGTACTGGTGATTGTTGTTTATTATCACGTCATTCATGCTTCGAAGAATATAGTCCCAGTCCGCTGCATCTGGAGACCCAGCTATCCACTTCCATGCAGAACCAATCCAGTCAATGGAACGTACCCTTCGTGATTTGCTTATTTGTAGTTCGTCGAGATGTAGCTTAGTTTGATTTAGGTGGAATTGTAGCACAGTCCGCACAGCCCTGCTTGTAATATCGTGCTCTGTTGACTCCATCAATTTGACCAAAGCCGTGTTGAAGTAGTTTAGGTCGACCACATGGACTAAACTGAAGTGTCCGTTCAGGATCCAACCACGCCCGTCCTCAATAGTTACCAGTGGGGAGCCATAATTGTAAATGTTGAGGCCGTACACGCCAGATATTAAAAATAAACTGTGTTCCATTATGGAGAGAAAAAAAACTCATTAGTGTTGGTAAGATTAGTATTGACCATTTTTTGTTTTTAGGCACTTTTATTATTTATCCCAGGGACGGTGAACTAATAATAAATGGTTACATAATGTAAATCTTGTTTTCTTTTGTATTTTTTTCTTTTATTATTATTATTTAAAGAACATTCTATTGTATAATAAAAAAAATCTTTCCACACTAAGGGAAGAGTTAAAAAAATTAAATTTTTTGTGTGCTTTTTTGAATTGAACTGCTATTTATTTATGTGTTTTTTGTTGCGTTTAAGTGTATTCCTATATCCTACCACCGTCCCCGGCTACCCATCGTGGTACTTGGAAGGTCCACAGGATCCGAGAGCATGGATATGAAAGGGAGGTAGTTTGTAATTCTTTACTTTTGTTTGAAAGGTAGCGTTAAAGGCTACTACCCTTGGATCCTGCCGCCTTACAAAAACTCGTGGTAAAGAAGCTGAGGAAAGAGGATAATATTTCTAAGAATTACTGAAATGTTTCCTCTTTACCCCCTTCTTTAAAGTTTTTTATGTTTTTTTTGTTTTTTTTTTTATTTTTTCTATTTGTCTAATTTGCCTTTTTTAGTAAGCGCATAATTAGTTTTTTGTTGTGGGCAGATTTCTTCTTAAGAAAAAAATTTATTTTTTATTTTGCCTCTTTTATTAAGCGTGTAATTAATATTCTTGTGGGCAGATATTGCTTCATTAAAATTTTTTAAACGAAAAATCGTTTCCTCTGTTTTTTTTGTATATTTTTTGTTTTTTTTTTTTTTGCAATATTTTATGTTGCCTCTTTAATCGCTTATGTGGTTTGTTATAGAAAAGATCTTTGATCTTGAAATTGACGCCTTGTTGGCGTCGTCTGTGCTATAGAATTTCAAATCTTTGTGGTCACTTATTGGGACATCTTTTTGTTGTTGACTTCCCGTGGTGACCTTATTATCTTTTTTTCTTTATTTATTTTTTTTTTTTTTTGTTTTTTTACCTTATGTTGGCGTATTTTTTATCTGCGCTTTATGAATCCTTTTGCCAGTGTCTGTGAGCAATGTCACTGTATTGTCTTTACCAACCGTTTCCTTTTTGGAAAGTGCCTTTTGTTTTGATATTATCTGTTTATCCCTGACGTAAATCTCATCTCCTGGCCTAAATTCCTTAGCTCTTTTCCTTTTTTTATTCAATCGGAGATTTCTTAACTCCTGGTTTCACTTGATTTGTTCCCTGATCTCCTTGTGAACCCTACTTTTGAAGTTGGTGAGGCCTTGGTAGTTTATTCTTTCGGTTCTGTTGAAAAATATGTCGCCAAGCTTCCTCTTCGTTACAGAGTGTATTGTTGTGTTGTAACGATCGACAGCAATATACACCAATTCCTTTGGTCTAGCGTTATTAATTTCTTTCCGGAGGCACCGATAAATCTCAATAATGGTAGAGTGGAATTTTTCGATCTGGCCGCTTACTTCACTTCTTTGAATTGGAGTCTGATATAGTTCGATTCCCAAACCTGTTCTGTAGTTACATACCAATGGAGTCATAAATCCCCTCTCATTGTCGGTGACTATCATTTTAGTAGTTGTGAAATAGTGTATTACTTTGGCTAGCTTAGCGCGGAGAGTGACGGATGCTTTATTTTTAATGTGAAAAAGCTTGGCAAATTTTGATAATTTGTCTATGCAAGATAAAAATTTCTCCCCTTGAATTTCAAAAATGTCCACATGCACTATTTCGCATGGATATTTCGGCACTGGAGTCTCTTTTATCGGTGGTACTGCCGGATGCCTATCATACTTGTTAGCAAGGCAGGTTTCACAGTTAGAAGTGAAATTTTTTATCTTACTAGCCATTTTGGGAAAATAATACTTTTCCAAGATTTGTTCCCTATTTTCTCTTGAGTTTCTATGGGCCCTCCTATGTTCTGTCTCTATTATACCGCAAATCCTATACTCGTTGGCCACATCCTCGACCACCCTCTGAGTTATCCTAATTTTGTATAAAAGGAAATTTTCTATATATATTTCTTGTAGGAGTTGTAAGTAACTTTCTGGAATCTTTATTCCATTTATGAATGCCGGTTTTAGGCGTTCCTTCAAGGCTTCGGTTAAGCTGGCCTTTCTCACATAATGACGAGTGAATCCTGGATGTGGGTTTTCAACACAAGTCATTGCATTCCCCTCCGTAAAAATTATTTGGTTTCGGAAAACGTTCAAAGGGGCTTCAACGTGTGGAATAAGATCCGAAGAATCCTGTTCAGCACTGTGAGCTGTCCCCTCGTCCCTTCTAGCTTCTGTTGGTGCATCGTTGGGTTCCGACGGTGCTGTCAAATGGTTTGCCTGGCATGGAATTCTGGAGAGAGCATCCGCCACGACATTCGATTTACCAGGAGTGTAAATCAATTCGTGGTTATACTCTTCTATTCTAGCCTTCCACCTCTTCAACTTGGCGTTATAGTTTCGACTTCCTAACACAAAAGTGAGAGGCTGGTGGTCAGTGAAAATTCTAACTTTTTTCGGCCCATAAAGGTAGGATCTCAAGTTGTCTAGAGCCCAAACTATAGCCAACATTTCCTTCTCGTTTGTGGCATAGTTTTCCTCTGTTCTGCTTAAAGATCTTGAGATGTAGGCGATGGGTCGATCTTTCCCTGTTTCTCCTTGGGATAGCACCCCACCAATGGCATAGTTTGAGGCGTCGGTGGTAAGGTTGAATAGTTTTTCGAAATCTGGAAATGCGAGAGTATCTGAGGAAACGAGTAGTTTTTTTTAGAGTATCGAAGGCCTGAAGGGCCTCGGAATTCATTTTGATACGCCTTGACCTGCGAATTCTCACCGCGTGTGAGATTGGTCAAGGGTTTAGCAACCTTAGCGTAATCTCGAATGAACTTTCGGTAATACGACGTCATTCCCAAAAAGCTTTTTAGTTCCTTAAGCGTTTCTGGGGGTGAGAGGTTCTCTATAGCTTGGACCTTTGAAGGATCTGCCTTCATCCCGTGGGATGTTATTACATATCCCAGAAATTCTACTTCCGTTCTCATAAACTTAGTTTTTTCCAAATTCACTCTCAAATTAGCATCCGCAAGCCGTTTAAACACTATCTCTAAATTTACTAAATGTTCGTCGGTACTTTTTACAAAGACAATAATGTCGTCGATATACACGTAGCATATCCTCCCTATATACTCTTTAAGAACATCATCAATCATTCGCTGGAATATAGCCGGAGCGTTTTTTAACCCAAAAGGTAATCTCAGAAATTCGTACTTTCCATTCATGGTTGAAAACGCTGTTTTGGGTATATCTGTTTCTTTCATTGTGATTTGGTGAAAGCCTGAGGTCAGATCTATAGTTGTGAAATATTTTGTGTTCCCTAAACTGGCCAGCGTTGCATTAATATCTGGGATAGGATAGGCGTCTGGCACGGTGATTGCATTCAGACGTTTGAAGTCCACTACCATTCTATACTGCTTTTCACAAGAGGGTTTGGGTTTTTTCGGAACTACCCAAATAGGAGAATTGTACGGGCTTTTGGATGGTCGTATAATTCCTTCTTCAAGGAACTCAGTAATTTGTTTTTCTACCTCTTCCCTCATGTTTGCAGGATATGGGTAACTTTTCGTGTATATGGGCTCATTCGTGGTAGTCTTTATCTCAGCTCGAACTGTGGTTTTCATATTTGTTTTCTATCATGGCTTTTAGGCTTGGGAGAATTGCGTCGGGTATATCGTCAGTTTCGAAAAAATTTAGGCTTCCTACGACTTTGTTTTTGAGCGGAATTCTTATATTGGGATCTATTGTAAGGACATGTTTTTTCCTGTCTATGACGGCACCCAGTTCTTTGAGGGTGTCATCGCCTATTATCCCATCAAACGAGCTTAAACCAGGAAGTGCGTAAAAGGTCACCATAGCTTCGTTACCAGCATTTTGGAAAAATCTCCCACTGGTTTTTTTGTTTATTACTACAGGTACTGCTACGGTAGTTACTGAGAAAGGTGGATTGACTGAGACTGTATTAGTTGCCAATTCAGGTTTTATAAAATTTTTATTCGCCCCTGTGTCAACTAAGAACTTTAGGGCTACTTTGTTTGGTGTCAAACAAGTGAGATAGGGTATACTGGATTGCGCGGTAGTCCTCATATGAAATAGGCTGGTGGCCCGTCCGCCATAAAATTTACCTGCTGGAAGTTGTCTTCTGTCGATTCAGCATACGTCGAAGGTCCGCTTTCTACATCTGCGCTGTTGGCTTCCATGTTGTAGAGCCTCTGCTGTTTGGGCATCTTTTCAATCGATGATGCAGGTCCCCTTTTGAAGGCGTTGTTATTCGTCGGTCGGTTCATGTAGTTCGCCTGTCTGGTTTGAACACTGTCGTCGACATCCATTCTTTCCGCAGGTTTTGGGGCTGCGGGTCTAGCAGGAGGTGCGGTGTTCGTCCCTTGATTGCCTTGGAATCTGTTGTAGGATGACCGGCCATTCCCCTGAGTATTGTTCCGATTCGTCCAGTTGTATGTAGACCGTGATCGAGGAGGTAACGGTGGTCTCTGAGTAACTTGCGACAGGGTATTGGTGGGGACAACTACTCTATTTGGAGTGTTTGCATGGACTATTGTGTTCCTTAACGTTAGGTTCTGGATGTCAAGGCAGGCCGTGTACGCTTCTGGCAGTGTTTTTGGCTTCTGCACTATAAGCATACGCGACAATTCTGGACTGAGGCCCCGTATGAAAACATCGAGTGCCCTGTTACGGTACGTTTCCACAAGGACCGACACGGTTTCCTGGCTATAGTCATCGCACTTGATTTTGTTCACTATTAGAGACAACTGATGATTGACCGTTGCGTAGAAATCATCTAGTTTTGAACCTCTCTGAGCTAGCTGATTCAGTTGGTGCTCTAAAGTCCTAATGTCCCTTTTGTCTGCGTAATGCAGCGATAATACCCTTTTTATTTCTACCCAATCGCTATCGAAAACATTATACGCTACCAGTGCTGCATCGGCAAAGCCACGGATTTTTTGCCTAATATGTTGCAGGATGGTACGATACAGGGGCCTTTCCTTGACGATATCGTAGTCCGACAGAATTCCTTCAACGCTGTGAACCCAAGAGATGTATTGAGAAGGGCTGCCTTCAAAAACTTGCAGCTCCTTCACGCAGTCGGGAAGTCTGCCAATATCCTTTAGGTCTTGCTCCGACAGTGGTGTTCCCACCGCTGCCAATACCCCCTGTGGCTGCGTTCAAACGCCACCCTGTTCTACTCTTCCCAATCGCTCATCGATTCTGGCAAGATTTTGTTCTACACTCGCGTTATTGCATTCAATTTTCCCTAGCCTAGAGTTCAGAGCAACACCGTTGCTTTCTATACCCCCAAGGCGTGTCTCAAGCCGCCTAATCTGCTCGAGGAGAGCATTGATGCCCCCATTAAGTTCATTAACTTTCGTGGCTAAAGCGTCCATTTCAGATAAAAAAAATTTAGTTTGAGATTAAAAAATATATTTCTAAATTTTAATTTGGCACACGGTGGCTCTTTAAAAATTGTTTATATTTTTTTTGGATAGTCCTTATAGCACAGACGATTTGTTTGTTTTTTGTTTTAGTTTTAAGGTTGTCCTTACACTTTGACAGTTTCCTGCAAAGAAAAAAAGGACTTTAGTTACATTTGTGAAACTTTTACCGTGTTCTTATGGCAACGGCGACATGTACCAAGTTGGCGTTTCACAGTACATTAGTCTTTAAATAATTATGGTTTTGGTTAGGGGAGGCTGTGTCACTCCTTTTTAGTCGTCGACAATCAGATTGAAGGCAACCTACTAAGGCACAGTTGCTCCACAACGCTCTGGCCATATTGCGAATCTTTAGCGTGTTCTTATGGGTACGCTGAAAGTATCGCAAGTAACGAGTGACCGTTTCCAGTGTGTGCTGATGTGTACCCTGGAAACTCCACAAAAGGATAAGCCGGCCCAAGTGTGTTCTTATGTGTACGCTCGGGTTAACTTTTAAAGCCGGCCCAAGTGTGTTCTTATGTGTACGACTTTTTCAGAAGGAAATTTTTGCCGTATCCTGAGGGGAGCGGCAAGTTGCATATTGCAAAAAAAATTTTGTGTACATGACACGGTCACAGGAGTCGTTAACCATTTTTCGGCCTTTGGTATGGTGAGGTCCGTCCTAGAAGTATAGGTATACGGACTCACCCAGCCAGTGTGATTATACGTGCACTTGGAATAGCAATAGTGGGGCCGTAGGATAATTCACTTATAAAATGTTTCAATTTTCGTGTTGAATTTTATTCGCGCGCCAGAAGATCTTAGGGGTCACAGGCTCGCTTCTTTTGATATTATTCCTGTATAGCCCTCTGAGGGCTTTTAGGATTGGACGTAGTAATTTATTGCGTGTAGCATCACTTTTCACTCAACTTTTTGTTATTCACTTGTTTTTTTTTTTATTATTCGTTTTACCTCTCCCGGGGAGAGGAGCTTTTATACCCTGGAGGGTCCCGAAGGGAATCGCAGAGTTAAGCTATCGTTATAACCGGAGGGTCCCCTCGAAGGTGAATCTCGGTTTTGGTATTTTCGTTATTGGCTGTACAAGCCTTAAATTATCTAAGCTGAGGTCTTGCCTCTCTATATATTTTTTTATTCCTTTATCGGTAAAATTTCTATTATTATTTTTCTTAGCACTCCACTATCACTATCACTTTGTCACTAATCACTATGGACCTCACATTTAAGGAGGTCCTTTTTGAAGGACCCACTTGCCAGTGTGTCCCTGCTCGGGCGCCAGTTAAGGAGCCCAAGGACTAGGGCTCCAAAAAGTTAAAGTTGGGGGCCGCCCCGCGGCCCCATTGCAACCTGAAAAGATCCAAATAAAAATAGGTTTTTCCGCTTAACAATATTTACCATTTATTTCCGTTCAATGTCAAAAACAGACTGACTCTATCATTAACTTAAACTAAGCTCTAAGCTTCTACCTTAGTCTAAGTGATTTTATAATTGCTGACACTGCACTTCCCACGATTGGCCAAAATAATATTTTATCGCTTGCGTGGCGAATCACACGACTTGCATTTTGTCCGCATATCATATCGCTTACGCTGCAGTTCCCATGGATTGCATTTTGTGTGCTTACGCAATATGATATCGGATCAATTACCTACGTTGGCTTTGCTTGTGTTTGTTGAAGTGTGGTGTCAGCACATTCTTACAAGTAAGTGTGTCTGCCCCTTGTTAAGTTACATATATAGAATTAGAGAAATAAAGTGAATTTATATGAAAACGATTTGCACGGTGTCCCAAATTTACAAATCTATTGTAAGCGAACCTTGGACACGGCGAGTATAACCCTAGCACTTATTGAAGAAGCGCCGGGACGGAAAAAGCTTCGTTACACATTTCATGATGAAATACAAATATGCTTACGCTGCAGCGCATGCAACGATATATGGGAAACAAAATGTGCTGACGTTGCGGCGCGTGTGTTGATCGAACGTGGGAATGGTATGAATGGGCAGTGGCTGAGCGTGTTAACTTCTATAATGTCTTCTTTAACCTTGGCCTTTGAACAGTGCTTGCATTCCAAACTACATGGTCTTCGTGACATTGCATCAGCATTTCCATGGGTACTACCTTTTCGATGCTCAATGGAAAAGACATAGCTTTGTAATCGCTCGATCCATCGTGCCAATTGTCCTTCTGGATTACGGAACTGCAAGAGCCATTTTAACGCTGCGTAATCTGTCCTGACGCAGAACCGCTGGCCGTAGAGGTAGCGGACATAAGGTCAATTGAACTTATGACCACCCCAAATGGCCATAGATTTGAAACCTTGCACATAATGCGAAAAACGCATTCCTTTATTTAACACGATTTTATTAGCTTGGCATGTATGTAGCGGAATCTTTGAGCTTAATTTTCACCGGTTTCTAGAAGTCTGATTAATTTGAGACTTTGCATACGTATCAAGGACCGATGACAATGCATTAATATGATGGTGTGGTGACATAAGGTCTACGGCCATAAGGTCAATTGGCCTTATTACCACTTTGAATGGCCATAAGTTTGATTGAAACTTTGCATACGTATCAAGGGTCGATGACAATGCATTAATGTGATGGTGTGGTGACGTAGGGTTAACGGCCATAAGGTCAATTGGCCATAAGTTTGATTGAAACTTTGCACACGTATCAAGGCTCGATGAAAATGCAATAATGTGACGGTGGGGTGGCATAAGGTTAACGGACATAAGGTCAATTGAACTTATGACCACCCCAAATGACCATAGATTTGAAACCTTGTACATAATAGGAAAAACGCATTCCTTCATTAATGATAGAAGTGGATGCATGGCACATCTACGAAAAAGCATACTGGAGCCCTTTTTAACACGATTTTATTAGCATCGCCTGTATATATCTATGTATCTATATATCCATGTATGTATGTAACGGAATCTGGAGTGGAGCCGAGAGCCCCGGTAATGCAGAGCTCCGAACTCCGTTGCACCTTTTGTAGCATTTTAAGATAAGTACTTTTAGCTAGTGCAGGCCACCAGACCAAGGCACCATAAAGAAGAATCGGGCGCACAATGGCTGTGTAAATCCAGTAGGTCACCTTAGGGGAGAATCCCCAGGAGGTGCCAATTGCCCTCTTGCAGGTGAGCAGCTCTGCTGCTGCCTTCTTGGATCGCTCCACTATATGGCCACTCCATAATAGCTTCCTATCCAGAATGACTCCCAAATACTTGACTTGATCGCTAAACGCTAAGAACGTACGCCCAGTTCTTGGCGGTGTAAGATTTGGTACTTTGTACCTCCTCGTGAAGAGGACAAGCTCAGTTTTATCCGGGTTGACTTCCAAACCTGTGGCGGGTTGTACTCCTGGAGCAGCTCCAGGATGTCAGCTGGGTCCGTTGGCGTTACTGGATCCCAGGCTCTAGCCCTGGTCGTGAGGGGATATCACGCGCCTCCACTACCTTGAGGCGCGCGCCCGGATATACCACCCCTATCAGCGTGACGGCGGCCCTATAGAGGTTTACCGACCTGGCGTCGTCACAGGCAATTAGCTTGACATTGCCCTGGAACCACCCTGCATCGGGTAAGATGGCGGTGGACCAGGGTTGTCTTTCTTAACCTTAACGGCCACCGTAGTGAGCGCAGCCTCGATCCACTTCCACTGTTGTTTCGGGATCCTGCCATCTTCGCTGCTCTCGTCTATAATGCCAATGATCTGCCGACCCAATTTCGGCGAAAGACCATATCCAGCCTCCCTGCGTCTTGGCCCTTTTCGGTGCCGTGGGGTTGGATTCATCCATGGACCGCTGGCGTTTCGAGGTTTCATCACTCTCGACTAAAACTTTTAAAATTACTTGAACTAAAAAATTAAAAATAAAAAATATTTTAAAAAAACTAAAAAAACACGCTTTTATAGCAAACCGAACTAAAAAATAGAAAATAATTTTCAATTAAAAAGAGTTTATATAACAGTAGTAGAAGGTCAAACAATCGTTTATAGTTAATCACCTCAAAATAAAATTATAATAAAATTTAAGTTATTAACAGAATAATTTAATTTACGGTATAAAGCGTGGGGTGCTTGATATTGAATGTTACAATCATTCTATTGGCAACTATCTGAGAGGAAAGATATGAAATGTAATCAATGCACCCCACGCTTTTTACTGCGAACTAAATTATTCTGTTAATAACTTAAATTTTATTATAATTTGATTTTGAGGTGATTAACTATAAACGATTGTTTGACCTTCTACTACTGTTATATAAAATCTTTTTAATTGAAAATTATTTTCTATTTTTTAGTTCGGTTTGCTATAAAAGCGTGTTTTTTAGTTTTTTTTTAAATATTATTTTTTCTTGTCAGCTCGTGGAGGCTATGGGCTACGCTGGCAACATTTGGCAAAAATCGCCGGTAATATGTGCACAACCCAAGGAAACTTCTCAATTCATGCAGATTCTGTGGTCTTGGCCAATCCTTCACTGCTTCTATCTTTTCATTCGCGGTGCCCTCCGTCGTTACTTTATGACCCAAGTAACTAACTTGCTTCTTGAACAGAGAACTCTTTTTTGCGACTAAGTTTCAGAAAAGCACCAGCTATTCGTTGGAAACCCTCCCCCAAGTTCTTCAGACGTTCTTCGAAGTTCTTTCCCAATACTATGATGTCATCTAGGTACACTAAGCATGTTTTCCAATGTAGTCCTTTCAGTACCTGATCCATGAGTCTTTCAAAATTAGCTGGTGCATTACATAGTCCAAAGGGCATTACTGTAAACTGCCAAAGACCATCTCCGACACTGAAGGCTGTTTTCTCCTTGTCTTCCTCCTTCACCTCCACTTACCAGTAGCCGCTATTCAAGTCCAGTGTGGAAAACCATTTCGTACCAGATAGCGAGTCCAGAGTACCGTCAGTTTTTGGCAATGGGTAGCTATCCTTTTTAGTAACGTCATTCAACTTTCGATAGTCTACGCAAAACCTCATTTTTCCATCCTTCTTCTTCATAAGTACGACAGGTGAGCTCCATGGACTAAATGATGGTTCGATGACGCCGCTGTCGCTCATTTCTTGTATGATTTGACTCACAACTTCTCGCTTCGCCAGTGGAACACTACGTGGAGCTTGACGGATCGGCCTCGCATCTCCAGTGTCAATTTGATATTTCACAACGTTGGTGCGGCCTGGTTTGGAACCATCCTGAACAAATATGTCTGCGTACTTTAGGAGCAGTTGTTTTGCCTTACTCTGATAGTCTTCCTCTAGCCCCTCCGTCCATGCCGTGATGTCATTTGAAAGATCAGTGTTGCGAAACGTGTTCCTGGAGCTGCACACAGTTAATAACTACATCAGCCTCTTAGCATCTTCCCAATATAGCTCCTTTGGTCGGTTTGATTGGTGACTTGAACTCATTGAGTACTCTTACCGGAATACATCCATCTGGTTTTGTCATAGCCAGGGTTTTTCCTTCAAGTATGTTCGGTGTTGATTTGTTTGCTGCCTCGACAACCCACAATTTGTTTCTCCCACAATCTCCATCGACCTTTGCCCAGATAACTGCTTTGATTTTGGTGGTATTTGCTGACTCTCTTCCACCAGCACTCGTTTACTGTTGTAGCCTCTCTCGTAGCCGAAATTAAGTCGCACATCCATGTTCTTATATCACATCGTCTTGCTTTGCACATCGATCTTGATGTCTTGGTCGATTAAGAAGTACACTCCAATTATGATTTCATCAACAATCTCTGCCACTATAAAATTGTGTAGTACCGTGACGTTACCAATTGCTACTTCACATGCTACTTCTCCAATTACCTGGATGTCCTCTCCCGTGGCTGTACGTAATCTTGCTCCAAGCAATGGTCTTACCTTCTCGTTTACTAACTCTGATCGAATGATGGAATGAGATGCACACGTATCTACAGTCAGTAAAGGTTCTTTCCCATCCACATTTCCTCCGACAGTAAGATTGCTTGACCTTCTTCCAATTTGCGAGATAGAGATTATGGGGCATTTAATTGAGGAAGCCAGCTGTAGCCCCTTGCGGCTGACTCGCTTTAGTTTAACGATTGAGTGGATTTGGAGATTTGCTCATCTCCTTCAGCTCTGCGTTTACGGCCAACCACATTGCTGGAACTGTTAGGATTGGTACTGCAATAACTTGCAATGTGATCTGACTTTCCACATTTAAAGCATTTGACGGCACCATCGTTTTTCTGCTGCGTTCCTTTTAATGCCTCCAAATTTGTGCCTACCCAGTCTGGCCTTTCCACTTCCACGCGATGAGCTTTGTATGCGGGCTTACTCAAAAGTGACGCTGTTTCCTGAGTCAGTGCATGGGACACCGTTTTTGCGGATGTGGGTTTTGGGTTTGCATATGTCGCTCGCTTCGTTTCTACGCCCCGTATGCCATTTATAAAACCCTGGATTTTTACCCTCTCGGTGTACTCCACGACTACGTGCGCATTTGCCAAATGAGCCAACCCTTCAACATCCGAAACAAATTCTTGCAAAGTCCCATTAGCTTTTTGGTAACGGTTTTTCAATTCTATTTGATATATCTGTTTCCTGTGTTTGCTTCCGTAACGTCGCTCGACAGAGGCCATCAATGCTGTTCCGTTCGTACTCTGGAATAGTCTGTAAGATTTCCGCTTCAGGCCCTTTCAGTGCCACGAACAATGCAGCAACTTTATCTTCCGCATTCCAGTTGTTTACTGCTGACGTCTTCTCAAATTGCAGCTTAAATACCTGGAAAGGAACAGAGCCGTCAAAAGATGGAGTTTTTACCTTCGTATTGCTTTCTGAAACAGCTGGGCGATTTAGTTGCAGCTCCTGTATACGACCTCTCAATGTATCAATCTCGGCATCGATTTTGTTCTCGAGTTGTAAAATTTTTGTATCTTGTGCCTTCAGCTTCGAGGATATCCTTATCTCCTGCGCCTCCAGCTGCGAGGATATGCGAACCTATTGTGCTTTCAACTGTTCAGCCAACTGAGATGTCATATATGTGTATCCTGTGATTCCATCTTGGATGTTATTCGCGACGACATTTCTGAAATTCGTGCCTCCTGCGCTTCCATTTTGGATGTTACTGTCTATGTTTGTGCAGATATTACAGCCAAAATCGTGTTCAAGTCTGTGCTCGTAACTGTCTGCGATGTTTCGTTTTTCTCTTCAATTTTTGTTGTTGTCTCATCGCCATCAAGATGAAAGGCATACTCTTCCACGTTAATAACCTTCTGCTTCCATTGCCTCTCGTAGTCGTGCCTGAAGTTCGAGTTTATTGCCGGTTGTATTCAACCCACGGCTCTCCAACTCCTTCTGCAGTTGCTGGATCTTCAATTCACTCCACTTTTCCATGTCCTTGTTGTACTCGAAATCTTCGGAATTTATTCAACAATTCCTCTTCTGACACCAATTGTAACGAATTTACTGAAATTCAGCTTATTTGCAACCTTCTACTGAAGTTCGCATCCCTAAACTATTGAATAGATAACTCCAATATTCAATAACGCAAAATGGTCTTTATTAAAGTACTTCACAATAACACTTATACTTCGCAGCCAATAGCTGGCTCAAATCAAACTGATCACTGCTTACTCAGCTTTAACTCCTTTTATACTCTCTGATGTCTCGTTCGCATACTTCTAGGCGTTTCTTCTTCTAGAATTTACTACTTGTTCACCAGCTATACACTTACCAGCTTTAAACTACAGATGCACGATTATAGCTTCTCGCATAGCCATATGCGCGTGTATATGTGAGTGATACTTCCACCGAAGATTGCATACCTTTGTAAGTAGCTCAGATATATGCATGTGTGTGTGCGTTTCTCTCCTCTGCTTGTACGTACATATGTGTAATGACTGATTTGTTTATGTAGATACAAGCGATTGCTTAGTATCGGCTTAGAGATGATAGTATGCCTTAGTGTTGCTAATATTGGTCACAATATATATTTTGTGTGTTTTTTTATACTCAGCTGAGCAGAGCTCACAGAGAATTTGTTAACTTTGTTCGCATAACGGTAATCCGTAACGGCATAAACTAATCGAGATAGATATAGAATTCTATATATCAAAATGATCTGACCGAAAAAATGAATTTCAGCCATATCCGTCCGTCCGTCCGTAAACACGATAACTTGAGTAAATTTTGAGGTATCTTGATGAAATTTGGTATGTAGGTTCTTGGGTACTCATCTTAGATCGCTATTTAAAATGAATGAAATCGGACTACAACCACGCCCACTTTTTCGATATCGAAAATTTCGAAAAACCGTAAAATGCGATAATTAATTACCAAAGACGGATAAAGCGATGAAACTTGGTAGGTGCGTTGACCTTATGACACAAAATAGAAAATTTGTAAAATTTTGGACGATGGGCGTGGCACCGCCCACTTTTAAAAGAAGGTAATTTAAAAGTTTTGCAAGCTGTAATTTCGCAGTCGTTGAAGATATCATGATGAAATTTGGCAGGCACATTACTGCTATTACTATATGTGTGCTAAACAAAAATTAGCAAAATCGGATGACGAACACGCCCACTTTTAAAAAAAAAATTTTTTAAAGTCAAATTTTAACAAAAAATTTAATATCTTTACAATATACATATAAGTAAATTATGTCAACATTCAACTCCAGTAATGATATGATGCAACAAAATACGAAAATTCAAAATGGGCGTGGCTCCGTCCTTTTTCATTTAATTCGTCGAGAATACTTTTAAGGCCATAAGCCGAAAAAAATTTACCAATCCTTGTTAAATTTGGTAGGTGCATAGATTCTATGACGATAACTGTTTTCTGTGAAAATGGGCTAAATCGGTTGAAGCCACGCCCAGTTTTTATACACAGACGACCGTCTGTCCTTCCGTTCGGCCGTTAACACGATAACTTGAGCAAAAATCGATATATCTTTACTAAACTTAGTTCACGTACTTATCTGAACTCACTTTATCTTGGTACAAAAAATAGCCGAAACCCGAAAATGAAAAAAATGTCATAATTCTGTACCAAATATGAAAAAAGAGATGAAACAAGGTAATTGGATTGGTTTGTTGACGCAAAATTTAACTTTAGAAAAAACTTTGTAAAATGGGTGTGACACCTACCATATTACGTAGAAGAAAATAAAAATGTTCTGCAGGACGAAATCAAAAGCCCTTGAAATTTTTGCAGGAATACTGTTCGTGGTATGACAAATGTAACTAAATTAGCGGTACCCGACAGATTATGCTCTGGGTCACCCTGAAGCACATTTTGGTCGATATCTCGAAAACGCCTTCACATATACAACTAATGGACACTCCCTTTTAATACCCTCATTAACACCTTTAATTTTATACCCATATCGTACAAACACATTATAGAGTCACCCCTGGTCCACCTTTACGGCGATATCTTCAAATAGCTGTCCACCTATAGAACTATGGCGCACTCCCTTTTAAAATATTCTTTAATACCTTCCATTTGAAAACCATGTCATACAAACACATCACAGGGTTACCCTAGGTTCATTTTGCTAAATGGTGATTTTACCTTATTTTTTCTCCAAAGCTCTCAGCTGAGTATGTAATGTTCGGTTACACCCGAACTTAGCCTTCCTTACTTGTTGTTACATAATTAGATTACAACGTATTAGCAAGAGTAACGTGAAAACATAAATAATGTGTACATGTATTGCGTTTTGTATTTGTACATTTTGATTGTCACTCCATAACTCGAGAACGGATAGAAAGATTGCCATGAAATATTTAGGAAAGATACGGGAAGGAGAGATGATGGTTAGTTGATTTTGAAATCCCAAATCGTTTTAGCCATTCTTGAGTTATGATTTTTTTTTTAGAAAAATACTATATAAAAGAAAGTCGTGTTAGTTACACTACGCATAACTCAAGAACGGATGAACCAATTTGGCTCAAAATTGGTGGAGAGGTAGCTTGTAACCAGGGAATGGACATACGATACTCTTTATCCCGTTATGGCTAGGGTCTTGAGATCAAAACGTGGACCTGGGTAATCCTGGGATGTGTTTGCACAATATGGGTATCAAATGGAATCTGTTTATGAGTACTTTGATACTGAGTATTTTTCGTACCCCTGGGTGACTCGTGTCTCGATATATAGGCCAAAAAGGTGGACCCGGGCACCCCTAGAATGTGTTTATACAATATGGATATCAAATGAAAGCTGTTCCTGAGTGCTTTACTACAGGGTAGTTTTCATAGCTATTGGTGACTAGGGTCTCGAGATATAGGCCAGAACGTGGACCAGGGCACCCCTAGAATGTTTTTATACAATTGGATATCAAATGAAAGCTGTTGATGAGTGCTTTAGTACAGGGTAGTTTTCATACCTATTGGTTAGTAGGGTATCGATATATAGGCCAAAACGTGGACCCGGGCACCCCTAAAATGTGTTTATACAAAATGGATATCAAATGAAAGCTATTGATGAGTGCTTTAGTACAGGGTAATTTCCATATCCCTGGGTGACTAGGGTATCGATATAAAGGCCAAAATGTGGATCAGGGTAATACTAGGATGTGTTTTTACATTATGGGTATCAAATTGAAGCTGTTGATGTGTGCTTTAGTGCAGAGTAATTTTTATATCGCTGTGTGACTAGAGTCTCGAGATATAGGCCAAAACGTGGACCCGGATAGCCCTAGAAGGTGTGTGTAATATGGATAGCAAATGAAAGCTGTTGATGTGTGCTTAAGTACAGAGTAATTTTTATATCGCTGAGTGACAAGGGTCTTGAGATATAGGCCAAAACGTCGACCCGGATACCTGTACAATGTATGCGTATTATGGATATCAAATGAAAGCTATTGCTGAGAGCTTTAAAGTAATTTCCATTGTAATATTCGATTTAGTAGCATCAATCTGGCAAAAACTGATAAATAAGCAAGCGAAGCCGAAATAAAGACATGAATTAATAATACCCACATACCTATATATGTACCTATGTACGTCCTATTCGATTTGCCTGAAATTTGGCGTATTAATTTGCCTGTATTAGTATTTACGATCCTTTTTTCCCGGAACTAGACCAGAGACGGACTGGGACTGGGATTAGGACCACCCTCTGGGACTGACAATAAGAGATGAAGGAGAATGAGAATAACTTGAGAGAAGAGAAAAGAGGGTAGGAGAAGGAGACTGAGAAAGAGATAGAGTGAGACGAAATAGAGATAGATGAATCGAAAAAGACGGAGGGAGGAGTGAATAAAAGATTAAGAAAAATATAAGAGGGGGGAGGCAGAGTTAGACGGAAGGAGCTTATTAAAATGTATGTAGATAGTCCAAATTTAGGGCAGAACAACGTCTGCCTGGTCTGCTAGTTAGTTTATATATATAAGTTTAAGAATTTAAATGAAAATATAAAAAGTAAGTTAAATTAATCTTTAAATTTCGTTGCATTAAACTTTAAATTTGAAGACTTTTTAAGTTTAAGAGTAGGTTTTTAATATGCTTTTTTTCTATTTGTACCTTTTGGCAGATTTACAAGACTCATAGGTAGTTCGTTTAAGAATTTTGATACTAACACCGCGAGAGTATTCTTCGAGTAATTATTCAAGAACCTGGATACTCTTAGACGATTTTGAGTTTGCATTCTAGTTCCTATGCTGCGACTAATTGGAATTCGGAATTTATTGTCGTCACATAACTCTTTGAGTATAATTATTTTAAATATGGACTTAACATCAAGGATGCCTAATTCCCTATTAAATGATATATTTGTTGTATCCAAATTTTTATACTCAGCGTGCTTTGCACACAGAGTATATTAACTTTGATTATATAACGGTTGGTTGTACAGGTATAAAGGAATCGAGATAGATATAGGCTTCCATATATCAAAATCATCAGTATCGAAAAGAATTTGATTGAGCCATGTCCGTCCGTCCGTCTGTCCGTCTGTCCGTTAACACGATAACTTGAGTAAATATTGAGATATCTTCACCAAATTTGGTACACGAGCTCTGGACCCAGAATAGATTGGTATTGAAAATGAGCGAAATCGAACGATAACCACGCCCACTTTTTATATATAACATTTTGGAAAACATAAAAACCTGATTATTTAGTAAATAATACACCTAGAATGTTGAAATTTGCCGTGTGGACTGCTATTGAGACTCTTGATCAAAATTTAGAAAAAAAAATTTAAATGGGCGTGGCACCGTTCACTTGTGATAAAATCAATTTTACAAACATTATTAATCATAAATCAAAAATCCTTAAACCTATCGTAAGAAAATTCGGCAGAGAGGTCGCCTTTACTATAAGGTATTCTTTAAAGAAAACTTAACGAAATCGGTTAAGGACCACGCCCGCTTTTATAGTGCAGCAGAGCTGAGTTCATTTAGCCATATCCGTCTGTCTGTTTGTATGCAAACTAGTCCCTCAATTTTTGAGATATCTAGATAAAATTTTGTGAGCGGGTGTATTTAGGTGTCCGATTAGACATTTGTCGGAACCGTCAAAAACTGTCTGAACCTGACACGCTGTGCAGTTGGAGTCAAAAGTGTTTCTCATGCCACATAACTGACTCGAAATGTGTTAATTTATTTCACAACCAATTTCAGTATTTCCCTTTGTTTGACAAACGAAAACAAATACGATAAACTACCAACACGTTGACAAGTGAAACTTAAATGTTTGTTGGAAAGCCACACAAAAAACAACCCACCTCCAAAAATTAGGGGGGGTATGAAGACTATCAATGCTTAGCATTACGAGAGCCCTGAAAACAACCCCGACGGCTGCACTGTATGCCATTCTGCTCATTCCACCTGTAGACCTGGTAACAAAGATCATAGCGCTAACAACTGCAACCAGGCTCGATGCCTCGCGGCAGCTTGAGCGCCGACCATACGGCCATAGTAGTATAGCGTCACCAATCACAAGACGAGCATACTACCTGATTCCCTATCTCCACTTCGAGAGACATCTTAAGGCCACAATAGAGTGGACGGTTGGCGTAAGTGTGCTCAAATTGCGGACGAGGTGATACATGTGTACACAGATGTAGTGGAAGGAGTAGGGTATGCGGTATACTGTGCTGATCCGGAAGTAAACAGATCTTACAGGCTGCCAGATTACTGTAACGTTTTCCAAGCGGAAATATTAGTCGTAACCAAAGCAGTAGAGACAGTGGAACAGAATAGCTTAAGCTGCAACCCTGTTAACTTTTATATTCACAGTCAAGCAGCAATTAAGGCAATAATCTCGCATAGCACATCATCTAAATGCGTGTTAGAGTGTAAGCAGTTTCTGGAGAGAATCGGGACAGGGAGAAGCGTACATCTATATTGGGTACCAGGGCATATGGGAATGGAAAAGCAGATGAACTAGCTAAAAAAGGGTGCATCCCTTGAAGCTTGCTCCGTAAAAGTCTCAATTAGACTGGGCGAGATTAAGCGATGGCGAGGGGTCCATTCTAGGGGTGCCCGGGTCGACGTTTTGGCCTATATCTCGATACCCTAGTCACCAATAGGTATGGAAACTACCCTGTAGTAAATCACTCATCAACAGCTTTCATTTGATACCCATATTGTATAAACATATTCTAGGGGTGCCCGGGTCCACGTTTTGGCCTATATCTCGAGACCCTATTCACCCAGGGTACAAAAAATACCCAGTATCAAAGTACTCATCAACAGTTTCCATTTGATACCCATATTGTACAAACACTTCCTGTAGTTACCCGGGTCCATGTTTTAGCCTATATCTCGATACCCTAGTCACCCGGTATCAAAGTACTCATTATACAAACCTTCCCCGTGGAAAAATACATATATATACCAATTTTCATAATAATCGGTCCAGTAGTTTTTGAGTTTATCGATGACATACATACAAACATTCATTTTTATATATATAGATTTTGAGTATTTTCCCGGCAAGTATTCGAATTTTTCTCACCTTTCAAACCTTCCCTAGACCTCCACGAATAATTCAAGACCAAGATAAGATAAATCCGTTCAGCCGTTCTCGATTTTTAGCGAGACTAACGAACAGCAATTCATTTTTAAGTATATAGATTTCCTTAATATTCTTCAAAAAAGTTGTATTTTTTGGTATTTTTGCATGTATCACTATCACTACTTATAATAAAACAAAGTCGCTTTTGCTGTCCCATGTCCCTTTGAATGCTTAAACCTTTAAAACTACGCAACGGATTTTCATGCGCTTTTTTTAATAGATAGAGTGATTGAAGTTTGTAGATTGTATAATAACATCCATTAAATAGTGGAGAAATACTGTTATTTTTGAAGTTTCTAATGTGATGTATATATGTACATATATAACTAACACTATTTATAACTCAAGAACGGATGAACAGATTTGGCTGCAAATTGGTGGAGGGGTAGCTTAGTACCAGGAGACAGACATAGGATACTTTTTATCCCGTTCTGGGTAGGGTCTTGAGATCAAAACGTGAACCGTGGAGCAGGGTAACACTAGGATGTGTTTTTACATTACGTGTATCAAATTGAAGCTGTTGATGAGTGCTTTAGTGCAGGGTAGTTTTCATACCTATAGGTGACTAGGGTCTCGAGATATAGGCCAAAACGTGGATCAGGGTAACACTAGGATGTGTTTTTACTTTATGGGTATCAAATTGAAGCTGTTGATGTGTGCTTTAGTACAGAGTAATTTATACCGCTGGGTGACTAGGGTTTCGAGATATAGGCCAAAACGTGGACCCGGATACCCCTAGAATGTGTGTGTAATATGGATATCAAATGAAAGCTGTTGCTCGAGAGCTTTAAAATAATTTTCATTGTGATATTCGATTTAGTTGCATCAACCTGGCAAAACTGATAAATATGCATGCGAAGCCGAAAAAAAGCATGAATTGATAATACCCACATACCCATTAACACATACGTCCTATTCGATTTGCCTGAAATTTGGTATAAAAATTTGCCTATATTAGTATTTAAGATCCTTTTTTCGGGGAAGTAGACCAGAGACGGGCTGGGAATGAGGTTAGAACTAGGATATGGACTGAGACTCGGAGTGGGACTGGAATTCCGAATGGGACTAGAACAAAATACATACCACCCTCTGGGACTGGCAATAAGGGATGAAGAAGAATGGGAAAAACTTGAGAGAAGAGAAAAGAGGGAAGGATAAGGAGACTGAGAAAGAGATATAGTGAGACGAAAATGGTGATAGATGAAGCGAAAAAGACGGAGGGAGGAGTGAATAAAATGATTAAGAAGAATTGAAGAGGGGAGGGCAGCATCGGGCAGAAACACGTCTGACGGGTCATAAGTTCAACTCACCTACCAAGTTTCATCGCTTTATCCGTCTTTGGTAATGAATTATCGCACTTTTTCTGTGGTTATAGTCCGATATCGTTCAATTTAAATAGCGATCTGAGATGAATGCTCAGGAACCTACATACCAAATTTCACCAAGTTCATCAAAAATTACCTCAAAATTTACTCAAGTTATCGTGTTAACGGACGGACGGACGGATGGACGGACATGGCTCAATCAAATCTTTTTTCGATCCTGATGATTTTGATATACGGTCTATATCTATCTTGATTCCTTTATACCTGTACAACCAACCGTTATCCAATCAAAGTTAATATACTATGTGAGCTCTGCTCAACTGAGTATAAAAATAAAATGTAAAATAGAATTCATAAATAAAATAAATGAAATAGAATTAAATTTTATATCAGATGAATGCATGGCTATACCACTTAATTTGGGACGGGACTTTCTCAATTTATTCAACATTAAATTAAGATATACAACAAACCAATATCCTAAGAAGGAATTATTAAAAATCAGAGGCTATGTTGAAACCATCATACATAATATTAATCGATTTGTAACTTGTTCTGATGCACATTCTGCCATCACAAAGCTGAACAAACCTGTTGCTAAATACATATAACCAAAATGAAGCTATTGCCGGTAACTTTCTAGAGTCTCCTGACTCCCTTGCTACCAATTTACCCGACATTTTATTACCTTTATATTAAGTACCTTTCATGTTTGTCCCCTCATTTCCATACGAATTTTTGACCCACGGAAAGGTCTTTTTCGGTAACTTCCCGTTGAGCTATACACTTGATACTTAGAACATAGTTCATATCTGGGAGATATTACAGTGCAAGTGAAAAAAATTCCGTTACGTGGCGCACGATGGATCGAGATATACAGAAAATTAATTTTAAAATGGAAATTTTGCGATCGACTTTTAAATAATTTTTCGGTGATCCAGAGACTTGAAACTTAGCACATAGTTTGCGAGTCGATGGTACAATGATTCGTGGAAAACAAAATACGGCCAGGTGGCAGACGAATCGAGATAAACGAAAATCCCTGAAAAAACGCAGGGAATTTTGCGATCGATTTTTGAGTAACTTCCCGGTGAGCTAGAGACTTGAAACTTGGGCCGTGGGTCAGAACCCGGTGACAATGCAATATTTGATCAAAAAAAATTCGCTAGGTGGCGCATGGATCGAGATATTAAGAAAACTAATTTTGATTTGGGAATTTTCAATCCATTTTTAACTAAATTCCCGATTACCTAGAGACTTGTAACTTAGCACATAGTTCGAGACCCGGTGACAATACAATTTATAGAATACAAAGTTCCCCTAGGTGGCGCGCAAAGTGAGATAACTACAAATCCTTGAAAAACGAGGGGAATCTTGTAATCGATTTTTGAGTAACTTCCCGGTGAGCTGGCGATATGAAACTCCAGGTGACAATGCAATATTTGATCAAAAATAGTAAGAAAACACATTTTAATTTGGGAATCTTTCAATCCATTTTTAACTAACTTCCCGGTTACCTAGAGACTTGAAACTTGGCACTTAGTTGAAGCCTGGTGACAACACAACTTGTAGAAAACAAAGTTCTGATAGTTGGCGCGCTAGTCAAGATATCTGCAAATCCTTTAAAAATGGGGAAAATTTTGCGATCGATTTTCGAGAAACTTCCCGATGTGCTAGATACATGAAATTTGGGCCGTATGTCAGAACCCGGTGAAAATCCAATATTTTATGAAAAAATCCCGCTAGGTGGCGCATGAATCGAGATATTGAGAAAACTAATTTTAAATTAGGAATCTTGCAATAGATTTTTAACTAACTTCCTGGATATCTAGAGCCTCGAAACCTGAAATATAGTTTAAAACTCAGTGACAGTGCAATGTTTGATCAAAAAAATTTGAGCTATTAGAACTATTTAGAAGATTAGGCCATACTTCATGGCTAGCCTACTGAGTGTGGCAGACGTTGTAGAATTCCACCTCGTTGAAGGACCAACTCAATGCACGTTCTTGCATACTTTTAGGCGTACGCGACTTTCACCACGATTCTTTTAGACTCTCAGGCGTATGCGAATTTCACCACGATTTTCAGCTGTGCAAATTAAGTAGCTGACAAACGAGGTGGAATTATCTTGTTATGATGCGAGGGGGAATTTTATTGTTTCCGCCAGTGCTTTAAGCGAAAATTCCACTAATTCTCTTAAATCTTGCTATTTTGGACAAATAAATAAAGATAAGAATCTTCACTTAGGAATTACTTAAATTACTAATCAATGTTGCAATTGCCTTTTTGTAGGCAGTACTAAAAAATCCATACTGGGATTTAGGCAGGTTGGGAGCTATGTTAACGTCGCTTTTGTCATGGGAAATATCAACACTAAATAAAAAGATGATAAACCAGTAAGGAAGGCTAAGTTCGGGTGAAACCGAACATTACATACTCAATTGAGAGCTATGGAGACAAAATAAGGGAAAATCACCATGTAGGAAAATGAACCTAGGGTAACCCTGAAATGTGTTGTTTGTACGATATGGGTATCAAATGAAAGTTGTTAATGAATATTTTAAAGGGGCGTGGGCCTTAGTTCTATAGGTGGACGCCTTTTCGAGATATCGCCATAAAGGTGGACCAGGGGTGACTCTAGAATTTGTTTGTACGATATGGGTATCAAATGAAAGGTGCTGATGAGTATTTTAAAAGGGAGTGGGCCTTAGTTCTATAGGTGGACGCCTTTTCGATATATTGCCATAAAGGTGGACCAGGGGTCACTCTAGAATTTGTTTGAACGATATGGGTATCAAATGAAAGGTGCTAATGAGTATCTAAAAGCGAGTGGGCCTTAGATCTATAGGTGGACGCCTTTTCGGGATATCGTTATAAAGTTGGACCAGGGGTGACTCTAGAATGCGTTTGTACAATATGGGTGTCAAACGAAAGGTGTTAAAGAGTGTTTTAAAAGGGAGTGGGCCTTAGTTCTATGGGTGGACGCCTTTTCGAGATATTGCCATAAAGGTGGACCAGGGGTGACTCTAGAATTTGTTTGTACGATATGGGTATCAAATGAAAGGTGTTAATGAGTATTTTAAAAGGGAGTGAACCTTAATTTTATAGGTGGACGCCTTTTCGAGATATCACCAAAAAGGTGGATCAGGGATGACTCTAGAATGCGTTTATACAATACGGGTAGCAAACGAAAGGTGTTAATGACTATTTTAAAAGGGAGTGGGCCTTAGTTCTATGGGTGGAAGCCTTTTCGAAATATCGATATAAAGGTGGACCAGGGGTTACTCTAGAATTTGTTTGTACGATATGGTTTTCAAATGAAAGGTGTTAATGAGTGTTTTAAAAGGAAGTGAACCTTAGTTTTATAGGTGGACGCCTTTTCGAGATATCGCCATAAAGGTGGACCAGGGATGACTCTAGAATGCGTTTATACAATACGGGTATCAAACGAAAAGTGTTAATGAGTATTTTAAAAGGGAGTGGGCCTTAGTTCTATGCGTGGAAGCCTTTTCGAAATATCGACATAAAGGTGGACCAGGGGTGACTCTAGAATTTGGTTGTACGATATGGGTTTCAAATGAAAGGTGTTAATGAGTATTTTAAAAGGGAGTGGGCCTTTGTTCTATAGGTGGACGCCTTTTCGAGATATCGCCATAAAGGTGGACCAGGGATGACTCTAGAATTTGTTTGTACGATATGGGTATCAAACGAAAGGTGCTAATGAGTATTTTAAAAGGGAGTGGGCCTTAGTTCTATGGGTGGACGCCTTTTCGAGATATCGCCATAAAGGTGGACCAGGGATGACTCCAGAATTTGTTTGTACGATATGGGTATCAAACGAAAGGTGCTAATGAGTATTTTAAAAGGGAGTGGGCCTTAGTTCTATGGGTGGACGCCTTTTCGAGATATCGCCATAAAGGTGGACCAGGGGTGAAACTAGAATTTGTTTGTACGATATGGGTATCAAATGAAAAGTGTTAATGAGTGTTTTAAAAGGGAGTGGGCCTTAATTTTATAGGTGGACGCCTTTTCGAGATATCGCCATAAAGGTGGACCAGGGATGATTCTAGAATGCGTTTATACAATATGGGTATCAAACGAAAGGTGTTAATGAGTATTTTAAAAGGGAGTGGGCCTTAGTTCTATGGGTGGACGCGTTTTCGAAATATCGATTTAAAGGTGGAACAGGGGTGACTCTAGAATTTGCTTGTACGATATGGGTATCAAATGAAAGGTGTTTATGAGTATTTTAAAAGGGAGTGGGCCTTAGTTCTATGGGTGGACGCCTTTTCGAGATACCCCCATAAACGTGGACCAGGGGTGACTCTAGAATGTGTTTGTACCATATGGGTATCAAATTAAAGGTATTAATGAGGGTTTAAAAGGGAGTGGCCCTTAGTTGTATATGTGAAGGCGTTTTCGAGATATCGAACAAAATGTGGACCAGGGTGATCCAGAACATCATCTGTCGGGTACCGCTAATTTATTTATATATGTAATACCACGAACAGTATTCCTTCCAAGATTCCAAAGGCTTTTGATTTCGCCCTGCAAAACTTTTTCATTTTCTTCTACTTAATATGGTAGGTGTCACAACCATTTTACAAAGTTTTTTCTAAAGTTCTATTTCGCGTCAATAGTCCAATACAATTACCATGTTTCATCCCTTTTTTCGTATTTGGTATATAATTATGGCATTTTTTTCATTTTTCGTGATTTTCGATATCGAAAAAGTGGGCGTGGTCATAGTCGGATTTCAGCCATTTTTTACGCCAATACAAAGTGAGTTCAGGTAAGTACGTGAACTGAGTTTAGTAAAGATATATCGATTTTTCCTCAAGTTATCGTGTTAACGGCCAAGCGGAAGGACAGACGGTCGACTATGTATAAAAACTGGGCGTGGCTTCAACCGATTTCGCCCTTTATAAAATTTTTGTTCGACTTATGGCATTAAAAGTATCCTAGACAAATTAAATGAAAAAGGGCGGAGCCACGCCCATTTTGAAATTTTCTTTTATTTTTGTATTTTGTTGCACCATATTATTACTGGAGTTGAATATTGACATAATTTACTTATATATGGTAATGATATTAACTTTTCTTTTAAAATTTGAATTTAAAAAAAAAAATTTTTTTAAAGTGGGCGTGGTCGTTCTCAGATTTAGCTAATTTTTATTAAGCAGACATACAGTAATAAGAGTAACGTTCCTGCCAAATTTCATCATGATATCTTCAACGACTGCCAAATTATAGCTTGCAAAACTTCTAAGTTACCTTCTTTTAAAAGTGGGCGGTGCCAAGCCCATTGTCCAAAATTTTACTAGTTTTCTATATGGTTATAGTCCGATATCGTTCATTTTAAATAGCGATCTGAGATGAGTGCCCAGGAACCTACGTACCAAATTTCATCAAGATACCTCAAAATTTACTCAAATTATCGTGTTAACGGACAGACGGACGGACGGACGGACATGGCTGAATCGAATTTTTTCGATACTGATGATTTTGATATATGGAAGTCTATATCTATCTCGATTCCTTTATACCTGTACAACCAACCGTTATCCAATCAAAGTTAATATACTCTGTGAGCTCTGCTCAACTGAGTATAAAAATTATAAGGACTACCTTTATATAAATGGACAAAAAAATAGAAGGCAAATTTTCCTTTAATACAGACATAGTCTTGTTGAATTTTGACTAAAAAACTTTAACAATAGATCTTGTAAAAGAATTTTGCGATTTAAAATTATAAATGTAGAGCGCGTGCTTAACTTTTACATAATCAATTAGTTAATCCCAAGTACATGGTTTGCCTTAAATTGAAAGATTGCGCTCCACCTTTATTGTTTTATATCCCAAAATTCTTTTACAAGAGCAATTGTTAAAGATTTTTAGTCGAAATTCAACAAGATTATGTCTGTATTAAAGGAAAAATTGCCTTCTATTTTTTGGTCCATTTATATAAAGGAAGTCCTTAAAATTTTTTTATCATCTTTTTATTTTCACTTTTTAGTGCTGCCTAAAATTAAATTATTTCATTTTCAATTTTAATATTTACAAATTAAAACAAGTAAAGACGGGACTGTCTTCGCCTGTTCCGAAGGCTTCATACCTTTCATGAATGGGGCTGAACAATAATCTTATCCCATTCGTAATCTCCGAGTAATCGGATGTATAAGATAAGAAATATATAGTGAACAGATCTACATACCTAAACGATTTTTAAGATAAATATAAAATAAAAAATAGGTAGGTACTTTGTGTGAGGATGCAAAGCTTCACGTTTTTGGTAGTCTGAATGTAAAAACTATGACTACGAATCACGTATTTCAAAAATATATGACGTAAACGTAACTATTTGATGAAATTTGATGAATTTTGAAGCTTCTATCCGTAAAAAAGGGGCAAAAATGACAGTTTATATGAAGTATATAATATATATACCACCGATCTCAATGATTTTTTCAGACAACAATATGTGCAATATACGAAATTATATGGTGATGTTTGAAGCTTCAATCTGTTAAATTGAGTAAGATATTACAAAAATCCTCTTTTTCTGAAAAATCGGTTGTATGGAGGATATATGCTATAGTGGTCCGATCCGGCCGGTTCCGACAAATGTCTAATCGGACACCCAAATACACCCGCTCACCAAATTTTATCAAGATATCTCAAAAATTGAGGGACTAGTTTGCATACAAACAGACAGACGGACAGACGGACAGACGGACAGACGGACATGGCTAAATCAACTCAGCTCTTCAACCTGATTATTTCGGTATACTTAATGGTGGGTCTATCTATTTTCCTTTAAGGACTTACAATTTTGGGTTTCGTGACGAAATTAATATACCATTTCATTTTCATGAAAGGTATAAAAAGAAACATATACAAGTGTGTTTCCAGGGTAAAACGATTCCAACCAATTTTCCAAGCTCCTAAAGACTTTAAACGAATCCTCAGTAAATTATCCATATTTGATGCTGTCGGTAGAATTACCCAATACAGAAGTCCTTCAGGGGAATAAAACATTTATAGAATTACAGTAATTTATTTCACATAACTTGAAAATCGTACACAAAATATTTAATATATATTTGTGTATGTATATTGTTTGCATATTTTTCACCACCCCGTGAATTTCCTACGCGCAGTTTTTTCACATCGCCATTTTCATCAACCGATACAGCATTGCATAATAAAGCGCGTGTCATTGCTGATTCTCCAGATATAATTCGATCCGCATCGAATACTTACATGAACATTCAAATCTTCAATGCCCTGCTTTGATGTAAAGGGTTTGTTAATTTCACAAGCAAATCAAACGGCTTCACCAGGTTTTAAACTTGCTGCTACAAGCTGTAATAATTTCTCGACGAGTTGAATATTGTATAGTAGTTGCCAAGAAAATATACATGTTTGATCATCAGGATTGAATGGGCGTGGGTCATTAACTAGACAAACTCTATTTACCAAAATGAATACTGATTTTATTTAGTTTTCGTGGATCCACTCAGGATTTTATTTTTGAAAGAGCAGTCGAAGGCCGCTAGCGCAGAAAGATGTTCTGCGTAAAAATTAATTATTTATTTGTTTGTCGACTACAATGTTGCAATGCTTGACACAACAATTGACGTTTCGGTGTCGAGCAGAGAGCTGTAATAATAGATTAATTTACCGAATTTTTCCAAAGCAAAATATCTCCGAATGAGAACTGAGTCTTGGTACAAATTCGTAAAGCTGACTTGATTAAGGCTAGGTAAGAATACGAAGCTGAGTGGTCCCATAAGGGCCATTCTAGGACTAAGATATACCAAGTAGGCGACTACGGTGTCGTGAGAAATGTCGATACTACTATTGTACCATGGGTACATGAACACTTCAGCACTAACCATTCATTTAAATTTCATTCATTTAAATTTTTTTTCTTTTTATGATTTTGATTTTTTTATTAGTAGTATTAGTATCTAACACTAGTCTAAACTAAACTTCCATCCGTCTGTCAACGCTTACATATGATTTTTGATAACAAAATACATATATCGATAATCAATACGTCAATGATAACCATGTGGGTCTTGAGCGATTACCGGAGCTCAGCTTTTGCTTTCCCTGAGGAACTACAATGCGGTAAACATCTGGTGCAGAAATTTAAGTCCGGGTCAAGTGTTGAATTTTAAGTTAAGCCTAGTAAGGCGTCTAAATTCGCGAGTGTTTTCGTAGGACGTTACCCACGGTAGATCGAACACACCAAAACAAAATCCCAAATTCCTGCAAAATATCCGGCCCAGAAATTCGGTAAGAACGCAGTGACTACCTATAACTTAGTGTCGGTGTAGTTTAGTGCTGACGGGTAGTGTTAGTATTTTAAATAAAGAATAGGAATTAAAATTCAGCACCCTTGCAGACAAATGCCTACTGCGCATACACTGGAGAAGATTAGCGAGCGGAACGCTGGAAGACGGGTGCAGGAGCCCCCACCGAGTTGCATGCGGCTAACCCCTCCAGACCCGATTCAACTAGGCGCGCTTAAAATACATCAAGTTGTATAGTCACAAATTATAAAATCCATTCACACATAAAAAAATAAATTAAATTTAGCGCCCATAGTTCAATATTATAGCGATGCGTGGTCGCTAGAAAAGAAGATAGGACAGTAAATAGATTTAAAAGTGCATATCCATCTAGAAAGATGTTTAGCATGCTGATCTAAAATGATCCTAACCTAATTTAAGTTAGTAATACCTACCTTTGAACCTAAAGTCTGAGTTCCCTTGTGTAAAGCTAGTTAAAAACACCTATTATTTTGTAACTATGTTACTGCATCTTAATTAAACAGGTGGATAGGTACACCCATACATATATCAAAAAAGAAATTTAGTTTGATTAAGAACCTTTTTTTTTTTGTCCAAATATGTTAAACAAGTTATCAACAGAGTTATTCTATGTACGTTTACATAGAATAACATATGATCGCTGCTAAAGCTGACCTAGTTCCACAAAATGTCATAAATTTTCATTCCATTTACCCACTTTCTGTTTACTTTTTCGAGAGAAAACCGAAAAGCACATTAAACTTACTAAAACTCTTACTTTGACAAAGTTTGGATATTCTCTTAGAATCTCTTAGTTTTTCGTTTGTTGGCGCTCATGCCGGCGGCGATTAATCTTTGATCCTTTTTAAGCGACCTTCGCACACCAGTCATACAATGCATGACCTAAAAATATCCCCAGTCGGTTTTTAAGATTAATTATATCACAGAATTTGTTTTGCTGGTGGGATGAAATGTGCCCTAGCCCTAACGATTTTTCCATAGGGTTAAGCATATGATCGCGTACCAGCCACTTCATACAAAGCCAGGAAGGTCTTCATCGCTTCGTGGGACAGCGTTGGACTAAGCAAATGGGTACATAACGACAAAAGCATGTAAGTGAACTTAATTCATTTTGTCCACCAATTATTTTAGTATAACTAGAGAAGGTGCCTAATTACACATGTACTTACATACATATTAGTTATGTATGTACGTAGATGCATTAGATTTTTTTTTTTTGTTTGCGTTCGCTGAAGTTGCACATAAGTTCATACATATATAGGCACCTCTTCCGTGCTTTTTTTGGCATCATTAATTTCTTTTTACGAATGGATTTTTGAGAGCTCTGCAAAGCAAAGCGAGTTAGAGTTGTTTTTTTCTTCCCTTTCTAATGTTTTTCTCCGAATAAGCCCTAATTCTACGAGAGTGACAAGGTCGCTAATTTATGGAATACATTATGTATGTATTGTTGAGGTAGGTCGGTTTTGGTCAGCTGATTTACACCCCCCAAACAAATTAATGTTAGTACTTTAGGAGATAAGTAAATAATTGTAATGTTAGTGTCACATTTATACCTACATAAAATTATCCCTATTTTGCAGCTTCTATTAGAATATAAGAAAAATTAATTGAATTTTAATAAATATTTGTAATTATGGAATTTTAAACTTAATTGTGTTGGTCTGATTCCATAGTTAGTGTGGTTGGATTTATTGGGGCTTTATTAACATCGTTAAGAGAGTTGGGTTAAGAGCAGCCGCTGACATTCTATACGCGCTGCAAGGTATGGGGTTTACCAGGTGGAAGTGGTGATACTCTGGCTTTCTGGTAGCCTTTTCTTAGTGTGCAAATTAAATTTCATGTCATGTTCCCAAGCTGAAGGATGATGGCTTGGTTCAGTAAAAGTGTCTCGAACCCTCCCCAGGCTGAAGCTCCCTTACTAACGCCAGTGCACACACCACTTTTACTAACATGCTAGGCAAGCCCATCTTAAGTAAGAGGCTGAAGGGGGTCGTAACACTATCGGGAGTAATAAAAAGTGTACAACGCTATAAGGGTCCTTACGTGATACATACAATTCTAGGGAACGATAGGTATGTCGTAAGGGACATAAACAATTGCCAGTTGACTCAGCTGCCTTATGACGGGGTCATTGAGATCCACCGAATCCGCGAATGGTGGCAGATACATGGGGAGTGTGTTGAGGAACCAGAGTGTGATCCTCTGAAGATTTACTAGTAATTTATATTATCTATGACCGAAGTTGATCCTTGTCAGTTCTGGCCGAGTTCTAAAGTTGTAAATGCAACATTGCGTAGTTCTTAAGTAAATACAATGAACAAATTCATGTAAATGCAACCATGTATGGATGAAGAATAATTAATAAAGACGAAATGGGGAACATCCGGAGAGGTAACCAAAAGAATAAGACGTGTTTAAATCAATTGGAAATTTATCTAAAAAGTATTATTCCATCCGCCACTAAATCTCGAAGTTTAAATTTCCAAGAACCACTTTGTTTACTTTTGAACAGGTGAAAAATATCTTAAAAACAGTTTTTTTTTTTTCTTCAAATAAATAGGTAATTAATTTTAAAACCTCATAATTGAAACCTTAATGTGTTTTGTTTGCTTTGTATAAACAAGTAGCAAACGCTAGAAAAATAATAACTTAAAAACAAGTAAAGGTGTCTAGGTTCGGGTGTAACCGAACGTTATATACTCAGAGTGAGCTTCAATTGTACATTTCATTTCAGATAAATTACTTTTATACATAATAATGTCTCCCCATTTTCTTTTACAATAAAACTTGATAAGTGAAATATTATTGATTCAAAACTATTCTGTGCTAAGTTATAGCTTATTATTCTAGTCTACGACCCTTTTAAAAATTTTTTATATAAAAGTGGGGGTGGTCTTTAACCGATCTCGTCCAATTTTTTCTCGAAGTATTTCCTGCTATAAGGAAAATATGTGTACTCAATTTTGTTACGATATATAAATTTTTTTTCGAGTTATGGCTCCCGAAACATTGAATATTGCTTATCCAAAAAAGATGCGGTGCCACGCCCATTTTTTTAAATTTGAAGTTTTTCCTATTAACTGTTATAAATCCACTTGGGAAATGAAATACCATTGATATAAAGCTCTTTTTTGCAATGATATAGCTTATTTTATTTTTCCACGACCCTTTTAAAAAACTTTTATATAAAAGTGGGCGTAGACCATAACCGATTTCGTTAATTTTTCTTCAAAGCATTCCTTATAATAAAGGCAACCTCTCGGCCGAATTTTGTTACGATACGACCCTTTTTGATATATGATTAATAATATTTGTAAAATTGATTTTATCACAAGTGGGCGGTGCCACGCCCGTTTTAAACATTTTTTTAATTTTTATTAAGAATCTCAATGTCAGTCCACACGTCAAATTTCAACATTCTAGGTGTATTATTTACTAAATAATCAGGTTTTTGTGTTTTCCAAAATGTTATATATATAAAAAGTGGGCGTGGTTATCATCTGATTTCGGTCATTTTCAATACCTATCTCTCCTGGGTCCAAATAAGCTCGTATACCAAATTCGGTGAAGATATCTCAATATTTATCAAGTTATCGTGTTAACGGGCAGACGGACGGACGGACGGACGGACGGACGGACATGGCTCAACCTAATTTTTTTTCGATTCTGATGATTTTGATATATGGAAGTCTATATCTATCTCGATTCCTTTATACCTGTACAACCAACCGCTATCCAATCAAAGTTAATATACTCTGTGTGCAAAGCACGCTCAGTATAATAACAAAAATATTGCCCAATGAACCCATAGCAAAAAAATGTTATAAGGTCAGTGAATAAAGTAGAAAGGGTTTCGGAACATTCTCTTATTTTTTTTTTTTGTATCCTTCGACTGATCCCCTTCATGTTTGTAACTAAACCCTTTACTGTACGAACGAATTAGGTATATTAACTAAACAAACAGAGGCCCTAGATATTAAGGCATGGAGCTCCGGGAATTCCCATCCATTCACAGCCTCCTTTAAACCTTACACAACTCAATAATAGATACCTAAGTGGATCTTTAAATAGCACTCATAGGAAACAGCATTATCGTTTTTTTTTTTATTGGACCTTCACTGGCAACGCACATTCGTATGGAATACCCACAATCTTGCATTGTTTCGTGGCTGACACATAAGTGGGATTTGCGACTTGCCATTGCGGTAGTGCCTATGCATACATTTATGAAATTAATTAAATAAATAAATTAAGAGAAATATTATTTTTCACCAAATAAAAATGTTTTTCGTGTTAAATGGGAAGAGAATACCAAACTTATCTCTTATCTGTAATTGGTCAATGGTGCCATACCATAACGCTCTAACCATAACCTTACGATAGCCAACCAATTGGTTTTTGGTTTTTCGCCATAGAATAAGACGTCTTTCAATCAATTATAAATTACATAATCTAACAAGTAAGGAAGGCTAAGTTCGGGTGTAACCGAACATTACATACTCAGTTGAGAGCTGTGGAGACCAAGTAAAGGAAAATCACCATGTTGTAAACAGAACCTGGGGTAACCCTGGCATGTGTTTGTATGAGATGTGTATCAAATGGAAGGTATTAAAGAGTATTTTAAGAGGAAGTGGGCCATAGATGGACGCCATTAAGGGATATCGCCATAAAGGTGGACCAGGCCTGACTCTAGAATTTGTTTGTACGATATGGGTATCAAATGAAAGGTGTTAATGAATATTTTAAAAGGGAGTGGGCCTTAGTTCTATAGGTGGATGCCTTTTCGAGATATCGCCATAAAGGTGGACCAGGGGTGACTCTAGAATGCGCTTGTACAATATGGGTATCAAACGAAAGGTGTTAATGAGTATTTTTAAAAGGGAGTGGGCCTTAGTTCTATGGGTGGACGCCTTTTCGGGATATCGCCATAAACGTGGACCAGGGGTGACTCTAGAATTTATTTTGTACGATATGGGTATCAAATGAAAGGTATTAATGAGTATTTTAAAAGGGCGTGGGCCTAAGTTCTATAGATGGACGGCTTTTCGAGATGTCGCCGTAAAGATGGACCACGGGTGACTCTATAATTGGTTTGTACGATATGAGTATCAAGTGAAAGGTGTTAATGAGTATTTTAAGAGGGCGTGGGCCTTAGTTCTATATGTGGACGCCTTTTCGAGATATCGCCATAAAGGTGCACCAGAGGTGACTCTAGAATTTGTTTGTACTATATGGGTACCAAATGAAAGGTGTTAATTAGTATTTTAAAAGGGAGAGGGCCTTAGTTCTATAGGTGGACGCCTTTTCGGAATATCGTTATAAAAGTGGACCAGGGTTGACTCTAGAATGCGTTTGTACAATATGGGTATCAAATGAAAGGTGTTAATGAAGGTTTTAAAAGGGAGTGGTGCAACTACAGTTATAGGTGGACGCCTTTTCGGAATATCGTTATAAAAGTGGACCAGGGTTGACTCTAGAATTCGCTTGTACAATATGAGTATCAAACGAAAGGTGTTAATAAGTGTTTTAAAAGGGAGTGGGCCTTAGTTCTATGGGTGGACGCCTTTTCGGGATATCGCCATAAACGTGGACCAGGGGTGACTCTAGAATGCGTTTGTACAATATGGGTATCAAATGAAAGGTGTTAATGAAGGTTTTAAAAGGGAGTGGGCCTTAGTTCTATAGGTGGACGCCCTTTCGAGATATCGCCATAAAGGTGGACCAGGGGTGACTCTAGAATTTGTTTGTACGATATGGGTATCAAGTGAAATGTGTTAATGAGTATTTTAAAAGGGCGTGGGCCTTAGTTCTATAGGTGGACGCCTTTTCGAGATATCGCCATAAAGGTGGACCAGGGGTGACTCTAGACTTTGTTTGTACGATATGGGTATCAAATGAAAGGTGTTAATGAGTATTTTTAAAAGGGAGTGGGCCTTCGTTATATAGGTGGTCGCCTTTTCGAGATATCGCCATAAAGGTGGACCAGGGGTGACTCTAGAATACGTTTGTACGATATGGGTGTCAAATGAAAGGTGTTAATGAGTATTTTAAAAGGGTGTGGGGCTTAGTTCTATAGAAGGTCGCCTTTTCGAGATATCGCCAAAAAGGTGGACCAGGGGTGACTCTAGAATGTGTTTGTACGATATTGGTATCAAATTAAAGGTTTTAATGAGAGTTTTAAAAGAGAGTGGTGGTAGTTGTATATGTGAAGGCGTTTTCCAGATATCGACCAAAATGTGGACCAGGGTGACCCAGAACATCTCGCACTTTTCTGTTTTTCGAAATTTTCGATATCGAAAAAGTGGGCGTGGTTATGTTCCGATATCGTTCATTTTAAATAGCGATCTGAGATGAGTGCCCAGGAACCTACATACCAAATTTCATCAAGATACCTCAAAATTTACTCAAGTTATCGTGTTAACGGACAGACGGACGGACGGACGGACGGACGGACGGGCGGACATGGCTCAATCGAATTTTTTTTCGATACTGATGATTTTGATATATGGAAGTCTATATCTATCTCGATTCCTTTATACCTGTACAACCAACCGTTATCCAATCAAAGTTAATATACTCTGTGAGCTCTGCTCAACTGAGTATAAAAAGTATTATTCCATCCGCCACTAAATCTCGAAGTTTAATTTCCAAGAAATACTTCTTTGTTTACTTTTGAACAGGTGAAAAATATCTTTAGAACAGGTTTTTTTATACTCAGTTGAGCAGAGCTCACAGAGAATATTAAGTTTGATTGGATAACGGTCGGTTGTACAGGTATAAAGGAATCGAGATAGATATAGACTTCCATATATCCAAATCATCAGGATTGAAAAAAAATTTGATTGAGCCATGTCCGTCCGTCCGTCCGTCCGTTAACACGATAACTTGAGTCAATTTTGAGGTATCTTGATGAAATTTGGTATGTAGGTTCCTGAGCACTTATCTCAGATCGCTATTTAAAATGAACGAAATCGGAACATAACCACGCCCACTTTTTCGATATCGAAAATTTCGAAAAACAGAAAAGTGCGAGATGTTCTGGGTCACCCTGGTCCACATTTTGGTCGATATCTGGAAAACGCCTTCACATATACAACTACCACCACTCTCTTTTAAAACTCTCATTAAAACCTTTAATTTGATACCAATATCGTACAAACACATTCTAGAGTCACCCCTGGTCCACCTTTTTGGCGATATCTCGAAAAGGCGACCTTCTATAGAACTAAGCCCCACACCCTTTTACAATACTCATTAACACCTTTCATTTGACACCCATATCGTACAAACGTATTCTAGAGTCACCCCTGGTCCACCTTTATGGCGATATCTCGAAAAGGCGACCACCTATAGAACGAAGGCCCATTCCCTTTTAAAAATACTCATTAACACCTTTCATTTGATACCCATATCGTACAAACAAAGTCTAGAGTCACCCCTGGTCCACCTTTATGGCGATATCTCGAAAAGGCGTCCACCTATAGAACTAAGCCCCACGCCCTTTTAAAATACTCATTAACACCTTTCGATTGACACCCATATCGTACAAACATATTCTAGAGTCACCCCTGGTCCACCTTTATGGCGATATCCCGAAAAGGCGACCACCTATAGAACGAAGGCCCACTCCCTTTTAAAATACTCATTATCACCTTTCATTTGATACCCATATCGTACAAACACATTCTAGAGTCACCCTTGGTCCACCTTTACGGCGACATTTCGAAACGGCGTCCACCTATAGAACTAAGGCCCACTCCCTTTTAAAATACTCATTAACACCTTTCGTTTGATACCCATATTGTACAAACGTATTCTAGAGTCACCCCTGGTCCACCTTTATGGCGATACCTCGAAAAGGCGACCACCTATACAACTACCACCACTCCCTTTTAAAACCCTCATTAATACCTTTAATTTGATACCCATATCGTACAAACACATTCTAGGGTCACCCCTGGTCCACCTTTATGGCAATATTTCGAAACGGCGTCCACCTATAGAACTAAGGCCCACTCCCTTTTAAAATACTCATTAACACCTTTCGTTTGATACCCATATTGTACAAACGTATTCTAGAGTCACCCCTGGTCCACCTTTATGGCGATATCTCGATAAGCCGACCACCTATACAACTACCACCACTCCCTTTTAAAACCCTCATTAATACCTTTAATTTGATACCCTTATCGTACAAAATAAATTCTAGAGTCACCCCTGGTACACGTTTATGGCGATATCCCGAAAAAGCGTCCACCCATAGAACTAAAGCCCACTCCCTTTTAAAACACTTATTAACACCTTTCGTTTGATACCCATATTGTACAAGCGCATTCTAGAGTCACCCCTGGTCCACCTTTATGGCGATATCTCGAAAAGGCGACCACCTATACAACTACCACCACTCCCTTTTAAAACCCTCATTAACACCTTTGGTTTGATACCCATATTGTACAAACGTATTCTAGAGTCACCCCTGGTCCACCTTTATGGCGATATCCCTAAATGGCGTCCACCTATAGAACTATGGCCAACTCCCTCATAAAATACTCTTTAATGCCTTTCATTTGATACACATGTCATACAAACACATTCCAGGGTTTCCCTCGGTTCATTTTCCTACATGATTATTTTCCCTTATGTTGTCACCATAGCTCTCAACTGAGTATGTAATATTCGGTTACACCCGAACTTAACCTTCCTTACTTGTTTTTAAGTAAATTTCATAATTGAAACTTTAATTAATGGGCTTTGTTTGCTTTGTATAAATAAATAGCAAAAGCTAGAAAAATAATAACTTAAAAATAACAAAATATTGCCCAACGAACCCATAGCAAAAAAAGTTTTAAGGTCAGTGACTAAAGTTGAAAGGGTTTCGGAACATTCTGATATTTTTTTTGTATCCTACGACTGGATCAAAGGCGTTTCATTCTGTCACATCCACGCTAAAATTTTGTGCTTATTTATTTCACAACCCATTTCATTATTTCCAGTTGTTTTACACGCTGTGTCATTATATGTATGTTGGTAGGGCGCCAGTCTGCAAACGAAAATAAAATGCCAATATGTAAGCAAATGAAATTTTAATGGTAAATGGGCAATTGTCGTTTTCACTTATTGGTAAAATTAATTGCCACTTTGTAGTCAAAATCAGCGGCAAACCATTTGACATTGTATGGCAAACCGTTTTTATTGACATCATGGCCAAGCATTACAATGTTTGCCAAACTCAGTTGCACAGCGGAAAAGCGAACTCACTTAAACTTGGCACTGCCGTCACTTCATTACTTTCGCCATGGCTCAAATTTTAAAAATTTCACTATACATATGTGGTGGCCCAATTCCTTATTTTTCAAAATTCAAGATTTTAATTGATGATCTATAATCTATATCTATTGATCTTATAAAATAAAATCGCTAAATGTCATTGTACGCCCATCACTTCACACAAAATGCTCCGATTTTAAAACGGTTTTTTGAATTTGAAAGCTGATATCCCTCGGATAGATTGTGACGTCTGTCCAGATAGGAAGGCTTTATTTTCGTGAATAACTTTACTTCTACCCACCCGATCATGAAAATCTTTAGTGACTTTTTAAGTTTAGAGGCGGTCTTTATAATAATTCGGAATTCCATATTTCTTCTTTTTATTTTACTTTTTTTTGTACCAAAGTTGATTATTTTACATTTTAGCGTTGTCGTCTGACTAGAGGAACATACTTTTAAGCCTATATAACCGCATAGTTCGTATTCTTTTCAAAATTTATCAGTAAAAATTCTAACTTATTTCTGGGTAATCACAGTGTGGGATTGTTCGATTTGTATTTAGGCCGCCCTTTGCCTGGATTAGTATTTACGAGGCTTTTTTCCGGGAAACGAACCAGGGGAGGGACTGGGCTGGGACTTGGACTTTGACTTGGACTGGGACTTTTGGGCTGGGACTGTAACTGGAGCTGGGACTGGGAATAAGGGATGGAGACGAATAAGAACAAGAGAGAGAAAATAGTGACGGAGAAAGCGATGGAGAAAGACGAAGATAGGGCAGGAAAGACGGAGAGGGAGAAAGATACGCATAGAAAGAAATAGGCAGAGGGAGGAGAGAAAAAAAGGACAAGAAGGAGGGGAGTTAGAGATAACAACTTCTTAAAACTTATGTAGATTGACCAAAGTTAGGGTAGAACAACGTCTGCCGGGTCTGCTTTTATTGATAGATAAACGAGATGAAAATTTATTTTTTTCACTTTTTGGAACGTTTTATGTTCCGCTAGCTTGGTTCACTTTCAATATATGCAAAAAAGTATACGAATGAGATAAATTGAACAATACGGGTCTCTTAAAGGTAAATAATATACCTTTTTACTTCCTGGCTCGAGGTCATATAAATAAAAACACGGTGTTTATATTATGTGCAAATAATTTATTTTTGAAGCTCATAATTGCCAATAAGTTTAAGAACAAAGAGCAATTCCAAGAGACAGATAGGTAGGGACTTGATTTCGATTATGAATACCCAGCAGAAAAAATAAACGGTGCTGAACGAGTACTAACCGGATGAAGAGCGTGACATTTAGTACCCACACTTGTACCAATAGCGCTTAGATTCACGCCAGGTATATATATTTAAATAAATTTATCAAAGGCCGCTACTATTTAAAACCACCTGAGTTTGAATTAGTTACCGACGCGTTCAAATGGCAAGTTCAGTGTAGACCTTTTTAAAGCGTTCCTAATTTGCTCAGTCTTAGGTGGTTCTGAAATAGTTGCAAACTTTTATTTATTAATTTAAATCCATATTGCTCAGACTTCAGCGTTGTTGATACAAGTGTGGCTACCCACTCTCCCGACATGCATCCTATTAGAACCAGATCGGAAGTAGTCATTAAAGGCCGTTTTACCATCTCCAGTTAAGTTAGATTTTATCTGCAGGATAGCTACCTATCAGATAGATTCATTTGACACTTAAGTTTTCACCAACAGAGTGAGCAATCAAGGGTTAAATCGATAAGTAGGACATTTGTGTAGAACAAAACATCTTTTGTGAATACACGAAAATTGGCCAAACAGCTTACTTTTGTTTACATTGTGTTAGGAAATGCACATAACAGCTCGCGTCTCTGTAGACAATTAAAATTTATATATCTTAGAAATAAGTGGGGGACCTAAACCTGTATGGCGAAACTGTCGCTTTGCGGAACTGTCTGTAATTTTTTCTGTAGGGTGTATACAATTCTACCCGAACTTAGGTTACTTACTGTTTTTGTTTTTTTATTTGGAATGGTATAATATATTTTGTGTGTGTGTGTGGAATTTTCGCTGAAAAAATCGGTATAGAGTAAAAGTATAAAAGGCATGAAAATTTTTAATACCACATTGTCAGTTTTGGATTCGAAGAAGTTAGTGATATTTGCTTGTGATATCTTCAAGATAATACGATACAAAATGGTGCATCATCAGTTTGCTATGTAAGTAACGAAATTAGTGTTATCCTTTCAGATTTATTGAAAAAGCAATAGTGTTGTAAATTAAAAGATATTTAAGGGTAAACTACATACTGCTTTTTGGTATAAATTTAGAGAAACATTTATATCCTGTTTTTGAACTTTTCCTGTGTTTAAACCACATCTAGAAATAGCTAGTGGCATAGGTCCTAGAAAGCATTATCAAAAGAACGGAGTTATTTTGTAAGAAATGTCCTGTATTTAATAGGGGTTTTCAGTTTTCTTTAAAGACACGTTAGGTAACACTTTGGACTCTATTAAGTCAGTGGATGTCTTCGCGGGCCAGCCAGTTCAACCTAACATAATCTAATTTAGCCCGATGAATCTGATTCATAATTTGCAGTACCTACTGATAGGCTAATGGCTACATTCAATGCGCTCACTCAAACAAAATTTAAAAAAATACAAAGCGGATCGAATCGGCCACGTTATCAAATCGGTAGTTTATTTCTGCAGTGGGTTGAAAAACATATCTATTAGAGTCGAAAAAAATTAAATCTGTTTTTCTGATGAGTGCCGGCGGGATTATTGTTCCTTTTGGTTTGAAAAACTTACATGCGAAATTTGGTGGCGATCCGATAACATTCAATGGGCCCGAAATATATTTGAATTTTTTATATTCAATTGCATGCAGTATGTGACATTTTATTTGCTTTTTTCGTTTTTATACTTATACAACACATTATTTTTAAAATCGAAACAATAGAAATGCCAAAATTGTATGTAATTTTAACGTAGAATTCAGTCAACTGGACTAAACAGTTCTTATCTTACTATTACATTTATAAAAATTACACCTAGTTTCATAAATATCAACCTATTGACACAACCAACTGCAGCACTAATTGCAGCTTTCCTCATCGTTTGTAAGTAACCGATTATAATCTTGAACAAATTTAATCCCTCTTTTAGTGGCATCGTTAACGAAGAAAAGATCGCGGCAGAAGCTCCAGCCTTCTTCAAAATCGAAAGCCGATTCCCAAAATGATGGGTCAAGATGAATGAAATTTGTAGATAAACCGAAATTTCCAAAAATTCTTTCGTTCGTTCTGAGACAAAGTCACTCAAAGTATAGTTAGTAAACGCGGATATGTTTGAATAGCTACGGCCATTATTTAACTTGAATACAGGGTTCTCTGAATCAAGTTTTTCAACCATATTGCGTTTTTCTTCAAGTGACACATTCGGGTCGAAGAATGATAGTGCCACCGTTTGTTCGTTAATATACCATTAATAATTACTTATTTTTTTGATAACAATGGCAAATACATTTGTATCTATATCAGAACATCTTAACGCATCTTTTATGAAATTCAAATCGTGAAGCGGTGCTGATATAGCATTTGTACTGAGAATCCATGCTTTTATATAAATATTTACAAGAAAACTACAAATATCTTGTACTCCGTCGAGTTCGTTTTTTGTAAGATTAAATTTTGACCGAAATATAACCATCTTTAAGCAATATATTGCTTTTATCATTCACCGAGCATGACTGGTGGCGCCGGGTGTTTTGAAATTGAAATTTCTAGCACCAAGAAAGATCAATGCTAATTTCCTTATAATCTTCTCGACTATGCAATTTAGTAAGTTGGTTACTACAAGTCTTTTAAGTCTTTCCGGTTATTTGAACTAATTTGTGAAAATAAAATTGCATCATCAAGTCCACTTGAAATGTTTCTTGGTAAAAATTTGGCAAATCTTTACAAGGTAAATGAACTAAATTGTGGCCTATTATTCTTCTAAATAAACAGCAGCTCCATTGTCAACACCAGTATTCGAAGCTGTAGTGTCATATGATAGCCCTTTTACTTTATCTAATACATTCCATTGTTGTAGTCGACCACATACCACTTCTGCAATATTTTTACCAGTTGAATAATTTATTTAGGGTGCTCCGAGAAATTTACTTGTACCATTGTAGCTGACCAAAATTGCAATTCGATCAACTTTTCTGCGTCCTGTTAAGTCCTGCATCAGCCTTCCTTCGAAATATGCGGTCAATGCCCCATCTTTACTTAACTATGAATTTAAAAAAAAAAATAAAAATTACCAATATTTTGAACGCTGCTTACTAACGAGTCCAGCTTACATTATCAGAGAAACCAGCTGAGATATTACTGAACTCTCTCAAACGATTTTCCCGACGAAGGCGATGAATTGTGAAACGGTTGATGGCATATTCTTCTACTCGGTGACCCAATGCCTCAACAGTTGCAATTAGTATATGAGCTGTCATGCCATCCGATACTTTCGCATTGTCCAATGCAGCTACCACACGCGGAGTTATAAAGTGCTTCCGACCCCTTTTTGTGACAGGAGCAGAGCTGTGTTTTATTTGAAAACTAGCATTTGATTGAAATACCATTGATTCTACTTCTGTTCTACAATAACCTCTTCCACCTTTATTGCTGTCTGGTTCATTTTCATCATATAAATCATTGCAATCGATCAAATTGGCAACAGCTAAGAAATTGTGAAAATGATAACAGGACCCCACGTTTAAACAATAACAATGATTTACTCTGTTAGTTAAAATACTAAGAATATGCTAGCTTTTGCCTCAGGCGGAGCCAATAACATGACCGGGTCGAAGCATTCGCTCGCTCGAATTTTTTAAAAAGAAATTCCTAACTTAATTACTTTTAAATGTATATGTAATTCTTTTGCACTTTGCTCTTCGTATGCCTGCTTAAAGCTACCCAGCAGTGTAGAAACATTGGTGCGCAATGTGTGTTTCCAATAGCTCTCAGAGAAGTACCTACTCAATTGAAAAATATAATTGCGCTATTGGAATTGCAGCCAAAAAAGATGCTACATGTATGTCAAACTGGCTGGCTATGCTTAGAGGCAGTAGTATACAGAGTATTAGAACTTTATGAGCCATTAAAAATATTTTTAACTTCGCTGTTAATGTTGACAAAATAGACAGTGCAAAAACCATTATTGATAACTTGGCTGATATGAATGAAATTTATCTCACCATCCTCAAGTATATCCTTCAAAATATTAATAAAGTTAATAAAATTTTCCGGAGTGAGGGGCTTCAGTTACATATGTATTCAGAAAGACATTATTTAAGTATATTGTATAATTTTGTAAAGCCGGAATGTATTACATTAGACAACATAGAAATTAGGGATTATAAAAACATTTCAAATATATTGCAAAGATTTATATAGGAGTTTAAGCGATGAATAAGCTTATCACCTCTAACATTTCCCAGCAAGAGGAAGTCAAATTTAAACAAGATTGTATTATTTTTTATATAGAACTATGTGATCAAAATAGAAAGCGTTTTGATTTTAACAATGCTGTTCTACAAAACTTAAGTTTCGTGGATCCCAAAGAAGTTGCTGGAAAAAAAATTTAGTCTTGCAACATTTTTCGCACACAATCGATCAGAAAATTGTGCAGGATATTGATAGCGAGTTTAGAATTTAAGACATATTTTGAAGACATTTCTAAGGTTTCTCCAGAAGTTTTTTAGAAAACTATTTCTTCTATCAAAAGAGCTCATTCTACATACGCCTTTTATAATTCATGTGAATTCGTTGCAGTTCTAATGTGCTTGCCACACTCTTGCGAATGTAGAACGAATTTTTTCTAAAATAAATTGAAACAAACCAAAAATCCGAAACCGTCTGGAAACTGATACATTAAAAGGAATATTGCTAGCCCAAGATTATTTAAAATTGAATAAATTTTCCTGTCATAATATTGAACTGCAAATAAATATGATAAAAAAATTAACGCGAAAATGTATAACTAAGAAACTAAAATGATATAGGAGTTTATGCGAGGTTCGATTCGAGCTCAAAGAAAACAAAGGAAAAACAAGTAAGGAAGGTTAAGTTCGGGTGTAACCGAACATTACATACTCAGTTGAGAGCTATGGTGGCAACATAAGGGAAAATAATCCTGTAGGCAAATGAACCGAGGGTAACCCTGGAATGTGTTTGTATGACATGTGTATCAAATGAAAGGTGTTAATGAGTATTTTAAAAGGGAGTTGACCTTAGTTCTATATGTGGTCGCCTTTTCGAGATATCGCCATAAAGGTGGACCAGGGGTGACTCTAGAATGCGTTTGTACAATATGGGTATCAAACGAAAGGTGTTAATGAGTATTTTAAAAGGGCGTGGGGCTTAGTTCTATAGGTGGATGCCTTTTCGAGATATCGCCATGAAGGTGGACCAGGGGTGACTCTAGAATGTGTTTGTACGATATGGGTATAAAATTAAAGGTATTAATGAAGGTTTTAAAAGGGAGTGGTGGTAGTTGTACAGGTGGCCGCCTTTTCGAGATATCGGCATAAAGGTGGACCAGGGGTGACTCTAGAATGCGTTTGTACAATATGGGTATCAAACGAAAGGTATTAATGAGTATTTTAAAATGGAGTGGACCTTAGTCCTATAGGTGGTCGCCTCCTCGAAATATCGCCATAAAGGTGGACCAGGGGTGACTCTAGAATATGTTTGTACGATATGGGTATCAAATTAAAGGTATTAATGAGGGTTTTAAAAGGGAGTGGTGGTAGTTGTATATGTGAAGGCGTTTTCGAGATATCGACCAAAATGTGGACCAGGGTGACCCAGAACATCATCTGTCGGGTACCGCTAATTTATTTATATATGTAATACCACGAACAGTTCTCTGCCATGATTCCAAGGGCTTTTGATTTTGCCCTGCAGAACTTTTTTATTTTCTTCTACTTAATATGGTAGGTGTCGCACCCATTTTACAAAGTTTTTTCTAAAGTTATATTTTGCGTCAATAAACCAATCCAATTACTTAAATTTTTATTACTATTAATTACTATTAATTATGGCATTTTTTAATTTTTCGTAATTTTCGAAATCGAAAAAGTGGGCGTGGTCATAGTCGGATTTCGGCCATTTTTTATACCAATACAAAGTGAGTTCAGATAAGTACGTGAACTGAGTTTAGTAAAGATATATCATTTTTTGCTCAAGTTATCAGGTTAACGGCTGAGCGGAAGGACAGACGGCCGACAGTGTATAAAAACTGGGCGTGGCTTCAACCGATTCCGCCCTTTTTCCCAGAAAACATTTATCGTCCTAGAATCTAACACCCTACCAAATTTCACAAGGATTGGTAAATTTTTGTTCGACTTATGGCATTAAAAGTATCCTAGACAAATTAAATGAAAAAGGGCGGAGCCACGCCCATTTTGAAATTTTCTTTTATTTTTGTATTTTGTTGCATCATATCATTACTGGAGTTGAATGTTGACATAATTTTCTTATATACTGTAAAGATATTAAATTTTTTGTTAAAATTTGACTTTAAAAAATTTTTTTTTAAAGTGGGCGTGGTCGTTCTCCGATTTTGCTAATTTTTATTAGGCATACATATAGTAATAGGAGTAACGTTGCTAGCAAATTTCATCATGAATCTTCAACAACTGCCAAATTACAGCTTGCAACACTTTTAAATTACCTTCTTTTAAAAGTAGGCGGTGCCACGCCCATTGCCCAAAATTTTACAAATTTTCTATTCTGCGTCATAAGTTCAACTCACCTACCAAGTTTCATCACTTTGTCCATCTTTGTGAATTATCGCACTTTTTGTGTTTTTCGAAATTTTCGATATCGAAAAAGTGGGCGTGGTTATAGTCCGATTTCGTTCGTTTTAAATAGCGAACTGAGATGACTACCCAGGAACCTACGTACCAAATTTCATCAAGATACCTCAAAATTTACTCAAGTTCTCGTGTTAACGGACGGACGAACGGACATGGCTCAATCAAACTTTTTTCCGATACTGATGATTTTGATATATGGAAGTCTATATCTATCTCGATTCCTTTATACCTGTACAACCAACCGTTATCCAATCAAAGTTAATATACTATGTGTGCAAAGAACGCTTAGTATAAAACAATTTATAAAATCAAAAGCAAACAAAATAACAAAAAAATAACAATGGTTTTTGTAATTGATATTACAGAAAAATTGTAAGTTTACAAACGGCGATGGTTACTAGGACATGTTTCTGAATTTCACTTCTTCATCAGCTAGCTTTTCGGGAGCTGAGCGTTGAACTCGAATCTCCAACATTCATATCAGTGCAAGCCTTTTTAGCTGCTAAGCCATATGAATGTCCCGTTGTTCGCTGTACAATTGGTCTCTAAGAGTTGCCTTTTTATACTCAGTTGAGCAGAGCTCACAGAGTATATTAAGCTTGATTGGATAACGGTTGGTTGTACATATATAAAGGAATCGAGATAGATATAGACTTCCATATATCAAAATAATCAGGATCGAAAAAAAATTTGATTGAGCCATGTCCGTCCGTCCGTCCATTAACACGATAACTTGAGTAAATTTTGAGGTATCTTGATGAAATTTGGTATGTAGGTTCCTGAGCACTCATCTCAGATCGCTATTTAAAATGAACTATATCGGACTATAACCACGTCCACTTTTTCGATATCGAAAATTTCGAAAAACCGAAAAAGTGCGATAATTCATTACAAAAGACAGATAAAGCGACGAAACTTTGTAGATGAGTTGAACTTATGACGCAGAATAGAAAATTAGTAAAATTTTGGACAATGGGCGTGGCACCGCCCACTTTTAAAAGAAGGTAATTTAAAACTTGTGCAAGATGTAATTTGGCAGTCGTTGAAGATATCATGATGAAATTTGGCAGGAACGTTACTGCTATTACTATATGTACGGTTATTAAAAATTATCAAAATCGGAGAAGGACCACGCCCACTTTTAAAAAAAAAAATTTTTTAAAGTAAAATTTTAACAAAAAATTTAATATCTTTACAGTATATAAGTAAATTATGTCAACATTCAACTCCAGTAATGATGTGGTGCAACAAAATACAAAAATAAAAGAAAATTTCAAAATGGGCGTGGCTCCGCCCTTTTTCATTTAATTTGTCTAGGATACTTTTAACGCCATAAGTCGAACAAAAATTAACCAATCCTTTTGAAATTTGGCAGGTGCATAGATTTTATGACGTTAACTGTTTTCTGTGAAAATGGGCGGAATCGGTTAATGCCACGCCCAGTTTTTATACACAGTCGTCCGTCTGTCCTTCCGCATGGCCGTTAACACGAAATCGACATATCTTTAATGAACTTAGTTCACGTGCTTACTTGAACTCACTTTATCTTGGTATGAAAAATGAACGAAATCCGACTATGACCACGCTCACTTTTTCGATATCGAAAATTACGAAAAATGAAAAAAATGCCATAATTCTATACCAAATACGCAAAAAGGGATGAAACATGGTAAGGTAATTGGATTGTTTTATAGACACGAAATATAACTTTAGAAAAAACCTTATAAAATGGTTGTGACACCTACCATATTATGTAGAAGAAAATGAAAAAGTTCTGCAGGGCGAAATAAAAAACCCTTAAAATCTTGGCAGGTATTACATATATAAATAAATTAGCGGTATCCAACAGATAATGTTCTGGGTCACCCTGGTCCACATTTTGGTCGATATCTGGAAAACGCCTTCACATATACAACTACCACCACTCCCTTTTAAAACTCTCATTAATGCCTTTAATTTGATACCCATATCGTACAAACTCATTCTAGAGTCACCCTGGTCCACCTTTATGGCGATATCTCGAAAAGGCGTCCACCTATAGAACTAAGCCCCACGCCCTTTTAAAATACTCATTAACACCTTTCATTTGATACCCATATCGTACAAACATATTCTAAAGTCACCCCTGGTCCACCTTTATGGCGATATCTCGAAAAGGCGAACACCTATAGAACGAAGGCCCACTCCCTTTTAAAAATACTCATTAACACCTTTCATTTGATACCCATATCGCACAAACAAAGTCTAGAGTCACCCCTGGCCCACCTTTATTGCGATACCTCGAAAAGGCGTCCACCTATAGAACTAAGGCCCACTCCCTTTTAAAATACTCATTAACTCCTTTCGTTTGATACCCATATTGCACAAACGAATTCTAGAGTCACCCCTGGCCCACCTTTATGGCGATATCTCGAAACGGCGTCCACCTATGGAACTTAGGATTACTCCCTTTTAAAAAACTCATTAACACCTTTCTTTTGATACCCATATTGTGCAAACAAATTCTAGGGTCACCCCTGCTCCACCTTTATGGCGATATCTCGAAACGGCGTTCACCTATGGAACTAAGGATTACTCCCTTTTAAAAAAACTCATTAACACATTTCTTTTGATACCCATATTGTACAAACAAATTCTAGGGTCACCCCTGGTCCACCTTTATGGCGATATCTCGAAAATGCGACCACCTATACAACAACCACCACTCCCTTTTAAAACCCTCATTAATACCTTTAATTTGATACCCATATCGTACAAACACATTCTAGAGTCACCCCTGGTCCACCTTTGTGGCGATATTTCGAAACGGTGTCCACCTATAGAACTAAGGCCCACTCCCTTTTAAAATAACACCTTTCGTTTGATGCCCATATTGTACAAACATATTCTAGGGTCACCCCTGGTCCACCTTTATGGCGATATCTCGAAACGGCGTCCACCTATGGAACTAAGGATTACTCCCTTTTAAAATACCTTTCTTTTGATACCCATATTGTACAAACAAATTCTAGGGTCACCCCTGGTCCACCTTTATGGCGATATCTCGAAACGGCGTCCACCTATGGAACTAAGGATTACTCCCTTTTAAAATACTCATTAACACCTTTCATTTGATACCCATATCGTACAAACGCATTCTAGAGTCACCCCTGGTCCACCTTTATGGCGATATCTGGAAAAGGCGACCACCTATACAACAACCACCACTCCCTTTTAAACCCTCATTAATACCTTTAATTTGATACCCATATCATACAAACACAATCTAGAGTCACCCCTGGTCCACTTTTATGGCGATATTTCGAAACGGCATCCACCTATAGAACTAAGGCCCACTCCCTTTTAAAATACTCATTAACACCTTTCGTTTGATGCCCATATTGTACAAACAAATTCTGGGGTCACCCCTGGTCCACCTTTATGGCGATATCTCGAAACGGCGTCCACCTATGGAACTAAGGATTACTCCCTTTTAAAATACTCATTAACACCTTTCATTTGATACCCATATCGTACAAACGCATTCTAGAGTCAACCCTGATCCACCTTTATGGCTATATCCCTAAATGGCGTGCACCTATAGAACTATGGCCCACTCCCTCATAAAATACTCTTTAATGCCTTTCATTTGATACGCATGTCATACAAACACATTCCAGGGTTTCCCTCGGTTCATTTTCCTACATGGTTATTTTCCCTTATGTTGTCACCATAGCTCTCAACTAAGTATGTAATGTTCGGTTACACCCAAACTTAACCTTCCTTACTTGTTTGTTTATATTCCTTTTGATCACCATGTAGGCACATACACTTTGTATGTAGTTTATTCCTAATGGTGTGGATATGATTTTTTAGGCGCGCTTTTGAAAGCTTGGCGGCCACCGTGGTGTGATGGTAGCGTGCTCCGCCTATCACACCGTATGCCCTGGGTTCAACTCCCGGGCAAAGCAACATCAAAATTTTATAAAAAAGGGTTTTCAATTAGAAGAAAAATTTGTCTAAGCGGGGTCGCCCCTCGGCAGTGACTGGCAAGCGCTCCGAGTGTATTTCTGCCATGAAAAGCTCTCAGTGAAAACTCATCTGTCTTGCAGATGCCGTTCGGAGTCGGCATAAAACATGTAGGTCCCGTCCGGCCAATTTGTAGGTAAAATCAGGAGGAGCACGACGCAAATTGGAAGAAAAGCTCGGCCTTAGATCTCTTCGGAGGTTATCGCGCCTTACAATTAATTTTTTTTTTTTGAAAGCTAAGTAACATTTGTTCGGATTTTTACAGTATTTGGTTTTAATACTTCCGCTGTTACTATTATATCAATATGATCATATGTATTTAATTAGCGAGCTCTGCTCATATTGCAATATACAATGGTTTTTGTAATTGATATTAGAGAAGAATTGATTCGAGTTCAACGCTCAGCTCCCGAAAAGCTAGCTGATGAAGAAGTGAAATTCAGAAACATGTCGTAGTAACCATCGCCGTTTGTAAACTTACAATTTTTCTCTAATATCAATTACAAAAACCATTGTATATTGCAATATGAGCAGAGCTCGCTAATTAAATACAAAAAAATAACACTATAATAATATTTTTTAATAAGATCGCGGGTTTGAATCGAGCTCAAGGCCTAACAATAATTATTTTATCATTATTATTGTTATGATAAATTTTTTCTTAATTGAAAAAATTATTAGATTAGAATAGAAGAAAAAAAAATTTAGACAACTGCCAAAGCTCGTTGCATAGGTCTATTTCGGGAACTGCTAAATTCCTTCATCGGTAACATTTAGCCGCCGCTGCTATAATCATTCAGCTATGTTTGTCTTCATTATTTCTACTTCTATTCGGTTCTTGCCAATTGATATTCACAGCATTGCGACATCTGTTGCAGAATAGCTATGAAAATTGGACTTGTTTAATGGCAATGATGCCATAGTCTCATGTTTTATTGACACTTTTTCCCCGTGCTCTGGGACGTACTAACAATTTTTTGTTGTTATATCGGCCTACTGATTTGTAACATCTTCTATTCTAATTTGAAATTTTTTCAATTAAGAAAAAATGTATCATAACAATAATAAATATAAAAAAGGACGTGTGGCACTCGGGGACTGCCGCGGTAAAGCTATTTCCATATTATCAACTTATGCAATTATAATATTTATGCAACATTTTGTTTTCTTTGATATTAATTCAAGTTTTGTCTTTGATATTAATTCAAGTTAACCTTTTTAAACGTGGTGACCGATAAGAAAACAAATTTTTTAATTTTATTGAATAAATGAGAAGTTAATATTTAACTTTCACTTTAACTTTAACTTTATTTTTAACCTTTATGCCGATAACTCGAAAAGGCGTCCACCTATAGAAGTAAGGTCCACTCCCTTTTAAAATACTCATTAACATCTTTCATTTGATACCCATATCGTACAAACAAATGCTAGAGTCAGCCCTGGTCCACCTTTATGGCGATATCCCTAAATGGCGTCCACCTATAGACCTATGGCCCACTCCCTCTTAAAATAATCTTTAATACCTTCCATTTGATACGCACGTTATATAAACACATTCCAGGGTTACCCTAGGTTCATTTTCCTACATGGTGATTTTCCCTTTTTTGTCTCCATAGCTCTCAACTGAGTATGTAATGTTCGGTTACACCAGAACTTAGCCTTCCTTACTTGTTTAATATATTTTCGTATATCATTTTTCATTCCTTTCCAATAATATTTTTGTATTATAATGTTTGTCATGCGATTTATTCCTGGGTGCCCACCAAAAACAGGATCGTCATGATATTTATGAAGAATTTCTTGAATTTTTTCGTTATTTGCCATATGCATAACCTCCGGGGTTAATGCTATAATTAAATTTTTGAGAACTTTGGTACCTATTTCTTTAAATGAGTCTACTCGAGTATAATTAAACAATTTGTCTCCTAAGGACAACTGTATTTTTTAATTCCCAAATTGCCGGCTTTCTCCATAAGCCTGGTAAGAATTGGCCTAAGTCAATCTTCGCCTCAACTAGGTTTTTTATATTAATTTCGCTACCAATTTTCCTTCCTTTTTTGAAATATAATTTCGGAGGATCGAAAACGAGCTGGACTAGTCTTTTTACTTCACATTAATTTAGCGCTTCATATATTAGTTACCGATCTAGTCGTAACTTTTAATATTTTGCACGCTTTTTTTTTTTTTTTTTTTTCTCGGGCGTTGTGGCAGCGCACTGCCCTCAAGTGGCCCGATGAAACCAGGCTAATCCTGTTTTGTTTTTTTTTTTTTTTTTTTTAATTCATACATACTTTTTTTTTGTATTTTTTTTTTTTTTTTTTGTATGTTTTTTGTACCCTAATTCTTATTTATGTGTTATTTATAATTTTTTTGTTACCGAGTCTTTGAGAGGCAGTGGCTTCTTAAGCGCCGAGATCTAAAACCGCTCAGCTACAGAGAAACTCATCAGCTGAGAAATATAGATTCACAAAATACAATAGACTAAAAGTATAAATATATTTTTTTAATTATTAAGAGAAAATAGAACCGTCTTTTTTATGGCAAAGAGCGAGTCCGAAACATCAATTATTCTCGTGTGAGAGTTATAATCTTCACACAAACATAGAAAAGGTTCGTGTAGTTGGAAATTGCTTCTGCATTGTTTAAGAATTATAGGTTTATAATGCCTTGAAACTCTGCATGGAACATTCAAGTTTACTTCGTTCAATAGAAATGGGCTTGAAATCGATCCATTTAAAAGTCTAGCCATAAATAGTACACCTAGCATTTCTCTGCGACTTGCAAGGGTAGGAAGATTTATTATTTTTAATCGATTAGTGTAAGGAGGAAGATAATACGGAGAGTCCCAATGAAGATTTCTCAAGGCGAAAAGTAAAAACTGTTTTTGAATTGATTCAGTCTATCCACATGAACTTGATAACGCGGATTCTAAATTATCGATCTATATTCTAATATCAGCCTCGCAAATGATGTAAAAAGGGTTCTTGTAACGTAAGAATCACTAAACTCTTTTGCCCATCTTTTCACAAATGCTAAAACTCCTCTCGCTTTATTGACTGTGGCATTAATATGAGGGTTGAAGCTAAGTTTGCAATTCATTGTAACTCCCAAGTGGACAAAAAACATCAACGCTTTCCAGAGTTTGGCCATTAATTGTGTAGGAAGCTGGCTGTATGTTCCCACGTGAAAAACACACGGATTTATATTTTTCTATGTTGAGAGGCATAAAATTTGCATTACACCAAGTAAATAAACGATTTAAATCCGCCTGGAGTACAGAAAGTTCTTCAACCGACGCGTATGACTTAAAAAGTTTTACGTCGTCGGCATACATTAAAATTTTACAATATTTTATAATTGTGGAAACATCGTTTATAAAGATCAAAAACAGAATAGGACCGAGATGGCTGCCCTGAGGCACACTGGAGGGAACATCGATGACATTCGAACAAATGTTTTTCAAAATTACTCTTTGAGTTCTACCGCAAAGATAGGAGGAGATCCAGCGAGTTAGGCCAGTTTGAAAACCAAGCAATTCGAGTTTATAAACAAGTAATGAGTGGCGTACTTTGACTTTCAGCAAAGCATCAGTGTATATAACGTCGGTATGATGATTGTTTCTAAACCCATTAAAGACGTGAGTTGAGAACTATCTATCAATGTAGAAATCGAAAATGTAAGGTGATTAGTAACGATTACTTCGAAAAGCTTAGGGATAGCGGAGAGCTTTGCTATTCCACGATAGTTTTCAATAGACGACTTGCTTCCTCTTTTATGGAGTGGGATAAGAAAAGATTCCTTCCAAACCGTCGGGAAAATGCCATTTTTTAAAGAGAGGTTAAACAGATCAGTAAGGGACTGGTAAATGTATTCCGCACATTTTTTAAGAAAACATGTTGGGATCAAATCGGGACCATATTTGAAGGATTCTTTTAGGGTCTTTAGATGTAGTAGAACATCTTCAGGCAGCAAATGTGGGGCATATATTGAGTTACTAGAATGGAGCTCATACGGATTATTTGTAGGTGATGAATCAACCACAGCAGAGTAATTAGAGTGAAAGAATTGAGCGAAGAAGTTTGCAATCTCTTGATCGTCGCTGGAAATGCTATTTCTAAATTTCATGGCAGAAGGAAACCCGTTAATTCTGCGTTTAGAATTTACGAAATCATAAAAAGACTTCGGGTGGCAAATAATGTTTCTTTTAATTTTACATATGTAAGCTTTATAACACTTTTTATTAAGTTCAAAATACTTATGACGGAAAATAGCGTAATGTGCATAATAAGAATGTAAACCGGTGCTCTTATATAATTTGAATAAACGTGATTTCTTATTTTTTAAAACTTTTAAATCTTTAGTAAACTAGGCTTGCACTGGTTCAATGTACGAGCGTGTGCGTTTGGGCACATGTTTTTCAAATAAAGTATAAATGGTTTTATTAAAATGTAAAACGTTTTCCTCTACATCCTCTTTATATCGAGGCCACGTTATCTCAGAAAGCTCTTTATTTAAATTGTTGTAATTAGTTTTGGAAAAATCAAAGCATCTGGTAGATACACGTGTTTTGTTAGTGCAGCCGACTTCGTTGCTTATGATTTCGTAAGTTATCTCAAGAGAAGGATGGTAAACGTCTTCTGGCAAAACAAGAGAATCTCTTTTAGGTTTTTGATATCTATGCGTGATAGTGCGTCTGCAACATAATTTTCTTTTCCTGCTATATACTCCACCTCGAAATCATACAATTCCAAATCCAACCTGATTCGAGTTAATTTTGATGAAGGGTTTTTCATCGAAAATAGAAATGATAAGGGTCTATGGGGTGTTTTGGTTAAGAATTTTCTACAATAAACGTATGGTCTAAAATATGTTATAGCCCAATGAATGGCCGCTTCAATCGTTGCTTTATTTATTTCTCCTTTTGTAAATGATCTTGATGCGTAGGGAATTGATAGTTGCCTTCCTTCGTACTCTTGACTCAAAACTACATCACAAGCATAGCCACTAGCATCTGTTGTTATACAAAATTGTTTACTGAAATCTGGATATTGTACAATATTAGGGCTTATTAACACATCTTTCAAATACTCAAAGGATTTTTTACAATCTTCCGTCCGTTCGAAACTACATTTTTCTTGCAAAGTCTTGTTATTATTCTAGAGTATTCTGCAAAATTTGGAATAAATCTTCTGTAATAATTGCAAAATGCAACGAATCTTTTTGCTTTATCCGCATATTTAGGTGTCGGATAGTTTTTAAAAGTTTCAAACTTATTGGGGTCTGGTAAAATTCCATTGCTTGTGCATTTATGACCAAAGTAAGTTACTTCTTGGCTGAAAAATAGGCATTTATCCGGATGTAATTTTAGATTATTGCCCCTATTACCGTTTACAACTCAACTCTGGTTGAGTTGAAATTTCCCAATTTGGTATTACAGATTACAACTCAACCTGTCAAAAAAAAAATGTCGGTTGAGTTGTCTAGTCTAACAACTTTTTGTGGCATTACCGTTTACAACCTTGTGTTGGTGTAGTTGTCAAATACGTCAAAATCTTACAACTGATTATTAGCAGTTGTCTCATACAATTTTGCAGTTGTTTTGAAAAAAGGTAACGTTTTACAAGACCGTTCACCACCTAATTTTTAACAAAAATTTTCAAAGTTGGTATCAAAAGACACCTTTCGACCTCCAATTTTAGAATCCGAAAACAAAAATTTTAAATTTATGCCCCTATTACGGTATACAACTCAACTTAGTTGGGTTGTAATTAAAACAACTCAACCTACAGACAACTCAACTCCTGTTTGGTATTACGAATTACAACTTATTTCAGTTGAACTTGAATTGGTGCTGCCAACCTAAGAAAGTGATGATTTGACAGATAAATGAACAGCTGATCAATTTGTGGCGAAAATTTAAGCATTTGCAAAAGTAATTTTGTTATTACGAGATATTATATGATATGAAAACTATTTTATAATGGCGAAAATGTTGGTGATTAACATGTCGCGAATGCGGAAAACATTCGCGTGATCATTCCAATCCCTTGGAACTACCAGGCACCAAGTAAGAAAATGTTTAAGTGACAAATGATGAGCTTCAAATGAAGTTATTTTGCAGATTTGAAAGGAAGCATTTTACTCATTACTAAACAAAATTAAGGACCAATTCCACAAAGGCTTTCGAGGGAAGGCTGAACCCCTATTTTAAAATTATGCGCCACATTCAGATTCATTGCTGATGGCAGCTATCAAAAATGCTGTGGAAATGATTTTGGTATTGGAATGGTTTTAGATATTATTGAGAAGCATATTTCAGCGAAGTGGACTAAAACAAATTGTATTTTACTCTAAAACAGGATGCCCGGGAGTAGTGATTACTAATTATGGAACTCACGTTCGCATAATTTCACCTATTTTGGCTGCATCCGAACTGCGGCCAGCCTCGCCCAACTTCGGAATATCGCTCCATAAAGTCAAAAAGTTATTCAATGTAATCCTTCGTTTAAACGTTGTTTTTTCTATAAATGTGCACAAAATTGTTGATTATTGTTTGATTAAAAAATGTTTAACTACCGGCTTTAAATTTTTTGTTTTTTTTTTTTTGTAACGTGTTATGAGCCGGTGCACCATCTAACTCTCATCAAAGGTGGATCAAAAGACGCGTTTCGATCTCCGTTTTGGTAAAAGTCTAGTTGAGGGGTTGACTGCTAATACTGCTAATATGTTTCTTTTCCGCCTACGGATTATTCTTCTCGAGGTCAATACGCGTCTTTGGACACCTCTCTCGTAATTTTTGATAGCGTATTAGCAGTCGACCCCTCAACTAGACTTTTACCTCCGGTTTTAGGATTCGAAAGCGGAAATTAAAAATTTTATTTCTGTCGCAAAATATTTACAAAAACCCACAAAATGGCCCGAGAGCGTCCGAAATATGAGGCCAGATCCACGGTTTTTTTGCACAGAAGATCTTCCTGTGCTGACGGCCTTTGGCCGCGATTTGTAAAAATAACCCTGGGTAGGTCCAACGCCTTTCTGCATCAGTGTGTACAAAAAATCTGGCACAATACATCCACATGAAAATTTGAACCGAAATGATATGATAGAAATTAAAATTTTAATTTTTGTTTTCGGAATTTAAATCGGAGGTCGAAACGCGTCTTTTGATACCATCTTTGAAAATTTTTGTTAAAAATTAGGTGGTGAACCGTCTTCTAAAACGTTGCATTTTTTTAAAACAACTGCAAAATTGTGTGAGACAACTGCTAGTAATCAGTTGTAAGATTTTGACGCGTTTGACAACTACACTAACACAACGTTGTAAACGGTAATGCCACAAAAAGTTGTTAGACGAGACAACTCAACTGAAATTTTTTTTGACAGGTTGAGTTGTAATCTGTAATACCAAATTGCGAAATTTCAACCCAACCAGAGTTGAGTTGTAAACGGTAATAGGGGCATTAATTTCTATCATATCATTTCGGTTCAAATTTTCATGTGGTTGTTGTATTTTGCCAGATTTGTTGTACATTGTACATACTAATGCAGAAAGGCGTTGGACCCACCCAGGGTTATTTTTACAATTCGGGACCGAAGGCCGCCAACGCAGAAAAATGTTCTGTGCAAAAAAAACTATGGATCGGGCCTCATATTTTAGGCCCTCTCGGGGCCATTTTGTAGGTTTTTGTGAATATTTTTCGACAGAAATAAAATTTTTAATTTTCGCTTTCTAATCCTAAAAACCGAGATCGAAACGCGTCTTTTGATACCACCTTTGATAAGTGTTAGATGGTGCACGGTCTCATAAAACGTTACCGAAAAAAACAAAAAATTTAAAGCCGGTAGTTGAACCTTTTTTAATCAAACAAAAACCTACAATTTTGTACACATTTATAGAAAAAACAACGTTAAAATGAAGGAATAACTTTTTGACTTTATGGAGCGACATTCCGAAGTTGGACGAGGCTGGCCGCAGTTCGGATTCAACCAAAAAAGGTGAAATTATGCAAACGTGAGTCCCGTTGATACTAATCACTACTCCTGGTAATCCTGTTTTAGAGTAAAATACAATTTTTTCTGTTTGGGTTTTAATCCACTTGACAACTATAGATGTTGTAGGTTGTGCCAGTCCAACACTAAAATCATTTCCACAGCATTTTTGATAGCAGCCGTCAGCAAGGAACCGGAGTGTAGCGCATAATTTTAAAATATGAGGTACAGCCGTCCCTCGAACGCGTTTGCGGAAATGGCCCTTCATTTCGTTTAGTAAGGGCAAAATGCTTCCTTACTTTACCGAAAATAGCTTACAAATCTGCAAAATAACTACATTAGAATCTTATCAATTGTCACTTTTTAAACGTGTTCCTACTTGGTGCTTGGTAATTCCAAGGGATTGGAGTGATCGCGTAAATGTTTTCTTATTCGCAACATTACGCATTTGACGCATTTGTCACTAACATTTTCGTCGTTATAAAAATATCCTATGCTAATATCCATTTTGTTATTAAAAAAGAATCACTTGCAAATGTTTAAATTTTAGCCACAAATTGCTCAGCTGTTCATTTATCTGTCAAATCATCACTTTCTTAGCTTGGCAGAACCAATTGAACTTCAACTGAAATAAGTTGTAATTCGTAATACCAAACAGGAGTTGAGTTGTCTGAAAGTTGAGTTGTTTTAATTACAACCCAACTAAGTTGAGTTGTATACCGTATTAGGGGTATATGTTTCCTACAAGTTGCGAAAACATCCCGTAAATTTTTTAACATATGATTTTCGGAGCATCCTAATACGACTAGATCGTCCATGTGTAAAAATGCTTGTGATGGTTTTAAGCCTGCGAATGCTAATGTCATCATCCTCTGGAATGAGTTTGGAGCTACTTTGAGGCCATAAGGTAGTCTTTTAAAGCGGTATGTACCATCCTCGGCTGTAAATGATGTAATGTCTCTTGACTCTGGGCTGAGTTCTATTTGGTGAAAACCGGACATTAAATCTAAGCATGACAAATATTTAGCTCTTCCTAATTGATATAGTATATCATCAATTCTGCAGTTAGCTTTTTGTTTACTTGTCTGTAATCAACAATCATTCTCCATCTTTTCTTTGTTTATTTGGATGTGATTTTTTGGGTACCAATAGAATTGGAAAATTAAATTCTGAAGTTGAAGGTTTTATTATGTCGTCTTTAATTAATTTTTTTACTTGTTTATTAATTTCAATCTTATGGGCTTCTGGTATTCTATAGTTTTTTACGTAAACTGGGTTATTGTCTTTCATATGAAGTTTTTGTTTGTAAAAATTATTAGTAGTAATTGGTTCTGTTTCTAATGAAAAAATGTCAATGAACTCTGCGCATAATGTGTTAAGTGATTTATTTGCAAAGTGTGGAACGTTTTTATTCAGTCTTTCTAATTTTTCTTTGTTGTTGTTGTTTTCTGTGCGTATATTTAAATCTTGGAGTGTTGTATTTTTATCTGTTGTATTTATAATTCTAACAAATGTTTGGTGTGAATTTGCTAAGGTGTTTGCAATAAAGATTCCTTCAGATAATTCTTGTTGTGGAATTATTAAATCGGAATTATTATTTTTAATGTGAATTTGTCGAACTACCTCTGATCTTGGGGGAACTGAAATGCTATTGGTTGTTGGTTTATTAGTCATCAGAATTATTATGTTTTCTGGGTAATCATATGGTCTTAGTGTTAGGATATCCCCTTCTTTTTGATAATCTAAAATGCAATTATATTTTTTTATGAAATCCAATCCCAATATTCCATCGCATGGGATTGGGAAATTGTCTTCTACTACGTGCAATTTGTGTCTAATTGATAGGTAGTCATCTTTTAAATCTGCTTTAACCGTACCAATAGTGCTTGTTATACCTTGACCAATTCCTCTTAAATCTGTTTTTTGTGAATAATTAATTGTAGTAAAGTCACTATCAAATTGACGCTTTTTATACTCGGCGTGCTTTGCATACAGAGTATATTAACTTTGATTGGATAACGGTTGGTTGTACAGGTATAAAGGAATCGAGATAGACATAGACTTCCATATATCAAAATAATCAGTATCGAAAAAAAATTTGATTTTGCCATGTCCGTCCGTCCGTTCGTCTGCCCGTTAACACGATAACTTGAGTAAATTTTGAGGTATCTTGATGAAATTTGGTACGTAGGCTCCTGGGTATTCATCTCAGATCGCTATTTAAAATGAACCATATCGCTCTATAACCACTCCCACTTTTTCGATATCGAAAATTTCGAAAAACCGAAAAAATGCGATAATTCATTACCAAAGACGGGTAAAGCGATGAAACTTGGCAGATGGGTCCCCTCACTAGGGTAGGCACCTTGTCGTTGGTGTGAGGGCTTAGCCGAACTCCATAGCGCCCGACTATGAGGCGGAGCTGTTTAGGACTGACATCTACGCCGTTTCGCCTCATAGGAGGGCGGCGGGATGTCGGTGACCAAGAACTGCCAACCCCCTAATCCAGGATGTTATGCGGACCGTGCATATTGCACGATTTGCAGCCAGTGGATAAATTCGGCTGTATTCGAACGGAGCCTTCCCGATACCGGGCCATCTCGGGAAGTATTTATGGCCTTACCGCAGTAAGGGGCGCTGCTGTGGCGGACGGTTCTTTCCCCGTATATAATATTGGACCGCTGAGCCCGCCTTGTCGGGCAGGTGGTCGTACGACCAAGATGAACAACTCATTACCTGAATGTAATAAGGAGGATGTAAAGAGGAGGACTGAGTCGCAATCCAAGGACGACAAATACGAATTAAGCGATGCGTCGGACTCGGGGAGCGAGAGTAGTGCTGATTCAATGAACTCCGTGTTGGAGAAGCACACAAATGAAAACGGAGTAGAAGAGTGGAGAAGGGTACGGAGCAGAGGAAGTAAAAGAGCTCTCTCGCAGTACCGTGCAGCACTAAGAATTGTACAACGCTTGGGAGCAGTGGTCGACCCAACAGAAGTGGAGATCGAGCGCTTGGAATGGGTCCATGAAGCGGTAGAAGTAGGTCGAAGGCAGTTCAAAAGGTTTGCTGCGAGAAACCCTCGGTTCTGTAACCGGTACGAGGAGGAAGAAGCGTCGAATGGCAGAATGAAGAGGCAACGTTCGGCAGAAGGCGACAAGCTGTAAGACAGATGGGTTCCAATAGCGAGGTAGCAACTACCTCGAAAGCTGCCAGTCAGAGGGAAGTTCCAACTACGGAAGTAGGAGATAAGCCAAAGGGAGATAACGCTAAGACTCCGGCTTTCTCGGAGGCGCTAAAGGGTGTTAACGCGAAGACTCCGGTGTTCTCGGAGGTTCCAAAGGGAGATAACACTAAGACTCCTGCTTTTCCCGAGAAGATGAGTGATGTGGCAAAGCAGTCACTGACTGTGGCGCTGGTTGATCGTAGCAGTCCGTTCGGACAAATGACTACTGAAAGGTGGAGATCTGTGGAAAGGGAGCTTCTTAGCTTAATGCTTAAGATGATGCGGGAACAACCAAGTAAGCCCCTTCCAACCATTGATTCGGGGGGATGGTATAATGGTGTGAAGATGATAGCGTGCGACAACATCGCGAGCTTGCGGTGGCTGGAGGAAGTCGTTCGAAACCTCCAAAGGCAAGGCACGAACGCGCGGTTTGAGGTGGTGGATAAAGCGCAAATCCCCACGGTACCAAAAGTTAAGGTATGGATACCATGCGTGATGAAGTCGGAGGATACACTGCGACTTCTGCAGAATCAGAATCCGAACATACCGACACAGGATTGGAAGGTACTTACTGTATCTCGGCCTACCGAGGATGGTCAGTTCTACATCTTCCAAATAAACAAGCAGTTGGAGGATATTTTGTACACGCAGCTTGGCAAAATGTCCTTTGGCACTGGCAAAATTTACATGCGACTCAGGAAAAGAAGTCCCGAGGATAAAAATCCTAACACGCTGGAAATGGGCGAAGTCGAAAAGGACCTCAGAAGCCTAAGGGAAAAAAGACAGGTGGAGGTCCCCGACGTCACCACGAACGTGCTAGAAGAGGACCAACCGCTAAATGGTGCTGTGACTCGAACAGAGGAACACACGGCACAACATTCACGAGGGGCTGAAGGGGGCCTCGAATACTCTAAACCAAAAGGGCAAGAGGAGGACGACGACGTCAAGACGAAGGTGCTGGAGGGGGACAAACAGCCCAATGGTGCTGCGAGTCCTACAGATAAACCTCCAACACAGTAAAGTGGCGTCGAGCGAACTCCTCCTAACCCTTGAGGAGGGTTCGTTTGACGTGGCGCTGACCCAGGAGCCGTGGCTCTCATCGGGAGGAAAGGTTTCTGGACTTAGCACGCGCGGGTTTGGCGTTTACTACGCACAAACGGAAGGACGGGTGCGAGCTGTAGTAATGGTAAGGAAACAGCTGCATTCATATATGCTGCCTAATTACACCATCGAGGATCTCGTAGCGGTGGCCGTTGAGCAAAAGAATAAGCAGGCATTTATCCTGGCGTCCTGCTAAATGGCCCATGCTGCGGAGGTTCCACCGATGGAGTGCAAAAGGCTAGTACAGGAGGAAGGGCGCAAAGGGCGGTTGGTCATAGGCGCAGATGCAAATGCGCACCACAATGCGTGGGGAGGAGCAGATACGAACGAGAGAGGCGAATCTCTATTTTGTTACATCCTGCAAACCAATTTGCAGATAGCCAACAGGGGAAATGTTCCTACATACATTGGTCCAACATCCAGCAATGTTCTGGATATTACATTGAGCTCCGAGCGTGATATATCAAGGTATGATTGGATGGTTCTCGATAGACCATCCTTCTCCGACCATGCGTATATAAGCTTCAGCATACCACTAAAGAGGGTAGAGAAGGGAGGAACCTTTAGAAACCCTAGGGCAACGAATTGGACTAAATTCCAGAAACATGTAGAAACGAAACTGGGACAACCCAAAGAGGTTGCTAATGTAGAGGAACTGGAGGAGTCGAATGAATTCCTAACAAGGACGCTTATAACTGCGTATAACAAAGCTTGCCCTCTAAGAAGATTCAGAGGAAAAGCAAAGCCGCCATGGTGGAGCAATGAGCTGAGTCTTCTAAGAAGACAGGTAAAAGAAATGTTTAAACTCGCAAAGACCGCGGAAAGCGAAGCGTGTCGGGACGAGTACAGGGATCTACTGAGGATCTACAAGCGTGAAATTACCAGGGCGAAGAGAAACTCATGGAAAAGTTTCTGTACGGACATAGAGTGCTCCAGTGAAACAGCACGGTTGAAAAAAGTCCTAGCAAAGGGAAACATAGTCCAGGGACTAATAAAGAAAGAGAACGGGGAATGGTCACGTGATAGTGAGGAATCCCTTGAGGTGCTTCTAGATACACATTTCCCATCGGGAGACGGTTTAGAAGAACCAGCAGACATCACTCACACTTCGATCACGGAGCTAGTGGTGCCGGGCTTGGTGACCGATACCAAGATCGAGTGGGCAGTGAAGACGTTTTCTAAGTTTAAATCGCCGGGCCCAGATGGTATATCCCCGGCCATGCTACAAGTCTCAAGTAGGGCGGTCGTGGAATAGCTTAAAATAATTTTCGATGGGTGCATAAGACTGAATCATGTACCGCACTCTTGGAGAACTGCTCGTGTAGCTTTTCTAACAAAGGCGTGGAAGATCGGTCACGTGTATCCCAAAGACTATAGACCCATTAGCTTAACATCATTTCTGCTCAAAACCTTTGAGAGGCTGATAGATGTGCACATAAAGTCCAACGTGGATGAAAAGCTGCTCTCCACAACACAGCATGCGTACACCAAAGGCAAGTCGGTAGACACCGCATTGCATAGGGTGGTAATAAGCATAGAGAAATCTCTGGAATATAAGGGGTATGCTCTAGGAGTCTTCTTGGACATTGCCGGGGCTTTCAATAATGTTGAAAAATGGGCGATTATGGATGGTCTTAATTACATTAAAGTACATCCTGCCTTAATCAGATGGATCGGCTGCATGTTAAATTGCAGAAAGATTACATCACAATGGGGATTGTACGAGGCCACGAAATCAGTGGACAGGGGCACGCCGCAGGGAGGGGTGCTATCACCTCTGCTGTGGACACTGGTCATCAACCAACTGCTCAGGCAATTCGATGAGGGACCCGTAAAACTTACGGCTTACGCAGATGACGTTGCAATTGTCATACGTGGAAAATGCCTTCCAACGATTAGTTCTTTGATGGATCGGGCGCTTCGGGATATTCATACCTGGGCATCTAATGTCGGGCTGAAAGTCAATGCGGAGAAGACGGATATGGTCTTGTTTACAAAGAGGTACAAGGTCCCAAATTGGACCAGGCCTAAGTTAGGAGCGGTGACCTTACAGGAGAAACCTTGCACAAAATATCTAGGAATCATCCTAGACAGTAAGCTGTCATGGAAGCTCAACGTGGAGGAGAGGGTCAAGAAGGCCTCAACGGCACTCTATGCATGTAAAAGAATGCTGGGGTGTACGTGGGGCCTATCGCCCTCTCTTTCTCATTGGGTTTTTACAGCGATTGTAAGCCCTATTCTATACTATGGAGTTCTTGTTTGGTGGAAAGCCACACAAAAAACAACATACCTCAAAAAATTAGAGGGGGTATGCAGACTATCGATGCTTTGCATTACGGGAGCCCTGAAAACAACCCCGACGGCTGCACTGTATGCCATTCTGCACATTCCACCTGTAGACCTGGTAGCAAAGAACAAAGCGTTAACGACCGCAACCAGGCTCGATGCTTCGGGGCAGCTTGAGCGCCGACCATATGGCCATAGTAGTATAGCGTCCTCAGTCACAAGACGAACAGACTACATGATTCCCTACCTGCACTTTGAGGGAGATCTTAAGGCCACAATAGAGGTGGACGGTTGGCGCAAGGGTGCGCAAATGGCGGACGAGGCGATACATGTGTACACCGATGGTTCCAAAATAGTGGAAGGAGTAGGGTCTGCGTATACTGCGCTGATCCGGAATTAAGCAGATCCTACAGGCTGCCGGATTACTGTAGCGTTTTCCAAGCGGAAATATTAGCCGTAACCAAAGCAGTAGAAACCCTGGAAGAGAATAGCTTAAGCTGCAACCGTGTTAACTTTTATATTGACAGTCAAGCAGCAATTAAGGCAATAATCTCGTATAGCACAGCATCTAAATGCGTGTTAGAGTGTAAGCAGTCTCTGGAGAGAATCGGGACAGGGAGAAGCATACATCTATATTGGGTCCCAGGGCATATGGGAATAGATGGGAATGAAAAGCGGACGAATTAGCTAAAAAGGGCGCATCCCTTGAAGCTTGCTCCGTAGACGTCCCAATTAGATTGGGCGAGATTAAGCGAAGGCGAGAGGTGCACATGATCGACCAAGCAGAAAAGGCGTGGGTTCAAGCGCGGGGCTGTAAAGTGTCGAAGATTATGTGTAGGTCTTACAGCCTTAGACTAACACAGTTGCTTCTATCATTAAAAAGAGAGGACTGTAGACTCATGACGGGTATTCTGACTGGACACTGCCTTCTGGCGTCACATGCCTTTAAATTAGGCTTGGTCAGTGATAGCAGGTGTAGGAAGTGCGGGTTGGAGGAGGAAACGATCGAGCACGTTCTGTGCTCGTGCCCTGCACTTGCCAGGCTAAGACTCCAGCTATTAGGAGTGATACAGCTGTCAGATCTAGAAGCAGCAAGTGGCTTAAGTCCTAGGAAGCTTCTAGTATTTGCCAAGAGGACGGAGTTATTTTATAACATAGGTCCTGGTTTTTGATAGGGTTTTTCAGTTTGGTCGTTAAAACAAACTTCTGGTAACACTACGGACTCAATCAGTATATGTGAGGTCCTCATGGACCGGCCAGTTCAACCTACCTACCTGGCAGATGGGTTGACCTTATGACGCAGAATAGAAAATTAGTAAAATTTTTTACAACGGGCGTGGCACCGTCCACTTTTAAAAGAAGGTAATTTAAAAGTTTTGCAAGCTGTAATTTGGCAGTCGTTGAAGATATCATGATGAAATTTGGCAGGAACGTTACTACTATTACTGTATATATACTAAATAATTAATTAGCAAAATCGGATGAAGAACACGCCCACTTTTAAAAAGCATTTTTTTAAAGTCAAATATAATACTTTTAATACCATAGGCCGAACAAAAATTTACCAATGAAATTTGGTAGGGGCATAGATTCTATGATGGTAATTGTTTTCTGTGAAAATGGGCGAAATCGGTTGTAACCACGCCCAGTTTTTATACACAGTCGGCCGTCTGTCCTGCCGCTCGGCCATTGAGACGATAACTTGAGCAAAAATCGATATATCTTTACTAAACTTAGTCCACGTACTTTTCTGAACTCACTTCATCTTGGTATAAAAATCGGAATCCGACTATAACCACGCCCACTTTCTCGATATCGAAAATTACAAAAAATGCCATAACTCTATACCAAATACGAAAAAAGGGATGAAACATGGAAATTTGATTGGTTTATTGACGTTAAATATAACTTTAGAAAACACTTTGTAAAATGGATGTGACACCTACCATATTAAGTAGAAGAAAATAAAAAAGTTCTGCAGGGCGAAATCAAAAGCACTTGAAATCTTGGCAGGAATACTGTTCGTGGTATTACATATATAAATAAATTAGCGGTACCCGACAGATGATGTTCTGGGTCACCCTGGTCCACATTTTGGTTGATATCTCGAAAACGGGATCACATATACAACTACGGGCCACTTCTTTTTAAAACCCTCATTAGTTCCTTTAGTTTAATACCCATATCGTACGAACACATTCTATAGTCACCCCTGGTCCACCTTTATGGCGATATCTCGAAAAGGCGTCCACCTATAGAACTAAGGGCCACGACCTTTTAAAATACTCATTAACACCTTTCATTTGATTCCCATATCGTACGAACACATTCTAGAGTCACCCCTGGCCCACCTTTACACCCGAACTTAGCCTTCCTTAGTTGTTATAATTGAAATATCCGCCCCTGTATCGATCAGAAGGGCTGAAATAGAATTATTCAGAGTTGTTCTGGAAGATATGTAGCTATTGAGGTGTAAATTGAAAATATATAGATTTTTATTTATTGAGGTGGAGTTTGCTGATTTTCCTGTTGAGTGACATTTCTGACACCTCTTGTATTATTACGCTTAGATCCTCGCGATCCGAAATTTCGACCAGATCTTTGTTTATTTGCTCTGTGATTATTATTATAGTTGTTGTTATAATTGTTGAATGTGCGCCTCTGATTGTTTCTATAGTAATTATTTTGGTAACCCCTACGGAAGTTCCCTCGGAATTGATTTTGGTGGCGAATATGCAAAAGCGTACTTGGATTTCCAGCTATTTCTGTGCAACTGTTGGTAAATTTTGATATAGCTTCGTTCATTGAAGTGAACGTTCCAGCTTTCATAATAGTTTTCACATTGTCATTGCAGCAGTTTTTACACATAGCGTTTACAGCCGATTGTGTAGATTACTTGGTTGCTAACCCTGGTGTTAATCCGTCTGATATGTATGCTCCTTCCAACGATTTCGTGTGTTTTTCAATTTCGGCAGTGTACTGATTTGCAGTTTTACTGCGTTGTTGGATTTTCAGGAGATTTGCTGTCAAAACTTCGACTGATTCACCTTGAATTTCTATTTTCAGTTTTTGTTTTATCGCTTCGATTGAGCTTTCTGTTCCTAACAGGTTTCTAACTGTTCCTTTCAGCTTTGTTTTTATCATCGTAACCGCTATTGCCTCATGGGTACCCTTATTATCTTAGGATATCCAGTGCATCCAAGAAGTTTTGTAAGTTTTCTGCCTTACCGTCAAATTCTGGCAGAACTAGTAAATTCTACAGTGGTGTGTGCAGTTTGGTGTCTGAATTAAAATTTCTTTTTGTTCCTCTTTTTGGTCTTCTATTTGCTCCTCTTTTTGTTCTTCTATTTGCTTCTCTTTTTGTTCTTCTTTTCGTTCTTCTTCTGGTTCCTCCTCTAAATCGGGAGGCTGTTTCCTGCAGGAATGTGCTAAAGTCTATTTCTGTATCTTTTTCAAATCTCGTTGGTATTATGAATTCTATATCATATCTTGCCAGTGAGGACCCGAATTTGTCTCTAACGCTAGTAAAAATTTGATATGCTTGGGCTTTGCGATTGCCGTCTAGTTTACCATTTAACTGTTATATCGTTTTTCCTATTTTATTAAATGCTTCAACTATTATTTTGAGATGCTTTACTACCGTTTCTGCCTTTACTTTTGTATTTTTATTAATACATTTGTAAGATTTCTCTCCTATCGTTTTTTCTTCTATGAATAGTTTAACGATATCTCCCCATTTGCCCATTGGGGCGCGACTGGCATATCGCTTTTTTAGGAATTTTTATGGGTTCAATAGAGCTTCCGAAACAATTTAATGCAACTAACTACACAGATTATTAGAAGCATGACCTTAATGGTATCCAGTGCCTCAGTATGGTCTACTACTTGGACTGAGTTTACAACGTTAACTATTGATCTTTCTAAAAAAAAATTTTTTTCTTATTGACACCCTAATGCTTATATTTTTTATTATTTTTATTTCTTAATTCCTTAATTTCTCGTTTTAGTTTAATTTTTTCTTCCTTTTTTGTACTTAAATTTATTCTTTCCAAGCTTAGCTATGGATTTCCTTACGTTAAATTGTTTTCCTCCTCTGTTCCTTTTTAACTTTATTGGCTTTGGAATTTTTGGTTCTTCTATTATTTGGACCCTATTTCTTTTTTATATTCTTCGATTGTCAGCGGCTTAGGCCCTTGACTGATCTCATCGGCTACTTTATTTTTCTTTGTCAATTCCAAAGTCAATGCAGTTAAACTATCAAACATTTGGTCAAATTGGTCTTGGTATTTTATATCCTCATCTGGGAACATAATTTAGAGGGAAAAAATATATGTATTTTACAGCAAAAAAAGGCTATCCAAAACCCCTATAAACTTATTGCAGAGTGCTTCTTGTACGCGCTGTTGATTTGCAGTTGCATGGGATGTGGTTCGTTGGCGATGATTTGTCGATCCGGGAAAATCCTTTTTTTTTTGCTATTTCAGATTATTCCACTTCTTATGCGCGCTGTTGATTTGCAATTATATGTGAGGTGGTTCTTTGGCGATGATTTGTCGATTCGGGAATATCCTTTTTTTTGCTATTTTATTTTATAGTGATGTTTCCCTATAGGGCTTAGGCTGAATAATCAGCCATCCTTGTCAGTAATAAACTTATACTGAATAATCAGCCAGCAGAATCATAGGCAGGATCACCTTATAAAAGGGTTGTAAATAACTTAAACCAGTGTTTGAAGTTTATACTAAATTGTTCTAAACATATTCTTACATATATATTTACTTTAAACTTTACATACCTACATATCTACATACAAATTGACACAAATATGTACCTTCATATTTGTGTTGATTTGTGACGTCTGTGGGAAATGCAGTATCAGCAAATTTGCTTAAATGCAAGTTTGGATTAGTCGCACGGGACACACACACCAGCAACAATTAAAAAATGAGCTGCTTTGTGTTGACTAAAGTTTAGACGCATTTTGTCACAGGGTGGCACATTAAGTGGTTTACACATTTTGGCATTGCAATTGTTGGCTGTTTACACTACAAACGTCTTAATTTGCTTTCGCTATTTTCTTCGAATATGTCAAGCTGTCGAGTCTTCAAAGCCTGGAATTTACTATCAGCTGGTGGATCTTTAATAATGTCGGCCACAAATGGTGGGGGAGGATTGTCCAAGTACACCAAAACATACCGGCACTGTGATATGTCGCTGCTAATTTGTGCAATTTCGAGTGCCGCCTCGACTTGTATATAAACCATATTGCACAATTGTCTTTCCAGAATGGGGGTAATTTATCTGCACAAGTGGATGAGATAATAGCACCGGGGCTTTCGCTGAATGCTGAACCAAATTCTGAAAGACTTTATGATGTGGTTCCCGTGTTTTCTGTGCTCGAGTTTTGTGTTTGCGTGCTCATTTTGAGTTTGGGGTCACCAATTTAGTGTACTTGATTGTATTGATACTGCTGTAGTTACGTTAGATTATACGTTTATTGATCCAACGTAAGTTTATTACATAAATAATACTCTTACAACTAATAAATGAAATATTAATAAATAAAAAATTTAGATATTTTTGCTGAAACGTGTTGCGCGTCGTTCATTCAAGAATCTGTCATTAGCCCAAAACGGGTTGCCGTCATGCAGAAAAGTGAGCATGTTGCCACATATCAATTGGCAAGAACCGAATAGAAGTAGAAATAATGAAGACAAACAAACAACCGCTGTATAGCTGAATGGTTATAGCAGCGGCGCCTAAACGTTGCCGATGAAGGAATTTAGCAGCTCCCGAAATGGATCTATACAACGAGCTTTGGCAGTTGTCTAAATTTTTTCTTTCTTCTATTCTAATTTAAAATTTTTTCAATTAAGAAAAAATTTATCATAACAATAATAATGATGAAATAATTATTGTTAGGCCTTGAGCTCGATTCAAACCCGCGATCTTACAAATCAGTAGGCCGATATAAAAACAAAATATTGTTAATATTTTTTAATTAATTTCACTTTTTTTCAGTGCCCCTCTGTCAATTTTAATTTTTTTTACATCATCATGTTTGGTGACCGGAGAAGTTTTAAGAGATGGTTCGTGTCCAGATATACAATATTTGTCAAGCGAGGGCTTAACAGTTAAGTTTTATATAGTTAATTTATTTAAGTGTCAGCTCTATAAAGCTAGGCAATTTTATAGTACTATGCATAGACTTTAACGCCATTTTAAAAGCTTATGTTTTAATTATTTTCAGTTCAAAGGTAAATGGTACATGCATAGTAGATATCCCTTCAAAAGAGATGGGGATTATCGCTGCTATAAATCTGAATACACTCGTAAATCTAAAACGGTTCATAAAGTAAAAAACTTCAAAATAAGTAATACAGAGTAAGTATTTTTAATTGCAGGCAAAGTTTTTGGTTTTAGGTAAAACTTATGTTGTTTTTTGTGTTGTTGATTTTTCGACAGGGTGTGCAAGGGAAGGCTTTTGTGTCAAAGAAACTTTTTTCAAATTCCAAGTGCGTAGGTAAAATATTTGTTTCCCTTTTCGTTCTCAAAAAATAACACTGAAGATGGCACAGCACAGAACCCGGTTCGTATTCAAATCAAATTTGATAAGGAATGATGGACATTTTTTCCAATATACATCAATTACTTGAATTGGGACCATTTTCCGCCATTTCTTGTAAAGTTTGGTTTAAAGACAAACCGGTTTTGGCCTTGTGCCTTCTATAGTGCAATTCATGGGGAACGAAACAAGAAAAACAAGTTAACTATAAAATTTGGTTTTGAAAAAAATTTCTTTCAACCCAAATGACTACACTTTTCTTTATATATATATGGCCCGAATTCGAACCTATAATTTTCAATGCAAGTGAATTGTCGCAGCGGAGAGTGGTGAGAGCAGAATCACGCCAAAGCAGTGTACAGAATGCTCTACACAGGGACCTCGAAAACAATTGCTGCCAAGTGTTTGCCTGCATAGATAACCTAGATATGCTGGTTAGGGGTAAATTTCTTGTAAAGTTAAAAATTAAGCCACAAATCAGCCAATTAAACACTGCACTGGAGAGCTGGTCTGCCGAAATGATTGATCTCAAAAACGCTCATGCAGCCCTGGTGATTAGGGTTCCGAAAATATTTGTTAGGGATCTAACGAATACTCAAAACCTCTTCGTGTTGAAGCTGCATTAAGGACGATAAAACTAAATCATGTTGTCCCTACATGCTTTAAGGGTTAACAACTTTTTTCGGCGCTAGATTGTAGTTTTGACTCAGTTTAGTCACATCTCCGGAGGATATACATATCCATGGACTAATTTAGTGGTATTTGAAAACACGTTGTCGCTACAAATGAAATCTACAAGTTGAATTCACTAACTCGAGGTTTTACTAACTTAATTCGTGCTTAACCGATTTAACGGCTTTGGCTGTCCAAAAAGTTACTCCAGTCGATTCCTTATTTGACTGACGTGTGCAAATTTTAACACCAAAAGAAATTTAACCCGTTTTCCATCTGATCCTTCCATCGGAGAGAGCCGCGCTGTCTGAAATTTTGTTTAGTTTTGAGCCGCTGTCCTTCCGGATTCTAGCTAAGCTGAATGTGTTGCTCAACATCATTTTGCACAGCCATATAAATTTTGCGGGGAAACCAAATACAGAAATGACGTATATGGGCTGCTCGTTTTCAAGCTGCCGAAGGCGGTTTTAAAATTGACGAAGAGGTAATGTGTGTCAATGCTTTTTTCGCGACTTTTTCCAAGATTTGGCATATAGTCAAAATCTGGTCGATTGGGGATTCACCAGGTGTGAAGCAGAAGTTTGCAATATCCCACTTTGTGTAGACTGGGCAAAGAACACTTGGATTCCAAGAGTCAGGCATGCACTCGTCCGATCATATTTCGCATATTCGATCATATTTTGCACAAAGGCTGATACATGCGGCTTTGATCAACTCCTCGGCGCGGAATTTTAAAAGCTCTGCAGGAAAACCATCAGCGGCCGTGGTTTTGTTGTTTTTAGTCTGGTTGTTGATATTCTGATTTCGTCATAGTCGGGTGGAGGAACCATAAATTCATCGATTGCGGGCTCAAAGTCATCATCTTCCTTGGGCGATAGGTACATCGCTGTCTCCATTTGGAAGGTCAGAGAAGTGTTCCGTACATAATCTAAGTACACTCTGAACATCGATTAAAAGGTCACCGTCTTTATTCTGACAATATTTCACCCCGGACTAAGAACATTTCGTCTATCGTCGAATTTTTTTGCTAAAATTTGCAGGCGTCATTCCTGGTGACTAACAACTCATGCTCCTCGTACTCATGCCTTTCTGTCTATGCTATTTTCCTCCTGCAAAGGCGTCTCGCTTCCTCTCTCAACTCACAGTAGCGTTCACATACTCTTCTTGTTGTTTACTTTGAAAATATATACATATAGCAGTTTAACACATTTTTTTTTCACATTTATTAGCGATTGCGTAAAGATTCAGACCGCAACATTTACATCCCTTCCGGATGGACAATTTCAAGTTCAAGGAGATGCACCAGGTGGTAAGTTATTATAATCATATCTTTCTAAGAAATTTAAACTATAACTTTTATTTATATTTTGCAGCTCCTTTTGTATACCACAAAATTCTAACGTATTGCAAAGACTATTTTATCACCTATTCCTGCAATAATTTACCATCGAAACAACACGTCGGTGAGTAATTTTTATTTTGAGTAAGCATTTCGATTTGTGTCTGTGTCCGAACGCCGCCAGACCAGGTCCCTATTATGCATGTTTGTCACCGAAAGCGAATGGTCTGCAAAATCATTTTAGCGATATAAGTATAAAGAGAGGCGGTTTTTTTATTTGAGGAAAATCAGTACCAGTGAAAACCTTTTCGAATCCTAAGTTTTTTGACAATGTAAAGGCAGCAAAAAAGATATAGGAGCACTCGCTAACACAACTCTCTCACATACAGGACACGTATTTTAAAATGTGTCGCAATTTATAGTTGACCTGCCCGGTCCGTGAGGGCGTCAAATAGGATGAATGAGTCCATAGCGCCGTGCAATGTATGGAGTAAAAAATCTTTTTTTACCAATTTTTGTTTTAATTTTATTTAAGAAACATTTTCATAATTTTTTTATTATTAATTTTGCAAAGTTTTTTCACTGACTTCTTTTACTAATTAAAATCAAGTTTTCTATTTTCTTACGTAAAATTTTGTTTGTCCTTGTTACTTATCACCCTCTCTTTCTCATTGGGTTTTTACAGCGATTGTAAGCCCTATCCTATACTATAGAGTTCTTGTTTGGTGGAAAGCCACATAAAAAGCAACCTACCTCAAAAAATTAGAGGGGGTATGCCGACTATCAATGCTTAGCATTACGGGAGCCCTGAAAGCAACCCCGACAGCTGCACTGTATGCAATTCTGCACATTCCACCTGTAGACCTGGTAGCAAAGAACATAACGGTAACAACTGCAACCAGGCTCTGTGCCTCGGGGCAGCTTGAGCGCCGACCATACGGCCATAGTAGTATAGCGTCATCCATAACAAGACGAGCAGACTACCTGATTTCCTATTTGCGCTTCAAGGGCGATCTTAAGGCCACAATAGAGGTGGACGGTTGGCGCAAGGGTGCTCAAATGGCGGACGAGGCGATTCATGTGTACACAGGTGGTTCCAAAGTAGTGGAAGGAGTAGGGTCTGCGGTATACTGTGCCGATCCGGAAATAAACAGATCCTACAAGCTGCCAGATTACTGTAGCGTTTTCCAAGCGGAAATAGTAGCCGTAACCAAAGCAATAGAAAACCTGGAAGAAAATAGCTCAAGCTGCAATCGTGTTAACTTTTATATTGACAGTCAAGCAGCAATTAATGCAATAAGTTCGCATACCACATCATCTAAATGCATGTTAGGGTATAAGCAGTCCCTGGAGAGAATCGGGACAGGGAAAAGCATACATCTATATTGGGTCCCAGGGCATATGGGAATAGATGGGAATGAAAAAGCGGATGAATTAGCTAAAAAGGGCGCATCTCTTGAAGCTTGCTCCGTAGACGTCCAAATTAAACTGGGCAAAATTAAGTGAAGGCGAGAGGTGCACATGATCGACCAAGCAGGAAAGGCGTGGGTTCAAGCGCGGGGCTGTAAAGTGTCCAAGATTATGTGCAGGTCTTACATCCTTAGACTAACAAAGTAGCTTCTATAATTAAAAAGGGGGGACTGTAGACTCATGACGGGTATTCCGGCTGGACACTGCTTTCTGGCGTCACATGCCTTTAAATTAGGCTTGGTCAGTGATAGCAGATGTTTGAAGTGCGGGCTGGAGGAGGAAACGATCGAGCACGTTCTGTGCTCGTGCCCTGCGCTTGCCAGGCTAAGAATCCAGCTATTAGGAGTGATACAGCTGTCAGATCTAGAAGCAGCAAGTGGCTCAAATCCTAGGAAGCTTCTAGTATTTGCCAAGAGGACGAAGTTATTTTATAACATAGGTCCTGACTTTTGATAGGGTTTTTCAGTTTGGTAAACTACGGACTTATTCAGTCTATGTGAGGTCCTGGAGGTCATGGACCGGCCAGTTCAACCTAACCTAACCTACTAATTACTTATTTTTTTTTTTTTAGAGTGCTTTGCACACAGAGTGTATTAACTTTGATTGGGTAACGGTTGGTTGTACAGTAGAACACCCACAGAATATATGGGATTTGCAAAAGTATCAAATAATTTCACTCCCCACGCATTTTCGGAAAGAATGGGTATAAAAAATAAGATCTTCAAAAAAATCTGGCCATCTGTAGTGAAAAAAGTCCATGGAAAATTGACCTAAAGGCTAAAAATGCACTAAAAAATTGTATATGTCTTTATTTGCTAATATCTCGTAAACCAGTAATTTTAGGAGGAATAATGATATAAGGACTTTTATTTATATTCGAGTCAGGAGTAACAGGCCCATTTAAATATTGTGCCTGCGAGTGTCCCTTCAAGGACTTTTAATAAGTCGAAGTTAATTTTTTATTTTTTTGTAATGGTCAAATAAAATACATGCAAAATAATGGATTAGATAAGCTATACACCGTTTGGTAGGATATTAACCGCAGTTTCATTTTAACATTGTATTTTAATTTTATTAACATTTTTGCAAGGGTGGCATGGCGTAAAATTAAGTAAAAACGGTTTTTAAACGGTTTTTAAACGGTTTTATTTAGCTTGACTTGACAGGCAGGCCGCACGGCCGTTGTGAACGAATCTTGTAATTGAAATTTAAGCAACTTCCCGATAAGCTACAAGCTTGAAACTTGGAATATAGTTCAGAACCCGATGACAATGCAATAATAAGAACAAAATCGCCGCTAGGTGGCGCAAGGATCGAGATATTCGCGAAATTCGCATTTGTGGTCCGATTTGGCTCATATTGGGAACACATAATACATGCAAGATCAGAAATCGACCTGTGAAAAAAAATCGCCGCTAGGTGGCGCAAGGATCGAGATATGCGCAAAATTCGCATTTGTGGTCCGATTTGATTTGGTCCATATTTGGAACACATAATGCATACATGAATAGAAAGCGACCTATGATGCCCGATTTGGCTCATATTTGGAACAAATATTGCATACAGTCCAGTAGAAGTGACATCAAAATATTCTGGAGTTGGAGGAGGGACAAGCATACGTGGCGCAGAGTCGAGTAAAGTCTTTGGAAGGATTATGTATTGAGGACTTAGGTTGTAACAAATTGTCAGGAAAGAGTCCTTGTAATAATGAGTCACTAAATGAACTAAATAGAATGAGAAATAATAGGCAATTAAATAATGACTAAAAACTTGAAAATAAAATAATTTAAAAAAAATTTTTTAAGTTAAACGGTTTTATCGAAAGCAATACTTACATGAAATAATAATAATACGAAAAGCTAGAAAATAATTAGGTAGGTCCTAGGTACTAGTCATCACACTCCTTATCAATCTATGGCGTTGATCAGACAATTAAATAAAAGCGTTGGACGCGTCATATTTTTATTGATAGTCATAAGTAAAACAAACTGAACCTTAATCAGTTTATGCTACGCCTTACATTTTTAGAAATTTCACGCGCCCAACGCTTTTATTTAATTGTCTGATCAACGCCCTAGATTGATAAGGAGTGTGATGACAAGTACCTAGGACCTACCTAATTATTTTCTAGTTTTTCGTATTATTATTATTTCATGTAAGTATTGTTTTCAATAAAACCGTTTAACTTAAAATTTTTTTTTTTAATTATTTTATTAAATTTCTAAAAATATACAGAATACGGTAATTCAGGGGTAAAGTTCTAATCCTCTTCGCTCCATATAAAAGGCAAGATCTATCAAAAAATCTGTAGTGAAAATATTCCATGCGCTTTTGACCTAGGTTAGGTTAGTTTGAACTGGCCGGTCCATGAGGACCTCACATAGACTAAATGAGTCCGTAGTGTTACCAGAAGTTTGTTTTAACGACCAAACTGAAAAGCCCTATCAAAAACCAGGACCTATGTTATAGAATAACTCCGTCCTCTTGGCAAATACTAGAAGCTTCCTAGGACTTGAGCCACTTGCTGCTTCTAGATCTGACAGCTGTATCACTCCTAATAGCTGGAGTCTTAGCCTGGCAAGTGCAGGGCACGAGCACAGAACGTGCTCGATCGTTTCCTCCTCCAACCCGCACTTCCTACATCTGCTATCACTAACCAAGCCTAATTCAAGGGCATGTTATGCCAGAAGGCAGTGTCCAGTCAGAATACCCGTCATGAGTCTACAGTCATCTCTTTTTAATGATAGAAGCAACTTTGTTAGTCTAAGGTTGTAAGACCTGCACATAATATTCGCCACTTTACAGCCCTGCGCTTGAACCCACGCCTTTCCTGCTTGGTCGATCATGTGCACCTCTCGCCTTCACTTAATTTTGCCCAGTCTAATTGGGACGTCTACGGAGCAAGCTTCAAGGGATGCGCCCTTTTTAGCTAATTCATCCGCTTTTTCATTCCCATCTATTCCCATATGCCCTGGGACCCAATATAGATGTATGCTTCTCCCTGTCCAGATTCTCTCCAGGGATTGCTTACACTCTAACACGCATTTAGATGCTGTGCTATGCGAAATTATTGCCTTAATTTCTGCTTGACTGTCAATATAAAAGTTAACACGGTTACAGCTTAAGCTATTCTGTTCCAGGGTTTCTACTGCTTTGGTTACGGCTAATACTTCCGCTTGTAGTACGCTACAGTAATCCGGCGGCCTGTAGGATCTGCTTATTTCCGGATCAGCACATTATACCGCAGACCCTACTCCTTCCACTACTTTGGAACCATCTGTGTACACATGAATCGCCTCGTCCGCCATTTGCGCACGCTTGCGCCAACCGTCCACCTCTATTGTGGCCTTAAGATCTCCCTCGAAGCGCATATAGGGAATCAGGTAGTCTGTTCGTCTTGTGATTGATGACGCTATACTACTATGGCCATATAGTCGGCGCTCAAGCTGCCCCGAGGCACCGAGCCTGGTTGCGGTTGTTAATGCTATGTTCTTTGCTACCATGTCTACAGGTAGAATGTGCAGAATGGCATACAGTGCAGCAGTCGGGGTTTTTTCAGGGCTCCCGTAATGCTAAGCATTGATAGTCTGCATACCCTCTCTAATTTTTGAAGTATGTGGTTTTAGTGTGGCTTTCCACCAAACAAGAACTCCATAGTATAGAATAGGGCTTACAATCGCTGTAAAAACCCAATGAGAAAGAGAGGGCGATAAGCCCCACGTACACCCCAGCATTCTTTTACATGCATAGAGTGCCGTTGATTCCTTCTTGACCCTCTTCTCCACGTTGAGCTTCCATGACAGCTTACTGTCTAGGATGATTCCTAGATATTTTGTGCAAGGTTTCTCCTGTAAGGTCACCCCTCCTAACTTAGGCCTGGTCCAATTTGGGACCTTGTACCTCTTTGTAAACAAGACCATATCCGTCTTCTCCGCATTGACTTTCAACCCGACAGTAGATGCCCAGGTATGAATATTCTGAAGCGCCCGATCCATCAAAGAACTAATCGTTGAAATGCACTTTCCACTTATGACAATTGTAACATCATCTGCGTAAGCCGTAAGTTGTACGGGCCGCTCATCGAATCGCCTGAGCAGTTGGTTGATGACCAGCGTCCACAGCAGAGGTGATAGCACCCCTCTCTGCGGCGTGCTCCTGTCCACTGATTTCGTGGCCTCGTATAATTCCCATTGTGATGTAATCTTTCTGCATTTAACATGCAGCCGATCCATCTGATTAAGGCAGGATGTACTTTAATGTAATTAAGACCATCCATAATCGCCCATTTAGAAACATTATTGAAAGCCCCGGCAATGTCCAAGAAGACTCCTAGAGCATACTCCTTATATTCCAGGGATTTCTCCATGCTTATTACCACCCTATGCAATGCGGTGTATACCGACAACGCATGCTGTGTTGTGGAGAGCTTTTTATCCACGTTGGACTTTATGTACACATCTACCACCCTCTCAAATGTTTTTAGCAGAAATGAGTCTATAGTCTTTGATACACGTGACCGATCCTCCCCTCCTTTGGTAGGAAAGCTACACCAAGAGTGCGGTACATGATTCAGCCTTATGCACCCAACGAATAATATTTTAAGCCATTCCATAACCGCCATACTTGAAACTTGTAGAATGACCGGGAATATACCGTCTGGGCTCGGCGATTTGAACTTATAAAACGCTTTCACTTCCCATTCTATCTTGGTATCGGTCACCAAGCCCGGCACTACTAGCTTCGTGATCGAAGTGTGAGTAATGTCTGCTATCTCTTCTAAACCGTCTCCCGATGGGAAATGTGTGTCGAGAAGCACCTCAAGGATTCCTCACTATTCTGTGACCATTCCCCGTTCTCTTTCTTTATTGGTCCCTGGACTATGTTTCCCCTTGCTAGGACTTTTTTCAACCGTGCTGTTTCGCTGGAGCACTCTATGTCCGTAAAGAAACTTTCCATGAGTTTCTCTTCGCCCTGGTAATATCACGCTTGTAGAGATCCCTGTACTCGTCTCGACACGCTTCGCTTTCCGCAGTCTTTGGGAGCTTAAACATTTATTTTACCTGTCTTCTTAGAAGACTCAGATCATTGCTCCACCATGGCGGCGTTGATTTTCCTCTGAATCTTCTTAGAGGGCAAACTTTGTTATACGCAGTAATAAGCGTCCTTGTTAGGAATTCATTCGACTTCTCCAGTTCCTCCACATTGGCGACCTCTTTGGGTTGTCCCAGTTTTATTTCTGCATGTTTGTGGAATTTAGTGCAGTTCGTTGACCTAGGGTTTCTAAAGATTCCTCCCTCCTCTACCCTCTTTAGGGGGATGCTGAAGCTGATATACGTATGGTCGGAGAAGATATATCACGCTCGGAGCTCAATGTAATATCCATAACATTGCCGGATGTTGAACCAATGTATGTAGGGACATTTCCCCTGTTGACTATCTGCAAATTGGTTTGCAGGATGTAACAAAATAGAGATTCCCCTCTCTCGTTCGTATCTGCTCCTCCCCACGCATTGTGGTGAGCATTTGCATTTGCGCCTATGACCAACCGCCCTTTGAGCCCTTCCTCCTGTACTAGCCTTTTGCACTACATCGGTGGAACCTCCGCAGCATGGGTCATGTAGCAGGACGCCAGGATAAATGCCTGCTTATTCTTTTGCTCAACGGCCACCGCTACGAGGTCCTTAGTGGTGTAATTAGACAGCATATATGAATGCAGCTGTTTCCTTACCATTACTACAGCTCTCACCCGTCCTTCTGTTTGCGCGTAGTAAACGCCAAACGAACGCCACGTCAGCGCCACGTCAAACGAACCCTCCTCAAGGGTTAGTAGGAGTTCGCTCGATGCCACTTTACTGGGTTGGAGGTTTATCTGTAGGTCTCGCAGCACCATTGGGCTGTTTGTCCCCCTCCAGCACCTTCGTCGTGACATCGTCATCCTCCCCTTGTCCTTTTGGTTTAGAGTATTCGAGGCCCCCTTCAGCCTCTCGTGACACAGCACCATTTGGCGGTTGGTCCTCTTCTAACACCTTCGTGGTGACGTCGGGGACCTCCACCTGCCTTTTTCCCTTAGGCTTTTGAGGTCCTTTTCGACTTCCCCCACCTCTAGCTTGTTAGGGTTTCTATCCTCGGGACTTCTTTTCCTGAGTCGCATGTAAATTTTGCCAGTGCCAACGGACATTTTGCCAAGCTGGGTGTACAAAATATCCTCCGCCTGCTTGTTTATTTGGAAGATGTAGAACTGACCATCCTCGGTAGGCCGAGATACAGCTAAAAATGCACTAAAAATTTTGCATATATTTCTTTATTGGGTAAGATCTCGTAAACAAGTATTTTATGGAGAAATAATAACATAAAGACTTTTATTTAGAATGGTATCAGGAGTAAATTGCCCATATAAATTTGTTACCAGCGAGTGTCCTTTTAAGGACTTTTCATAAGTCAAAGATTTTTTTTTTACGAATTCTTAAAAAATAATTTATTAGATAAGCTATTTTTGCCAGTAAACCGGTACTAATTTATCACAAAGGGCACAAAGGAATAAGGCAGCACAATGGAAAACAAATCTAGAAGCGTGTTCTTAATTAGTAAATCTTTGAAACTTAGTAAATATAAGAAAATACTTAAATAAACAAATTGTTCTACATAGGAAAGAAAAAGAAATTCTTGAATGCAGATGCGCTTCCCAGCAGAAGAGAGGTGTTGAGTGTATTTTGTTATTTTATTCCAAAACAAAAGAAAAAGTGCAAAAGACAGTGCTTTATTTTTTGCAGAAAGACCAATCAATTTATTCGTTTTTTAATACTTTACTCGACAAAAGCATGACTAATATCAACACGGATTATTTAAGAATAGATCCAAGCACTGGGCATGAAAATGAAAACTACATATTAGCAAAAACTAGCAGAACGTGGTATAGCACTAATAACCCGTTTTAATACAGCTCATCAGGAAGAACAAAAGCAATTTCTATTGCATGCAGTGGCGCAACATTACAAAAACTTGCAGTCACGAAACACATCAAAGAAAAAATTTATATATTATTTAAACAAAAACTGTCCAAAAGAAAATGTTTAATATTGTTTTATAGACTTCAAAACGTTTCATATTATTATATAATTTGATTCTTTACTTAATATTTACCATTTTACTTTAACCTAGCATATAAAATTAGAACTTTGCCCCTGAATTATCTCATTCTGTATGTTTTTAGAAATTAAAAACCATTTTTACTTAGTTTTATGCAAAAATGTTAATAAAATTAAAATGCAATGTTAAAATGAAACTGCGGTTAATATCCTACCAAACGGTGTATAGCTTATCTAATCCATTATTTTGCATGTATTTTATTTGACCATTACAAAAAAATAAAAAATAAAATATTAATTTCGACTTATTAAAATTCCTTGAAAGGACACTCGCAATTTACTCTTGATTCGAATCTAAATAATAGTACTTATTAGTTCTCCCAAAATTACTGGTTTACAAGATATTAGCAAATAAAGACATATACAATTTTTTAGTGCATTTTTAGCCTTTTGGTCAAATATCCATGGAATTTTTTCACTACAGATGGCCAGATTTTTTTACAGATCTTATTTTTTATTCCCATTCATCCAGAAAATGCGTGGGGAGCGAAGAAAATTAGCACTTTATTTCTGTGGTTGTTCAATTGTACAGGTATAAAGGAATCGAGATAGATATAGACTTCCATATAAAAAAATCATCAGTATCGAATAAAATTTGATTGAGCCATGTCCGTCCGTCCGTCCGTCCGCCCGTCTGTCCGTTAACACCATAACTTGAGTAAATAGTGAGATATCTTCACCAAATTTGGTATACGCACTTATCTGGACCCAGAATAGATAGGTATTGAAAATGAGCGAAATCGGATGATAACCACGCCCACTTTTTATATATATAACATTTTGGAAAACACAAAAAACCAGATTATTGAGTAAATATTACACCTAGAATACTGAAATTTGACGTGTGGACTGATATTGAGACTCTTGATAAAAGTTAGAAAAAAAAATTTTAAATAGGCGTGGCACCGCCCACTTGTCATAAAGTCAATTTTACAAATATTATTAATCATAAATCAAATATTGTTAAACCTATCGTAACAAAATTTGGCAGAGAGGTTACCTTCACCGGTTAAGGACCACGCCCACTTTTATATGAAAGATTTTTAAAAGGGTCGTGGACGAATAAAATAAGCTATACCATTGCAAAAATGAGCTTTACATTAATGGTATTTTATTTTTCAAGTGTTTTTTTTTTTTTAACAATAAATAAGAAAAACTTCAAATTTTAAAAATGCGCGTGGTACCGCCCCTTTTATGACTAACCAATTTTCTATGTTTCGGGAGCCATAACTCGAAGAAAAATTAACGGATTGTAATAAAATTTGGTACACAAATTTTCCCTATAGCAGGTAACATTTCTAGGAAAAATGGACGGTATCGGTTTAAGACCACGGCAACTTAGATATAAAACAAATTTAAAAGGGTCGTAGACTAGAATAATAAGCTATAACTTAGCAAAAAATAGTTTTGAATCAATGATATTGCACTTATCAAGTTTTATTGTAAGAGGAAATTGGGAGACATTTTTTTTAAACGGGCGGTGCCACGTATTATGTAGAAAAGTAATTTATCTGAAATGAAATGTACAATTGAAGCTCACACTGAGTATATAATGTTCGGTTACACCCGAACTTAGACACCTTTACTTGTTTATACTCATTTCAAAAAAATACTTATAGCGTTTTCTTTTCTGGATAAAGTGTTACGCTTTTTGTACGCCGCGCAAGGGTTGTTATTCTATTCTAAAAAACAGGCAACGCCTTTACGGGGTATTTCGTTCTTTTGTGAAAATTGTTGCCTGCTCGCAACGCAAAAGCGTTACACTTTTACCCTGTATAAAATGGCGGTGTAGCAGTGCAACTCTCAATTCGCTCTTAAGTTCCACATATACTCTGTTAATATGAGTGAATATGGTCAGTTGAAATGTTCTTCGTATGCACTATAAATGTTGAAAATTTTCTGGGGTAGGAGTAACTCTATTAGGCTTTAGCATTTACTTAGGCAACAATTTATTTCAGAAAAGAAAACGCTATTAGTTTTCTTTACTAGTTATTTTTAAACATTTTCTTTGCTAATTTATTTTACTAGTTCTAAGTAAAAACGTTGTTTTTCGAATTACTTTTTTTCAAGCTTCTGTACTAGATTTTATCAAAATCTTTTTCTATTTATTAACAAGTTTTATGAGTATTTAAATTTTTTTACTTCTTTACCAGTTGACTCATAAATTCTTTTTAACAGTCATTAAAAACTTTTACAATAATAATTTATTAATTTATTTGATTATTTCCCTACAAAGTTTTTAATGTGACTTAAATATATATATATTTTTTTTTTTTGTATTATTTTTTTAGTTTAATTTTTTAATTACTAATTTTGTATACAAATTCTTTCTTTTAATAATTTAATTAAATTCATTTGTTTGACAATTTCTTTTTTAAAATATTATACATTTTTTTCAAAAAATATGTCTACTTATTTTTATTAAATATATTTTTTAATAATTTTTCACACTGTTAACCATTCTTCATTGCAATCAACGATCAAATTGATAGGCAATAAAGATTAAATTTATTTTGTGGAAGCCTTCGGTTGAATAGCAGAGAAAAGAAAAGTCGAGTAGTGTCAATACTATTACAGTAAGTTTCAATTGGCAATTTTTCCGAGGAAGCAATAGAACAGAAAATTCTCAAAAGTTGTAGAAAAATTTAGTTCCCAATTTGGTTTTCTGCATTGTTCATCTTATGAGACCAAAGACCTTTTGAAAAATGTATAAACTTCACTACAACTTAAGAAACATGTTAGAAAATCGTCTTGCTCCACACTATTCCGGCCATGTTTTTGATGGGTTTGAGAATTCTAACTGAAAATCCCAAATTAACGTTAGCCTTGTTTTCAAACCTGCAACGTTAGCTCTAGAAATAATCTCAAACAATTGGTACGCAAGGTTTAATATGGGATTTTCATGAACTCACAAATTAAGATCCGTCAAACATTAATCAAACGACAGCTGTTTTGTTGGGCTTCATGTATTTGTATTTGCAATAGGTTTTAGCTATTTTTTCTAAAAAACATGTGCATTTGCTGATGTCACTGGAAGTTTTTGGTTTTTAGAGAAAGAAAACAGTGGCACTGAAGATGGCTCAACATCGTAATTATTTCCTTAACAAACCAAATTCCAAAAGGGATGTGAGTAAATCATGCCCACACATATCTTCAACATAGTCCCTGAACCAAAAGTATACGTAATGGATTAGAGTTCAACAATCCATTTGTACCTTTAATAAACTTCGAAAAATGCAGGACAAATGGTTCGTCCATCACAATTTTACATGTCATTCAAAAATCACATATAAACATATTTATAACATTATTTTCTCTTCCCAAATTTAGAATTCCTTTTTGTTCATACAAGAGTCGCTAACCCAGACCAGAGTATTGAAGCCGCTTACAAGCTTGCTATAAGTGACAAACAGATTTCCACATTGGAGCTTGAATCGGTCCGTCATGACGATTGCCCATTTTATTGAACATAGGAAAAGTCAGTCGCACAGCAGCAGAGTAAAAGGAAGGAGAAACGTTTTATGTTTTTTTGATTAATATTTAATTTTCATTTGCATATACTTTTTGAATATTGTAAACATCTAATTATCATAATAAATTGTCAAACATTTTATTATAACACTGAAAATTTGTCTCGTTTGTAATTGAATCTGAATACCAAATATAGACAAGTTAATATTTTTGCAATAGGTTACGGGCCTGCATTGTGAAATTTTTTAAATTTGTAATTTGTGTGTTCGGTAATTCTATTGATATTTTACGATATGGCTGATCTAAGTTTGGCGATTAAGAAATTGTATCGCAATAACTACGAGTTGTGGAAATATAGACTGTAGCTTATTATGAAAAAGGTTTGAGATGACACTGAAGGTCCTGTTCCTGAAACTCCAGATGCCTCAAGGAAGCAGAGAGACACGGATGCTTCAATTATTATTGGATTGGCGGTTGAAGATACGGAAATGTTTCGGATACGCAGCTGTAGGTATGCAAAGGATGATTGGGCTATCGTGTGAGAATATCATGAGAAAGCAACGTTGAGCAATAAGGTGAAGTTGATGCGTTCAATATGTAATTTAAAGCTACAAACTGGTGATGATATTGAAAAACATATCGCTCAAATGAAGCTACTTTTCCCCCGGTTTCCAACCTTTAGGAGAAAACATTGCCGAAACTTGGATAATTTCAATGCTTTCGAGGTGTTTACCGAGCACATATGATTCATTGATCACGGCGCTAGAAGCGCGAGATGAAAAGGATTTCACAATGACTCTTGTCGAGAATAAGTTATTGGAAGAATCTGAATAACAAAATCAACGTTTTAAATATGAAGAATCAATATATTTATATTTATTTTTCCGGCTATATGTCAATTAAAATAAAAGAAAACATCAGTTTTCTTGAAAAAATCCGATATATTTCGGTAACTCAGCGGTAACCGTTCTGGGATATAAACTGCAAAATTTATATAAATAAATAACACTCTATAAACAATATATTGATAAAAACAAAATAATAAATAACATACTTTAATCTCGCGAGAAGTCGAGTTCTCGATTGCTCGGGTCTCCAAAATCTCGCTTGTGTTCGAGAAGAAATCGTAAGTTCTAACTACAAGTAAGGAGCATAAGCAGTCTTGAATATTTTCTGAAACGAATTAACCACTGTTTTCGTAATATTTTTAAAATTTTTACTTGGAGACGTCAGTTCGGAAAAAGTAGCGAAATGCTCGCTGGAAACCGACGAGACGTCAAACGTAATGTTTTTCGTCGGTGTATCGCTGATTCCTTTTCTCCCAAATTCTGACATTTTGCTACTCATTTTTATGGTAAATTCGCTCCGCGCCATGTTGGTTGAGCTCATAATTTAAGCTGCAAATATTTTCTTATTTCTGTGAATAAATTCAACGCTTTCTTCCTTCAATATATATTTTCTTTTATTCGCCCTCCACTTGTTGCCTTATTCCGGTGCTCGCTTATAGCCGCTGCTCTGATAATTTTATTTAAAATAACCTATCACTTCATATTTAGTTTCCCAGTAACAAAAGGTAATAGATAGGTAATAGCCAAAGTGAGGGCCTACTCCTGATTTCATCGCTGAATTTTAACACTGCAATGTCCTACGAAACTCGTACCTGCACAACTCGCTTACGCGTGGATATTAACTTGTAAATTATATGAATTACCAACTTACATACTTGGGTAAATGAATTGATCAGCTTTTCACCTTACCGACTCACATACATGGCAGTGAGTTGTTCAGTTGTGCGAATAACTTTTATATAAATACTTTTGTTGAAAATAACAACAACAATTTTAAAACGCAATTTGTTTCGTCTCTCACCCCGCAACCTATTACCAACTCGTTTACCTTTTTCAGTTCTGAATTCTTTTGGTACTGGGTTATATTAACATATCCACATTTGAACTTAGTGAATGCTTTGCATTGCAGTTTTCAAATGTATGAGGGTGTGTGTGTGTGCATCTTTAGCTACTTGGCTTGCATGTTAAAATGTTAGGCTAACTTTTTGATCGAGCGTAACCGCATCGCGCGACGCGACGAGAAACGCTCCATCGCTTGTTACATTTTCGCTAGCGTTATCGCTGAGACAGCAACAAGCATAGCAAGTGCATCCAATCGCGATTGTGGTAATCTGCATGACACAAATTCCACAAACACTGCTTGTCACGTACCTCTTCAATAAAAACATCCATATTGTTTCGCTAATTTCGCTCAACTGAATCAAAATATTTTGGTTGCAAATTTTCGTCGCTTTTGTCGCTTGTAATCGCTCAATTCGCTTTACGCTAAATCGCTTTGTCATAAACATCTCCATATGCATTAATATAATTTATCGCTACCAGCGATTCTCGTCGCATCGCGCGATGCGATTACGCTCGATCATAAACTTAGCCTTATTCTTTATTTATGTGGCGTACATGTCGTATGAGTAATATTCAATTCATTAAGGCAAATAATTATTGTTGGTGATGACGATATTTTAACACTTCGCAGTCTATATACTGTATAAAAGAAAGTGGTGTTAGTTAAACTACCCATAACTCAAGAAGGGATGAACCGATTTGGCTGGAAATTTGTGGGAGGTAGCTTAGAACCAGGGAACTGACGTTCTGGCTAGGGTCTTGAGATCAAAACGTGGACCTCGGTAATCCTGGGATGTGTTTGTACAATATGGGTATCAAATGGAAGCTGTTTATGAGTACTTTGATACTGGGTATTTTTAGTACCGCTGGCTGACTAGGGTCTCGAGATATAGGCCAAAACGTGGACCCGGGCATCCCTAGAATGTGTTTATACAATATGGATATCAAATGAAAGCTGTTGATGAGTACTTTAGTAGAGGGTAATTTTCATACCTCTGGGTGACCAGGGTCTCGAGATATAGGCCAAAACTTGGGCCCGGGCACCCCTAGAATGTGTTTATACAATATGGCTATTAAATGAATGCTGTTGATGAGTGCTTTAGTACAGGATAGTTTTCACACCTATTGGTGACTAGGGTCTCCAGATGTAGGCCAAAACGTGGACCCGGGCATCCCTAGAATGTGTTTATACAATATGGATATCAAATGAAAGCTGTTGATGAGTACTTTAGTAGAGGGTAATTTTCATACCTCTGGGTGACCAGGGTCTCGAGATATAGGCCAAAACTTGGGCCCGGGCACCCCTAGAATGTGTTTATACAATATGGATATCAAATGAAAGCTATGGATGAGTGCTTTAGTACAGGGTAGTTTTCATACCTATTGGTGACTAGGGTCGCGAGATATAAGCAAACACGTGGCTCAGGGTAACAATAGGGTGTGTTTTTACATTATGGGTATCAAATTGAAGCTGTTGATGTGTGCTTTACTACAGATTATTTTTTATACCGCTGGGTGACTTGGGTCTCGAGATATAGGCCAAAACGTGGACCTGGGTACCCCTAGAATATGTTTATAGAATATGGATAGCAAATGAAAGCTGTTGTTGAGTACTTTAGTAGAGGGTAATTTTCATACCTCTGGGTGACCAGGGTCTCGAGATATAGGCCAAAACATGGGCCCGTGAACGCCTAGATAGTGTTTTTACATTATGGATATCAAACTAAAGCTGTTGATGAGTGCTTTAGTACAGAGTAAGTTTTATGCCGCTGCGAGACTAGGATCTCGAGATATAGGCCAAAACGTGGACCCGAATACACCTAGAATGTGTTTTTACATTATGGATATCAAACTAAAGCTGTTGATGTGTGCTTTAGTACAGAGTAAGTTTTACACCACTGGGTGACTAGGGTCTCGAGATATAGGCCAAAACATGGACCCGGATGCCCCTAGAATGTGTGTGTATTATGGATATCAAATGAAAGCTGTTTTTGAGAGCTTCAAAGTTAGTTTCATTGTGATATTCGATTTAGTCGCATCAACCTGGCAAAACTGATAAATATGCATGCGAACCCGAAATAAAAAATAAAAAAATAAATGTAAGGCGCGATAACCTCCGAAGAGATCTAAGGCCGAGCTTCTCTTCCAATTTGCGTCGTGCTCCTCTTGATTTTTCCCTACAAATTGGCCGGACGGGACCTACATGTTTTATGCCGACCCCGAACGGCATCTGCAAGGCAGATGAGTTTTCACTGAGAGCTTTTCATGGCAGAAATACAATCGGAGCGCTTGCCAGACACTGCCGAGGGGCGACCCCGCTTAGAAAAATTTTCTTCTAATTGAAAAATCTTATTTCTAAAATTTTGATGTTGCTTTTCCCGGGAGTTGAACCCAGGGCATACGGTGTGATAGGCGGAGCACGCTACCATCACACCACGGTGGAAGCCGAAATAGAGACATGAATTAATAATACCCACATACCTATTTACATATTCGATTTGCCTGAAATTTGGTATGTAAATTTGCCTATATTAGTATTTACAATGCTTTTTTCCGGGAGGTAGACCAGAGACGGACTGGGACTGTGATTAGGACTAGGACTGGGACTGATACTGAGACTGAGACTCGGAGTGGGACTGGGACTGAGACTCGGAATGGGACTGGAACAAAACACATACCACCCTCTGGCACTGGCAATGAGATATGAAGAAGAATGAGAAAAACTTGAGAGAAGAGAAAAGAGAGAATGAGACGAAGATGGAGATAGATGAAGCGAAAAATACGGAGGGAGGAGTGAATACAAAGATTAGGAAAAAGTGTAGAGGAGCGAGAGCAGAGTTAGACGGAAAAAGCTTATTAAAATGTATGCAAGACCAAATTTGGGGCAGAACAACGTCTGCCAGGTCTGCTAGTTTATTAATAAATAAACAGTTACAAATATGCTTGCATGCAAATGAACTATTTTGCTTAAGTGTTTGAAGTATAAAGAAAAGTGAATAAACAGGCGCACTAAATTTAAACTTACGTAAGATCAAATATAACAAGTAAAGGTGTCTAACTTCGGGTGTAACCGAACATTATATACTCAGCGTGAGCTTCAATTGTACATTTCATTTCAGATAAATTACTTTACTACATAACACGTGGCACCGCCCGTTAAAAAAAAGGTGTCTCCCCATTTCCTCTTGCAATAAAACTTCATAAGTGAAATATCATTGATTCAAAACTATTTTTGCTAAGTTATAGCTTATTATTCTAGTCTACGACTAAACTTGTTTTATATCTAAGTTGCCGTGGTCTTTAACCGATCTCGTCCATTTTTACTAGCCATATTTTCTGCTATAAGGAAAATATGTGTACACAATTTGATTACGATATGTTAATTTTTCTTCGTGTTATGGCTCCCGAAAAATATAAAATTGCTTAGTCATAAAGGAGCGGTACCACTCCCATTTTTTTAAATTTGAAGCTTTTCCTATTTAATGTTATAAATCCACTTGGGAAATGAAATACTGTTACGAATATTAGCGACACTAAGGATACTGTCATCTCTAAGCCGATGCTAAGCAGTGACTTGTATGCACATAACCAAATTAATCATTATGTCTACACATATGTACGTACACGCAGCGGAGAAGCAACGTACAACAACATGCATATATCTGAGATACTCCTGAAAGTATGCAATAATTGTGCAAGTATTACTCACAAACACACGCGCATGAGCTATGAGAGAAGCTATACAAATTGTGCATCTGTAGTTATAGCTGAGAAATTTATAGCAGATAACCAACTAGTATATTCTGGAAATGGAAGCGCCTAGAAGATGCGAACGAGAAATCAAAGAGTATAATAGAGGGGCGACAACCAGTTTGATTTAAGCATTCCATCTGTCGAGCAGTAGCAGTGTTATTTTTGAAAGTACTTTAATAAAGGCCGTTTTGCATTATTGAATAGTGGTGTTATTTATTCAACAGTTTAGTGATTCGAACGTTAGCAGAAGATTGCAAATAAGGGGAATTGCAGGAAATTGGTTACCATAAATACCATTGATATAAAGCTCTTTTTTGCAAAGATATAGCACATTTTATTCGTCCACGACCCTTTTAAATAAATTTTATATAAAAGTGGGCGTGGTCCTTAACCGATTTCGTTAATTTTTCTTCAAAGCATTCCTTATAGTAAAACAACCTCACTGCTGAATTTTGTTATGATAGGTTTGACGATTTTTGATTTATGATTAATTATATTTGTAAAATTGATTTTATCACAAAGGGACCGTACCACACTCATTTTAAATAAATTTTTCATATTTTTATCATATAATAAATTGAAGTAAAGGAAATTAATTTTCCTGTCCCGTAAACTAATTCATAATTAACACTTGTCTACGTTACTACTTGAATCTGACCTAGCATGAACTTTTTTATGAATCAGCGTCATAGCTATAATGAACTCATCAAATCATAAAAATAAAAAATAAATGAATTCTATTAAAATATATAAACTAAAATGCGTTACAACCTTGAAAAAAACGGTTACAGGTACTAATAACTCAAACTTAAGATTTTGCTAAACAAAAAATATTTTTTTGTTAATTACTAAAGTTTACACGCAGAACACAGAACTTACAAATTGACCTCGGCATATTTGTTGCCAACTGGCGCATGGTATGTTCCGTTTACATTTCGTTTCTTTGTCCATTTCGAATATATACAAAATATTTGTTTAGTGACTTTGATTTGTCAAGCACAAAGGAAGGCAATGCGTAATTAGCCGCGTCCTTATTAATAGAATGCGCCATGCCATGAATTTATAAAACAAATTGTCATTGGGAAGCCGAACACTTGCCTTCGATATCAAAAAAAATTAGGTTCGAATATTAAATCGTTTCGAAGTTGAAAGCTAACCTTCGCAAATATTTAATTTTCAAAATATGTTAAGGGTTCGTAAGCGGAAGCACCTCCGGGAGTGAAATCGTAACAAAATCAAAAAGGAGCACAAACACACTAGAAGGAAAGTGAAACCGAAACTGTACAAACCTGAACGTGAAACTGAGATTGGAACAGGAACTGAAATTAAATCAGACATCTAATATAAATCAAAAGTGAAACGGCACTGAAGTCTAACGAAATTTGTACTTGAATCGGAACTAAAAATGGAACGATATGATGCATAAACTAAAACTTGAATAAAGACGAAACCGGAAAAGCAACCGAAACTTGAACGAATTTGGAAATTACCCATAAATCGATATTTGAATGAAATGTTAGCCGGAAATGAAACAAGAAGCAGAACATAATCAACTGAAATGGGCTCTGTAATTAAAGCTTAACAAAAATGGGGAATCAAACACAAAAAATACCTTTTCGAAGCTTAAAGCGGTAATTAGAAGCGGAACAAGAACGTAATCGTAAAACTAGTATGAAGGGGTACGAATTTGGAAAGGAAACAAAAATTTTAGCAAAAACGTAACTGAAACTGGCACTGTAACCAAAAAGCTACGTGAGAACATAATCAGAAAAGGGGCATAAATCAAAACTCGTACAAAGCTAAAACCGCACACGAATCTACAATTAAATTGAAAATATAACACAAACCATAACTGGAACTAAACTGCCGTTTACTGAAATTTAACGGAAATGTAACATACATAAATCCAAACTGGTTAGTAACTTGAAATGCCACAAAAACGGAGAACATATCTTCTGACCGAAACTGGAAAAAATCAGTAATCTTCCCTAATCCCGTACCGATTTTGGTTTGGGGAACTCCTAAATCAGCGGTATGCAATCTTCAGTGTCAATGATCATTCTCTATTTTGACACTGAAGATGGCACAGCGCTGAAAGCGTTTTGTTCAAAACCAAAATTTGAAGAGGCCTAAAAGTTAATCGATATGATTTGAAACAAGTGCAACAGAAGGCACAACGAAATCGAAAATGAAACCTTAAACTGAAGCGTGAATCGTGAGCTCAATCGAGCTCGAATCGAACCTTGAATCTATTTTCAATAGGCCGATAAAAACAAAAACAATTGTTAGTAAACCATGAGCACTTGGGAATGTCAAAACAAAGTAATTGACAATAAACAAATCCAGCATTATCAGTGATTTGCAACAGATGGCGCAACACTGAATAAATATAATTGGTAAGAAGGAATAGAAGTAGCGATTTGTCAGTCAAACAAACCACCGCTGTATAGCTAAATGGTTAGCGCAGCGTGCCTAAAGCGTACTGATGATGAAGGTTTAACACCCTTCGAAGTGGATCTATCTGCGCAGCTATTGCAGGTTGTCTGAAAAATTGTCTACTTACTATTCCAAAAACAAAATACAATTTTTCCAATTTAGAAAAATTAAAAAATAACAATAATTATCATTAGACAAAAATTATTGTTCTGGCCTTGAGCTCGAATCGAACCTTGAATCATTAATTGTTAAATAATAAATACAGACAGTGGTAGTTTAACATATTCTGCTGTAGTGAGTGGTGAATGTGACCTACTAGAGCTTTGTTTTGCTTGACACTACTTTTCGCGCATGCGAAAAATTTTTGTTCATACCCTCTGTGGCCTCGTTCTCATATTGCTTTATTGCTGTCTTCGCGAACAGCTGCTTATTTATCTCTCCTTTAGGTATCGGATATTCACGTTTGCCTTCTATTTATGTGCGTGTGTATGTGTGAAATATTCATCTATGTATGTGAAATATTCTCTTTGCTGTTAGCTTCGCTGTTTACATGTATTTGTGCTTGCTTGCTTCGATGTTTACATCAGACATCGGCAAAATAAAAATGCAGATGTGTTAGTGAGAGCGCTTTAATCGCGCACATCACTTGATGCATCGGTTTGCGTAGTTCATTCGCTTGTTAGGTAGCAGCAAGACAAGGTGGTTTGTTATTATATTTTTAATGCGCACAATGGAAAGAAATTATATATATTGTATTTGCGCAAAAGGGTTGGTCAACATTAACTATTTTTCGCTTGTGAGCATTGAGAAAACTAACAAACGATCTTTGCTTGTTGCTTGCTAATAATATTCGTCAGCATAGAGAGCGACGAACACAATCGATGTTACTGCGCCAAATGCTCAGCGACAACTAAACTAAAGAGAATAATGCGGCAGTTACCCACGAACGTACGTAGAAAAAACGTGTCAGCTGACACGACCTATCTTATGAGTGTGCAATGTAAACGAAAACTCACCGACGTGCAACGCCCGTACGTACGTAGCCCAGAACGTAGAAATCAAAACAATTTTGATTTTTTCCGTAAGAACGTGTCAGCTGATCGCTCTCTCACTAGACAGAGTTACCTAGTAAACTTTTGTGCGCTAATTTTTGACCGTTTCCAATTTTATGCAAAAACGCCTAATTAAAGTTTGAAAAATTGTGGAAATAATTCCAAATAATTATGTAAAAGTGCCGATTATAAATATTTAATCTATTTATACTTATTTAATATGTATTCCGGCCTTTTACAATATCAAAAATTAATTTGGAAAAAGTTGATGTTTCCATAAGCATACATGTAAAATGGTCAATGGCAACAGTGCTTATCTGTAAACAATACACACACAAATATGTTATGTACATGTACACAGACGCATACATTGATTCCTACGGGCTTGAAAGTTCGGTCAAACGTGCTTCGTACCACAAACGTCCTTACGTACGGCACACGTCGGTGGGTAACTGCCGCATAAGAATACGTGTGAATTGAGTTTGCACAATTGTGCCGTTGCCGATGTCTGGTTTACATGTACATATGTATGTATGGTTGCTTGATTTATTGTTGTTGTGCATTTATTAAGTAGCAGCATACTGAGGTATCGAAATGCTTATATTCACCACAATAGCATAGCGAAACAACGAGAACAAGTAAGGAAGGCTAAGTTCGGGTGTAACCGAACATTACATACTCAATTGAGAGCTATGGAGACAAAATAAGGGAAAATCACCATGTAGCAAAATGAACCTAGCGTAACCCTGGAATGTGTTTGTATGACATGTGTATCAAATGGAAGGTACAAAAGAGTATTTTAAGAGGGAGTGGGCCATAGTTCTATAGGTAGACGCCATTTAGGGACATCGCCATAAAGGGGGACCAGGGCTGACTATTTGTTTGTACGATATGGGTATCAAACGAAAGGTGTTAATGAGTATTTTAAAATGGAGTGGGCCTTAGTTCTGTAGGTGGACGCCTTTTCGAGATATCGCCGTAAAGTTGGACCAGAGGTGACTCTAGAATTTGTTTGTACGATATGGGTATCAAACGAAAGTTGTTAATGAGTATTTGAAAAGGGCGTGGGCCTTAGTTCTATAAGTGGACGCCCTTTCGAGATATGGCCATAAAGGTGGACCAGAGGGACTCTAGAACTTGTTTGTACGATATGGGTATCAAATGAAAGGTGTTAATGAGTATTTTAAAAGGGCGTGGGTCTTCGTTCTATAGGTGGACGCCTTTCGAGATATCGCCACAAAGGTGGACCAGAGGTGACTCTATAATATGTTTGTACGAGATGGGCATCAAATTAAAGGTATTAATGAGGGTTTTAAAATGCAGTGGTGGTAGTTGTATATGTGAAGGCGTTTTCGAAATATCGACCAAAATGTGGACCAGGGTGACCCAGACCATCATCTGTCGGGTACCGCTAATTTATTTATATATGTAATACCACGAACAGTATTCCTGCCAAGATTCCAAAGGCTTTTGATTCCGCCCTGCAGAACTTTTTCATTTTCTTCTACTTAATATGGTAGGTGGCACACCCATTTTACAAAGTTTTTTCTAAAGTTATATTTTGCATCAATAAACCAATCCAATTACCATGTTTCAGGCCTTTTTTCGTATTTGGTATAGAATTATGGCATTTTTTTAATTTTTCGTAATTTTCGATATCGAAAAAGTGGGCGCAGTCATAGTCGGATTTCGGCCATTTTTTATACCAATACAAAGTGAGTTCAGATAATTACGTGAACTGAGTTTAGTAAAGATATATCGATTTTTGCTCAAGTTATCGTGTTAACGGCCGAGCGGAAGGACAGACGGTCGACTGTGTATAAAAACTGGGTGTGGCTTTAACCGATTTCGCCATTTTTCACAGAAAACAGTTACCGTCCTAGAATCTAAGCACCTACAAAATTTCACAAGGATTAGTAAATTTTTGATCGCCCATTTTGAAATTTTCTTTTATTTTCGTATTTTGTTGCACCATATCATTACTGGAGTTGAATGTTGACATAATTTACTTATATACTGTAAAGATATTAACTTTTTTTTTTTTAATTTGACTTTAAAAAAAATTTTTTTAGTGGGCGTGGTCGGTCTCCGATTTTGCAAATTTTTATTAAGCATACATATAGTAACAGGAGTAACGTTCCTGCCAAATTTCATCATGATATCTTCAACGACTGCCAAATTACAGCTTGCAAGACTTCTAAATTACCTTCTTTTAAAAGTGGGCGTTGCCACGCCCATTGTCCAAAAATTTTACTAATTTTCTATTCTGCGTCACAAGGTTAACTCACCTACCAAATTTAATCGCTTTATCCGTCTTTAGTAATGAATTATCGCACTTTTTCGATTTTTCGAAATTTTCGATATCGAAAAAGTGGGCGTGGTTATAGTCCGATATCGTTCATTTTAAATAGCAATCTGAGATGAGAACCCAGGGACCTACATGCCAAATTTCATCGAGATACCTCAAAATTTACTCAAGTTATCGTGTTAACGGACGGACGGACGGACATGTCTCAATCAATTTTTTTTTTCGATACTGATGATTTTGATATATGGAAGTCTATATCTATCTCGATTCCTTTATACCTGTACAACCAACCGTTATCCAATCAAAGTTAATATACTCTGTGAGCTCTGCTCAACTGAGTATAGAAAGGAAATCAGCAAGCAGTCCAATTTCATCGGAGTTTGATTAAATTAAGTTATTGCTTTTAGTACATTACACTATTCATAAAAATAATATCATCAACAAGTGCAACACACTTTTAGTTTTTTCGTGCTCTTCTTGCAATTTCCCAAATAAAGCTGGCCGTATTGTTTTGATATATATGGGATATTCCATCCCATTTCGACCAATTTTGAACCCGACCCCTTTAGAATTGGCTGAAAGTTTTTCTTATTTTTCTAGCTTACGAAAGACGTTTTTCAGAAGTTTTTCAAATTTTTTCATCCAACTCAAAAAAAGTTATGAATTTTTAAAAAAAACATCGTTTTTGTTTTCAAAATGCTATAACTTTTTCAAAAATTGACCGTTTGGGATCTTTTTTTTTAAATTTGTTTTTAAATGTACTTTTCGGAAAAAATACAAAAAAAAATTTTTAAGTTTTTTTTTTCAATTAAATAAAAAAAAAAATTCTCGGCCCACTCCGGGATTAGTGGGGATGATTGCAGAATTGATTGAAGTTTTTTATGAGAAAAAAAGGGCGAAATTCGAAAAATTTCGAAAAACTGAAAAATTACAAAAAAAAAACTTTAAAAATTTTTTGAATTTTTTCCGAAAAGTACATTTAAAAACAAATTTAAAAAAAAAAAAGATCCCAAACGGTCAATTTTTGAAAAAGTCATAGCATTTTGAAAACAAAAACGGTGTTTTTTTTAAAATTCATAACTTTTTTTGAGTTGGATGAAAAAATTTGAAAAACTTCTGAAAAACGTCTTTCGTAAGCTAGAAAAATAAGAAAAACTTTCAGCCATTCTAAAGGGTTCGGGTTCAAAATTGGTCGAAATGGAATGGAATACCCCATATAAATAGTTTATATTATTCATTATTTATCTAACGATTGAGCAATTAAAAAATTTAACTTTTATATTATAGGATATAATATGTACGTATATAGTAGATATGTATGTATATATATTCAGAGATATTGAAGCTAAAATGTGTACATTTGCACTTACATTTTTATCTTATGTATTAACCTCTACTACCTTTAAGGCAGTGCCTCTCTAGCGTGCCAAAATGCACTCGTCATCATAAATTTCTATGAACATTTTTTGTAGGTACGGGGAACAATTGAGGTTTAATGTCACACACGACTAAATTGGCGCGCATACCACCATACGTTAAATATTTGCTTGCTTTAAAAACAAATTTTTTGATTTTTTTCAAAGGACACACACATATGTATGTATATGTATATGTGTAGTACAACTAACAATAGTATATGGGAAAAATTAACAAAGGATAATAAAAAGATAACACTGACATACATATGCACATACACTCATACAAACATATGTATGTTTATCCATATTGTGTGTATATGTATATTTGAATTGTATTGTAATATTATTTACGATGAAAACATGAAAGTCCTAAGCTCAATGAACCATTCGTGCCATTTGTTGAGTCAATATGCAGCCTTGAAAGTAAATGAATTTCATTCTGAAATCGACGGTCAAGCAAGCGATTCATTACAATTAACAAAACGTGTGCTGGTATTTCTGACAAAAAATTTAAATATATACTATATTTATAATTACAATAAGTGTGAAAAGATATAGCAAAAAGTGTAGAGAAGTACTAATACATATTTATGATATAAGTAAATACATACATACAACTATGCTATGTAAATATGCAGTGTGATAAAAACATAAGCTTGATTAAATAAACTATTTCAAAAAAGTATTCATTGCATACATCCACATACTACAAACTACAACAAACAAAGAACCTTAGAATAGTTTCAAAATTATTTTACCTGCTCCTAGTGTAACTGCAAATATTTTTCCAATATCGAGTTAAGCGTTATTGTCAAATATGAATATGTTCATTACATTTCTGTACAAATGATGGGATGTGGCGGTTCAACGATGGAAACGAATAGTGTAACTGATGAGCCCATACAGAGTTTGGAGCGTTGGCATCAGGGCGATATGGTAAATGAACCACAAAATTTAAAAAAAAAAAACAACAACAACAATATATTTCAGGTTAAAAAGACTTGCAGAAAGAAAAAACAGCAAACTGTAAAATAAAAATTAAAAACAAATAATACTAAACATAAACAAAACTACAAATATGGATATATATAAACATAAATATTAATTGAAAAAAAAAGAATATGAAATTGCAGAAAAATATTCCTTGAAAAATACAGACATTATAAAATAAGCGTAAAAATTTAAAAAAAATCAAAAAAGAGAAAACAAACTCGAAAAATGTAAAAAAATTATAAATCAAACAAAAAAATATTTTAGATTACATTACAAATTGATACGAACAAATTTTTTTTTTTTTAATTTGAATACATTTTTCGAACACTCTCCATTGAAACACGTAAACACACATATGGAGTTTAAGCAAAATGAGCTGATACCTTTGAATAAAATTTAAAAAATTTAACTAAAAATATGATGACAAATAATTTGTAACAAAATATGGAAAAAATTTAATAAAACATGTACGTTTTCAAGAAAACTAAATTTTAAAAATGTGATCACTTTTAAAGAAAAAATTATATATTTAATCACCAGACATCCAAAAATTAAAAAATGTCGAAAAAGTGAAAAACCAAAACACCAAAAATCCATAACTAAAGAAATTTAAAAAAGTGCAAGTGATTCCAAGTTCGAATTCGAGCTCAAGGCCTATAATAACAATTTCTATGATAAATATTGTTTCTTTTTTTTTTAATTTTTCTATAATTGAAAAATAATTATTTTATTTGTAATAGAAGATATCAATAGCCATAAAACAAAAACAATTATTAAAAAAGTGAAAGTCCAAAAAACATGTCTGAAAAAAGTGTTTGCATTTGGGTCATTATCTTTTTCGCTTAAACCCTTTGGCAACAACAAAAACATCAAAAAAGGTCGGAAATGCGTAAAAATGATTAGAAGTTACTTTAGATTGCATTAAAAATTATTAAAAAAATTATAATTTTTTAATTAAAACAAAAGCAATTTTTACAATAAATAATTCGTATAAACTTCAATCAAGTTAAAAAAAAAATTTAGTAAGTTCAAAAGTTGAGTATAATTTAAAAATTTTAACTAAAAATATGATAGTTTGTGACAAAATATGGAAACAATTAAAAAAAAACATGTACTTAAGAAAAAATTTGGATATTTCTAAAGAAAAATTAATATTTGAATCATACATTTTTCCCAATATTTCAGCAAAATAGCAAATAAAATAAGAAATCGAAATTACCAGTAATGCAAAAATAAAAAAATTTAAAAAATTTGGAAATTTAAAAAAATTTTGAATAAAACTTGTATGTTTAATTCATAGATTTTTTCAATTATTCCCGCTTTTGAGAACAATAAGTGGAACTAAAAAAAACAGAAACAAAAATCAAATTAATTTAAAAATATTTAAAATACGTCGAAATATAAAATTAAAATCAGAAAAACCCATAAATTTAATGTATTCACATTAAAAAATACAGAAAAAAAACATTCTAAATCAAAAAAAAATTCTAAAAACAAGTCAAATTATTAATCTATTATAAAAAAAATGTTAAATATTTTAAATAATATTTACTTTTTTGAAAAATTTCATTTTAAACGAAAAAAATTACTTATCTGTGAAATATTCGAAAAATAATGATTATAAATACCATTGTGAATACATACAAGTGAAAAATCTTTCTATTCCTCCATTGCCATACCTACCTGTCAAATAATAGCTGACAGGGAGAACGGCTGTCGCGAATGTTCAGAGAATGGAAGAAAGGTTTGTTTTTTGCTCCCGGTTATTAAATTTAAGTGCCGTGAATTGCACATTTGTGTTCCAAATCACCTTTTCTTCTAAATGTATATACAGAAAATCAGACTACATATTACTAATAATTTTGAAATCTAATTAATAGATTACAGCAGCCAGTTAAGCAAACATTTTAAAATATATAAATAATGTAATATACCAGTCGTCTACAAAAATGTTTGAAAAACACTATTGAGCAAATGATATAAGTAATCGAACAGCGATTGAACAGGTGATCGAGGCTGTTTACTATTGTGAACGTTTTTGTCAAACATTCGCCACTTGTATGAATTCACAATGATAAATACTTTCCGCAAGTTGTTTTAACAATTTTTTTTGAAATTAAAATTTAAAAAAGCTGGGTTTTGATCGTAAGCGGAAAAAGATTAAAACACTTTCAAGACAACTTAATATCTTCCGTCAAAAATGAAATAAAAAACAAATTAAAATTAAAATTGTTCAATACTTACTTACGTAATTAGCGATTAACCATTTAAACGGTTATATGGGCGCGTTCAAGAAGGTGCGCCAGTTGCTCTTTCGCTCTGCTAACGGCGCCAATTGATCACCACAAGGGAATCTGAATCGTTTTCCACCTGTCCTTCCAGCAGAGTGGTGGTCGCCCTCTTCTTCCTGCTGCTGTTCCGATAAAAAAATACTTTTTTAGCCGGAGTGTCATCTTTTATTCGCATAACATGGCCTAGCCAGCGTAGCCGATGCGTTTTCATTACTCTGGCCATCGGTTACAAGGTCGCCGTTTTCGTTCTTACAGGAGTTTGCCCCGGACTTAAATCCTTCCGTCTTACGCCGAATTTTTTGGCAAAATTTGCGGGCGTTATTCCTGGTGGCTATCAGCTCAAGCTCCTCGCATTCATGCCTTTCTGCCTTGGTTTTTTTTGTTCCTTTAAGAGCGTCTCGCCTCCCTTTTCAACTCTCGAAGTCGTGCACACACTCTTCTTGTTACGCTCGCTTTTAACATAGCTCTGTAGGTAGCGTCTTTTTTTCGGTTGCAACGCGTCATTTTTCATCGTATCAGTTGTGCCGCGTGCTGGATATGACCATGTTTCGAGCACCGGCGAAGTCGATCAGCTTCAGACCGTTAGGAGGGGTTTCATTGTGGAAGCTGGACTTTCCGGTCCAAAAACACTTTATTTGCTTTTATTCGAATAGCGGCGAGACGTTCGTCCACAACTGTGGACTTCAGTACTTGGCGACAAATTCTCTCTCCCACCACGAATCCAACTCTGAAACTGCGCTTATTTGCATGGGCTCCCCAGTAGAAACGAGTGTACTGAATTTTTCAGACGAAAAGGGGAAGTCTTAAAAACTAAGAAAAATTTAATACAACACTAATTTTAATTTGAAACGTAAAATTCTGAAAGCCAGTCAAATAATTGATTTTAATATATTTTCTTTCAAAAAATACTCAATCACCCTTGCAGGATCCCACCGCTGTCATAGGCGAATTTGTACGTTTGGATGAAGGCATTAGCAAATTGGAGGCCATGTGCCCGGGGCCCCGTATGGCTACAGCCGAAGCATGGGTTGAACATTTACAAACGCAACGCGATTCATTACTTGGCGTCGATGGTTTATCATTTAAACAGCATGAAATGTTGCAGCGTGAACAAGAACAACAAGCACAACAACAACAACCACAACAAATGAATAGTGAAGTATTAACGTTGAATGAGACCGATCCAGCTACTCCACCACCCATCCACCAACCACCATTACAACCATTAAGCCTTGCTGCAGCTACAGCTAGAATAACAACAAGAACAAAAACAATAACGCATAATAAATTAATGAATGGCGCATTGACTCGTATGAATGGTGCCACAACAAACGGAATAGGCGTGGCGGCACGACAAACTAATGTCAATAATCATAATAATGCTGTTGCAAATACACCCACACAGGATTTAGCAAATGTGAGTTGTTAGTGTTAAGTATAAGTAAGTATATGCATATAGGAAAAACGTTATGCTTAGGTAAATAACCTTTCAACCCTGGATGAGGTTTTACGAAAGAATTTTTGCGATATAACTCTTAATCGGAAAAGTTAGTATTTTCCGATTTTTACATCCCCATTGTCAATTTGTTCAGAAGTTTCATACCTGTTGTTGTTGTATTAATGATAAAGACACTCCCCGAAGGCTTTGGGGAGTGTTGTCGATGTTGATGGTCCTTTGCCGGATATAGATCCGGTACGTTCCCGTAACAAAGCGACTTAAGGTATGATTTATATGACCACATTACACTCTCTAGGCCATACCGCCCTTTCCACCCCCGTTCCATAAGGAACTTGGGGTCGCCAGAGCCTCGCCTGGTAAATATTCGTATGATACATTCATATTTATAAACGTATTCCCCTCGCGTAGGTGAGGTTGACAATTGGGTTGCGGAAGCTTTGAAGCTATAAAGCTTTGTATTGCGCTTATCAACCACTACAATCCCAAGCTTCATGGCTCAAAGAGATAAACGCATCTTTCTATATAAAACCTTCAGAGCCTTCAATATTTTATTGAGTTTAGGCTCACACTCAAAGGTGGTAGGGATAGAGAATGCTTCAGCGGGACCACTACAGCATACCCAGACGACTTAGACTTGCACCTGCTCTCCAAGAGGTCCAGTTGCAATCGACGTCATAAAATGCAATGCACGCACTCGACAGAGCCTTGGGAAGTCAAGGATATGGGTTTTGAAAAAAAATAGTGAATGTGAAAAATGTGTAATGGGATAGAGACTTTCAAACCACAACTATCGTTCACGCTTGTGATTATCTCCTCCCAGACACATCCGAAAAAGTCGGAAAAAAGGATAAAAATTGTCTCTTCATGGCATCTAAACGTAGCTCCAACTATGAAGAAGATCGTGCTTGGCGACTTCATGGCTAGAGAAAAATAGAAATACTTAACAAGAGGGAAAGTTGATTGACTTTCCGTGGCTTGACGTATAGCCAGCTGAACTTCCAGGTTTTAATGAAATCAATCACATTGTTGTTCACAAGTTTGACGGCCGTATCTCAATCTTACTGGTTGCGAAAATTGAAAAATCGACTTGAAAGCCAAAATACGCACTCACATCTGTGTGGAGAAGCAGGTGCGCAAAATATCTCCGACGCGAAACATGCAGCTATGAAAGTATGTGTGAACTCTGCGCTTCCACACTCACTATCAAAAGCAGCGATAGCCGACGTCTATTGGCAGCACTAGGGGAGATCAAGTCTTCCTCCACCTGTCTCTTTTAAGTCAGTGAAAGTTTTCTCCTTCCATCCAAATACAGGTGTCGATAATATTAATACTTTCTTGGCCCTGGGCCCTGGCCTCTTCGTCTATTCGCATAATATCCAGCCAGCAAAGCATTTAGACTATTATTCTTTGCACTTTCTTCTTATCTTCGTAAGTCTCATACAGCTCACCATTAAACCGTCTTCACTTAGGCGTTTAAGCGCCAATTAGCGATGATAGCTATCTAAAGCCTCTATGGACTTTATATGACTACCGAAAGAAAGGCGGCCTGGTAATTTTCATATAAAAAGTACTTAGACTATAAAGGGAACACTGATCTTAGTAGCTGAATGGCGAGAGGCATGATGAACAAAATACGGAATTTCCAAACGATGGAGCCCACGTGACCCAACGGGTATATGGACGTGGATGATTTGAGGTGTATAAATTGCCGTTTCCGTAGCAGTCGATCTAGTATCAGAAGAAGGTAGTACCAAAGCTTAACTGACTCACATCCGACAAAGGTTTTCCCATAATTTCACACTCCCCAAAACTTTCGGGGATTGCTTTTGCGTTCACAAGGACAATAAGATGGAATTTACTTACCATCACCCGACTAAGTCAAAATGGCTCCCAGCTCAAACAAATAAAGCACCGGTAAATGGCTGTTTAAACAAGCATTTAGAGAATAAGCTGGAGTGTAATTGCGGCTACAAGTGTAAGTTTGTCTAGCATCAAGCGGTACGCCATATAAATGTGTAAATATTTATTAATCCTGAGACCGGTTGTGTGCTGGGCTGGGATCCGCTACGTAAAAACTCCTTCCAATAAAAAATGTAGTATATACATATTTCATACTTCACTTATAAAATCTTAACCTTTGTTAATGTATGTAAGTATATAAAGATATACGTAGTACTTAATTTCGGGTTTGATTACTTTTGACCTATCACTTTATTGTAGGTCCGTGCTTTTGTATATAAGCCGATACCTGAGATCTAATTAGAGGTGGTTAGTCTTAAAAAGGCTGTCTAGTTTTTTATAAATGAAATTGTTTTTGTAAATAAGTACATACGTAACTAGCCAAAGCAATGTAGTTGTGCCGGCATTATTGCGTAAGACAAAGGCAGCAGTGTTTGAGTGACGATTCCTTTTTTTATCGTCCTCAAGACTACTTGCCGCGTAAGCGAAAGAGAACTGCGTACCTTCACATGCCTGTATGTAGCCTATAACTAAGTGGCTGGAGGAATCGTGCGCTACCTATTTGTATGTCCGTATGTCTCTGAGTGAATCTAAATCTATCATCAACTAGCTGCAACCTGTCTGTCGTTTCAGGGTTAGAGTGCAAATTGTTGTCGAAACACAAAACAACTTTTGGGAAGCTTTGGGTGGACCTTTGCACTTTCACATTTGTGGATTTGGACAGCTTCTTACAAAAGGAATGCTTAAGTCTCTTAACCCATTGGCTTGGAATGGTAAATTCAATCAGCGCGCAGAACGGAAACACTTTGGTACCATTTGACAATGGATGCCCTAGGTACCTTGGTAACGAGGCTTTTCTAGGGCGTTTCCTAACTAGCAATGTGGAGGGCACTTTAACGTCTCGTGGTTACATTCGCTAGATGTGGCATTGGTCTCATTAGATTAACTGTGTTGAAAAAAGGCTTGTAAAAGTATAAAATGAAGTTTGGTTTATATTTTTCTCAACACTGTACACTTTGCTTAAGTGCGTTAAATCCGTTTAGGTATCTCATTACTCACACGCCCCACAGTGATTGTTTACATGTTACAACACAATTATGGAGACCTTGCTATCGTGAGCCTATCAGCCAAGCAATTACTATGTTAACGATTTGATTTTGGATGGGTATAAAATGATTAATTAGAAGAAAAGAACGGGAAACCCTAAGTAAGTATATACAAAGATTTTACCCAACCAGGCAACTGGTGAAAGATAATGTGTTTTCCATTCCGGTAGCTCACATAATCAATCCGACAAATCAAATCCATGTCCGTGCGCTATAGCCAACAAAAGAATCTATACACAGGATGCACCCCCCCTCCCGCGTATAAGGGAGCTTAGAATATATGCGCGGCAGGTCTGCCTGCGACTAAAATACCAAATCGATTCAAGGGGTAGCCAACGAAATATATAGCTTCTCCAACCCAATTGTGAACTTCGACTACCCGTAGCGAATCCAGTTTAATTAACAGCCGAGGCTGTGGTGGCCCCAAGCTCCTCATGGATACAGGGGGTGGAGGAAGGGCGGGATGGCCTAGAAGGTTTCATGTGGTCATACTAAATCGTTCGCGAGATAGTCGGGCTAGTATTTTAATAGTACTTGTTTGCGGAACATACCGGATCTGCATCCGGCAAAGGACAACCAACATCGATAACACTCCCCAAGGCCTTCGGGAGTGTCCTTATAGCTACAACCACAACAACAACATACACAAAATACGGTAATCAACCCGAGTGATGCATAGGGTAGCGGCAGAAAAAGAGGCAGCCTCTAGGGTGCCACTCCTGTTGAAGAGCTGAGGGTTCAAGGTTTGCGGGTTTCAATGGGTTAGGTGCCTCTGGGACTGTTGCTTAGTAGGAGCGACGTTTCCTACGCCCGCATCACATACGATTTGCTAATCGATCGGCAGTGACTCTTTCATAATCTATTTTTTATTTCCTACTGTCTCCAGCTCGCAATGAATCTTGGTGTCGTTGGTGATGTAAATAAGGCTTCCACACATGAGGATTTTTTTGCCAACCTCAGCGAATCTGCACTTTATCTAACATCGATACGATACTATACAGAAATATTGGAACATACAAAAGTGCGACTGAAAAGCTTAACGCAAAGTTACAACGAACTGAATGAGCTTTATGTACAACACGACGGTATTATAGGTAAGCTTTCGAGGAGCACAGTCTGTAATGTTATTTACTAATCTAACTCTCGTTCCCCTCCCCTCCCTACAGCTTTCATTAGTGGTGGCACTTATATGACACGATTTGAAGAAAGTTTGGACACACAATTAGAAGCGGCGCGAGATGTGCGTGATAAATTAGGCAGCGCTTTGGAACAGTGGCGTATATGTGGGATGTTATTGCGAACAGGTGCAAGTTCGGCGACGCAGGCATTGCAGCAGTGGCAACAATTAGCTACAGGGGGGTAAATTAATAAACAAAAAATGTAACTCTGACTAGAGGTCGACTGACTGACAAATGACATACTTCCGGAAAGGCAAACATCGATCCTGAATGTAGCTTCTGGGGATTGGAGTATATGCGTACGTAGATATTTCCGCTTTGTGCTTGAGTTACCAATGAGCAGCGCCCTGTTAACACACCAATCACCATTGAGAGATGAGATTTAGTAAATCTTAGTAGTCCGGTTGAGCACTTGGCACTCGACCGGAAAGATATCGACACCTGCCAGGAGGTTATATCAGCCCAGCGCTTGTTTTGCTTACCCGAGGCCCACCTGATTAGCAGATTAGTAACCACTGCCAACGAGATGTTTGGGATGGGTTCCGAAATGGATGCAAGCTAGGCCGAAGCTATCCGCCGATAACCGGTAAGCAACAAAATAACTGTTGACCAACAGGGATAGCTAAGGTCTTAATGTTCTTACATCGTGCTTACCAGTTTATATCAAAATGTAGTTCGATGTGATGACGAGCGACGTCCGACAGTCGCCAACAACTTTCGATCGCTTCTATTAGCCAACATCTGAAACTGTTCGTGCTCACGTTTCTTTCCTCTAAGTTGACGTCGCTCTTCACTCTCAGCGTGACTACAACGATCCCATATAATTTGCTTTGGTGCGCCCGTTCGCAATGTGGCAGTTGACCATATTTTGAGCCGCTCAATCAATTTCAACCCTTTGGGAAATGTTATACCGTAAAGGCGGATTTTCTGACTGCAGAACCAACGACCCCGTTAAAGTCGCCAATAATAATTTTGATGTCATGGATGATATCCCTATAGTATCGTACGTTTCATAGTGAACAGATGTTATGCAAAATTTTAATTTTTCGAGCTTTTATGACACCTCAAAACGGCAGCTGGTGAGATTATGTTCACATACCTAGAATACTCCTGGGGGCAAAATGGCCGGAACATTGGTCTTTGAATTTAATTTTTGTAATGAAGCGGTAAGAAAAAATAGTCCTTTGTTTGCTTTACTCATGCGGCGGCCGCCTATGATGCGTAGGCGCTTATCTTATTTCCCGAAAGTTTTGGGGAGATTTATCGATGTTGATTGATGGTCCTTTGCTAGTTATTTACCTGATACATTCCGGAAAATACATCCATTGACTCTAGCCTGACCATGTGGGAACAATTTCATATGATCACAGTGAACCTTCCCGTTCATCCAAGTCCCTCCTTCCGAGAGCTTAGGGTCGAAGCAGGTTTCGCCAAGGAGAGATGAGGTTCACAAATTGGGCTTACAATCCCCGAGGAGGCTGCGCTACACAACTCCTTGAATATTGAAGATACTCGCCTTGATGCAGAGCTTCGCAGACATCAGCGACAGCACTTGGTGGCAAAATTTCTTTCACACCAAAAAAAACAAAACACTTTGCTCAGACTTGAGCTTTCTTCCTTATTGCCACTGTGGTGGACGTCGCAGGGTGTTATTGTCCTCCGAACTTGCCCCGGAGCTTTCCGTATGGCGGTAATATTAGAGAGAACATCAACAAGACGGATACCGGTACCTTCTCCCACCCCATTCCAAATCCCGTTTCATTAATCCCAAAACCTTCAAACGATTGCCGTGGGTGTTTCAGAGAAAATATATCTAATTGGGGGCTTCTTCGTGCGATTTATTAGCGTTTTGAACTTCTCTGCCTTCGAACTTTTCCGTTTTAAGGACGGAAGGTTAAAAAGACTTCATCCATCTCTTTTACAGAACGCTCTCCTGCTTAAATGCTGGTAGATAGATATATATCTATCTAAGTGTTGGTTACTTAAATGAGGCTCAAGACTGGAGTATTGATCTCCATTTCTTCCGCTTCCCAAGGCAGCCGGATCTATGTACCGGAGCGACTCGAGATTTTTCCCGACCAAAAGCTGTCACTTAAGTGTAACCCCATTTAATTTGTAACCCCGTCTTGTTAGATTAGTTAAGGCATTTCGATGGGTGTGATTCCCCATGTTTCAGTGGTTTTATTTTTGCGAGCTCGTCCTCTTACATTTCCCTAAGATGCACTTCCAAGATATAACAGAGAACAATTTTGCATCTCCCCTTCTACTTGTTCCGAGAATGAGAAACCCTGACGGCTAACAACCTTCGCTAGATGAAAGAAACCTTTCCCTCTTGGTAGACGTTCATTTTAACATCATAGATTTTCAAGAGAATACAAGATTAGTCATTAAAAAATTGTACTTGTTTTTTTAGCGAACCAAAATTAAAAATTCAACTGGCTTTGGAATGCCGTACCGCCATACAGGCATCCTTAATATCAGTGGAGTGTGCGCAATTGGCCTTACCACATGTGGAATTAAAGCATATAAGCAATAGGCAGCTGCTGGCAGTTAAACATTGTAATACTTATATGATAACAGATATTGCCAATATTTTGCGGTGAGTATGAAAGCTACACTTTTACATAGATGGATGTACTAAGAACCTCGCATTCCGCTTACAGATATGAACATACAACAAGAGTATTCAATAGCTATGAGAGTTGTGTGTCCAAGGCGTCAATGTGGCTTTATGAAATATTTAACCAAACTTTGCGTCAAGATTTCGATAAAGCTGAGGCGACAGTACGCAATCTGGCGAAGAACCTTAGAGATCATAGGGAGGAAATTTTTACCGCTGCAAGGAAATAGTAAAAATTTAACTACAGACTGTTATAAGTAGCGGAGTTTCCAGGGTTTAAGCATATAAAAATACCTCTCATTCTATTAAAAATTGGAATATTTATAGCGCATGTTTGTTCTGAGTCTATTGTTTCCTCTTGACGAGTATCATATTCTACTTAACCCAACAACAATCTTGTACATATGGATCTAACACATGAAGGGCATATGCCTGGAAAAAATCAGGTTCATATGCGGTCAAATACTTTGAATTAGGAAGCGTTCTTCAAAACTTTCGGGAACAATTTTCGCCGTTTCAAATGCATCTGAATAATCGCTGTTATGTAGTTAAAGAACGTAAATATATACGACATACAAAACTTTAAAGCATTTTTTGTAACATATGTAAATTGTAAATAGTTTCTATTTGTTATACAAATTACAATAGGGATTTATTACAATCATTATTTAAATTGTTAATACCAATAACTCTTTCTCGGTTTACGTTCTTCTACAATACCCATTTCGTCCATAATATCCATTTCAAATGTTGCTAGCTTAGGTTGAAATGTAATTTCACCAACAACGGCTCCTAAAAGAAAGAGAGATAAAATGATTTGTTCATTCATATATATATTTATTTAAGAGATAAAAAAGACCTACCAGGTGTATCCTTTTCACGCTCGATATACGCACTTGGTGTTTTATAATCATGTGTTTGATTATTTGATTCTGGAATAGGTATTATGCGGCTGGTACGCATGGATACACGCACTTTTTCACCCTCTTCAGTGTAACGCCACTCAAAGTCAGTGCCTTGTAAATCTGAGGGGTCTACTAAACGTATATCTTTTGTAACCTATAAAGAAACAATTGTGTGAAATTTTAATTTTGGTTTTTGTATTGAGACAGCATCACTTACATCAAGTGGGGCTTCAGATTGTATTAGTATGCCCGGAAAATCTTTTTCTTTGCCCACCGTACGCATGTGACAATTCAAACCATCTACAATCACCCAATTGCGTTCGGGTATAACCTGTGTCACAATGCCTTGTTTGCCCTTATCTTTGCCAACAAGCACTTCAACACGATCGCCACGGAAAAAACTCCATTCCTCTGTTATAAGCAAGCATTTATTGAATTATTTACTCATCTTACGTGTGCACATTCTGGTAAAAGTCTAGAACAGCGGTCGGGAGAAGGGTAATAGTCTAGCCCAGAGGTCGACTGCTAATGAGCGTCTTGATATCAGTATTAATAATCCAAAGGCAGAAACTATTAAATAAATTTTCACTCGTTCAAAAGATATAAAGGAAAAACCTAAAAATTACACTGGGTCACTCCGAAACCGGGGAGGGATCCATAGTATTTTTGCGCAGATATAAAAAATTACCCTGGCCGATCCGCCAATTGGGTGGAATGAAAACTAAATTCTTTCAAAATTGTTTTCAGTGCCAATCATCATTACAACAACCACATGGGATTCAAGGGCTTGTGTAGCGCAATATTTAGCTTCGCCAACCCAATTGTCAACCTCACCTTCGAGCGGCGAATCCCGTTTCACTAACAGACGAGACTCTGGCGACCCTAACCTCCTCATGGAACTTGGGGGTGGGGAGGGAGGGATGGCCTGAAGGTTTAATGTGGCCATATAAATCGTTCCCTAGATGGTCGGGCTAGCACCTTAATGGAGCTGTGTTACCGGAGCGTACCGGATCTGTATCGGGCAAGAGACCATCACACCGATAACACTCCCCAAAGTTTTCGGAGAGTAACCGTATCGCTACAACAACAAAAACAACCACATGAAAATTTCCAACTTCAAGTGCAAATACCTCCGGGCCGATAAAACTTTTTTTCCGTCTTCGGATTATTGTTGTCGAAATCAATGTCTTTTGTGACCTCTCTCTATATTTTTTGACCCGCGTTATCAGTCGACCCCTGTTCTAGACTTTTACCTTAACTTGACTTGACTGACCCACTGTTCTGTTATCACAGCAACTTACCCACTGGATTAAGGAAGACCTTCTTGCGTATAGTTCCAGGCATGTTTTGTTGTCTAAATTGCCCCGTCCATGAACGATTCGTTGTATATCGAAAACGTTTACGTTCCACGGTACGCTGCAGATAGTTTGGCACGCCAGATGGTGTTTTCCAATACACCTTTAATTAAATAATTGATTTGGATTTGAAAGCATAGATCAAGTGCCAATCTCATAGCGCTACCATTGAACGGCTCTGCGCTTCAACTAACCTGCCTTTTACTCCTATCGATGTATTCTTGAGGAAAGTTTGAGAAATTCTTTAATTTGCTGCGTAGAATTTGTGTGAGCCTCATTTTGGGATATTTTTTGTTATAAAATCAATTTGGTTGCAACGAAACCAGATACAAGCGTGAAGAAATTACATCAACAAAAAACAGCTGATACAATCAATTTGATGCGTTCGATAATTAATGCAACAAAATGCCTATGGCCTAATTAGCAAAGCTGTAAAAAGATTGAATGAATTGAGTGTGCATTCTCTCAGCCATTGTGAATGATAATTAAGTGTGATATCTTACACCCCTATTATGAATTTTCGTACGATAGACGATAAACGCTTCCTAGCGTATCGTAAAAAATCAGCTTTCATATTGCGATTTCCACACGCCCGATAGATGTGCTATTGTGAATGACAGCAGAGCTTTGTTTACAAATTTTTGTGAATCTATACGAAACAGATAGCAAAACAAAACGTAAATACTAACAATTCATTTGTCTTGTACGTAAAAGTGGCAAAAGTTTTTAAAAGCTGTTATAATAAAATGTTTTATGCAACCTCTGTTACCTTTTATCAAAGAGGATAGATATATCTATCCTCTTTGCTTAAAGTTTAAATTTATGGGTTTTCGAGTGGAAAAAATTTAAATATCGGATGCCCTAGTGCATATGACTGTAAAGGGCTCCGGCGATTAACAACGAGATTGAATGAATTTTTGTACGTGTGCGTGTCTGGTATTTGACGCTTACCCCGCTACTATCAAATAAAAAGCCATCAATCAACATTTGCATTGAGAAACCGTAGTGTTCGGACGTGAATATGTCATTATCGGATGATGAGTTTTTTTATTTACAACTACAGCAGTTTTATTAAATAATAAAAAAATTTATAAAAATGTTATTAAGTAATAATAAAAGCTTTAAATTCCATAATGTTAGTAAACATTGATAATTTTCAATAAATTTTAATATGAATTGCTGTTCTTCCGCGAACTTGTTCATTTTGAATGTCGACACCATGGCGGAAAGATTCAAGGTGGCGGCATGGTGACATACCTACAAACATAAATAAAAGTTACATGTACTTTGTTTTTGTAAATTCGATGGACAAATGTCAAACTCGTACTGCGCAGGAAGGTGATGTAACAATCAAATAAAAAAGTGTATAATCAGCTGTCCCGTGCTGCCACCTTGTATCGTTCCGCCATGGTCAGCACAAACTAAATACGGCACTGCTGCTTTGTCAATCACACCCCGTGACGATCAAATAATCTAGCGTCAAATGAAAAAATCAAAAATTTTTGATTTTCATCAACGTGTAGCCGGCAACAAATACATGTGTCACGAAACCATCCGACTGCACTAACACACACAAAATTCAGTAAATCTCGTTGTTAATAGCCGGAGCCCTTAAGTGCTACCAAAAACAAAGGGTATGCTGTCAAAAATTTTACCCAAAAAATTAAATCAATAGAGCCACCGTGTTGATCCGAAACTGATCCAGATAGATATCAGGATCACACCATTGTTGTTGCATTTGTATATTAAATTTATATCCGTATCTGGAACACGCTTCATTGGAACACAACTACTGTGTTGATCAGCTGACGGCATTTGAACATTGTAAACTTTACCAAGTAGCGCAACTAACAGCTGATCGCTCACAATTTGCACACACACACGAACATCACTAATGGCCATATTACGGAAATTTTAGGGAAATTGAAGTTAAATTTTTAAACAGACATAAAATGTTATAATTTTGGAATATATAGCACCTAGGACACCTTAATTGCAGTAATTGAAAAAAAATGTTTGCTTATACTCAAGTATTTAATTATTTTTTCTAAATTTATCTTTAATATTTATGCAATGATTGATCCAAAGCAACTCTGGTCTTCCTACCGTTCTTCATTCCACCCCATTCGAGTGCCTATTTTCACGGCCTGCGAGTGCCTTCCACTCTATTCGCAACATAACCTCGAATTAAGCTGCCAAACTATATAGTAAACAATGCATTTGAACTTGTCATTGCGCAAAGTAAATTGTTTGCTAATTTTATATATTTTCTACGAAACAGTTCAAGAGAAAAAATAATAAACAAGTAGCGAGCAAAATAAACAAACCATTAAATTAAAAAACTTTTAGTGAATAGCGTTGGCATATGTAACAGTGTATTGTGTGCAATCACAGGTAGTAAAAGTGTTTGGCTGCTGTAGCTTCTATCCATAAACCGCGGAGCATACGATTTTTATCAGTAAACCGCAATTAAACAAAAAAAATTAAGACCTATGCTGATAGCTTATTAGTTATTAATACAATACAAAACAAGAGGTGCAAACCAAATTTATACGGAATTGTTTGTATTCAAATGAACAGTGGTCAAACAGGAATTCAGTAATTAGTTGCACCAATTAGTAGTTAGATTGAACAAAAAGTGAAGGGAAAATGTCCCACGATACATTAACAATTGAAAGTGAAAAGCAGGAACCAGCTTTGCTACAAAAGCATGCCAAATTTTTTGTACGATTTTTAAATTTGTTACCAGCACGTCTTGCCTCACATGACTCAACAAGGTAAAGTTCAAATACATATCAGCTTACATATCTACACACATGTATTAACATTTAAATATATTTACAATTTTCAGGGGAACTATTGCTTTTTTTGCTGTATGCGGCCTGGATGTACTCAATTCCTTGCCACTATTAACGCCACAAATACAAAAGGATATTATCGAATGGATTTATGGTGGTTTAGTGACTTCAATAGAAGGTGAAACACAAGCAAGTGGGTTTCAGGTAATTAAAACATTGTTTTATCATGTACATGTTTTAGTAAATATTTAACTGTGTAGAAATGTTTGTTTTAAATCCAATATGATGACTTAATTTTGTTTGCATGTTAACTCATGGATTTACGTGCTGCCAAAGAAAAATAATATTTTAATATTAGTAGAAAAAGCTTCTGTTGTTGTTGTAGCGATAAGGTTTCTCCCCGAATGCTTTCGGGAGTGTTGCCGATGTGATGGTCCTTTGCCGGATACAGATCCGGTACGCTCCGGTAACACGGCACCATTAAGGTGCTAGCCCGACCATCTCGCGAACGATTTATATTGCCACATTAAACCTTCCCACCCCCAAGTTCCATGAGGAGCTTGGCGTCGCCAGAGCCTCGTCTGTTAGTGAAACAGGATTCGCCGCGGATAGGTGAGGTTGACAATTGGGTTTGGAGAAGCTATATATTGCGCTGGCAACCAGAAAGGGTTCCGCTACACAGCCCCTTGAATCTGGTATTTTAGTTGCCTCTTACGACAGGCATACCTACCGCGGGTATATTCTGACCCCCTAACCCGCTGGGGCAGATAAAGCTTCTAGTAGGTGAGGTTGTTGTTTTGTTGTTGTTGTAGGGATAAAGACACTTCCCGAAGGTTTTGGGGAGTGTTACTGATGTTGATGGTGCTTGGCTGGATATAGTTCCGATAAGTTCCTGTAACAAGCACCAAAGGTACAAGCCCGATCATCTCGGGATTGATAAAATGTGGAACATTGAACCATTGGGGTATCACTCTCCCCACCCCCTAGTTCCATGGAACTTGGGGTCGCCATACCATCGGCTGCTAAGGAAACAGGGTTCGCCACTGGTGGGTGAGGATGACAATTGGGTTGGAGAAGCTATGAATTGCGCTGGCAACCCCTTGAAAGGATTACACTACACAACCAATTGAATTATTTTGGTATTTTAGTGCCTCTTACGACAGGCATGCCTGCCGCGGGTATATTCTAAACCTCCTAACCCGCTGGAGTAGGTGCGGTGCTTATTTTCAGTAAATACATGCAAAAATTGCTTCTCAAACACAAACAAACGCAGAACCGATAAAATATATATCAGAACTTGTTATCTATTGAAATTTAAAAAACACAATTTTTATCTTAAAAGCATACTTTTTAGGCACAAATCACTTTTCACTAAAGTTAACTTGTTGCAGCTAGCGACAATCTTGATATTAGCAGTATAACGACTTGTGTTGCTCACGTATATAAGGTATGAAAGCGTGGCGATTTGCTCTCGCTCCAAGACTGCACTCTCACTTATGAACAGAAATGGTCTCATGTAACATGTACCTCATTTACTGAGGGCTATGCTTTGTTTTCGAATAACTGGTTTAAGTTTTAAGGCTTTGGGGAATTTTATCGATGGTGATGGTTTTTTGCCGGATATACATAGATTCGGTACGTTTCGGTAACTAAGCACCATTAATGTATGATCCCGACCATCTCGGGAACGTTTAATATGACCACATTAAACCTTCTAGGCCATCCAGACCCACCCCCTAGTTCCATGAGGAGCTTGGGGTGGCCAGAGAATCACAACAACGGTGAATAAAAAGCACTAAGTTTATTTGCCTCTTTTTCAGGGTACACGGTGTGTAAACATCCTTTCCAATGATGAGCAATTACTTGCCAATGTTAAATATTTTCAATGGGGTCATCTGGCCATGACATATACTGCCATTGGTATTTTAGCGACGCTTGGTGATGATTTAAGTCGTTTGGATCGAAAAAGTATTGTTGATGGTAAGAACGCAAAGTACGAAACAAAAATAGCAATAACATATAGTATGGATTTCTCAACAAGTAGGTGTTGCTGCAGTACAACGTCCTGATGGCAGTTTTAGTGCTTGTATAGATGGCAGTGAAAATGATATGCGTTTTGTATTTTGCGCTGCAGCTATTTGCCATATGCTAGACTATTGGGGCGATATTAATAAAGAAAAAATGTACGAGTTTATTATGAAAAGTCTTGTAAGTAATCAGTGATATATGCATTTCAAATTTGTTAATAAACCAATCTTTATTAACACTATATATAGCGTTATGATAACGGATTTAGCCAATATTTAGAAGGTGAAGCACACGGTGGTACAACATTCTGCGCCTTGGCAGCGCTTGACTTGAGTGGACAGTTGGCACACTTAGATGAGACGACGAAAGAAAATATACTACGTTGGCTAATTTTTAGACAGGTGAGTACGATATATTTTTCAAATTTTTTCAAGCATAATTAAAAATAAAACGCACTCACACAGGTAAATGGTTTTCAAGGACGTCCAAATAAAACAGTGGATACCTGCTATTCATTTTGGATTGGTGCTGCGCTACGTATATTAGATGCCTTTGAATATATTGATTATGATGCAAATCGTGCATATATTATGGAGACACAAGATAGCATTGTTGGTGGTTTTTCAAAATGGCCACAATCTACAACAGATCCATTTCATACATATTTTGGTTTATGTGGCCTAGCATTTATGCAGGAGCCGGGCTTAATGGAAGTTATGCCAAGTTTAAATATATCAATGCGCGCTTATAAGCGCCTCAAACAGTTACATTATCAGTGGCAAAATGGAGCAACTGATGATAGATTTGTGAATAAAGATACATCAAATAAAGTATCAACGTCCATAGGGAAACTTAATAGTAATGGTGGACTTACAACAAACGTTACCTCGCCGCTTATAATGCAAGCACAATGATAAGAATTTGTTTTCATTTTCTGTTCTAATGATCAAATAAGTAAATTAAGCTGATATGACTTTTTGTTACAAATGAGCTGTGCATGCGCATTCGTTTTTTTTTGTATGTATAAAAATCTTTAATATGTGTGCTTAAGAGTTTTTTTTTGAAATTCTTTGTATTTTAAAATTAATAGTTTATAGTTATGCATATAGCAATTTGACTTGTATAAGTGATGTTACGGAAGATCATTGTTTTATGCATTGAACGTGCATTAATGAGCAAAGCAAGTACTATTTCGTGTACGTCTAAAGTTGTCTTTACTCTAGTGGGTTTTCTGGTTGTTGTTGTTGTAGCTATAAAGACACTCCCCGAAAGCCTTGGGGAGTGTTATCGATGTTGATGGTCCTTTGCCGGATATAGATCCGGTACGTTCCGGTAACAAGCACAGTTAAGGCACCAGCTCGACCATCTCGGGAACGATTTTCTATGACCACAGGAAACTTTCAAGGCTATACCGCCTCCCACCCCGTAGATCCGTGAGGAACTTGGGGTCCCAGAGCCTCGGCTGTTAAAGTAACAGGACTCGCCGCTGGTAGGTGAGGTTGACAATTGGGTTGGAGAAGCTATATTTTGCGCTAGCAAAACCTTGAAAGGGTTGCGCTGCACAACCCGTTGAATCGGTTTTCTGGTCGATTCGACCAGTAAAGTAAACTTCACAAATTCTGCTCTAAACATGCAGCAATCGTATTTTGAGATAGGACTTTTTCGCACAGTCAGCTGAGATAGGGTGATCTTTCACTCAGCCGTCGTGTGGAATGGAAGATTTTTTAATTTACGATAATTTGCTTGAGTGATTTTGAAATTGAAAGAAAGCTATAACCAACTGGATTTTCGAAACTGTGTTTTTCACAGAATTGGATATGATATATTAAAATACGCCTACAGTATGTATTTGAAACTGTTAGAGCCAATAACTACAGAGTTATGCCACTTTGAAAATCCCATATCTGCTTGGTATGCATCTTGAAAAAATTTTTTTTGTCTGCCTTTGCTGTAAAATTGTTAATTTGTTGGTTGAAGCCTTTGTGAATTAAATGAGCATTTGCTGATATGCTAGTTTAATGAATAGCAATCCAATAGTCCCCCTTTCTTCGAAACAAAGGGTCATGATTAAAAAACATTTTGCATATTTCAAGGCGCAAATTACGTTTATTTATTCTCTTTATTTCTTCTCGGTCTTTTAAGCCAATTTTTCATTAGAACATTTCAACCCGCTATTAGCGTTCGAATTAATAATTTTATTCTTATTTCAGAAAAACTACTGTAAATTAAATATGGTCATAGAATGCAAAAAGATTTTTGTGTTTTATCAAATCTGTCTAGGTCTTTCCGCAGAATTGGAATCAATCCGCATTTTTACAACGACTTCCAAATTTTTGCAGTGTATTTTGCCAAGGAAATAACAATTAGGGCTGTGAAACTGCATCCGGATTTTTCAACTATCCGAATAAAACGGATATTCGAATAACTCAATAGCTAAGCCAAAAATCCGGCCATCCGGATATCCGGATTCATAAATGGGAAATCCGGATATCCGCTGTTCGGCTATCCGGATATGTAAACGGAAAATCCGGATATCCGTATGTCCGGATACTGGAATATAAAAATTAAATATCTGCATATCAGATGTGAACGAAGCAAACATCGAAAAATTATTCACAAAATATGTTTGTAGATTATTAAATTAACGCCAAAAATTAAAAAGCTACAATTTTACAAACAAGTGAAAATAAGAACAGTGCCATTTGTTTATATTGTGAAAAAACTATGTTAATTGATTTAAATGCCCCACGAATTTATTGTTATTAATGTTAAATAAACATATATGTTACATCAATTTGTTGCTTTTACTGGATATCCAAAAATACGGTTATTAACTGGATCTTCATAAACCCGGATAGTTTTACAAACGAATATTAACCGAATATCCATGCCGTCCGGATTTTATCCGTGTCAACGGATATCCGTATGGATATCCGAATATTCGAATATGCGGATAATCCCAGCCCTACTAACAATGTATTGCTAGTGAAACGAGTTTTTCCTACATAAATTTAAATTGTATTTTTAAATGCACGCATTGACGTAACTATTTGCATTATTTAAATTTAAAAAAATAAAAGAACAATATTAAAAAACTATTTTCACATTTCAACTAAGTAAGAGAAGGTATGTAATTAAGAAACAATATTTATTTATGTTTAATGCTAAACTATTGTGAAAAAATAAGCACAACTATTTTCTTTTATTTTTAAAGTATAGTATTAATTTATATTCAACGATATTTTGTATATATATAAACTAAAATAAAAATAAAACTAGCTTAAAATAAATAACTAAAGAGAATCACACAAATATTTGTCTAGTCTTAGTTAATTAATGTAAGATTTTTCAACTTTTTTTTAAACTTGTAAATATAAACAATTTACTAGTCCCGGCAATGCTGGTACGTGATAGCCCAACTGCGGTCGATCGATAAAGATGCGTCCACGTAATGGCGCCAACACACGCTCTGTCACGTTCGGACAACGATGCACCATCAGTGATTGCAGTTGTTGGCAAGCTGTGATTAGAGCGCTGCAATTATAAACGAAATAGCAACAAAATGCACACCGCTGTCTTTTAATTGTCTCGTGACTTAAAAAAAAAATTATTAATTCAAAAAATTATTAATTCAAAAAAATTAAATTATTAATAAATAAGAAAATCACTGGGATAGAAATCATTTAGGTACATGTCTATTTGACTCTGACGATCGATGTACGCGCGTTTTCGTAGCGGTGCTAGCGAACGCTCCGTAACACGCGGACAACGTTGTATTAGCAGTGAACGTAGCTGAGTGCAATGTGTCGCAATTGCACTGTAAGTAGAAACAAAAAAAGAGAAACAATTCATAAATGAGCAAGATTTCAGCGCATGTTTGGTGAACAAGGGGTTTTAGGGGTATTTGGTAAAAATACGACGCATTATTTGTAAATTCTTTTTTTAAGTGAAACTTCTTAGGGTATACTTTTCAAACAACCAAATTACAAGATGTTGTAAACGAGCACAAGGAAAGGAAGCAACTCTGTTTCTAAGCTGACAAAGAACGTTAGGTGTATGCAACCACATATGCCAAACTACAGAAAAGCCATAAGCGACATATGTACATCATGACTTCAGCAGTGCACCAGCCTTCATAACTAGGGCCAGTGAGGAAGCACTAGAAATCACTGATTGATGATCCGGTCCCGTTGGAGGTTTCCTCTAGACCAGGGATGGGCTTATTTTCGGCTCCTAAATCAGTTTCAGTGCCAGCGAGTGCTAGGTGAGACGTTTGTGTGTTTTGGGGTGTTAGGGGAATAAAAAAATATGTTGGAAATATCGTACGCTCCGTCTCAAACGATATTCATCGCAAGAAGCAAAGATAACTTGATACGAAACTCTCTCATTTTATGCGTCCTCACGACAGTAAACTTTAGTTTGACCTACAACTGTAGAAATGCGTTCAAAAATTATGGGAAAAGGGATAAAAATACTTGTTTAGTGTAAATATTATTAGTTCGAAGGCGGAGGGTAAATATTATTTTCCATTCAAAAGTTATAACTAAAACAGGTTTTGTATGAAGTCCCGACGCAACCAGTCCATTTTGAACACAGAACCTGGAACGTCAGACATGTAGGATAAGCCCTATCCATTAAATGATGTTAACTATTATATCATAGGTCCGATTTACTGAAATTTCAAAAGAATATATGGTTTTCACTGTGTTACAATATTTGACTAATTAATTTAATCAAAATGTAAATTTTACTTAGATTTGTTTATATTTGACTCTGACTAGTCGTATTATTGTAAAATAAGTTTAAAGAAATGAATATTTTACGACGATCATTTTATTAAATGATTGAAACTATAATCGCAGAAATGTATATCAAAAATCCCCATATTCAGATCTATTAATTTTTGTTTGGAGTGGCATCATTGACAAATTTTATAAAAAATGTGTATTTTGACAGCGCACTCTCGAAACAAAGAGTTGCAAATCCATTCATCTATAGGAAGAAGGTTGCGAAAACACTAAAAAAACTGAAATGCAAATATTTGCCGTCTTTCAGTGAGTTTTACAGCTCCGGCTCACGCTCAATTCTCCCGGGAGTGCTCTGGATCATTGAGAGACTTGAGAAGCAGATGGCGTGAAATTTTCGCACACGTGAAATGTGATAGGCAGATGTCGCTGCTGTTTTTCATTTAACTCATACGGCGAAAGGTTAAGCAGCGACATCTATTTTTGAAAAAGTAGGTATATTAAAGGCCGCGTTGCCAAGCACTTAAATGTGCAAAGCGTGCCCGTGTGAGGAAAAGGCCCATACGAGCCGTTTTGCCCATCGCTGCATCGGGCAATTTTCCTTCGAGACGATCAAGGCGAATTCAGTACAATGTGGTGTACCCCATCAGCTTATTGCTTCTTGATTATTTCCAAGCAACGCTTTGGTACAGCATGATGTCAGCTAATCGAATCTAATTTCATTTCTTTTTATACTCAGTTGAGCAGAGCTCACAGAGTATATTAAGTTTGATTGGATAACGGTTGGTTGTACATATATAAAGGAATCGAGATAGGTATAGACTTCCATATATCAAAATAATCAGGATCGAAAAAAAATTTGATTGAGCCATGTCCGTCCGTCCGTCCGTCCGTAAGTCCGTCCGTCCGTTAACACGATAACTTGAGTAAATTTTGAGGTATCCTGATGAAATTTGGTATGTAGGTTCCTGAGCACTCATCTCAGATCGCTATTTAAAACGAACGATATCGGACTATAACCACGCCCACTTTTTCGATATCGAAAATTTCGAAAAACCGAAAAAGTGCGATAATTCATTACAAAAGACAGCTAAAGCGACGAAACTTGGTAGATGAGTTGAACTTATGACGCAGAATAGAAAATTAATAAAATTTTGGACAATGGGCGTGGCACCGCCCACTTTTAAAAGAAGGTAATTTAAAAGTTTTGCAAGATGTAATTTGGCAGTCGTTGAAGATATCATGATGAAATTTGGCAGGAACGTTACTCCTATTACTATATGTATGCTTCATAAAAATTAGCAAAATCGGAGAAGGACCACGCCCACTTTAAAAAAAAAAAATTTTTTTAAAGTAAAATTTTAACAAAAAATTTAATATCTTTACAGTATATAAGTAAATTATGTCAACATTCAACTCCAGTAATGATATGGTGCAACAAAATACAAAAATAAAAGAAAATTTCAAAATGGGCGTGGCTCCGCCCTTTTTCATTTAATTTGTCTAGGATACTTTTAACGCCATAAGTCGAACAAAAATTAACCAATCCTTTTGACATTTGGTAGGGGCATAGATTTTATGACGTTAACTGTTTTCTGTGAAAATGGGCGAAATCGGTTGATGCCACGCCCAGTTTTTATACACAGTCGTCCGTCTGTCCTTCCGCATGGCCGTTAACACGATAACTTGAGCAAAAATCGACATATCTTTAATGAACTTAGTTCACGTGCTTACTTGAACTCACTTTATCTTGGTATGAAAAATGAACGAAATCCGACTATGACCACGCCCACTTTTTCGATATCGAAAATTACGAAAAATAAAAAAATGCCATAATTCTATACCAAATACGAAAAAAGGGATGAAACATGGTAAGGTAATTGGATTGTTTTATTGACGCGAAATATAAATTTAGAAAAAAACTTTATAAAATGGCTGTGACACCTACCATATTAAGTAGAAGAAAATGAAAAAGTTCTGCAGGGCGAAATAAAAAACCCTTAAAATCTTGGCAGGTATTACATATATAAATAAATTAGCGGTATCCAACAGATGATGTTCTGGGTCACCCTGGTCCACATTTTGGTCGATTTCTGGAAAACGCCTTCACACCACTCCCTTTTAAAACTCTCATTAATACCTTTAATTTGATACCCATATCGTACAAACTCATTCTAGAGTCACCCCTGGTCCACCTTTATGGCGATATCTCGAAAAGGCGTCCACCTATAGAACTAAGCCCCAACGCCCTTTTAAAATACTCATTAACACCTTTCATTTAATACCCATATCGTACAAACATATTCTAAAGTCACCCCTGGTCCACCTTTATGGCGATATCTCGAAAAGGCGAACACCTATAGAACGAAGGCCCACTTCCTTTTAAAAATACTCATTAATACCTTTCATTTGATACCCATATCGTACAAACAAAGTCTAGAGTCACCCCTGGTCCACCTTTATTGCGATACCTCGAAAAGGCGTCCACCTATAGAACTAAGGCCCACTCCCTTTTAAAATACTCATTAACTCCTTTCGTTTGATACCCATATTGCACAAACGAATTCTAGAGTCACCCCTGGCCCACCTTTATGGCGATATCTCGAAACGGCGTCCACCTATGGAACTAAGGATTACTCCCTTTTAAAATACTCATTAGCACCTTTCTTTTCATACCCATATTGTAGAAACAAATTCTAGGGTCACCCCTGCTCCACCTTTATGGCGATATCTCGAAACGGCGTCCACCAATGGAACTAAGGATTACTCCCTTTTAAAATACTCATTAACACCTTTATTTTGATACCCATATTGTACAAACAAATTCTAGGGTCACCCCTGGTCCACCGTTATGGCGATATCTCGAAAATGCGACCACCACTCCCTTTTAAAACCCTCATTAATACCTTTAATTTGATACCCATATCGTTCAAACACATTCGAGAGTCCCCCCTGGTCCACCTTTATGGCGATATTTCGAAATGGTGTCCACCTATAGAACTAAGGCCCACTCCCTTTTAAAATACTCATTTACACCTTTCGTTTGATGCCCATATTGTACAAACAAATTCTAGGGTCACTCCTGGTCCACCTTTATGGCGATATCTCGAAACGGCGTCCACCTATGGAACTAAGGATTACTCCCTTTTAAAATACTCATTAACACCTTTCTTTTGATACCCATATTGTACAAACAAATTCTAGGGTCACCCCTGGTCCACCTTTATGGCGATATCTAGAAACGGCGTCCACCTATGGAACTAAGGATTACTCCCTTTTAAAATACTCATTAACACCTTTCGTTTGATACCCATATCGTACAAACACATTCTAGAGTCACCCTGGCACCTTTATGGCGATATCTCGAAACGGCGTCCACCTATGGAACTAAGGATTACTCCCTTTTAAAATACTCATTAACAATTTTCTTTTGATACCCGTATTGTAGAAACAAATTCTAGGGTCACCCCTGCTCCACCTTTATGGCGATATCTCGAAACGGCGTCCACCTATGGAACTAAGGATTACTCCCCTTTAAAATACTCATTAACACCTTTCTTTTGATACCCATATTGTACAAACAAATTCTAGGGTCACCCCTGGTCCACCTTTATGGCGTTATCTCGAAACGGCGTGCACCTATGGAACTAAGGATTACTCCCTTTTAAAATACTTATTAACACCTTTCGTTTGATACCCATATCGTACAAACACATTCTAGAGTCACCCCTCGTCCACCTTTACGGCGATAATTCGAAACGGCATCCACCTATAGAACTAAGGCCCACTCCCTTTTAAAATACTCATTAACACCTTTCGTTTGATGCCCATATTGTACAAACAAATTCTAGGGTCACTCCTGGTCCACCTTTATGGCGATATCTTGAAACGGCGTCCACCTATGGAACTAAGGATTACTCCCTTTTAAAATACTCATTAACACCTTTCTTTTGATACCCATATTGTACAAACAAATTCTAGGGTCACCCCTGGTCCACCTTTGTGGCGATATCTCGCAACGGCGTCCACCTATGGAACTAAGGATTACTCCCTTTTAAAATACTCATTAACACCTTTCATTTGATACCCATATCGTACAAACGCATTCTAGAGTCAACCCTGATCCACCTTTATGTCTATATACCTAAATGGCGTCCACCTTTAGAACTATGGCCCACTCCCTCATAAAATACTCTTTAATGCCTTGCATTTGAAACACATTCCAGGGTTTCCCTCGGTTCATTTTCCTACATGGTTATTTTCCCTTATGTTGTCACCATAGCTCTCAACTGAGTATGTAATGTTCGGTTACACCCGAACTTAACCTTCCTTACTTGTTTTTGATCTGACATTCTGTTGTACGGCGAGTTTGGTTGAATTCGCTTTATCATCACCTTTTATAGATTCGCCTTTGCGAATATTTAGGCCAAGCCAAGGCGAATTCAGTATACATTCATCTTGGGCCGAGCTTCTATTCGAATTTGCGTCCTGCTCCTGTTTAGCTTTCTGTACAAATTGCCGGGACGGGAGTTTCATGTTCCATGCGAACTCCGAACGGCAGCTGTAAGGTAGATGAAATATGCCTCTATTGTTTTCTTATTCTTGTAGTAGATTGACATCAAAGAGACACGAGTGTTAGAGGCGTTGCTTACACATTGCAACTAGAACAATGGTTGGTGTCATGTGGAGACACATTACAGGCAGGACAATAATTGCTTATATCGAGGTTGATCCTAGATAAGTAAGGATTTAACCTATTATAGTATACAGATCAAAGTTGTGCCGTAGAGACGCGCGCCTCCCTGGGAGAGAGAATAGACACACAAGCTCTCAAGGGCTGGAAGGGCGAGTTAACGGCTTCAATCGCATGATTGTTGCTTACTGCTGCCTCGAATCAGAGGTTGTTGTTGTTGTTGTAGCAGTGCTTCGCCCCACCTAACAGACGCGACCGATCACAAACTGTCATCAATATCCTCTAACGGGAGTCCAAGGAAACTTGCTGTTTCAACAGGGGTGGACCATAGGGAAAGGGGTGTTAGAGGCGTTGGTTCCACATTACAATTAAAGAGATGGTTGGTGTCATGTGGGGACACATTGCAAGCGGGGCATACATTTTGTATGTCGGGGTTGATTCTGGATAGGTAAGAGTTTAACCTGTTACAGTATCCAGAACGAAGTTGAGTCAGAGTGACACGCGTTTCCCTGGGGAGTATGCGTTCCTCTTCCGCAAGTTTTGGATACTTTACTTTGAGTACTGGGTTCACCGGGCAATTCCCGGCATAAAGGTCCGACGCCTGTTTGTGGAGTTCACCAAGGACCTGCTTATGTTTTTTCGCTTCATACGGCTGTGTTCTCAGATGCCGTATTTCCTCAAAATGCTTACGGAGATGACTCCTTAAGCCCCTAGGCGGTGCTGGCTCGTCAATCAGATGTCTGTTGGGATGCCCAGGTTTCTGGGTATTCAACAGGAACTGTTTGGTCAGCATCTCGTTTCTTTCCCTGATGGGGAGTATTCTCGCCTCATTATGTAGATGGTGTTCTGGGGACATAAGAAGACAGCCCGTGACAATTCTGAGAGCAGTATTTTGGCAGGCCTGTAGCTTCTTCCAGTGGGTAATTTTTAGGCTTGGCGACCATATGGGAGACGCGTAGCACGTAATCGGCTGGCTAATTGCTTTGTATGTAGTCATGAGCGTTTCTTTATCTTTTCCCCAGGTACTGCCAGCAAGGGATTTGAGGATTTTGTTACGGCTCTGAATTCTCGGAACAATTGCGGCTGCGTGCTCACCAAAATGTAGATCCTGATCAAACGTCACACCCAAGATTTTGGGGTGTAGGACAGTCGGTAGCGTAGAGCCATCGACGTGGATGTTCAAACCCCATTTAATTTGTTTCGAATCAGAGGTCCTAGAAGGTTCTATGTGGGCATATCAAATTCTTCCTCAGATGGTCGAGCTAGTATCCTAATGTTACTTTTTTCCAAAACATACCAGATAAATATCCGGAAAATCGCCATCAACAAAGGGTTGATAAACGCAATACAAAGCATTATAGCATCACAGCTTCCCAACCCAACTGTCAACCGTTCATACCCAGCGTATTACACATATGAAGGTATCATGCACATACTTAGCAGGCAAGCCTCTGGCGAACCCAATTTCCTCACGGAACTAGGGGTAGAGGGCATGATTGCCTAGAATGTTCATATTAAATCGTTCCCAAGGTGGTCGGTCAAGCACCTCAATAGTGCTTGTTGCATAGGACTTTTAACATCGATAAAACTCCAAAATGGTGGGGCAGTCCCCTTATCACATTAAGAAGATATCAGAAAAGTTTTTTGGGGGGAAGAAGATAATTGTGGACTTAGCTCGGCTCGACCATTAAAATATCCTTTATAGACCACAATCTGCAGTGATATCATCAGCATATATCTACCCTACCGCTCAATGTATAATGTTGTGAAGAATCATACTGACGAAATGTGTATAATGTTGGTTGAAATCGCGCTATTGTAACATATCGGGCTTTCCTAAGAAGTTTCACTTCTTCGTGCATAAAAACGAAATAAATTTTTTTGCAGTAACACAAATCATTAACTTACTGTATACCATAATCCGAAATAGCTGCGCAGCCAACCAAATTGATATGCTCCAAACCGCGGCAGTAATTGGCAATTTGTATTAACACTTGATCAGTTACACTTGGTGTGTTGGCTAGTGATAAAACATTTAGTTTGTTCAATTTTCGGAAAAATATTATGAGGCATCGTTCCCCAATTGCAGTGCAATGTGATATATCAAATTCTACTAAATTGCTGTGATGCAGGGTTAACGCATCTACTGCACCCGTTGTTAGCCATTGGCATTTGGACAGCTTTAAAACACGTAATTCTTTACACTCAATAATAATCGGCTGCAGTGCTAATGGTGTTATATTGACGCATTCATTTAGATTCACCACACGTAACCGTGTGTTTTCAGCTAAAATAGGCAACAAATAATCATCTGTTAACCAATGGCAACGTGCTAAATGCAGACTCTCGACGCGACGGCAACACTTTCCAAGTACAGCGAATGCCAATTCAACATTATGACTGTTATTCCCAGCAAGATTAATGTCTTTGCGTAGCTCAAATGCAGATTCTACAAAACGTTTGGCAGTTTGTGAACAGCAACGTAAGTTGAATAAATCTTTGAGACTAAGGAACTCTGTTACCAGTGGTATGAGAACATCTTGCCAACTTATATCAAAAAGTGTGGTTTGCGTTGGTGTTATTTCGTCTGTTGGTAATGCAAATGCCATTGATGCTAGATGATTCTCCTCTGTCTGTAGGCTACACATCGTTTATATCTTTAACGTTTAAGTGTTTTGGTTACAGCAGCTGTGCGTTATAAAAAACGTTTGATTTTGTATCAAATTTTTACAATAAATAGCTGCGAATTCATGGAAATTTGCAAAATTTTACTTAAATGGTTTCTCTTTTGTGTAAATGTTGTTTTCATGTAGTTTTTTTATATTTTGATTAAGAATACCCAAAAATACAACAGCTGTTTGAGCGGGTGACACATATAACAAAGAATAAACGAAGAACTTTTATTAAGGCATCCAGTCCCGAAATGCTTTTCTATTTAAAAATTGATTTGACTGTATTAACAAACAACAACTAATGGTGTCTAAGTTCGGGTGTAGCCGAACATTATATACCCAGCGTGAACTTTAATTGTACATTTCATTTCAGATAAATTACTTTTCTACATAACATGTGGCACCGCCAGTTTAAAAAAAAAATGTCTCCCCATTTCCTCTTACAGTAAAACTTGATAAGTGAAATATCATTGATTCAGAACTACTTTTTGCTAAGTTATAGCTTATTATTCTAGTCTACGGCCCTTTTAAAACTCTTTTATATAAAAGTGGGCGTGATCTTTAACCGATCCAGTCCATTTTTACTGGAAATATTTTCTGCTATAAGGAAAATATGTGTACACAATTTCGATACAATCAGACCAATTCTAAATATTCTCGCGGAATTTTGTTCTCGCGGATTTTTTTATTCCCGCGGAAAAATTCCTCCAATTCTGTTCTCCTAGGGAGAACAATAATTGGGGAATAGGAATTTCGAATTTTCGAAGTCAGCTGTTTTGTCAATTGAAATTTCGTTGCACATTTCTTATTTTGTTTAAAAAATTGAAAAGTTTAATTATTGTTGCAAATTTGCTGGAAAGTAAGAAATAAAATATAAACATTGCACAGTATTTATTGCATTTCATGTGGTATTCACTGAAATGAGTAATGAATTGGTGCCACAGCAACATCAACAGCGGAACATAAGAAGAAGACGGCCGCATAACACAAATCTGCCGGAGTTGCCTGCTTTCATTCAGCAAAGCAATTTTCTGGCGGCCAAGTTGAGTTGAATTCGTCCTTCATCATATGCCAAAATCTATTTAAGCCTTATTAAAAAATCCTTGCGCAATTTCTGGATGGCTGCATCAAATTTGTATACCAAGAGCTCTACCGTTGCTTATGATATACTTTTCAACTTAAAATAAAGAATATTGTGGTTGTAGTTGTTGTTGTATTAGAAGTGAGAATATTGTGGTAGAATATAAATACATCTTTTAGCACAAATTTGTACAAATAAGTGTTCTTTCTTAAAATAACCAATTTCCTTTAACTATTTTGATGCATTCCCTTTAATTTAACAAGTGAAAAAACTCCTATGAAATGGCAGAGAAATCTCCCTCTCCCTCACATTCATAATACCTACTTTTCTCCCATAACCGGTTTCCGCTTTTTCGAACATTGTTCAGAATAGGAGGAAAGGGAGAAGTGAAAAAACTCACAAGGAATTTTTATTTAGAATACGAGGAATGGGAGAAGGGAGAAAAATCGCACGGAATTTTCGTTTAGAATTGGGCTGAATATGTTAATTTTTCTTCGAATTGTGGCTCAAGAAACATAGAAGATTGCTTAGTCATAAAAGGGGCAGTGCCGCACCCGTTTTCAAAAATTTTAGTGTTTTCCAATTTAATGTTATAATTAAATTTAGAAAGTAAAATTCCATTGATACAAAGCTCTTTTACGCTAAGATATAGTTTACTATTTTCGTCCACGACCCTTTTAAAAATCTTTTATATAAAAGTGGGCGTGGTCTTTAACCGATCTCTTCCATTTTTTCTAGATATATTTCCTGCTATAGGTAAAATTTGTGTACCCAATTTTATTACAATCCGTTAGTTTTTCTTAGAGTTATGGCTCCCGAAAATTGCTCAGTCATAAAATGGGCGGTGCTAAGCCCATTTTTAAAAATTTTAAGTTTTTCCTATTTATTGTTATAAATCCACTTGGGAAATGAAATACCATTGATTAAAGGCCTTTTTTGCAAAGATATAGTTTATTTTATTCGTCCACGACCCTTTAAAAATCTTTTATATAAAAGTGGGCGTGGTTCTTAACCGATTACGTTAATTTTTCTTGAAACCATTTCTTATAGTAAAGGCAACATCTTTGCCGAATTTTGTTAAGATAGGTTTAACGATTTTTGATTAATAATATTTGTAAAATTGATTTTATCACAAGGGGGCGGTGCCACGCCCATTTAAAAAAATCTAATTTTTATCAAGACTCTCAATATCAGTCCACACGTCAAATTTCAACATTCTAGGTGTATTTTTTACTAAGTAATCAAGTTTTTGTGTTTTCCAAAATGTTATATATATAAAAAGTGGGCGTGGTTATCATCCGATTTCTCTCATTTTCAATACCAATCTATTCCGGGTCCTGATAAGCTCGTGTACCAAATTTGGTGAAGATATCTCAATATTTACTTATGTTATCGTGTTAACAGACAGACGGACGGACGGACATGGCTCAATAAAATTTTTTCTCGATATTGATGATTTTGATATATGGAAGTCTATATCTATCTCGATTCCTTTATACTTGTACAACCAACCGTTATCCAATCAAAGTTAATATACTCTGTGTACAAAGCACGCTGAGTATAAAAAGTTTTGTCGCTTCTGTCTCTTCTGTCTTTTGGAATCTAGCAAAAACTCCTTCTCATTGTGTACAAATTCTCTGTCATTGTGTTTAAATTCTCTGATTTTACGTACGCTAAGTATGCGAAACAGTCTGTCAATTGATTGTATGGAAATTTTGTTAGCGTATTAATATATAGATAAATAAATTAGTTAGTTTCAACTAAAGTTAACTCATTATTTGCGATTTCATGTTTTTTTGAAAACAACTAAATTAAAAACAAGTAAGGAAGGTTAAGTTCGGGTGTAACCGAACATTACATACTCAGTTGAGAGCTATGGTGAGAACATAACGAATGGTGTTAATGAGTATTTTAAAAGGGAGTCGGCCTTAGTTCTATATGTGGATGCCGTTTCGAAATATCGCCATAAAGGTGGACCAGGGGTGACTCTAGAATGTGTTTGTACGATATGGGTATCAAATTAAAAATTAATTCTATTTAAGATTTTTTGGTACGGTACAAATTATTTTGGAACAATTTTTTAGGATTTTGGTAGAGGCTATTATAGGTAAGTGGCAACAATGGGAAACCATATTTGTATGTAGGTGAAACATTTTTGTTTTCGAATTTAGCGGGGATACATAAAATTTGAAATTCACATTAGAACACTTAGATAATTGTTCCCAAAGGTGGCGCGCTTGTGCATAAAGGTTTAGGTCTTTGAAATTCGCATTAGAACACTTAGATAATTGTTCCCAAAGATGGCGCGCTTGTGCACGAAAATGAATTACGATATTTGTATGAATTGTTCGAATTTACAAAAAAATGTTCTATTAATTATAAACAAATAGAGTAATATTTGTTAACAAAAATAGACCTATGCACTGCGGCTGATCAATACGAACCGATTCATATAACTTTTATATGATTTTACGTATGCTAAGTATTCGAAAGAGCCTGTCAATTGATTGTATAGACATTTTGTTAGCGTATTAATATATAAATTTTGAATGGGGTTAATTCAAAAATCTAATATAAGTTCGTTAAACTAAATGTAAATAGAAAAAGTTCGGTTTTCCGTATCCGGAACGAACTCACCATGTTTCAAACGTCGTTGTTGTTGTAGCTGGTGCGGTTGCAGCAGGCCTATATTTGGCGGCCCTGCTGGTGTTGTTACTAAAGCTGGTGGTGCAGCAGCAGGCCTATATTCGGCGGCCCTGCTGGTGTTGTTACTAAAGCTGGTGGTGTGCAGCAGGCCTATATTCGGCGGCCCGGCTGGTGTTGTTACTAAGGCTGGTGGTGTTGCAGCAGGCCTATATTCGGCGGCCCTGCTGGTGTTGTTACTAATGCTGGTGGTGTTGCAGCAGGCCTATATTCGGCGGCCCTGCTGGTGTTGTTGTAGGTGGGTGGTTGTCATTGCGCGGGGTTGGCGCTGCCAGCGGTGGTTGCGCGTTTGGTTGGCGCCGCCGATATGGTTGTTGTTGCGCTCGTGGTTGGCGCAGTTGGTGGTGGTTGCGTTCGTAATTGGTGCTGTTGTTGGTATTAGCCCTCAGGGTAGTGTGCGGTTGTGGCGCGCGGTTTTGTTGCCGCTATTGTTGAGAGTAGCACGCGGTATTGCGCTGAGAACGGTGGTAGAGGAAGCGCGCGATGTTGGCGCTGCTGGTGGTATTAGCGCCCGTGGTTGTGGCGGGCGGTTTTGGCGTGCGATGTTGTTATCGTGACCGCCTGTTTCGTGGTTGCGCGCGATTAATGGTGGTAACGCGCGGTGTTGGCACTATTGATGGTGATGGCGCGTGGCGTTGATATTCTCCCCGTCGGCCGCGCACTGAATCCCAAATTAACCTTAAGTGCTAAAGGGGAACGCCAATCACATGCAAGATTCGTCAGAAAATAACGTTCAAAACAATGGCATTTGATCAATGGCATCATTAGTTACTACAACTGAATAATATTCACTCAATACATGACTATGCCCTACGGAGCGTCATACAATGAAATAAATTGCTATTTCAAACTTTCCAGACGTGCCGTCGTTACCCCTTTCACAATCGCTATCAGCGCGAGAGCCAAGGCCTTCCTGCATCTTGTTAAACAAAATCAAATCGAATGGGTGGCCGTTGTCACCATCATAAAATTTGTATGTACCCTATCAAATTTTGCGAAAGGCGATTTTCTCCAATGAAGCGAGCGTAAGCAGCGAGGCAACGCCCAGCCGAAGTAGTACACACTAGATTTTCTATTTTCGAACAATTGGAATTTCACTTTAAACGAAAATTAATTATAAACACATTGGAGTGTACGTCCGTCGTCACCTCAGCTAATCTTCTCGTGCACAAGTTCTAAGCTAATTTACTTTTTCCAGTTTTGTTTTTAGTTTGTATTGACATTCAAAATAAACAAGTGCGCGGAAGAACAGCACTTCATATGAACATGACATTTTTAATTTGTTTAATTCGATTCGGGGCCATTTTTCGGTTTTTTGGAAATATCTTTTGACAGAAACAAATTTTTTAATTTCCGCTTTAGGATTCGTGGTCCTGGGTTCATAAGGCGTCTTTTGACATCTCTTCCGATATTTTTGAATGAGTTTTAGCAGTCAAAGGTCCGACGAGGATATTAAACCACCGCCCAAAAGGCACCGGAGGCAGGGGAGTCTGAGCAAGCTCATGCTGAGGTTGCTCCAGATAAACCTGGACAAAAGTAAGGCAGCCTCGGCTGTTCTCAATTAACGCTAGCCTCCGTTTATATGCCGTACGACGCAGAGGAATCTCCTCCGCAAAAGACGGTAAAGGATCTGGTGGCCGACTCAAGCCAAAGCCATCTGCTAATCGGGACAGACGCAAACGCCCACCACATGCAGTGGGGTAGTTCCAACATAAACACTCGTGGTGAGTCACTTTTTGATTACCTTTTAACAACTAACCTGGTAGTTTGCAATGTAGGTAATGAACCAACTTTTATTACTAAAAACCGCAAAGAGGTTATTGACCTCACTATTTGCAGCGAAAGCGTTTTTGGGTGAGTTAAAAAATGGCGCGTTCTCGCGGAACATTCCTTCTCAGAGCACCGGTATATTGAAGTAATATTACAGTTCTTCGTCGATCAGCCCATTGCGAGACGTAACCCACGTAATACAAACTGGGAACTACATAATGAGCTGTTAGCAAGATAACTACCAGCACTACCTCCACAAAGCCCTCATCAACGGCGGAGCTAGGGGGTCTGGTAGAAACCTTCACATCGGCATTCTCAAATGCCTTAGAACAGGCTTGTCCAATGCCAAAACTTCGCGGTAAGCGTAAACCTCACAGGTGGTCCCATGATCTGGACATACTTCGTAAATCCTGTAGAGAACAGTTTAACAAAGCCAAATTCCTTGATAACGGGTCACAATGGCTAGAATACAAGGACAAACTAAGGACTTACAAAAAAGTCCTGAGATAAGCGAAGAGAACTTCATGGAGAAATTTCTGCACTGGCGTCGAAAGTGTCGTTGACACATTTCATTTCATTTATTTATTACGGCAAAAAAGCCTAATTCATAAATTAAATCAAGGCTGCGGTGCGTGCTTTCTAAGATGCAAAGAGCTATTAGCTTTCTGCGGAGACCGAATGGTACCGGGACCAGCACAGAAGGGGGAACCCTAGAACTGCTCCTGGACACACATTTCCCGGGAAATATGACCAACGCACCGGAAGTACCTGTAGCAAACCAAGCTGTGAATATACCCATTACTGAGGAGAGGGTGAGGTGGGCAGTTAAAAGTTTCAAACCTTTTAAGCTTGCTGGACCAGACGGGATTGTCCCCGCTCAACTTATCTACTCTTTGGAGTTAACAGCCAACTGCCTGCGGCACATATATACCGCTTGTTTGGCTCTGAATTATATTCCGTGTGCATGGAGGAGTATTAAGGTCATATTCATTTCTAAAGCTGACAAAGCCTCTCACTACGAGCCGAAGGACTACAAACCTATCAGTCTTTCATCCTTCGTACTCAAGACCCTAGAGAGAATAGTTAGCGATTTTCTCAATACAAACATTGATAGGAACCTCATTTCGGGCTATCAACACGCGTAGACCAAAGGTAAATCTGAGGAGACTGCGCTAAACAGCCTAGTCTCTACCATAGAAACATCCTTGTTCGAAAAGGATTATTGTCTTGTGGCCTTCCTAGACATTGAAGGAGCATTCAACAATATAAGTCCAGACGCCCTTAAAAATGCTTTAACTGGTCTTGACGTAAATATACCTCTAGTGGGACTGATTGATCAACTGCTCAGGGGAAGGAAAGTGCTTTCCTCACTGGCGAAGGTTGATATAACACGATTTGTCGCAAGGGGCACGGCACAGGGTGGTGTCCTTTCCCCTCTACTATGGAACCTAACGGTAAACTCGCTATTAAGAGATACGAGTTGGGGGAGCGGGAAGGTTGTGGCATATGCTGATGACCTAGCGATTGTCTACAGAGGCAAGTTCCCTCAAACTTTATGCGACTTGATGCAGGTAGCATTGTGAGAGGTTTCCCCGTGGGCTTCCCGATGTGGACTCATCGTCAATTCCGATAAAGTTGAGCTTGTCTTATATACCAAACGATACAAAATACCATCGCTAAACCTACCAGAACTAAATGGGGTGCGCCTGGCAGATAAAGCCACATTTCTATGCGTAGTTTTAGACAAAAAGCTGAACTGGAAGGACAACGTTATTCAGCGACAAAAGAAAGCATACATTGCATTATATACGTGTAAAAGAGCCATTGGCAAAAAATGGGGACTCACCCCCAACATATGCAGATGGATTTATACCGCGATTATCAGACCCATACTGCTGTATGGAGTAGTCGTATGGTGGCCAGCTTTGAGCAAGGCGTAAAACCTAAACTTGTTGCGTAAAGTCCACACATCCAGCATAATAAGCATAAGCGGGGCTCTAAGAACAACGCCTAGCGAAGCTCTTCAGGTCATTCTTGACATCCTTCCATTAGATCTAGGTGGTCATCGAGCAGCGGCAACGTCAGCCCTGCGTCTAAGGGAGTTGTCGTGTTGGAACAACAAGACCACCGGACACTCAAGTATACTAAACAAATACAGTTTTCTTCCTCCTAGCACGGATCGCTGTGCGACCACAACTGTTGCGGAAACCAACTTTAAGATAAACATACCCAGCAGGGATGCCTGGACAGAGTCGGATAAGTGCCTTGCTATGGGCAACAGCATTTCCATATACACGGACGGCTCCAAGCTAAACGGGAGAGTTGGGGGTGGAGTATACTCAAGGGGCCTTGATCTCCAGCTCTCATTCATACTACCCGATCACCGCAGTGTGTTCCAGGCAGAAGTTGCAGCCATAATGGAAGCCGCAGCTAGGATAGGGACATACAATGTCCGCAAAGAAATTTTTATCTTCAGCGACAGCCAAGCTGCCATAAAATCTCTTGGCTCGTTCAATTCTGAACTAACACTAAGCTGTCGCCGATCTCTTCAAGAGATGGCTCAACAGAACCGTGTACACCTCACATTGGTCCCTGGCCATAAGGATATCGAGGGAAACTGCATTGCAGATGAACTCGCTAGACAGGGTACAACCAGGCAGGTTCTTCCTGAACAAGAACGCTTAGGTATGCCCCTGTCCACATGCAAGCTAATGCTAAAAGAACACATCTACCGTCAAGCCGACGAAGGATGGCTACAAACACCGGGGTGTCGAACATCGAAAGAAACCTGGCCTAAATGGGATCTTAAGGGATCCCGTCACGTGTACAATCTAAGAAGGGATACAATTTCCACACTTTTGGGGCACTAACTGGTTATTGCCTCATAGATAGGCATGTATAAAGGTTAGGAGCGGCTTATCGTCGTTGCTGTAGGAGTTGTAAAGAGGATGAGGAGGAAACGGTGGTTCACCTCATTTGCAACTGCCCAGCACTAAGCGCAGCACGGCAGCGCTTTTTGGAAGCCCCATTTCTTGATAATCTGAACCAGGTTGTGGAGCATGACGTCAAGGACCTGGTAGCTTTCATCAGGTCCTCAAAATGGTTCTCAGAGGAAAGGTAACGGTGTTTCTCGTGGTATCACAACGGGCCTAATACTACTGGCCTAAGTGTGCCCTCGGGCAGCCACCCTAATCTAATCTAACCTAACCAAGCAGTTGTAAGCTAAAGTAAAGAATTACCGGCTCTTTTTTGGTAGTCGCGGGGAAACCGTCAACCATCCGACACGCACGCATACAAAAATTCAGTCAATGTCGTTGTTAGTCGCCGGAGCCCTTAACTGCTGTACATGTGTTTTGGTCTTAACAATATTTGTTTGCTAGTGAAAACGGGGCATAGTGAATGGTCATGAGCAGTCAGCTGTCATATTTGAACAGCTGTAAATTCGATTTTGTTTTTTTTTTGGCGCCCGGGGAGATTGCAATTATACTCTAGCCCTTTTATTTTTTTATTTTTTATGGATTTAAAAACAAGTAGAAATTAAAAGAATGTCCGTTTGTAGTGCAGAAGAAATCGCAGAAAAACGGCGCATAGCTTTGGAAAAACTCGCTGTTAAAAAACAACGTTTGGCCAACTCTCTGTCAACCGAAATACAAAAAGGGCCAACAGTGCACCAACAGCAGGGTACCGGCACAGGCGCAATATCAACTAGTAGCTTCTTCAATAAACAACAAAGCTACATGCCGTCTAGTACAAGTGAAGCCTCAACAGTCAATGCACAAAAAAAACCAATGCCTTCAGCGGCTGCTATAAGTTTCCTAAATGATTTAAAACGCTCCAATATTGGTAGCTATGCGAGGAGCGCACGCGAATCTACACATCCTTATCAACGTAATGAATACAATAAACAAAATGCTACTGGAGCGGCTTCAAAACCACAAAATGCTCAACAGCCGCCTGCACCTGTATTTGTCATTAAAGTAAATTGTAGACTCTATATGATTACGAAGACGCGTTTTGTTGTGCAACCTTCATGCTATCATGCCAAATTGATTGATGTTTTTAAGAGAATACCATCGAAGTATTATGGTTTGTGCTTTAAATTGAAATTTGAATGTTGATTTAAATCTTGCTTCTTTTTTGTTTTCTTAAGATCAAGCCAAAACACTTTGGAGCTTTGGTTTAGTCGATTACGAACGCCTGCAGGATATTATAGAGGGTATGAAACCGGAAATCGTTATTGGCACATTACCGAGGAGTGTTATTTCATTGTGTCGTGCGCCAACCGTTGAACTTGAACGCTCATGTCTCTCTTCTATAGAGCCTAAGTTGGCGCAAAAACTTTTACCTTTTCAGCGGGAAGGAGTTTGGTAATAAACACAAAATAGTAATCGTTCACTTTCAATAGTATAATGTGTGTTTTTAGTTTTGCTATAGCGCAGCATGGTCGTCTCATGATTTGCGATGAGATGGGTCTTGGTAAAACATATCAAGCCTTAGCTGTTGCAGACTTTTATAAGGAATCGTGGCCACTACTAATCTGCACCACCGCCGCCATTAGGCAAATACAAATATGTTTTCACATAATATCTTTTAGCTTAAATAAACCGCTTTCCTTCCTTTTTTGCAGAGAGTCTTGGGCAACCCATGTACGTGAACTTTTACCAAGCATACCAATACATTATGTACAAGTTCTCACCAGCGCTCAACAGTATTTTGATGATGCCAAAGTTCTTATTACTAGTTATAATATGATGGATCGCCATGTAGAGCAATTAATGCAACGTAAATTTGGTTTTGTTATATTCGATGAATCACATACTTTAAAAAATTCTAAAAGTAAATGTGCTATTGTTGCTGAACGCTTAACACGTCAAGCGCGGCATGTGATTTTATTATCTGGCACTCCAGCATTATCACGTCCCTTGGAGTTATTTACACAACTGCACATGATTGATCGCAAATTCATGAGCTTTATGGAATTTAGTATGTGTTTGTAGAATAATGGCAATACCCATTCCATTTTTATAATTTTGCTTATTTCCATATATTTTGTTCTTGTTTACAGCTTCCAGATACTGTGATGGCAAGCAAACGAATTTTGGCTGGGATGCTTCTGGTCAATCTAATTTGGAGGAACTGAGAGTAGTGTTGGAATTAAAATTTATGATAAGGCGTACCAAAGATGCAGTTCTGCCACAATTAGCTGAAAAATATCGGTAAGCTGATAATAAAAGGCTTGGCAAACCGACACTGTAATAACGCCCTGTGTCCTTAAATTGTTCTACATTTATTCGAAGGTGTCTTGTCTTTCTATATAGCTTCCAATTAAAAATTATGTCAATTGTGTCTGATGGTCATTATCTAATCGTAAAGGGGACAGGTTCTGCCTAATTCTATAAAATTTTAGTAGATCGCATAGACACCTTGGATACAATCCCCGGTAAGGTGCTGCCAAGTCATAAGCTCTCAAGCATAAATAATCGTAGGAAATTTGTTTATAATTAACCTTTGGGAGTATTTTTGCCATCACATTACGGTCACTGCCTTCTTATATACGTCCATCAATCGCAAGAAATGTTTATAATTTTCCAAACTCTGCAATCACTCTTTATCTTTTATAGAGAAACTGTTGTCCTAGATCCTGCGCTCGTCACATCAAATGACGATACGAGTGAAAGTTTAGCAGCGCTTAGTAAAGATTTTTCATCCAGTAAGGGACGTGAACGTGAGGAAATCCTTTTGAAATATTATTCAACAACCGCAGAGGTGAAAACTCGTGCAGTATGGTCAGTTGCGCTCTTTATTATATTTTGAAATAATTTATTAATATATTCTAATAAACTTTTAGTGCCTATTTAAAAAATTTAGTGAAAGAAAATATAAAATTTATTGTATTTGCACATCATCGCATTATGATGGATGCCATTACAGAAAATTTGACTAAATTGAATGTTAATTTTGTACGTATTGATGGCAGCACGAGAAATGAAACCAGGGGGGTAAGAAAGTACTTTTGTTATATTATGTTCATGTATAAAAATTATAACTCTTAATACAGGAATACATAAATACTTTTCAAACAAAATCGTCATGCAAAGTTGCTGTACTATCATTGCGCGCTTGTAATGCAGGCATTACGCTAACGGCTGCTGAAATGATTGTATTTGCCGAACTGGACTGGAACCCTAGTGTATGTTTAATAAAGTTAAATTGTGACATAAGATTATACTTAATTATTTAACTTTGTGCTATCTCGATTTTTCAGACCTTAGCACAGGCTGAAAGTCGCGCACATCGAATTGGCCAAAATAAACCGATTACATGTCGTTATTTAATGGCTGCTAAAACGGCTGATGATGTAATATGGAATATGTTAAAAAATAAGCAAGATGTTTTAAATAAAGCTGGTCTCTTTTGTGAAAATTTACAAGACGCAACGCATACCGCGGCACCAACAGGGGTGAGTCAACACGTGCCTTATTATGGGTAAAATAAAATTATTTTTAACTTATACATATGTTCATATACTTTCAGTCACACAAAATCGAAAATTATTACACTCCATCAAAAAAGGAGAATCAATCGGAGCCAGAGTCCAATACCAAAGCAAACGTAATTCAAAATACCTCTGTCCTCAACTTAGATTTAAGCAAGGAGCTTGAAAATATTGAAAACTTTTTTCAAGAAGACGATGATGATGCTTTCAAAGACTTGATGTGCTGACTATTTCTTTCACTATTATAATTAAATGTAATCTATCTCTAAATAAGTTATTAGGCTAGCTGCTGAAAAAATGCATGTAATTTGTTATTGGCAATTTTAATGCTTAAAGAGATATATTTGTTTTGTGTCACGAATAAATTAAAAACTTATGTCGACAACTTCAACTTATTAATTAAGACTTAAACGCCTATAAGATTTTGGTCAAATCTAATAAGGCGTAGTCTTTGAAAGAACTCACACTAAATGAAATCAGTTCACTTAAGATAGGCCCGACACAGTTGCCTATAGCACCCGATGTCCTCGTAACTTTTATAAATCTTTTGTGGCTCCTTGCTGTTCATGCCCAAGGGCGTCCCGTAGTCTACGCCTCGCTGCGATTCATGAAACTTAACTCACAGCAATAATGTCGACAGAAAAGATCGCGAGAGCGGAAATGGAGGCGGTCTCGCGTTTATCATATACCACTCAGTGCAATATCCTATATTTGAACCCGACATCGGCCGCAGGGACAGTGTCTTAGAACGTTACGGCTTATCTGTCCGGTCAGGCGATGTAAACCTAGATATCATCAACATCAACATCCCTCCCTTCACCTGTTGCCCCAGTGGATACCGCTCTAATATGAGAGCCCTACTGACTGGCGATAATCGCATTATCTTAGGCGATTTCAATGCCCATCACGATCTATGTCGTAAGAGGCGACTAAAATACCAAATAGATTCAAGGGGTTGTGTAGCGCAACCCTTTCTTGTTGCCAGCGCAATATATAGCTTCTCCAAACCCAATTGTCAACCTCACCTATCCAAGGCGAATCCTGTTTTATTAACAACAGAGTCTCTGCCGAACTCCTCATTGATCTGGGGCGGGAGGGCCTGGAAGGTCGCCGGAACGTAGCGGACTTGCATCCGGCGAAGGACCATCAACGTCGATAACACTCCCCAAGGCCTTCGGGGAGTGTCCTTATCGCTACAACAACAACAACATCTATGGCATTCAAACCTGCAGGCGGACAGCAGGGGTGAGATGCTGGCGGATCAAATAGAAGAAACGACGTTCCGCACAATAAACGGAGACGCCCCCACTCGTATGGTAGAAAGCTTTCACAGTTCGCCAGATATATCAATCGTGAGCGCAGGACTCGTACACTGCGTCAACTGGCAGCCGATGGTAACATTGGCATCCGATCACCTGCCCATACTTATTTCGCTCAAGCGAACCGCCGACTTCATCGTCACCGAAAAAAGCACTTTCATAAACTTAAAAAAGGAAAGTGGGATGAATACAAATCCTTTACAGACAGCCGCTTTGCTGCCCTCCCTATTCCGACTGATGCTTGCTAAGGGGAGCGTGCTTTCCGCGAGGTCATTGAATCCGCCTTGGCTCGCTTTCTCCCGCCGGAAGAATTCCCGAAATTCGGCTTCATTTTCCTGCGGAGGCCGCAAATTTAGCGAGAGAACGTGATCTTAAAAGGCAGCTCGATCCCGGCGACCCCCAAATAAGGGATATAAACCAACGCATCAGATTGGTTGTCGATGAACACAAACGGGCGAAATGGGAGGAGCATCTAAGTGGTTGTAACCTCTCTGCCGGCGTTGGTAAGCTTTGGACCACCGTAAAGTCCCTATCGAATCCGTCTAAGCACAATGACAAAATTTCCATCGCCTTTGACGATAAAGTGCTGTCGGATGCGAAACAATGCGCGAACGCTTTTTGCCGACAATATATAATGCATTCTACGGTTGACAAAGTTAGACGGTGGACCAACAGATGCGCACATAAACATAAATTCAGCGTATCCCCAATTACCATCACGGCCAAAGAGGTTGAGGATGGTATCGGTTATGCTAAACCAGGCATGCTTAACGAACGAAACGATATCAAAGTGACTTCGTTTCGTTTATTAGCGTTGATTATCGTAACGAAATGATATCGTTTCGTTCGTTAAGCATGCCTGTGCTAAACCATCTAAAGCAGTGGGCCCAGACGGCATAGCCATGCCGATGCTTAAAAGCCTAGGGAAAGAGGGTTTCAAATATTTAGCACATGTCTTCAACCTGTCCCTTTCGACCTTTGTCATTCCCAAAAAATGGAAAATGGCCAAGGTGGTCCCGCTACTAAAGGCTGGAAAACCAGCTAACATAGGAGATTCTGTTCAAGTTAGTTTAGCATTGTAAATTTTACCAAGTAGCGCAACTAACAGCTGATCGGTGAAAATTCGCACATTCACACGCACAGTTCTCGACTCAGTTTCAAAACAAAACTTTAGATTATTTAATTCAAATTTTAAAGTGAGATAATCCTTACAAATTTATGTATACAGAATATATATGGCGTTTTTGTTGTTATTAAAACAATAGTTTTGTTTATATTAAAGCTTTTATCATTTTTTTTTTTAACTTTGAAAAATCTCCGAACACCATTCCTTCATTATATGACATTCGACTGCCTAGTCCACTGCCTTACACTCTATTCGCAACATAACCTCTACTTAAGCTGCCAGACTATATAGTAAACAATGTAGTTTAGTTTACGCAACACTGTCACTCGTCTATATCTGCTAGAGATAGGTTTGCACAACACTGTCACTTGCTCATCTCTATATTGTAATATCATTGAAATAAATTTTGTACACTTCCCTTAATACAACAAATCGCCAAAGAATACACACGTGTTTTATTCAATATCTCCCAACAGGTTATGGGCCTTTTATTTGCATTAATTTTGTATTAAGCATCATCGGGATATTGAATCGGAATTCATTTGAAAGCATTAGTTGCTATATTTAAAGGTAAAAGCATAAATTATTGTGTAATATGGCCCATACATGACACAAAAACCTTGCGCAAATATAAAACGACGAAATTTGTGCAAATGAAAATTTTTACATACACGGCTCAAAAACACTGCGCAATATTCATTTTTTAAAGCAGCGCAACAAATGAAACATGTATTTTAATTGTATAAAAAGGCATTAATTTTATAAAAATTCACTATTTATTTTCCACAGTGCTGGTAATTCACGGTATTAGTCGAAAAACTCGCACAGAAGCATTTATTTTCCATTGTATTTATAAAATATATACTTTAATTGCAAGACCAGCTCAACTCATTGCAGCACTGCGCAATATTCATTTTTCAACTAGCGCAACAAATGAAACGTGTTCTAATTGTATAAAAAATTATTATTTATTATTGAATTTGTGTGAATTCCTGTTACAAGCTAGAGATGGTCCTTGCGCCTTCGATATTAACATTTTTAAGCAATAATTACTGATTTTATATTATCAGGAACCACAGGTAAACTGTGTAAGATTCACCACACACGAAGAAAAAAGCATGTACAATATTTGCAGACATCCGTAAATATCAAAATCGTTTTAATTTTAGCGCAGTTTTCTGCGCAAATAGCGCAACCAGTGCACACACCGGGCAAATCCTTGTGCAAATTGGTAATTGGCACGAGGATACTTGAGCCGTGTAATTGGCGTATAAGGCATTTGTTGCAAGAAAAAAAAAAACCTTGGTTAAACACGATGGCGAAACTACATAGGGAATTTGTATTTGAAAAGTTGTCTGGCGGCGATAATTACCACGATTGGTCATTTGCAATGGAAAACTTATTGGAATCGAAGGGGCTCACCAATTGCATTACCATAAACACTGAAACCTCGGTTGCTATTGAAAAAATGTCTCTAAACTTGGGGAGGCAAAAGCTACACTAGTGCTGTTTGTGGAGAAATCTATATATGCGCATATTAGATCAGGTAAAACTGCACTAGAGATATGGGAGAAACTTAAAAATCTATATGAAGATACAGGGTTTCTACGAACAGTCAGTCTGTTAATCAAATTTGTTTCGATCAAATTCGAAAACTGTCAATCTATGGAATCGTACATGGATTCCATTACTTCTGTTTACCACAAATTAAATAGCGCAGGATGGGAAGTTGACGATCGCTGGTTGGCTGGAATTTACTGTCTGGGCTTTCCAGAGCAGGGGCCCTATTCAGTAACTATGAGTTTTGAAACGTACGTTTTTCTTTCATACAAATTATATGAAGAAAAAGTGTACATTTTAAAACTCACAGTTACTGAATAGGGCCCCAGTTCTTGCCACTATTAGTGGGTTTCGAAGGAAGACAATCGTATCCGTCATCCGAAGAAGTTAAAATGAAATTATTTGATCTAAAAGTAAAGCCTTCGCCGCTGACAGTCAGTGCATTTTTATCAAAAAGTAAAATAAAACATTTCAAGAAGAATGTAAATCGCGGTATAAAATGTTATGCGTGCGGTGATAAAAATCACAAAGCGAGTGATTGCACTGCAAAGACAATGGAAAAATCTACGTTTTCAGCAAAAAGAGCCTTCTCTTGCCGAACAGCCACAGGTTCAAGTCATGGATGGTTCGTTGACAGTGGGGCATCAAGTCACATGACACCCAATGCAAATCTTTTGAGTGAAGTTAAACCGTCGTCGATTAAAGACATCGTCGCGGCAAATGACGCAAAAATGGATGTAAAATGTGCTGGGAAGACAACCCTTACAATAAATATAAAAGAAATTTACGTAAATAATGTTTTGCATATACCAGACTTGTCAGCCAACTTACTGTCAGTCCACAAAATGATAGAAGCAGGTAACAAAGTTTTATTTGATAAGCGTGGGTGCACTGTATACGATAATAAAGGAATTCCATACGCTAATTGCAAAGCAAAAGATGGTGTATACAAATCTACATCTGGTTCGTCGTTAATGTGCAGAAGTTTTGAAACTAATGCAATAACTTGGCATCGCAGATTAGGTTATATAGATTTTCAAAGTTTGAAACAAATGAAGCATATTGTTGATGGATTAATATTTGATGACAAAACAATCGACACTAATTGCACAGTATGTGCACAGGGCAAACATTCAAGAAACCCCTTTCAGCATAGTAATACGGCCCATACATGACATAAAAACCATGCGCAAATATAAAACGACGAAATTTGTGCAAATGACAATTTTGACATACACGGCTCAAAAACACTGCGCAATATTCATTTTTAAAGTAGCGCAACAAATGAAACATGTATTTTAATTGTATAAAAAAGGCACTAATTGTATAAAAAATCACTATTTCCGCAGTGCTGGTAATTCACGCGCACAGAAGCGTTTATTTTCCATTGTATTTATAAAATATATATTTTAATTGCAAGACCAGCTCAACTCATTGCAGCACTGCGCAATATTCATTTTTCAACTAGCGCAACAAATGAAACATGTGTTCTAATTGTATAAAAAATTATTATTTATTATTTAATTTATGAGAATTCCTGTTACAAGCTAGAGATGGTCCTTGCGCCTTCGATATTAACATTTTTAAGCAATAATTACTGATGTTATATTATCAGGAACCACAGGTAAACTGTGTAAGATTCACCACACACGAAGAAAAAAGCATGTTCAATATTTGCAGACATGCGTAAATATCAAAATCGTTTTGATTTTAGCGCAGTTGTCTGCGCAAATAGCGCAACCAGTGCACACACCGGGAAAATCCTTGTGCAAATTGGTAATTGGCACAAGGATACTTGAGCCGTGTAATTGGCGTATAAGTCGAAATCAAGAGAACTTTTGGAGATCATACATTCTGACCTGGTAGGGCCAATGGAAACGCATTCCATTGGTGGAGCTAGATATTTCATCACGTTTATAGATGACTATAGTCACAAAGTAATTTTATACTTCTTAAAGTAAAAATCCGAGGCTATAGAAGCGTTCATAGATTTTAAAGCGTATGTTGAGAACCAGACACAACGCAAAATCAAAATTTTCCGCACAGTTGGAGGGTCTGAGTATTGTAGTAAACAATTTTTGCAAATTTTTAAATCGTCAGGTATCCAAAATTAAATGACAAATTCGTATAGCCCACAACAAAACGGTATTGCAGAGCGTATGAATCGCACTTGAGTAGAACGGGCTAGGTGCATGATTTTTGATGCAAATTTAGACGATTCATATTGGGCTGAAGCATGTGCGATGGCAGCGTATATTGTGAACAGGTCACTTTCTTCAGCATTAGTTAAAAAACACCAGAAGAAGTATGCTTTGGAACAAAGGTAGACATATCGCATTTGAGAATCTTTCGATCCACAGTGATGGTTCATATTCCAAAACAACTTAGAACAAAATGGAATGCGAAGTCAATAAAAATGATATTTATCGGTTTTGATGGTGATAAGAAAGGTTATCGCTGCATTGAACCCAACACTAAAAAACTCACAGTAAGTCGTGATGTAATTTTTCATGAGAGCCCTCCAAAAACGAACATGAAAGTGGATATTAGTACAACGATTGTTGATTCGGATAAAGTGAGGGACGTGGACTTGTCGTATGAAGATTATCCGAACCAACAAATTGAAAGCATGCAAAATGCGAAAGATAGTTCAGACTCAGGGAGGGATGACGCATTAGAAACTTTTGTTGGCGCGCATCCAATTGATAATACAGTAAGCAGTTTATCAGAAGTCGGTATAGATAATGAAACTAACCAATATGATAGCGATTATGTACAAAGTGACCCAAGTTATAAAGATTTGTTGATGCAAGAACCAAGAAGGTCTTCGCGTAAGCCAAACCCCAAAGTTTTAGATGGGTATGTTTCATATATATCACGTAGTGAAAAATTTTCAGACCCGGCTACGCTAACTGAAGCCTTGTATAGCAAAGATAATAAAAGATGACAGAAAGCCATGGAGGAAGAAAATAATTCGCACAACGAGAACAATACGTGGACTTTAGCTGAGCTACCTAAAGGTCGAAAAGCCATAAAAGGCAAATGGGTATTCAAAACTAGCGCGATGACAACAGAGATATATTGCGTTACAAAGCTCGATTTGCTGCGAAAGGTTGCGCTCAAAAGTTTGGTATAGATTACCAAGAAACATTTTCCCCTGTCGTTCGTTACACGATGTAGGGTTATATTTATATTCAACTTTAAATGTACCTACTTTAAATAAATTGAATTTTTTTTGTTCTTCTTTCAAAAATTTTCATTCGGTTGAAATATATAAAAACGTTTTGTAACATACTTTTAGGAGCGGTTAAATAAAATATTTTATAAAAATAAATAGTGCTTATTAAATAGTGATTTATATATTAAATACCACATTGGCGATCTAGCCAGCCAAACATAAAAACCGTCCTTCAAAAACAACGAATCAAATTTTAATTCTTATATGCTTTATATATTATACGAGTGGAAACCATATTGACTTCCGAAAACGATACCATAGTTCTGTTTACTATATCCAACTTATTACGTTTTTATCAGCAAATTCTTAAACAAATTGTTAAAGGTGGTGCACTTGAACAAACTTTAATTGATTTACAAAAGACCAGCGAAGAGATTTATTTAAATTCACTTTCAAATAAAGTGCGTAACATCTTGCAACGTCCAGCTCTAACTCGCTAAAAGTTTTGTAATTCGTACCTTTAAACTAGTGTGAAGTGTCCTCACTACTCGAAGAATTATCTGAAAAACAAGTTGAAAATATATACCAAATATATCGTGAACATCACAAGAGCCCTCTCTAACGCGTATTTGACGTAGATGTGGTGGTCCAAAAACTAGATTCACTTCTATAAAATTAGTTTATTTTCAACTGCACGACGTCGTCTTCGTCGTATTTTTGGATTGTCATTATTTCAGACGTTACCGCTGCATCATCAACATCAGCCTTTCAATCAAACATTGCAAGAACAACAACAACAAAAGCTACAAATACAAAACAATTAAAGCCATTACACAATACATTGTCTAATTTCATCAATCAATTTTAAAGCCATTGCACAATACATTGTCCAATTTCATCAATCAATTTTAAAGCCATTGAACAATACATTGTCTAAATTCATCAATCAATTTTAAAACCATTGCGACAAATATTTGGTGAGCTGTATCTAGTATTAATATTATTTATATGTATCTGTATATGTATCAAAAAAAATTTATAATTTGGGTTTTGTAAACGCTCCTTTCCGGACATTTTTTTATTTCTTCCTATAATATAATTTTTGTAGTTATTTCTATTAACAATGCTTCATTCACCATCAAATAATATACGTACATCTACACCACGAAATCAAGTAAACGATTCACTTATTGATTTGGATAATGAAAATTATCAAAATGATTTACCAAATCCATATGTGAATCAAAATAATGAAATTTTTGCTACATCGGTAAAACTTCCCCAATTTTGGACTAATTGCCCTGAAGCATGGTTCATCCATGCTGAAATGCAATTTAGTCGAAAGAACATTACTCAGGAAGGGACAAAATATGAATATGTCATAACTGCACTTCCACAGGATGTAATTATGACAATTCTTGATTTTATTCAAAATCCTCCTGAAAATGACAAATTTTCTGCATTAAAGAAAATTTTAATTGAACGGCACAAATTAAGTGAGAATGCCAAATTAGATCGAGTGTTATCCGATTCAGAAATGGGAGATCGTAAACCTTCTGAGTTTTATCGGTCTCTAGTGCTACTCTCTGGAAACAATTTTAGCAAAGAAATTCTTAAAAAGCTTTGGATAAGGAAGTTGCCCAAAAATTTAAGTATTATTCTTACTAGTTCGAATTTGAATGAAATAAGTGAATTAGTTAAATTAGCCGATAATATTTGGGAAGTTTATAATAAAAATGAAATAGCCTCAGTTAGTAATTTTCCAAATTCTAAAAGCGAAAATGCAATTATTTCAAATTTGGTTCAAACAACTAACATGATGTGCAAAAATTTTGAAAAATTGTCATTAGAGATCAGTGAAATTAAAAATCAGATGAGTCAAAATTATTCAAGGTCCCGATCTTTTAGTAGGAATCGTTTTAGAAGTCCTTCTAGATATCGATAAAAGTCTCGTGACAACCCAAATTGGCTCTGTAGGTATCATTATAAGTTTGGTAATCAGGCTTTGAAGTGCGAACAACCATGCGCTTTTAAAAATAATAGTTCGTCAAACTAAAGTTATCCGTTGTTACGGCGACAAACAACGGACATTTAGACACCTTTACACGTCGCTTATTTATTTTTGATAAAACAAACAAACTTAATTTTTTAATAGATAGTGGAGCAGAAATTTCAGTGCTTCCGGTTTCAAAATCTTCAAGTTCAAAAAAGTCATCAGATATTATTTTAACTGCAGCTAACGGTTCAACGATTTCGACATACGGTAAAAAACTTTTAAATATTAATTTAGGACTGCGTCGCGAATTTCCGTTCACGTTTTTAATAGCGGATATAGCTAAACCAATTATCGGTGCTTATTTTTTGTGTAAATATGGTCTCTTAGTTGATGTTAAACGCAAATGCTTAGTAGATCCGATAACAAGTCTTTCAGTTAACACAATTTCATGTGTTTGTAATGTTTCGCTACCAAAAGTTTTCGCTGTTGATAACAAATTTACAAAGTTACTAAAATAATTTCCTTCTTTATTTTCTGAACCAGATTATTCACAACCAGTTAGACATACAACAGTTCACAGATTAGTCACTGAAGGAAATTTGCCATTTTCTAAACCAAGACGTTTAGACCCCATTAAATTCAAAGTAGCTAAAACTGAATTCGATTTTTTAGTAAAGACAGGGATATGTAGACCTTCTAATTCAGCAGTAGCATCTCCTTTACATCTCGTACCCAAGAAGGAGTTAAATGACTGGCGTCCTTGTGGAGATTTTAGAAGATTAAATGTCGTAACAGTTCCTGATCGTTATCCTTTGCCCCATGTTCACGACTTCAACATGAATCTAAGAAATAAGAAAATATTTTCAAAATTAGATTTGGTAAGAGCTTATCACCAAATTCCAATGGCAGAAGAGGATATCTATAAAACTGAAATCACTACGCCTTTTGGCATGTTTGAATTTGTACGAATGCCTTTCGGGCTTAGGAACTCCGCGCAAACTTTTCAACGATTTATTAATGAAGTAGTTAATGACTTAGACTTTGTTTTTACATTTATTGATGATCTCTTAGTGGCAAGCGAAAATGAGGAACAACATTTCAAAGATCTTCGCGTACTATTTCAGCGCCTAACGGAGTACGGTTTAAATATAAAACCAAGTAAATGTACTTTTGGCGTAACAAATGTTGACTTTTTAGGACATAATATTTCTGAAACGGGAATTAGACCCTCAGAAGAAAAAGTTTTAGCCATTCGAAATTTTGATCGTCCAAAATCTATTAAGCAGGCACAAAAATTTATTGGTATGGTTAATTATTACCATCGATATATACCAAAATTAGCAGAGTTTACGACAGTTATCTATGATTTAATTAACAGAACAAATAAGAAGCGAGACAAGATTTTAATTTGGGACGATACATCTAATAAAGCTTTCGAATGCATTAAAGAAAAGTTTGCATCTGCGATATTGTTAAATCATTTTAACAAAGATGCAAAACTTTCTTTAAATGTAGATGCATCCAATACGGCAATAGGTTGTGTTATACATCAATCGTTTAATAATAAGTCAGAACCACTTGCATTCTTTTGAAAGAAATGGCCCCATCCGAAATTAAATATAGTGCATTTGATAGGAAACTATTAGCTATTTATTTGAACATTAAACATTTTCGTTACCTTCTAGAAGGAGGTGAATTTACAGTTTTCACAGATCACAAGCCTCTTGTATTTGCTTTAAATTCAAAAACAGAACGCAGTCCAAGACAGACTAGATATATGGAATTCATTGCTCAGTTTACGAATGACATTAGGTATATTAAAGGACAAGAAAATGTTGTAGCTGATACATTATCTCGTGCGTTTGAAGTAGAAGCGATTAATAATTCGGACATTAATTTAAAAATTTTACAAAGTGAACAACAACAAGACAGTGAATTAAGCAAACTTACCTCAGAGCAAACATTTTTAAATTTGAAACTAATAAAAATTCCTGTTCTTAACTTTAATATATGGTGCGAAGTGTCAGGAGAAAATCCTAGGCCTTTCATTCCAAACAATTTAAGAAAAATAATATTTGATATGTTACATGGGATTTCACATCCTGGTAGTAGAGCTACACGTCGTTTGATAGTTAAGAAATATTTTTGCCCTAAAATGAATAAAGATATTAATACTTGGTCTAAAGAATGTATAAGTTGTCAAAAATCGAAAGTACATCGTCATACAAAATCTCCAGTTATGAAAATTCCAATTCCAAAATCTAGACTTGAACACATTCACTTAGATATTGTTGGACCCTTACCTGTTTCAAAAGGATATCCTTACATATTAACTATAATTGATAGATTTACACGTTGGCCAGAGGCATTCGCACTAAGAGATACTTCTGCAGTTACGGTTGTAAATAAATTTTTTAAATAATATATTTCACGTTTTGGAGTTCCATTAGAAATAACAACAGATCAGGGATCTCAATTTACTTCAAACTTGTTTTCAGAATTAACGAAACTTCTTGGAAGTCATCAAATAACAACTTCTCCTTATCATCCCCAAGCTAATGGAATGATAGAACGTTTTCATAGACAGCTTAAATCTTCAATAATGGCTAGGAATGGATCCAGAGATTGGTATGAAGAGTTACCAATAGTACTTATGGGTTTGCGATCGATTTTTAAAGAAGATATTTCAGCAACACCGGCTGAAATGGTTTATGGACAAAATTTAAGATTACCTGGTGAATTATTTGTTTCAACTACAGAGAATATAACTTCAACGGATGTTTTAAGTAGTTTGCGTGAACATTTTAAAAATTTTAAATCAAATTTGGAACATCATCAAAATTCTAGTGGTATTTTTGTTCCAAAAGCTTTAAAAGATTGTCATTTTGTTTTTGTACGTGTAATAAACAAGCATTCCTTGCAACATCCGTATGAAGGTCCTTATAGAGTTATTGAAAAAGATATTAAAAACTTTAAAATTGAAATAAACAATGAAATTAAATCTATTCCTATTGATCGTTTAAAACCAGCAATGATTGATAAAATACAGATACCTAACACAAAAACAAAAAAGAAAGTTACTTTTAATTTATTTAACATTAAATCTCCGGAAGGGGGAGTATTGTAGGGTTATATTTATATTCAACTTTAAATGTACCTACTTTAAATAAATTGAATTTTTTTTGTTCTTGTTAATTTTTATTTTTCAATTGTAAAATATTGTCTTTCAAAAATTTTCATTCGGTTGAAATATTTAAAAACGTTTTGTAACATACTTTTAGGAGCGGTTAAATAAAATATTTTATAAAAATAAATAGTGCTTATTATTAAATAGTGATTTATATATTAAATACCACACACGACAATTCGTTTTTTAAATGCGTTAGCTGCAAAAAGGGGAATGAAAATCGATCAAATGGGCGCTGTATCCGCATTTCTTCAAGGAGATTTAGCAGAAGAAATATATATAGAGCAACCAGAAGGTTTTAGCGATAGTACTAGTAAAGTGGGCAAGTTGAATAGAGCCATGTATGGTTTGAAACAAGCTCGTATGCAGTGGAATCATAAGCTTATTACAGCTTTAAAGTCCTTCGGATTGATTCAGTCGAAACTTGACCCATGTGTATTTTTTAATACAGAACTAAATCTCATGTTAGCAATATATGTGGACGATATATTAATATTTTGGAGTGATCCGACAGTGCTAGTCAAATTGAAATCAGCACTTAGTACATGTTTTAAGATGAAAGACATGGGATCAGCTACGCATTGTTTAGGTATTCGAATAAATCAAACAAAAGATTTTATAGAATTAGGTCAGTCGAATTATATCAATGAAATACTCGAGCGTTTTCATATGGATAACTGTAAGCCGATATCTACGCCAAGTGATCCGAATGTTAAGCTATCTAAAAATCTTGGATCAAACACAGACTCACTCAAAGATCTTAATCGCATCCCGTACCAAGAATCAGTGGGTTGTTTGCTATATTTAGCACAAGGCACTCGCCCCAATATCGCCTTTCCAGTCAACGACGTGAGCCGATTCAACGCGAACTACAATTCATCTCACTGGTCGGCGGTGAAACGTATATTTCGATACATAAAAGGGAGCATACATTTAAAACTACGATATATCAAACAAATCGACGATGGCATCTCAGGCTTTTGTGATGCAGACTATGCATCAGATGTTGATAGCCGACGATCATGCAGTGGTTACGTGTTCAAGTGGTCCAACGCGGCAATTACCTGGAACAGCAAGCGTCAACCAACAGCGGCGTTATCGACAACTGAGGCAGAGTATTTGGCAATGTCAGCTGCAGTGAGGGAAGCCATGTGGTTGAAACAATTTGTTAATGAAATCGATCCCATGCCTCAGAAGGATATTTCCTTAAATTGCGACAACCAAAGCTCAATTGAATTAGCTGAATCCGACAATTTTAGGAATCGGACGAAGCAAATCATATCAGAGACATGATTCATGAAGGTGTAATTAAAATAAACTACATTCCGTCCGAAGAAATGGCAGCTGATAACTTAACCAAGCAGTACCAAAAGACAAGCACTCTTTATGCGTCAAACTTTGCGGATCATGCTGAACTTAAAAATTGCATATGAAATATATTCATTAAATATATTCTATTGTAAATTGAAATATTTATTACATACATATTGTGAATTTTTCGATTTAATACTTTGATGAATATTCTTTCATAAATTGAATTAGTATATTAATTTAATACATTTGTCAATTCACCAAGTGATGGTGTTGAAGTTAGTTTAGTTTACGCAACACTGTCACTCGTCTATATCTGCTAGAGATAGGTTTGCACAACACTGTCACTCGTCTATATCTGCTAGAGATAGGTTTGCACAACACTGTCACATGCTCATCTCTATCTTGTAATGTCATTAAAATAAATTTTGCACTCTTCCCTTAATACAACAAATCGCCGAAAAATACACACGTGTTTTATTCAATATCTTCCAACAGATTCATATCGCCCGATATCTCTCCTATCGCCAGTAGCAAAATTTGCAACTAGCCTGTCATCAGCATGGATTTAGACCCAGCGGGTTAGGGGGTCAGAATATTCCCGCGGTAGGTATTCCTGTCGTAAGAGGCGACTAAAATACCAGATTCAAGGGGCTGTGTTCTTATGTCTCCATAACACGATCTACATAATGAGACGAGAGTACTCCCCATTTGGGAGAGAAACGTAATCCTAACCAAACAGTTCCTGTTGAATACCCAGAAACCTGGGCATCCCAACAGACATTGGATTGATGAACAAACACCGCCCACGAGCTTAAGGAGTTATCTCCATAAGCATTATGAGGAAATACAGCACCTGAGAACACAGCCGTATGAAGCCAAAAAACACAAGCAGGTCCTCAGTGAACTCCACAAACAGGAGGCGGACCTCTATGTCAGGTATTGCCACGTGAATCCTGTACTCAAAGAACAATACCCTAAACTTGCAGAAGAGGAACGCACACTCCCTAGGGAAACGCGATTCAGTCGCAGCTATTGGACAACAACAACATAAGACGCAGCATCACACAGTATATGCCCTACCCTAAAACCCGCATGACGAAAGGTTTCAAGAGCGGAGCAAAGTCCTATAGGAATGATATTAAAACCGGGCTTCTGACGTCCAGGTGGACAACGATTTAAATTCCCTTAGTGTGACCAATTGGCGCCAGTTAACCCAGCGAAGAAACGACTGGCGCGATTTATTGGAAGGCCATAATCGTTTAAACGGTTAGCGCTTAGTAAGTAAAGTAAGCTCCAGAGCGAGCTTAAGCTATGCAGGGAGTACTTCTCACTTCTGGATAGCGAGGGAGATGACGAGGCCCCAGCGGGTTAGGGGCTTAGAACATATTCGCGGGGGGTATGGCTCTCGTAAGAGGCGATTTAAATACCAATTGACCAACCCAAATGTCAACCTCACCTACCGTGGCGAATCCTGTTTCTTTAATAGCCGGGGCTCTGGCGTCAACAAGTTCCTTATGGATCTAGGGGATAGGACGGCGGAATGGCCTAGAAGATTTCATGTGGTCATACCAAATCGTTCCCAAGATGGTCGGGCTAGTACCTTAATGGTGCTTGGATCTGCATCCGGCAAAGGACCATCAACATCGATAACATTTCCCAAGGCCTTCGGGGAGTATCCTTATCGCTATAACAACAACAATAACATGGATTTTGTCTGTGCTTCCAAATAATTTACTTAAAAATGGAAATAAGAAAAACATATAAAAACTGCTTGGCAACGCATAAACAAAATATCCCTGCTCCATATTCGGAGTTTCTTTTCACCTTTGTGCTACTTTCATTCGTAAGTATCAAACAAAAAACTAGTTTTTTAAATATTTTTCATTAAGAAATATCATTGAGAAAATATTGAAAAAATAGTTGGATTAACGAATATAAAAGAAGTCTTCGAACATGTCTGAGGGAGAAGCAAATTACGAGGACTCTGAAACTGGGACAATAAAGGAAATCGAGCCCACATTCGGGCCTGATATCTTAAAATTGAGGTAAGCAATGTGAAGAAGATTTATAAATTTGTTTTTAAAACCCGGCTGATTTCAAAAATTAAAAACCGTAGACATTCTTTCGGTTACGATTGCAAGCGCTTCTTTAATTTGGTTCTCATCGATGAGAAGACCTTGGTTTTCGCATCAGGCGATTTCTTGCATTATTTTAACATACCGACGCGTACAGTGACATTTCGAAAGACGCACTTTGGTGGCGGTATAGGATTTATAACGGTATTATTTAATATAACATATTCAAAATGAGGGCACACCTCAAATAACGAAGTCTGATTTCAGCGTAATGAACATCCCGACTTCACTGGTTTACTTACGGTTGCCGAGAATGGACCAACACCAACAATCTTTATTTATGAATATCCATCGCATAGAATACGTATTAAGCTAGAGAAAGCGGCCAAAACTTGCTTCACGTGCGGTTCATATAATTCCACTGGTGATCTCTTTGCATCACAAGCCGGCTATCCGGATTTTATGCTAACAATTTGGCGTTGGCAAGACGGTCATGTCGTACTACGCTCCAAGTCCTTTCAAAATAATGTACTACATGTACATTTTTCGAACTATAATCCGATACTTCTGTCCTCTTGCGGTTTGAGTCATATCAAGTTTTGGAAAATGGCCAACACATTTACGGGCTTGAAGTTGAAAGGTGATTTGGGGCGTTTTGGCAAAACTGATTTTAGTGACATCTATGCAATATATATGTTGTCCGATGAAAATGTTATATCGGGTTGTGAATGGGGTAATATGCTGTTGTGGGAGGCCGGTTTGATTAAGTTCGAGATTACGCGTAAGGGCCGTAAGCCATGTCACACTAAACCGATTACACGCATCACCATGGAAGAAGGTGAAGTGATGACAGTGGGCATGGATGGATATGTACGTATTTGGTATTGGGAAACAGTCGATTTAGCTGATCCACCGGATGAAGATCGTTTTGTTGAGATTGAACTGATATATGAGTTTAAAGTTGGTGACTGTGAGATACGTTGTTTGCAGAAGATTAAACCTTTCGATAACACTGATTATGGCTACTATGCGCAGGTATGTATTTTTATGGTAAAGAAGTTGGCGGGAAAGAGTTGGGCTGGTGGGATATTATGTAGGAAACCCACATCTGAATATGAAATCGTTAATTCGATACTAGATTTTTTCACTAGGAGAAAGTGCCTTTACAATCCCAGGTCTCTTCAACCGGAGGAACACATAAGCACTCAGCATATTGCTCGATGCACTTTGCTCATATCTACATCTTGTCATCATTAAATTTTGTATACATGCTACTTGCATAACGGACCATAAATCTTTCGTAGAGCTTAACTTCCCAATACTCCAGCGGCCTTTCCAACTTCTTTCGACATTATGCATGATTCCAAGGCATACATCAGCACAATTATAATATACCTATACAGCGTAACTTTTGTTTGCAGGAAAGAGCTTTACTTTTCAGTTGTTTACACAGTCCAAAGAGGTAAAAAGTTCTCCCACCAGATGGAAGACGCGGATAGTTCTCATTTCTAAGGACAAATTAGACCTCAACTTTTCCTTGTACCACTGTGCGTGCTGGAAACTACAGAAAAAATGTTGGCGAGCACTGTAACGCAACGTGGTAGCAATGGATGATGGCGGAGATCTGTCTCACTGAGAGCATGTCTTACGGTTAGGAAACTCCACAAAAATGAAAGACGTAGTCAAAAAGAACGGCACAGTTGCTACCAAGCAAGCTCAATGGTATTCCGTTCACGAAAGGAAAAGTCCGATGAGTTGGCAAAGAAGGGTGCAATACTAGCTGAAATGACTATAGACGTCCCAATCCGTTTGGGAGAAATTAAAAGTAGACAGGAGTTGCATATGATCCATCAAGCAGGTAAGGCGTAAACAAAAGCGCGCGGATTTAAAATGTCTGTTATTATGTGCAAAGACTACAATATAAGACTCACAAAGTGGTTCATATCTCTGAAGAGAGAACACTTAAGGCTCATGATGGGCATACTAACTGGACACTGCCTTCTGGCGCCACATGCTTATAAGTTAGGCCTTGTCAGTAATAGCAGGAGTAGGAAGTGCTAGTTGCTGGAAAACGCGGTTTAGCACATTCTGTGTTCGTGTACTGCGCTCGCCAGGTCCAGGCTCCAGTTATTAAGGGCTGCAGAGTTACCAGATCTCGAGGCAGCAATTAAGCTTGATCCCAGAAAACTTTTAGTATTTGCCAAGAGGACGGAGGCATTCAATAACATAAGTCTTGGTACCTGGACTTCTTTCACTTAATCGTCAAACAAATTATGGTAGCACTATGGACACATTCGGTCTATGTGAGGTCTTTATTGATTGGCCCGTTCAACCAAACCATTCCGGTCACAATAAACGTCAAAAATTGTTTAACTTGACCTGCATAAGGCATTGAGACGTTTTTTAAGGAACTCATTAGATATGCCAGAAAGCACCTTTTAAAAACATTTTTGAGGATACAACGAACCGCTGATCGCTCTCCTTTGCTTAATACAGAGGGGCGTTGCGAATAGCTTCCGTTTACCCCACTGTTGCCACAGAAGCTGTCGTGGTTTTAGCGGGAACCATACCATCATATTTTCAGGAAACAAAATAATTATACAGCATCAGCGCAGAAGGTACTAGAAGTTGACGCTGTTAACATCAGTGCATCAGTAGAACTGCAGGAGGATGGATCAGGGTATTGTGTCCCAATGAACCAGTGGTTGGAGCGACCACATGGATAGTTCGAATTTTGCAAATTTTAACCGGAAAAGATCGAAAACCCAAACTAATAATGCGGAAATATAGACGAGTCACATCACATCTTTGACTGCGAACACTTCGCTCAACAACGAAGTAGGACAGAAGATATCCTTGGCGATCTATCTCACGCTGTGTTATTAATAACATGAAAATGACAGATGGGATACGGCCAACAGATACGTGAGGCACATACTTCTCACCATTACCGGCTCTATATACGGAAAGGTTTGCTGGTCGTGTAAGGCTGGGTATACATAAAAGAGTATCCCTTGAAGAGAGAACAGCAGTTTCACACCCGGTTCTTGCAGTGGGGATTGAAAATCCCAGTCAACCTTGTTTTGAAAAACTTTTCGTTTAGAGTTTTCGTATCTGGTGCTATTGGGATGGATTACATATCTCTCAACATTGATTTCATTCAATGGCTAACTGAAGTACTCAGCCCAAGCAGCTCTCGATCCCTTCTCTCGACTAGGTTGTAGCTCGTAGAGCGCTAGGGGTTGATTATGAAAACTACTTTTGAGCTCGACTATGCCAAGTTTCCACATTTTATTACTGCACTTCACTTGTTAGGTTTATTTCCTACTTTGGAGACTAGGCGACATAAGCTATGCTGATAACAAAAAAAAACATATCTTGCCAAATTCTTACAGGATGGCAACGGTGGCATTTGGTATTGTGATCTCAATACGCGTGATGTACCCAACAAACCTAATAAGCTCTACACTTGCCATGGCGGCAAAGTAATCGCAGCGCAAACCAGCCCCGTCTCTACACATCTAATTACACTGGGTGAGGATGGAAAAATATTCCTTTACGACTATGTGAAGAATACTTTATTGTTGGAGAAAAGATTTATTTCACGTGGAAGCGATTTACTTTGGTTTACGACAAAAATTTCCAGTACAGGTATGGATTTGGTTGTCGGGTTTGAGGATGGAATATTGCGGCAATTAGTTTTAGATGTGCGCGACGAGAAAAAAGTGGAGTTGCATTTGGTGCGAGCTATAAAGGGTCATATTAGTGCGATTACAAAGTTGACTGTTAATCCAAAGCAAACATGTCTAGTGGTATCGTCCGTCGATAAATCCATATTTGTCTATAACATTAAGGATAAAGATAATAATATGATACTATTGAAACCAATGGGTTTTATCGTACTCAATGCTGTCGTGAGTTGTGTGAATTGGAAAAATGATGAGGTGAGTACATATCTCAGATACTGGCAACATACTTTCGTCTTTTCTATCCACAGCACTCGACTATATTGATGGGTTGCAAAACTGGCGAGGTAATCGAATATCAAATACCTGCACGTGTCTTCGATGAACAAATTTATCTCTCGTACAACATTACGGATAAGAATAAGATGAAGACAACTCGTTTTGTATCTGTGAAGAGTCGTATAAGACGTGATCAAAGGCGTGAACAAATTAAACGACGTAAAGAAAAGAAAAAACAACGCAAAATTGCAGAAATAGAAAAATTAAAAGCAGCTAATCCAGGATTACAAATTGATCTGGAGACGGCTTTAGGTGAGTAGTTAAGAGAAAAAAATAATATTAACATCACATTTCTGTATCTGTATGCGAACGTTTAGCTGATTCCGAGCCCGACGAAGAAGAAGAACCATTACATATACCAGCTGTACCGAATCCAGTACTTTGGCTTCGTTATACTCGTGATGGTACGATTTGGACTTCAATGGGTGGCTTCGATGCTGGTTACATTTATGAGCTGGTATTTGGTTATGCAGAGCCTTATAGATGTACAGTAATTGCTGATGGTGATGACTGCGAAGTACATTCTTATTTGACAATGTAAGTTGAAGGAACGTGAGTAGTAAATGGTCGCGCTACATCAGCAGAGGTTTTCTTTCTTTGAGACTGAACTGCGTGTAGCCTAATAATCAGCTCTTCTTCAAAGTAGGGTAAAAGGTTAATAGTTCTAGTAGTGGCAGTGCGAGATAGTGGAAATAGGAAGATAAAATCAGATAAAACAGATAAGAATAGAATGAAGGAAGGGGAGGAGTAGGAAAAGATGAGTAGGAAAGAACATTTTTCAAAAGTAGCAATTAAACACGAACTGGCTGTATATCTCCAGCTCCTCATCCATCGTACTATTAACTAACACGGCTGGTTGACGATGGGCAGGTGTCGTAGCAATACTCCAATCACAACTAAAGGACGGACTTTAGTTACCTCTACTATTCTATAAGTGTTTCGGATCAATAAGTGGCCAGAAGGCTCGCGGCACTTTTTAAGATGTCGTGTAAGCCCAGCGCTTGTTAAGGTCACCCGAACCCACCGTTCCAGAAGCGGATTGCAAGTTTGAAGGGCTGGTCGAAAAACCATATTGGTATCCCCTTCCTTATTGCAAGTTCCAGGACGGGCTAAGATATTCGCCATTTCAATCTCTCTTACACATTGTGTAGACCATTCCATCCACTTCAACACTAAAATCGGCGACCTCCGCAAAGAAGAGCCCGCAATAATTGGACAGCCTAAATTTCCGGCTAAATCTGAGATCCCCTTTACTGTCTTACTACACCTTTTCCAGTTTAAGTTCAGAACATTACAATTCAAGTTCAGAAAATTACAATTCAAGTTCAGAAATTCCAATTTAAATTCAGAAATTTACAATTCAAGTTCAGAAAATTACAATTTAAATTCAGAAATTTGCAATTCAAGTTCAGAAAATTACAATTCAAGTTCAGCATTTTCATTTCAAGTTCAGAAAATTTGTCGGGTATTTCTTTTGCATCCAATGGAAATAAATGTATCTTACATTCTATGTGTTAAGGAAGCATTGGACACCTTAACTCGTTTAAATCAATTTTGCGAGATAGCGAAGAAAAAACTCCCGCTCATAAGAAGCAATTGCAATGCCATCCAGCTATATTCTTAGCGTCACAACTATTGATCTGCACTGAGTATGACAGCAGTGATGAAGAAGATATGACCACTTAAACAGTCAACGGATCGTCCACACTCCCGGAAGTAACGTACAGGTTCTGTCTGCTTAGATATTGGCGCCATATGTTAAAATATCTCAACTTATGAAGTATTTTCTTGGCCGTAGCGTCATCATGCACTTGTTCGAAAGAATTATCCTCCATTTGATTTCAAGGCTTGGGATGTACATACCTTGAAGAAAACTTGGGATACGCTATACCCAAGCCACCATTTTGGCAACATGGCCAAGGAAGCATCAACACTTCCGCAAGTAAAAAATAAGTATAAAATTATTAATTAAAATAACTTGAAAATTAACACCCTACTTATACATTTCTGAATTCGAACTGTAATTTTCTGAACTTGAAATATAATTTTCTGAACTTGAATTGTAATTTTCTGAACTTGAGTTGTAGTTTTCTGAATTTAAATTGGAATTTCTGAACTTGAATTGTAATTTTCTGAACTTGAATTGTAGTTTTCTAAATTTAAATTGGAATTTCTGAACTTGAATTGTAATTTTCTGAACTTGAATTGTAAATTTCTGAATTAAATTGGAAATTCTGAACTTGAATTGTAATTTTCTGAACTTGAATTGCAATTTTCTGAACTTGAATTGTAAATTTCTGAACTTAAACTGCAAAAGGTGTAGAGTGCCCATTGTTTTTGAGTCTGTATCCCGCGTCCTGAGGCCTGAGGGCTGAATGTAGTTCAGCGTAAAGTCCTGTATTTTTGCCGCTGGGCAAAACTTTCGATACCTTTGGCTCGTTCGTAGTTGCAGAAGAACCCAGCAGGTTAAAGGGCTTAGAATATTCCCATAGTAGGCATACATATCGTAATAGGGGACTAAAATCCACATAGAAGGTTCGAAGTGGTTATATCAAATCGTTCCCCAGATGGTGCACATCCATCATCAGTAGTACTCCCCAAAATTTTGGAGGCGTGTCTTTATCGCTACAGTAAGAAGAAGAAGGCCCGTTGCTCCGCTGCCAGTTGGTCGTCCATTTGCCTCTCTTTCGAGTTATGAAAAGCCTAGCCATTGCTAGCACTTTGTCGGCTTTCCCGATCATATATTGTTTAGCCTCTTAGTCACTCCTACTGTTGGTTATTTTATACTCCATGCAATTGTACGTTAACATTTGGGGCAGTTCAAGTTCAGTTCCATCAACCTAAACCTAGTATAATAGTTAGTCACCGCACAGGATTGCGGGTTTCATCTAGTTGTCTTTTTTAGATCTGCCATTATTAGTAGCAAAAGGGAAACCTCTAGCAGAATATGAAAACTCATCACGCATGTTCGGTCGAAGGCTATTGAAAGATACTATTGTAGAACTTGCTACCGCGTATGATCTCCAGTCCAAGATCCTTTGTCTCCCTCTCCTAGATATATGGTACGCTTACTTTGCTGCTTTTTCTGACAGCTTCTGCATAGGGAAGAGGTTGGTGTATGGTTCCTTGGTTCCTTCGGAGCATTGGTGTGCTGACAAAAAATTCAGTAATTTCATCTATGCAGGCTGCGTTTTGTTGAACCCTTTAAAAATCGCTTGGAATTTGGAAGCAGGTGCCGAAGTTTCTCTTCCTCGAAAGCATTCAGCTGCTATTTGAGATTTTCCCAGACTGTACAGGAATAAAACACATTCCTCTGGAGAGTAAAACCAACAGTGAAAGTAGGAGTCAATGTTTGTTCTTCGAACGTAGTTCGGCAGCCAAGTAGGAGTAACACCGCGTTAACTTAGTTGGCCCATGATCCATTATCCATATAATTTTATTAGAGTTTACCCTGTATGACCAGATCACATCACCTTACCAACGCTACTGAAAATAAACACTTTCCGTGCTTTTCAGAGAAGATTACCTAATTTTCGGCTTGGTAGATGGAAAATTGCGCATTAATCGTACGAATCCAAACGATTTTACAGATTTAAGGGAATTTCGTTTATTTCCAATGCACGATTCTTTCAATGGAATCATAACAAGAATTTTAAGCAGCTTTGATGGTCAATACATATTTAGCTTTGGACATGACGGCAATATTTTTTGTTACAATTGGTTTGGACCAAAAGTGGTGTCTGGCTGCCCATTGGATGTTGCTATGTACTCTAATTTGAAAGACTTCCATGCTGAAGATATTGATGATCCCGAGTATCCATCACTGGAACAGGAGAAAATCTATGCCGAATTAAAACGCAAAGAAGAAGCCGCAGCAGCACATGATCGCAAGGTGTTGGGACAAATTGGTGAGTTGCAGTTGAAATTTGATGAGATCAAATCGGATATGCAATCACTAGATGAAGAGCTTAAGATACCGATACGTAACCTATTGCTGGACGAGCGCATTACGAAGCAAATAAAAGATGAATTGCAAGCAGAATTGGATGATGTGCGCGATGATTTGGCTTATGATTTGGAAGTAGCAGAAGTGGGAAAAACTAAATTGTATAATCATTTCTTGAAAAAACTGGATCATATACCGATAACCGTGAGTAGTATTGGGTGAGTATAAAGATTTAAGCTTTGTAATAGGATTTCGTTGAGAGCAAATAGAATATTCCGTTAGCTCGGCTGCCGGTTCCAGCTCAGAGAACAACGCTGTAACTCAGAAATTGCATCTCAAACGCTCTATCTCAGAACCTGTTATCAAAAATATTTGTTTCAAAATACTCTCAGCTGAAATGGATCGAATTTATGCTGGTATAGTTTTTGAAAGAAATATTGGTATAGGGAGTTTTTACCAACAATTTTGAGTTTGAACACTCTTCAAACAAATTGTGATGTATGATGTTTTCGAACCGTTGGACGAGATATGTTGATCTTACACTTAATCGTCGATGAAATACTCAATTTCGTTTCAATATAAAATTTCAGGGGTAAAGAAATTAAGATGAGCTCTTTTCGCACGGAGAGACTTGGTGAGGAATTTCAGAAAATCAAGGATGAAATTGAGGAGCGTTTAAAGCTTGAAGCAGCGAAGCGTAGGTAAGCCTTACACAAATTTCCATTACAAGCGAATGTTAAATACGCATCTTCCGATGTTCGACAATCATTTTCCACTACACTAATAATCCACTTTTTTTTTTTTAACTAAGCAACGAGGAAACGGAAATACCAAAACAAATTGAGTAAGCAATTTTAATATTTTTGTGCACAATATCTTCAAGGTCTGTAGGTTAGTAAGATCAGTGAATTATAATTATTAATAATATTAGCCCTCGATACGCTGCGACCTATATTTAGATCTAATATGCTTGACGTATCAACCTTTTACTATACGTGGAGGCTTTTCATGTATTCAAATACCTCTTCAGGCTTATTACCTTATATCAAGAGGGAACTAAGAGTAACGCCTCACAGATGGAAGAGTGTGGGCCTTGCCAAAGCGACATATTCGCAGAGAATATTAACCGGAATTTCATCCTCCAGCTCACACAAATTACAGATTTGTGAATCGGATACGTATAATACCCTCTGTGAGTTGGTAGGTTGTCTCTGCTAAAATTAATGAGTTTGGCTGATAGTCTCGTTGCTGGAAGTGTAAACAATTTGACCTGTCTTTGCCTGGGTTCAAACCAGCGTTTTCTGAACTGCCTTGCTTCCCAGTTACTTATAGTTTCCCTGGTGTGTGCTTTTGAGAATCCACAGATGGGCTTGGCTAGGTAGCCTGCTTGTTCATTACCTTCATGTCCCAGATGGCCGGAAACCCATCTTAACCAAAACTTGCTTTTGGCTCGTAGATCATTTAGGACTCCAAAGCGTTCATCCACTAGCTTAGAAGTTTTTGTGTAAGACTGCAACGCACGCAGGTCTGCCTTGTTGCCTGATATATTGAGGATACTCCTCGAGGATAAGATTCTTCTTTAGACATTATCTACCGAAAACTTTTATTGCATGAATTTCTGCATGAGAAATACTGGGGCAAGGATTTACAATAACTTACAATAATTTTTACTTCTTTGAGCCCTGGTTTACAGTCGTTGTAGAGGTGCCCTCTTGAAAAGTAAGATGATGTTATATTTATAGCTACTCAGCTTCCTCAACTCAATTATCAACCTGTGTACAAATATACGTACACATATTAAGGAGACGAGGCTCTTACGACATCAATTTCGGGACCTTAGTACCTTAAAATTTAACAATAAAGGTGGGTTCGCCGGGGGCCCGTCTGCTAAATATGAACATCCAAATGTAAATGCATATTTGTAATAGGACTAAGCACTAGGATTACAGTATCCGAGCTTATGTCGGCAACCACGGTGTCAGCGCAATAGCTCAACAAAACGTGCTACATATCCTCGCGCAAATGAGATATAAGAATGAAATTGAAAATCTATGTAAATATGTACAACGCTTAGTAATATTTTGAATCCCTAGGAAGCGAGGTCTACATATTCAGCGTTAGCCAGGCTGTAAACAGAAAACTTTATTTCTCTTGAGCACAACCAACAAACTATGTCTGTGGTAATAAATGATATTATTATTAAAGAAATCACTTTAATCCACAGATTTATTGAACCCATAGTCGCTGAAGAGAAAGAACTCAGTATGCCCGAAACAGGAGAAGAGACATTCTTCTTTGGTCGCGATTCAACAACCATTATACCGCGCTTTAGCCAGAAAATGTTACGTCTATTACGTCGTTATCGCTCACGACAACGTTTCGAAATCGAACGTATGTATAATTGGGAAAGTATGGAACTACGTAAACCCGATCCGAACAAAAATCACCCCGAAGACGAACAGAAAATTTTTGATGCAGAAAGAAATCTTGGTGATTATAAATTGAAAATTGGTTATGACTATGAGCCACGCGTCAACGAAAACCTAACCTACAAATATATTGAGGTAGTGAGTGCAAGACAACAACATTTTCTCATTTTGGATCGTTTCAATAAAGATCTCTTGCAATTACGTAAACGAAAATGGGAACTGTATATGTATATAGAACAGGGACGTAAACGTTTGCAGCAATTGCATACATATTTACCAGCTTCCAAAAGAGAGTATTTGGTACCGATACGTGAGATTGATATGAATTCCGAATATCCAGAACGTAACCTAAGCGAGACTTGCAAACCTGGTTGTGGTATTGAAATTGAAGATATTATTTACTTAGAGAAGACTGTGGATGATTTGTTACCACAAGCGCGTCCAACTTTATTTAACACCAATGCCTCAGTGCGTGATAAAACGGAGCAATCATTATACAGGTCTTTGCATGTTTTCGAAATTGAAGAATTGCCTGAAATAAGCGATATACTCGAAGAAATCAAAAGTTATCCACTTTATAATGAACCAGAATTTTTCGAAAGAACAGAGGAAGGTTTTGTACCATGGTTATCGCTGGCACGCTATCAATGGCTAATCGAGTTGAGAGATGAACAAAATGGCATTGTAATGAAGGTGAAGAATTGCGTTAAAGAATTCGATAAGGATTTGGAAGATTTGATAGCAGTACGTTGTCGCTCGTTATATGAAGCTGAGTTTATGCAAACTTTTATGATAACATTGAATCAAGAGCTGAATATATTGCGTGATAGTGAAGAAATTGAAAATCAATTGCTCTCCAATGCCGACGAAGCCATGAATACGCGAAATGAAATGCAGTCTGTGATAAACTCGAAAAAACGTCAAATTGACGATAGTAAAAATAATGTCGATAAATTGAATGAACAGATATTGTCGGTGCAGCAAAACTTTATGACCACTTGTAAAGGTCATAAGTTTTTTGATTTCCTGCGACGTATATTTAAGAAGAGATGGCGACCTCCAAAACTACAAAAAGCAGAAGATGGTAAGTAAGTGAAGTAGTCACACTATATAGAAATTATATTTATATTTTTTGGTCCCAAATAGAGTCGAGGAAATAGTTAAATCACTTTCTTCTGTAACAATTTCCTTATTCTCATTATGGGGAGCTTTGCTAATTGCTTAAGCTGGAGTCATTGGTGCCGTTTGTCGTATCGCTGTAGTCGTATCCCTAACGTAATCAGCTGTTTATCGTTACGACGGTAAACCAAAACCCAATTGGTTGGCTACGATACGGTTACGACCTTGGCGGCACCAATAATCGATTGCATTGATTCTCATAAGGTTGGTCGAATCAGCTGTTAAAAGGTTACCGATACGGTTACCGATAAAGCACCAATGTCTCCAGCTTTAAGTTACGGCTGTATTAAAATTGAACGGGCTCATGCACCCAAATGTGAACAATTAGCGTATTATAAAAACTGGCATACCCGGCAGATGTTATACTGTCCGAAAATTGACTTGCCGTATATGTAAAATGTGATGCACGGGCTTCGAATTCGCCGCATCTGTTGGCCTAACGTGCTTTCGTTCGGCCCCAGCCTAAAAAAACAGGTATAACTAAAAATCAAAATGCGTGGGATTATCTGGGCCGTCTATCCAGATCGGTCTACTTGGTTACCTATGTGAGTTTCCCACTTATGGAATGCAGACGACACAGGCCGTACTCGAAAAGTTCGAAACCTTGTTCAGTTTATTGCGGCCTTCAAAAACTTCTAAGCCTTTCTGCAAACATCAAAAAATGACAGATAAATCTGGAGCATAGCTGGAAGTGTCCTATCTGGACTCGGCAATTTAAACTTGGTAACAGTTTTGTCACTCCATTCATCCTAGTACTGTTCGCTCCTGAATTTGTTTCTTAATCAGTTTCTGGACTATACGCTCTCCAATAGGGCTTTCTAAACCTTACTCTTCCGCTTGAACTCGAATTATTGCATACACATTTTTGATTTATTTATATGTAGATCCCCAACACATCTCTATTTTCTTCTCACCTCTAGCTTTTCAAAACCTTCGCCAAGTAAAAAAAAAATTGCCCTGAGCTCGATTCGAACCAGCTATCTTACAAATCAATAGGCCGAAGAAACAAAAACAAAATTCTTGAAAACATTTCTTTCACCTGCTTTCTAAGAAGTCCCAGATCCTTATCCGAAATTTATGCATATTCAAAGATGCAATTGGATTCCTCCAGGTCCCCTAAAGTGGCAACAGCTTTGGCATGTCCAAGCTTTATTTTTACGTAGTTATTTCTGAAATTTGGTCTATTCTGTTGCTCTAGGGTTTTTAAGGGTTCTATATTCAAAAAATTAAAGCTCTCAGTGAAAACCCATCTGCCTTGCAGATGCCGTTCGGAGTCGGCATAAAACATGTAGGTCCCGTCCGGCCAATTTGCAGGGAAAATCAAGAGGAGCACGACGCAAATTGGAAGAGGAGCACGACGCAAATTGGAAGAGAAGCTCGGCCTTAGATCTCTTCGGAGGTTATCGCGCCTTACATTTATTTTTTTATTTTTTATATTCAAAAACTACGTCCCAAGGAAAGCCCTTCATAAAGCTCTATTCAAGCTTTTTTATCGAAATCCATGGTCCCCTCAAATCCGTCTTCTTAGAGTCCTCCGAATCTTCTTCGAGTGATGATTCATCCAGCGAAGACGAGGATGCTGATGCAAAAAGTATTGATTCCACTGATATGACAACAATACGCTTGGACGAAAGTCATTGCCCGACTGGACTGGAACGTAATACCTATGATCTGGCTTTTCAATTGCACTCCGAACGTCATGTTCTAGAAAAATTAGTATTGGAGGCACAAAGAGGTATTGAACAGCGAAGGGCAGATGTGGCTGAACTACAAAAGAAAATGAAATACCATGAAGAGATTTATGCACAAGAAAAAGAGACCTTGTTGGTGTTTCGTGTAAGTCTCATTAGATCTTTTGACACCTCAGTAGCAAAGCTCTGATAAAAAAATGGATACATCTCTTTCTCGCTCATCATTTCCGTCTCATCCACAGCGCAAACGTCAACAAGAGTTAAACAAAATTAACATCTCCGTCGTACTATCATTGGAGCAATTGCAACATTTTAAGGGCGATGAAGACTACTTGGATTTAAGTCGTGCCATTCTTTTCGATGCCAATCGATTGGATTCGTTAAACGATCGTGTTGCGCAACTAAACGATGAAACGCTAGAAACTCGGCGTCTCCACCGTATCAATGTGGTGCATTTACGTCGCATGAATGCGGACATAGCATTTATGCGTAGTGAGATCACAAGATTAGAGGGTGCCACCAAGCAAGATATGATTAAAAAATTTGGCGTGGTTGTAAATTTGGATGAATTAGAAGAAGTCCTGCGTCGGTATGTCTTCAATTTGGAAACATCGGCCGAAGAGGAGCTTAAACTGATCGATAAAGAAATAAAGGGAAAGAAGGTAAAAATTGTTAAATCTTTGATCATAATTTGCTCTCGGAATTGTATTTGAAACCTACAACTTAAAGGAAAGCGAAGAGGTATATATCGAGAGACGGGAGACTTCGGGTGAGTGGGAGACGTAATGAGAGAGGACGGTGGAGGCAAAGTGAGTAATAGAAGGAAGAGGAGTGAAACCAGAATAGGGAAAGGGAGGAGTAATAAGACAAGGATAGCAATGCGAAAAGACAGAGGGAAAAGGAGATGACTTAGAAGAGAGAAACGGAGAGAAAGCACATGGGGGAGACACAATGGCAGAGGGATAGACCATGAGTAAGAACAAACGGGAAGAATAGAATTGGATAAATGGAGAAGTGGCTGTCTATACACTGATACTAGTTGCCGGAAAAATATTTCTTTTTTATTGACTAGGAAAGGTGGGATACGGGTTACATCGCCCTCCGACCGGAAAAAGGGCAATTTGATGCCGACATTTCGTTTCCATGTAAAACAGCATCAAACGGGACGAGGAAGTGGACAAAGAAAGCGAGAAGAAGAAATAAAGGGCAAAATATAGAGCAACGACTGCGATAGGTAATAGAGCCAGAGAAACAGAGCTAGAGGGAGGCCAGAGGAATAAAGAGAGATGTGGGGCTAGAGTGAGGTAAAAGAAGAAAGAAAAAAATTTAAAACCTAGGACAGAAACAAATGCTGCTTTTAAGTCCGATTCCGACAGCAATCAGATTTGTAACACCCACGAATATTATCCTTTAGTTGGAACTGGCTCGCTTGGAAGAAGAATTGATACTTGAAACGAAACAAAGCGCAGAAAAATTCAATATTTTAACAGTCTTAAATGAGGAACGCAACTTTTTACTAAGAATTTTAAAAGCTCAAGAAGCCAACTTTGAAAAGTGGATGCAGCCACATAAAGTGAATTTCGATCGTGATGTGGAGAAGCTAACACAAATACACAAAGAACAAAAACAAGCAATTGAGGTAAGGAACAACTCCAAGACTTCCCAGGCTTACGAAAAATTTTCTCTCTTCTTCCTCAACTTCATCGTCGACAAAATTATCATTTTTATCATACTTACTGCCCAATAAGACGGGTTGCTAAATTCTTAGTCTTTCGAATGTTCCGACTAGCACTGCTTTGTTGTTGAGCGCTCCATTTATATCCAGAGCGCAAAACACAACCTCACCATGGTCAGTTGATCCAAACCAGAATCACGCGATCTTCTCCTGTTATACGCCCTTGATATATCATAGTCTATAATTTTCCCAATTACTTTCAGACCGAAGAGGTCTAAAATGGTTGGTCGAAAGGACTTCGCCACTGAGTAGTCCTAGTCCCAGACTTAAGCGTAAGCATAGGATATTCGACATTGATCCCTGCCATTAAGGTTGCGCTAAATTGTTCATAGCCGTGAGGAACTCTTTCAAGAATTTATATGAGCTTGCTTTAAAATGCTCTAGTGGGGATATGTACATGTGACGGTATGTGTTGTTGTTGTAGCGATACGGTTGCTCCCCGAATGCTTGGGGGAGTGTTATCGATGTGATGGTCCTTTGCCGGACACATATCCGGTACGCTCCGGTAACACGCACCATTAAGGTGCTAGCCAGACCATCTCGCGAACGATTTATATGGCCACATTAAACCTTCAGGCCATCCCTCCCTCCCCATCCCCAAGTTCCATAAGGAGCTTGGGGTCGCCAGAGCCTCGTCTGAATGAAACAGGATTCGCCGCGGATAGGTGAGGTTGAAAATTGAGTTTGGAGAAGCTGAATATTGCGCTGGCAACCTGAAGGGTTGCGCTACACAGCCCATTTAATCTAGTATTTTAGTCGCCTCTTACGACAGGCATACCGCGGGCATATTCTGACCACCTAACCCGCTGGATTAAAATGAGTAAGAATATTGACAGTTGTCAAAACATTTGACGGTATGTGTCGGGGGTATATCATCCCTTTTCCTTGTTATGAGGGAGTAGCTTGGCTGCTTTGGGTCCTCCCGCACTTCAGGAGCTGGCAGCGGTGCCTTCGTTATCCTTAAGTGGTAGAGGAGAGAGTGCGCCCCATGTCTCCTGAACTGTGAAGAATCCTTTGCTGTTGGTAGACAATTCTGGGTTTTTCCTGTTGGACGTCACTTGCAGTACCGCTGCCTCGTTGCTTAGTGGGTCTTGTGTTATTGGACATTTTACGAGTTCGATCTCTAAGAGATAATATTAGAGTCGACCGCATAAAGCGAGTGCTTGGTTTCGTTCGAAACCTCTTCTTCGGCCTTTCCTCCCAACATGACAGCGGTTTTCTTGTCTTGTCCCTTGTACCCTCTCACAGTATCTTACTACAGAATAACTTTCTTTTTTCTTACCTCCACCTTCGTTGTTGTTGTTGTTGTTGTTGTAGCGATTAGTTACTCCCCGAAGGCTTTGGGGAGTGTTATCGATGTGATGGTCCTTTGTCGGATACAGATCCGATACGCTCCGTTAACACAGCACCATTAAGGTGCTGGCCCGACCATCTCGGGAACGATTTATATGGCCACATTAAACCTTCAGGCCATCCCTCCCTCCCCATCCCCAAGTTCCATGAGGAGTTTGGGGTCGCCAGAGCCTCGTCTGTTAGTGAAACGGGATTCGCCGCTCGAAGGTGAGGTTGACAATTGGGTTGGAGAAGCTATATATTGCGCTACACAACCCCTTGAATCCCCCTCCACCTTCGTCGTGCTGCGCAGTGCTTGGAACGTGAAATTTGTACATTTCGTATGAAATCCAAACCGTTACAACTCTTTCATGACGTCGTCAAACAGGATATTATCGATAAGGCGCTAACCGAAGAAGATCCCGACATAAGAAGTTCTCAAGTATTAGCACCCGAAGCATTCCTACAACGTGGCGAACCAGATCAATTTAGCATAGAGCGCATAAAAAAAATTGTACAAAAATATTTCGCAAAATAGTTCCAACGACACACAACTACGGATAATATACGCAAACATGCCAAGAAAGTCACTCGTTATATGGCACAAGCCGCCTACACTTTCGAAGGTAGAATAACCGAACGCATTTTGGACTGTATAACAAAGGGTTTAGAGACAATGATGCCCAAAAAATATCTCATCCATATGTCGAAAGATGATCTATCGCGAATGTTTGATGATGTACTCAATGCGTATGACTTCCAAACGTCCGAAGTGAGTACAGAAGAGCTGTTAACTGGTATATATCAGCAAGTTGTTGTAACACGTGATCGGACCACAGGTCTGTTGAATCCTACACAATTTTTGATGTTACGTTTATTTGAACAATTGATTGAGTTGTTGCCATTGGATGAATTTAAAAGTGAAAAGACTACTACTACTCATGCAATTGCTCGGCGAAGATCCGAAAATAGATCCTCGTTGTATAAATGTTGATGATCTGGCAGAGAAGACGGTAAAATATGCACGTGAGAATTTACTCGATAGTATAACTGGGATGCCAATTCGACGTTTAGCTGAGAATTTGTATACGGAATTGAAAACGCTAAAATCGACTGCGATTTCATTAAAATGCACATTGGAGCCGGTACAGAAAAGTACGGCTTTGAAGAAGATTACAAAAATTTAATAAGCTACCATATAGCATTTGAATTATTAGGTCTATTCACGCCGCCATCATTATCAGTAAATTTGTTTAGAAATTATATCAGAAGAGTGTATTTTGTTTTTGTCAGAGTTCCTTCCGACCACTTTTGTTGGTTAAAAAGTACTCACACTACCGCCGTAAAATTACCTCCTCATTTGCTTCCAAGTGATTTATTAAAAACACAATCAGCCGAATTCTAAACAAAAATTCCGTGCGAGTTTTTCCCTTCTCCCATTCCTCGTATTCTAAATAAAAATTCCGTGTGAGTTTTTTCACTTCTCCCTTTCCTCCTATTCTGAACAATGTTCGAAAAAGCGGAAAACGGTTATGGGAGAAAAGTCGGTATTATGATTGTAAGTGAGAGGGAGATTTTTCTTCATTTTAAAAGAAATTGTTCACTTGATAAGCTGAAAAGAACGCTTCCTAAAAATGTAAGTAAATTGTATTTTTTGCATTGAGAATTACTTATTCTATTAGATATGTAATAACTACAATAATATTCTATTATATTACTCTTGATTTCAGGTCCAAAAGTACAAATAAGCAACAGAGTGAGCTGTTAGTCGATTTGTTGCAAAGTCATCCGGCAATTGCGCAAAGTTGTTTTAAAGGAGGCAAAGAAGCCTTACATAGATTTTGGTGTAAAGCTGAGGAAGAGCTGAACTCATCAGGGCCACCAACAAAATGCATTGCAGAATGGAAAAAGGTGCTTCTATTCATGAAAAAGTTGTATACATAGACTGAAACTTCTGTGTTCTAGGTGTGGGCTGATCAAAAAAAAAAAAATACGTGCGTCAAAAAGCAGCGAACAACCATAAGAGTTCCAGAGGCGGTGGCTCAAATACCGAATACAAGTTTTCCGCAACAGAAAGGGCAATATTTGAGTTGATCGGTATGTAGGAATCCGTGGAGGGAGTGGGAATTAAATGTGGACTGCCATCTAGGAAGAAGATATTGCAGCAAATAGATGGAAACAGTCAAATTGAAGATGGAAGTATAGTTAGGGAAAGTTGTGTTATGGACGACATTGTCCAGGTGAATGAGTGTGGGTTAGCCTACGGATTTGATGTACTGAGTGAGGCTGTGCTAGAGATTGATTGTGAGGTATTGCATGAGGACCAAGTTAATAGTGTTTGTGTGAATGAGAGCCCCTCAAATGCTTTGATTGAAAGGCCCACTTCCTCAAAAAGAGTGCCATCAAAGAGATCTTTTTTTCCCCTGACATTCTGCAAGAAGAATTGTCAATTGAACGCGAGCTCTGAGATACCATAAAAGGTGCAGTGTCAGATTCCACGGACCAAAAAGAAAATGTTAAAAAAATATATAGGGCGATGGACAAAATATATGAAATAAATAAAAAGCATTATAAGCAAATGCAAAAATTAAAAAGAGAGGAAATAGATGAATTGAAAAGGCATAATTTAGCAATGGAAAGCCTTATGCTCCGCCAAATAGAAAAATTATAGGAAAATACTTAGTCGCATGACACATGACTTTTTTGTATAGTCCTTTTTAATACCTACTTAAATATAAGACTAGTTAATTTTTTTAATTTGAACTATTTTTTATTTTATCTCATTACTAGCCTTTACCCGCGGCCCCGTCCGCAAGGAGAAAATAAAATATATGTGCTATTCACGTTAGCCTGCTTATCAACTTATCTGTTTAAAAATTATTTTTGTCTAATGTATTTTATTTTTGTAGTTTAGTAAAAAAAAAAGAACTAAGTGAGAAGATAAGCTGAAAGACATGCTTTCGTGAATAGTACAATACAGTTTTCTCGAATTAAAAAAAAAATACATTTAGAACAAAGGAGTGAAATTACAATTAGCTAAAACCAAAGAGAATTTTTTACATGATAATAGTGTTGCTTTTGGGGTATTTAATTGGTTAAAATATTACAAAAAGTGTAATTATAGTTATAACAGTTCGTTACACGATTCATTTAAAAAACTCCAAAATAGAACGAAAAAGCTCTGTTAGATTGAAGATAAAACATACCGAATTTTAATTACGAATAATAAGCAGCAAATCCACGGCCATAAAAGCTCATAATTTAAAAAGGCATGTGTGCTGAACTATCGGTTGCGAAGAGACCTAAAATGATCCTGGAAGGGTCCCAAGATGATACTAAAATTTCCAAACAGATCCCGAAAATCATTTAGAAATTAACCAGGAGGGGTCCCAAAATGATTCGAAATAGTCCCGAAAAATTCCTGAAATGACCCTGACGGGATCCCGAAAACCATCCAGAATTGATCTCTGAAGGGTCCGCAAATGATTCCGAAATAAGTTCCGAAAAAACTCCGACATAATCCCGGAAATCATACAGAAATTACCCCGCAAGGGTCCCAAAATGATCCCGAAATAATCCAGAAAAAAGTCCCGAAATAACTCCGACGGTATCCCGGACAGATCCCGAAAATCATGCAGAAATTATCAAGGAGGGGTCCCAAAATGATTCCGAAATAGTCCCGAAAATCCCGAAATGACACTGACGGAATCCCGGACGGATCCCCAAAACCATCCAGAATTGATCTCTAAAGGGGCCGCAAATTATCCCAAAATAGTCCAGAAAAGATCCCGAAAAAACTCCGACGGGATCCCGAAACCCATTCAGAAATTATCCCGAAATTGTCCTAAAATGATCCCGAAATATTCCCGAAAAGTCGCGAAATAACCCTGATGGGATCCCGGGCGGATCCCGAAACCCATCCAGAAATGGTGTCGAGAGGGTCCCCATATGATCCCGTAATAATACAAAAAAGTAACGAAATGACCCCTAAAGGGTCCCCAAATGATCCCGAAAAAGTCCCGAAATTACCCTGATGGGTTCCCGTACAGATCCCGAAATCCATCCAGAAATGACGCCGGAAGGGTCGCTAAACGATCCCGTATTAGTTCCGAAATGCTCCGACGGGTTCCCAAACGGATACCGAAAACCATCCAGAAGTGATACCGAAAGGCTCCCCAAATTATCCCGTATTAGTCCGGGAATGGCCCCGACGGGATTCCTGACGGATCCCGAAAACCATCCAGAAATTATGCCAGAATGGACACCAAATGATCCCGAAAAAGTCACGACATTACCTCGACGGGATCCCGAAAACCATACAGAAATGATGTCGGAAAATACCCCAAATGATCCCGAAATGATGCCGGAAAGGTCCTCAAATGATCCCCTAATAGTCCCGAAATGACCCTGGCGGGATCCCGGACGGATCCCGAACACCATCCAGAAATGATGCCGAAAAGGTCTCCAAATGATCCCGAATTAGTACCGAAAAAGTCCCGAAGTGACCCCGACGGGATCCCGGACGCATCCCGAAAACCATATAGAAATGATGCTGAAAAATACCCCAAATGATCCCGAAAAAGTGCCGAAACGACCCCGACGGGATCCCGAAAACCATCTAGAAATGATGCCGGAAGGTACCCCAAATTATCCCGAAAAAGTCCTAAAATGGCCCAGACGTATCCCGAAAACCATCCAGAAATGATCCGGAAAGGTCCTCAGTTGATCCCCTAATAGTCCAGAAATGATGCCGAAAGGGTCCCCAAATAATCCCGTATAAGTAGAGAAAAAGTTCCGAAATGACCCCGACGGGATCCCGAAAACCATCCAGAAATGAAGTCGGAAGGGACCCCAAATGATCCCAAAAAGTCACAAAATGATCCCAACGGGATCCCAAACGGATACCGAAAACCATTCAGAAGTGATCCCGGTAGGTACCCCAAATGATCCCCAAATAGTCCCGAATTCACCCCGTCCAGTGAAGGCCAGTATACGTAAAGTTATAATGTGTAAAAATTATTAAAAAGTAATTGCTCGAAGGGGTCGTGGGACCCCCACCCCTCTTTCCATGTTCTAAAAAAATTTCGCTATTAGACTACTGTCTGTGTCCCAAACTTCATCAACATCCGTGTAGCCGTCCTGACTTGATTCAGTCGCAAAGACTAATAAATATAATAATTAAATTATAACTCTTCCTAGGGGGCGGGGACCTCCCCCCTTTTGAAAAATATATAGCTAGTAGATCCTTCTAGAAAAATTGTCTATATGTGTGCAAAATTTCATCCAAATCGGTCCAGCCGTTCTTGCGTGATTGAGTCACAAAGACAAACGTCTGGACAAACATCCAAACTTTCCCATTTATAATATAACTAGCCTTTACCCGCGGCCCCGTCCGCAAGGAGAAAATTAAATATATGGGCTATTCACGTTAGCCTGCTTATCAAGTTATCTGTTTAAAAAAATGTTTCTGTCTAATGCATTTTATTTTTGTAATTGAGTAAAAAAAGGACTAAATGAGCTGATAACCTGATAGGATCCCCAAATGATCCCGAAATTACCCAGAAAAATCAAACCATCTAGAAATGCCCCGGAAGGGTCTCCAAAAATTCCCAGAATAGTCCCAAAAAACCCGAAATGACAACGATACGATTCTAGACTTATCCAGAGAACCACAAAGAAATGATGCCTGAAGGGTACTAAAATGATCCCGAAATAGTCCCGAAAAAGTTCCGAAATGACCCTGACGGGATCCCGGACAGATATCGAAATCCATCCAGGAATGATCTTGGAAGGGCCCCAAAATAATCCCGAAATAATCTCGGAAAAGTCCAGAAATTACCCCGAGGGATCCCGCACGGATCCCAAAAACTATCCGGAAATGATGCCGAAAGCATCCCCAAATAATCCCGTATTAGTCGAGAAAAATTACCGAAATGACCCCGACGGGATCCCGGACGGATCCTCAAAACCATATAGAAATGATGCCGGAAGGTACCCCAAAGGATCCCGAAATGACCCTGACGGGATCCCGAAAACCATCTAGAAATGGTGCCGGAAGGTACCTCAAATGATCCCGAAATAGTACCGAAATGACCCTGACGGGATCCCGGACGGATCCCGAAAACCATCTAGAAATGATGCCAAAAGGTACCCCAAATGATTCCGAAATGACCCCGACGTGATCCCGGACGGATCCCGAAAACCATCCAGAAATGATGCCGAAAGGGTCACCAAATGATCCTGTATTAGTCGAGAAAAAGTCCCGAAATTATCCCGACGGGATCCCGGACGGATCCGGAAAACCATCTAGAAATGAAGCCGGAAGGTACCCCAAATGATCCCGAAATAGTCCCGAAATTACCTTGACGGGATCACGGACGGATCCCGAAAACCATCTAGCAATGATGCCGGAAGCTACCCCAAATGATCCCGTATTAGTCGAGAAAAAGTCCAGAAATGACCCCGACGGGATCCCTGATGGATCCCGAAAACCATCTAGAAATGATGCCGGAGGGCACTCCAAATGACATTGATGGGATCCCGGACGGATGCCGAAAACCATCCAGAAATGATGCCGAAAGGGTCCCCAAATGATCCCATCTTAGTCGAGAAAAAGTTCCGAAATGACCCCGACGGGATCCCGGACGGATCCCGAAAACCGTCCAGAAATGATGCCGGAAGGGTCCCCAAATGATCGCGAAATAGTCCCGAAATGATCCCGGAATAGTCCCGAAAATGTCCCAAAATAACCCCGACGGGATCCCGGACGGATCCCGAAAGCTATACAGAAATGATCCCGGAAGGGTCCCAAAATTATCCCGAAAGTCCCGAAATGACCCCGGCGGGATCCCGAAAACCATCCAGAAATGATCCCGGAAGGGTCTCGATATGACCCAAACGGGATTACAAATAGGGTGAAGATAATTATAAAACCATGTTAATAAGGCAGCAGGCGCGTTGGAGCTAATGAAGAGTTACAAAGAAACATACAGGTAAAGCTAATAAAAACAATTGAAGGAGGGCGGATGGCGGGAGGAGGAGAGTACCACTGATCGTTTTTCCAAAATTGTTTAGATCTCGATCTGTATGAGCCAGATACCAAAAATTATTGATTTAGGAGAAAACTTACATTGAGTTATAACAATTTATAGATTTTGCACGAGAGGGGGAAAGCAGGGGGGGGGGGTATCGCTGCTCATTTTGTAAGCCCCCGACATATTTGACCCATTGAGTTTGTAATATTGGTGAAGGTCAGTATACGTTAAGTTATACTGTGTAAAAATTATTAAAAAGTAATTATTCGAAGGGGTCGTGGGACCTCGGCCCCCCTTTCCATGTTCGAAAAAAATTTCGCCAGTAGAGTATTGTATGTGTTCCAAATTTCATCAAAATCCGTGAAGCCGTTCTGGCGTGATTCAGTCACATATACGAAAAAATACAATAATTAAATTATAACTGTTCCTAGGGGGCGGGGACCTCCCCCATTTTAAAAAAAATATAGCTAGTAGATCCTTCTAGACTATTGGCTATATGTGTGCCAAATTTCATCCAAATCCGTCCAGCCGTTCTTGCGTGATTGAGCCACAAAGACAAACGTCTGGACAAACATACAAATATCCAAACTTTCCCATTTATAATATACTAGCCTTTACCCGCGGCCCCGTCCGCAAGGAGAAAATTAAATATATGGGATATTCACGTTAGCCTGCTTATCAAGTTATCTGTTTAAAAAGATGTTTCTGTCTAATACATTTTATTTTTGTAATTGAGTAAAAAAAGAACTAAATGAGCTGGTAACCTGATAGGATCCCCAAATGATCCCGAAATTATCCAGAAAAATCCACGAAATGACCCCGACGCTATCGCGGACAGATCCCGAAAACCATCTAGAAATGCCACGGAAGGGTCTCCAAAAGTTCCCGGAATATTCCCAAAAACCCCGAAATGACAACGACACGATTCTAAACTTATCCAGAGAACCACAAAGAAATGATGCCTGAAGGGTACCAAAATGATCCCGAAATAGTCCCGAAAAAGTTCCGAAATGACCCTGACGGGCTCCCGGACGGTTCTCAAAAACCATCCAAAAAATATCCAGGAAGGGTCCTTAGGGGATCCACGACGGATCGCGAAAACCATACAGAAATTATTCCGGAAGGGTCCCAAAATGATCCCGTATTAGTCCCGAAAAAGTCCTGAAATGACCCCGACGGGATCCCAGACGGATTCCGAAAACTATCCAGAAATGATGCCGGAAAGATCCTCAAATGATCCCCTAATAGTCCCGAAATGACCCTGACGGGATCTCGAACGGACTCCTAAATGACCCTGACGGGATCCAGGACAGATCTCGAAATCCATCCAGAAATGATCTTGGAAGGGCCCAAAATAATCCCGAAACAATCTCTGAAAAGTCCAGAAATTACCCCGACGGGATCCCGCACGGATCCCAAAAACTATCCAGAAATGATCCCGAAATTACCGAAAACCATCCAGAAATTATACCGGAAGGGACCCCAAATGATCCCGAATACCATACAGAAATGATGCCGGAAAATACCCCAAATGATCCCGAAATAGTCCCGAAAAAGTTCCGAAATGAACCCGGAAGGGATCCCGGACGGATCCCGAAAACCATCCAGAAATTATGCCGAAAGGGTCCCCAAATGATCCGATACCAGTCGATAAAAAGTCCCGAAATAACCCCGACGGGATCCCGGACGGATTCCTCAAAATCATATAGAAATGATGCCGGAAGGTACCCCCAAATGATCCCGAAATAGTCCCGAAATGACCCTGCAGGATCCCGTACGGATCCCGAAAACCATCCAGAAATGGTGCCGAAAGGCTCCCCTAATTATCCCGTATTAGTCCCGAAAAAGTTCTGAAATGACCCCGACGGAATTCCTGACGGATCCCGAAAAGCATCCAGAAATAATGCTGAAAGGGTCCCCAAATCATCCCGTATTAGTCGAGAAAAAGTCCTGAATTGACCCCGTTGGGATCCCGGATGGATCCCGAAAAACTATCCAGAAATGATGCCGGAAGGTATCCCGAAATAGTCCCGAAATGACCCTGACGGGATCCCGGACGGATCCCTAAAACCATCTAGAAATGGTGCCGGAAGGTACCTCAAATGATCCTGAAACAGTACCGAAATGACGCCGACGGGATCCCGGACGGATCCCGAAAACCATCTAGAAATGATGCCTGAAGGTATCCCAAATGATCCCGAAATAGTCCCGAAATGACCTCGACGGGATACCGAACGGATCCCGAAAACCATCCAGAAATTATGCGAAAACGTCCCCAAATGATCCCGTATTAGTCGAGAAAAATTCCCGAAATGACCCCGACGGGATCCCGGACAGATCCTCAAAAACCATATAGAAATGATGCCGGAAGGTACCCCAAAGGATCCCGAAATAGTTCCGTAATGAACCTGACGGGATCCCGAACGGATCCCATAAACCATCTAGAAATGGTGCCGGAAGGTATCTCAAATGATCCCGAAATAGTACCGAAATGACCATGACGGGATCCCGGACGGATCCCGAAAACCATCTAGAAATGATGCCGGAAAGTACCCCAAATGATCCCGAAATATTCCCGAAATGACCCCGACGGGATCCCGGACGGATCCCGAAAACCATCCAGAAATGATGCCGAAAGCGTCCCCAAATGATCCCGTATTAGTCGAGAAAAAGTCCCGAAATGACACTGACGGATTCCCGGACGGATCCCCGAAAAGCATCCAGATATGATGCCGAAAGGGTCCCCAAATGATCCCGTATAAGTCGAGAAAAAGTCCCGAAATGACCAAGACGGGATCCCGGACGGATCCCGAAAACCATCCAGAAATGATGTCGAAAGCGTCCCCAAATGATCCCGTATTAGTCGAGAAAAAGTCCCGAAATGACCCCGACGGGTTCCCGGACGGATCCCAAAAAGCATCCAGATATGATGCCGAAAGGGTCCCCAAATGATCCCGTATAAGTCGCGAAAAAGTCGCGAAATGACCAAGACGGGATCCCGGACGGATCCCGAAAAACCATCTAGCAATGGTGACGGAAGCTACCCTAAATGATCCTGTATTAGTCGAGAAAAAGTCCCGAAATTATCACGACGGGATCCCGGACGGATCCCGAAAACCATCTAGAAATGATGCCGGAAGGTACCCCAAATGATCCCGAAATAGTCCCGAAATGGCCCCGACGGATCCCGGACGGATCCCGAAAACCATCCAGAAATGATGGCGAAAGCGTCCCCAAATGATCCCGTATTAGTGGGGAAAAAGTCCCGAAATGACCCCGACGGATTCCCGGACGGATCCCGAAAAGTATCCAGATATGATGCAGAAAAGGGTCCACAAATGATCCCGTATAAGTCGAGAAAAAAGTCCCGAAATGACCCCGACGGGTTCCCGGACGGATCCCGAAAAAACATCTAGCAATGATGACGTAAGCTACCTTAAATGATCCTGTATTAGTCGAGAAAAAGTCCCGAAATGACCAAGACGGGATCCCGGACGGATCCCGAAAACCATACAGAAATGATGCCGAAAAGGTCCCGAAATGATCCCGTATAAGTCGAGAAAAAGTCGCGAAATGACCAAGACGGGATCCCGGACGGATCCCGAAAACCATCTAGAAATGATGCCGAAAGGCGTCCCCAAATGATCCCGTATTAGTCGAGAAAAAGTCCCGAAATGACCCCGACGGGTTCCCGGACGGATCCCGAAAAGCATCCAGATATGATGCCGAAAGGGTCCCCAAATGATCCCGTATAAGTCGAGAAAAAGTCCCGAAATGACCAAGACGGGATCCCGGACGGATCCCGAAAAACATCTAGCAATGATGACGTAAGCTACCTTAAATGATCCTGTATTAGTCGAGAAAAAGTCCCGAAATTACCACGACGGGATCCCGGACGGATCCAGAAAACCATCTAGAAATGAAGCCGGAAGGTACCCCAAATGATACCGAAATAGTCCCGAAAATGACCCTGCCGGGATCCCGGACGGATCCCGAAAACCATCTAGAAATGAAGCCGGTAGGTCCCCCAAATGATCCCGAAATAGTACCGAAATGACCCTGACGGGATCCCGGACGGATCCCGAAAACCATCTAGCAATGATGCCGGAAGCTACCCCAAATGATACCGTATTAGTCGAGAAAAAGTCCCGCAATTACCTCGACGGGATCCCGGACGGATCCAGAAAACCGTCTAGAAATGGAGCAGGAAGGTACCCCAATGATCCCGAAATAGTCCCGAAATGACCCTGATTGGATCCTGGACGGATCCCGAAAACCATATAGCAATGATGCCGGAAGGTACCTCAAATGAACCCGTATTAGTCGAGAAAAAGTCCCAAAATTACCCTGAAGGGATCCCGAAAACCATACAGAAATGATGCCGAAAAGGTCCCGAAATGATCCCGTATAAGTCGAGAAAAAGTCCCGAAATGACCAAGACGGGATCCCGGACGGATCCCGAAAACCATCCAGAAATGATGCCGAAAGCGTCCCCAAATGATCCCGTATTAGTCGAGAAAAATTCCCGAAATGACCCCGACGGGATCCCGGACGGATCCTCAAAACCATATAGAAATGATGCCGGAAGATACCCCAAAGGATCCCGAAATAGTTCCGTAATGAACCTGACGGGATCCCGAACGGATCCCACAAACCATCTAGAAATGGTGCCGGAAGGTATCTCAAATGATCCCGAAATAGTACCGAAATGACCCTGACGGGATCCCGCACGGATCCCGAAAACCATCTAGAAATGAAGCCGGAAGGTACCCCAAATGATCCCGAAATATTCCCGAAATGACCCCGACGGGATCCCGGACGGATCCCGAAAACCATCCAGATATGATGCCGAAAGGGTCCCCAAATGATCCCGTATAAGTCGAGAAAAAGTCCCGAAATGACCAAGACGGGATCCCGGACGGATCCCGAAAACCATCCAGAAATGATGCCGAAAGCGTCCCCAAATGATCCCGTATTAGTCGAGAAAAAGTCCCGAAATGACCCCGACGGGTTCCCGGACGGATCCCGAAAAGCATCCAGATATGATGCCGAAAGGGTCCCCAAATGATCCCGTATAAGTCGAGAAAAAGTCCCGAAATGACCAAGACGGGATCCCGGACGGATCCCGAAAACCATCCAGAAATGATGCCGAAAGCGTCCCAAAATGATCCCGTATTAGTCGAGAAAAAGTCCCGAAATGACCCTGACGGGTTCCCGGACGGATCCCGAAAAGCATCCAGATATGATGCCGAAAGGGTCCCGAAATGATCCCGTATAAGTCGAGAAAAAGTCCCGAAATGACCAAGACGGGATCCCGGACGGATCCCGAAAACCATACAGAAATGATGCCGAAAAGGTCCCGAAATGATCCCGTATAAGTCGAGAAAAAGTCGCGAAATGACCAAGACGGGATCCCGGACGGATCCCGAAAACCATCTAGCAATGATGACGGAAGCTACCCTAAATGATCCTGTATTAGTCGAGAAGAAGTCCCGAAATTACCACGACGGGATCCCGGACGGATCCCGAAAACCATCTATAAATGATGCCGGAAGGTACCCCAAATGATCGCGAAATAGTCCCGAAATGAGCCCGACGGGATCCCGGACGGATCCCGAAAACCATCCAGAAATGATGCCGAAAGCGTCCCCAAATGATCCCGTATTAGTCGAGAAAAAGTCCCGAAATGACCCCGACGGGTTCCCGGACGGATCCCGAAAAGCATCCAGATATGATGCCGAAAGGGTCCCCAAATGATCCCGTATAAGTCGAGAAAAAGTCCCGAAATGACCAAGACGGGATCCCGAAAATCATCCAGAAATGATGCCGAAAGCGTCCCCAAATGATCCCGTATTAGTCGAGAAAAAGTCCCGAAATGACCCCGACGGGATCCCGGACGGATCCCGAAAACCATCTAGAAATGATGCCGGAAGGTACCCCAAATGATCCCGAAATGACCCCGACGGGATCCCGGACGGATCCCGAAAACCATCCAGAAATGATGCCGAAAGCGTCCCCAAATGACCCCGTATTAGCCGAGAAAAAACTCCCGAAATGACCCCGACGGGTTCCCGGACGGATCCCGAAAAGCATCCAGATATGATGCCGAAAGGGTCCCCCAAATGATCCCGTATAAGTCGAGAAAAAGTCCCGAAATGACCAAGACGGGATCCCGGACGGATCCCGAAAACCATCTAGCAATGATGACGGAAGCTACCCTAAATGATCCTGTATTAGTCGAGAAAAAGTACCGAAATTACCACGACGGGATCCCGGACGGACCCAGAAAACCATCTAGAAATGAAGCCGGAAGGTACTCCAAATGATACCGAAATAGTCCCGAAATGACTCTGACGGGATCCCGGACGGATCCCGAAAACCATCTAGAAATGAAGCCGGTAGGTACCCCAAATGATCACGAAATAGTACCGAAATGACCGTGACGGGATCCCGTACGGATCCCGAAAACCATCTAGCAATGATGCCGGAAGCTACCCCAAATGATACCGTATTAGTCGATAAAAAGTCCCGAAATTACGCCGACGGGATCCCGGACGGGTCCAGAAAACCGTCTAGAAATGAAGCCGGAAGGTACCCCAAATGATCCCGAAATAGTCCCGAAATGACCCTGATTGGATCCTGGACGGATCCCGAAAACCATCTAGCAATGATGCCGGAAGGTACCTCAAATGAACCCGTATTAGTCGAGAAAAAGTCCCAAAATTACCCTGAAGGGATCCCGAACGGATCCCGAAAACCATACAGAAATGATGCCGAAAAGGTCCCCAAATGATCCCGTATAAGTCGAGAAAAAGTCCCGAAATGACCATGACGGGATCCCGAACGGATCCCGAAAACCATACAGAAATGATGCCGAAAAGGTCCCCAAATGATCCCGTATTAGAAGCGAAAAAGTCCCGAAATGACCCCGACGGGATCCCGAACGGATCCCGAAAACCATCCAGAAATGATGCCGGAAGAGCCCCCAAATTACCCCGGAAGAGCCCCCAAATGATCCCGAAAAGGTCCCCAAATGATCCCGTATAAGTCGAGAAAAAGTCCCGAAATGACCATGACGGCATCCCGAACGGATCCCGAAAACCATCCAGAAATGATGCCGAAAGGGTCCCCAAATGATCCCGTATTAGTCGCGAAAAAGTCCTAAAATGACCCCGACGGGATGCCGGACGAATCCCGAAGACCATCCAGAAATGATGCCTAAAGGGACCCAAAATAACCCCGAAAAAGTCCCGTAATGATCCCGGCAACCATCAAGAATTTATCTCTCGAAGGTACGCAAATGATCCCGAAAGTACCCCGACGGGATCCCGGACGGATGCCGAAAACCATCCAGAAATGATGCCGGAAGGGTCCCCAAATGATCGCGAAATAATCCCGAAATGATTCCGGAATAGTCCCGAAAATGTCCCAAAATAACCCCGACGGGATCCCGGACGGATCCCGAAAACTATACAGAACTGATCCCGGAAGGGTCCTAAAATGATACCGAAATAGTCCCGAAAAAGTCCCGAAATTACCCCGGCGGGATCCCGGACCGATCCCGAAAACCATCCGGAAATGAACCCGGAACCTCGATATGACCCTTACGGGATTACAAATAAGGTGAAACTAATTATAAAACCATGTTAATAAGGCAGCAGTCGCATTGGAGCGAATGAAAAGTTACATAGAAACATACTGGTAAAGCTAATAAAAGCGTGCTAATAAAAACAATTGAAGGAGGGCGGATGGCGGGTGTAGAAGGAGAGGACTACTGATCGTTCCTCCAAAATTGTCTAGATCTCGATCTGTATGTGTCAGATACCAAAAACTATTGATTTAGGAGAAAATTTATATTGAGTTATAACAATTTATAGATTTTACATCAGAGGCAGATAAAGGGGGGAGGGGGGCGGCGGAGTGTTTCACTGCTTACTTTGTAAGCCCTCGACTTATTTGACCCCTTGAGTCTGTGATATTGGTGAAGGCCAGTATACTTAAAGTTATAATGAGTAAAAATTATTAAAAAGTAATTGCTCGAAGGGGTCGTGGAACCCCCACCCCTCTTTCCATGTTCGAAAAAAATTTCGCTAGTAGACTACTGTCTGTGTCCCAAATTTCATCAAAATCCGTGTAGCCATTCGGGCGTGATTCAGTCGCAAAGACGAAAAAATATAATAATTAAATTATAACTGTTCCTAGGGGGCGGAGACCACGCCCATTTTGAAAAATATATAGCTAGTAGATCCTTCTAGACTATTGCCTATATGTGTGCAAAATTTCATCCAAATCGGTCCAGCCGTTCTTGCGTTATTGAGTCACAAAGACAAACGTCTGGACAAACATCCAAACATCCAAACATCTTAACATCCAAACTTTGCCATTTATAATATATATTAGACTAGCCTTTACCCGCGGTCCCGTCCGCAAGGAGAAAATAAAATATATATGCTATTCACGTTAGCCTGCTTATCAACTTATCTGTTTAAAAATTATTTTTGTCTAATGTATTTTATTTTTGTAGTTTAGTAAAAAAAAAGAACTAAGTGAGAAGATAAGCTGAAAGGCATGCTCTCGTGAATAGTACAATACAGTTTGTTTCGAATTAAAAAAAAAAATACATTTTGTTTTTAAATAAAATTAACTGATATGAGAGGGGTGAAGGAATTACTACTCAGAGAACAAAGGAGTGAAACTACAATTAGCTAAAACCAAAGAGAATTTTTTAGATGAAAATAGTGTTGCTTTTTCGGGTATTTAGTTGGTTAAAATATTACAAAAAGTGTAGTTATAGTTATAACAGTTCGTTACACGATTCATTTAAAAAAATCAAAAATAGAACGAAAAAGCTGTGTTAGATTGAAAATAAAACATACGGAATTTTAATTACGAATAATTAGCAGCAAATCTACGGCCATAAAAGCTCATAATTTAAAAAGGCATGTGTGCTGAACTACCGGTTGCGAAGAGACCTAAAATGATCCCGGAAGGGCCCCAAGATGATACTAAAGTTCCCGGACAGATCCCGAAAATCATCCAGATATTAACCAGGAGGGATCCCAAAATGATTCCGAAACAGTCCCGAAAAGTCGTGAAATAACCCTGATGGGATCCCGAACGGATCCCGAAACCAATCCCGAAATGGTGCCGAGAGGGTCCCCATATGATCCCGTAATAATACAGAAAAAGTCATGAAGTGACCCCTAAAGGCTCCCCAAATGGTCGCTAAACGATTCCGTATTAATCCCGAAAAAGTACAGGAATGGCCCGACGGAATTTCTGACGGATCCCGAAAACCATCCAGAAATTATGCCGGAAGGGACACCAAATGATCCCGAAAACGTCCCGAAATGACCCCGATGGGATCCCGGATGGGGTCCCATGGCGATCTCGTATTAGTCGGGGAAGTCTCGAAATGACCCCGACGGGATCCCGAAAACCATCCAGAAATGATGCCGGAAGGGACCCCAAATGATCCCGTATGAGTCGCGAAAAAGTCCCGAAATGACCCCGACGGCATCCCGGACGGATCCCCAAAACCATCTTGAAATGATGCCGGAAGGTACCCCGAATGATCCCGAAAAAGTCCTGAAATGACCCCGATGGGATCCCGACGGATTCCGAAAACCATCCAGAAATGATGCCGGAAGGGACCCCAAATGATCCCGAAAAAGTCCCGAAATGACCCCGATGGGATCCCGAAAACCATCCAGAAATGATGCCGGAAGGGACCCCAAATGATCCCGAAAATGTCCCGAAATGACCCCGATGGGATCCTGAAAACCATCCAGAAATGATGGCGAAAGGGTCTCCAAATGATCCCGTATTAGTCCCGAAAAAGTCCCGAAATGACCCCGACGGGATCCCGAAAGGATCGCGAAAACTATCCAGAATTGAAGCCGGAAAGGTCCCCAAATGATCCCCTAATAGTCCCGAAATCACCCTGCTGGGATCCCGAAAACCATCCAGAAATGATGCCGAAAGGCTCCCCAAATGATCCCGTATTAATCCCGAAAAAGTACAGGAATGGCCCCGACGGGTTCACAAACGGATACCGGAAACCATCCAGAAATGATACCGAAAGGCTCCCCAAATGACCCCGATGGGATCCCGGACGGATCCCGGAAACCATCCAGAAATGATGGCGGAAGGGTCTCCAAATGATCCCGTATTAGTCGCGAAAAAGTCCCGAAATGACCCCGATGGGATCCCGGACGGATCCCGAAAACTATCCAGAAATGATGCCGGAGAGGTTCCCAAATAGTACCGAAACGACCCTGACTGGATCCCGAAAACCATCTAGAAATGATGGCGAGAGGGTCCCCCAAATGATCCCGTATTAGTCGCGAAAAAGTCCCGAAAACGTCACATCTTTTCCGATTCCCGTTTGATACCCACCTTCAGAGAACATCTTAAAACTGCACTCAGTTTCACAAGCGGCGATAACGCAAATTGTTTTTTGCGATGCTGTGTGTGCGATGTGAGAAATTCCAACAAATACCGAAATGCAGGATTGTTAACCCTATAATACTTTTAAAATCTGGAAATTGCAGAAAGTTAATGAAATATAACAATAAAAGCAGGGATCGCGAAAACTATCCAGAATTGAAGCCGGAAAGGTCCCCAAATGATCCCCTAATAGTCCCGAAATCACCCTGCTGAGATCCCGAAAACCATCCAGAAATGATGCCGAAAGGCTCCCCAAATGATCCCGTATTAATCCCGAAAAAGTACAGGAATGGCCCCGACGGGTTCACAAACGGATACCGGAAACCATCCAGAAATGATACCGAAAGGCTCCCCAAATGACCCCGATGGGATCCCGGACGGATCCCGAAAACCATCCAGAAATGATGGCGGAAGGGTCTCCAAATGATCCCGTATTAGTCGCGAAAAAGTCCCGAAATGACCCCGATGGGATCCCGGACGGATCCCGAAAACTATCCAGAAATGATGCCGGAGAGGTTCCCAAATAGTACCGAAACGACCCTGACTGGATCCCGAAAACCATCTAGAAATGATGGCGAGAGGGTCCCCCAAATGATCCCGTATTAGTCGCGAAAAAGTCCCGAAAACGTCACATCTTTTCCGATTCCCGTTTGATACCCACCTTCAGAGAACATCTTAAAACTGCACTCAGTTTCACAAGCGGCGATAACGCAAATTGTTTTTTGCGATGCTGTGTGTGCGATGTGAGAAATTCCAACAAATACCGAAATGCAGGATTGTTAACCCTATAATACTTTTAAAATCTGGAAATTGCAGAAAGTTAATGAAATATAACAATAAAAGCAAAACAAAAGATGTTCTAATACTTACAACGATTGTGGCAGCTCCAACGGATTTGTACTATCGCGCAACCTTCTTGCTGGTGTTGCTGGGAATCTTCTTCACCTATCAGATGGTAAAACAGCTGACTTCGAAAATTCGAAATTCCTATTCCCCAATTATTCTTCTCCCTAGGAGAAAATAATTGGAGGAATATTTCCGCGGGAATAAAAAAACATGACTCAAAAATGACTCCCTCGTATGTTTGAAAAAAGATTTATTCAAAATACAATAGTAAATCGCACGGCGATCACAGCTGATTATAAATAAGTCTCGGAAAAAACTATGGACTGGCCATTTCCACAACTAAAAGATGGCTCAAAAAAGATTCCTCTGAGACTTACAACTGCCCAACAAACGGTGCTATAAAAGGCTCGTCAGGAAGTCTTTTTTTTTTTTTTTTTTGGGGTTTGGTTGAATGGCACGGACGCTAGTCCATAACGCCAAATTGTATGTCGGATTGTTCTTTTTTCAGATTGTTGTATATGTAATTTTAGCTCCACAATGGTAGTACCAAGGTGGCCAGAACCATGTGTAGCAGCTTGCAATTTGGTAATAATTATTATAATTGTTCGTATTTTCAATTAGGGTTGGTTTTTACTTGGCACCACGCCATGTTATATTCAATTTGATTTAATGGTTTACTCCAAGTACGATAAATTTTAAGTTTTTCAGCTATTTTTAATAATTTTTTGTCATTTCGATTCCCTCACTATCCGCCATTTTGTTCTCAACCGCATGAATAGCGTCCTTTATAGCACGCGGTTGAGTCTTAATGCTTTTATGCCTGGAGATGAGCGCCATTATGTTTTCTTTAATTGGAAGAGACTCGAAAATTACTCGAGTACGATATATGTGGGCTATTATGCTTTCCACGATACATTTTATTCTTTTGTTGTCGTTCTAATGGAAATATACATATTTTAGTTTATCAATTAAAGAATTTGCTAATTTTATTTATTAACTAGTACTGATTGCTTAAGGCTGGTACTAGGGTCGTATTTTGTAATGCTTTTCGACACTTTTCCCTTATTTACGCGGCCTTGTTGGGATTCAAAGGGTTGATAAGAGCAGTTGAAAGCTTTATAGCTTTACGGCTTCCACAACCTAATTGTCAACTCCACCTACGCGGGGGAAGTCCTGTTACAAATATAAATATATCGTAATCATATTTAGCACGCGAGGCTCTGGCTACCTCAAGTTCTTAATGAAACTAGGGCGTGGGAAACGGGTTGGCCTAGTGGTTGCAATGTCGTCATACTAAATCATTACCGGGATGGTCGGGCTAGTACCTTAATGGCCCCGTATGCCAGAACTTGCCCGATCTATATCCGGTAAATGGCCATCAACATTGATAAAACTCCTCAAAACTTAGCGTGCCTTTATCCCTTCAACAACAACAACGCCGTCTGTTAAGGCACGAAACCTTTGTTTCATTGGAAAGGCAAACCAAACTTTGCATTTGCTAATGTAATAAGAAAATGCAGACCACGTAATAACGAAAAACAAACAATTCGTATTCGAAGAACCTCAGTTTCGAAATGAGTGACAGAATGGTGCTCCTGGATATATACATAACTTCTAAGCCAACTTATATTTATTGTTAAAATTTAGTTTTCAGATAGATTATGACTAGCAGAAAGGCTTGAAGATGCATACAGAAGAATGATTTAGGTATGAGATGAATAAACATTCATAACAGGGATTGGTGTTTTTGAATAAATATCTTTAAACGCTATAAATCTATTTGGCATAGTTTGACTTTACAAAGAAATATAAATTGAATTTGCCATAAAATTATAAATTTTCTAATATGCCTGTCAATCGATTTAATCTTCCTCATTTACTAGCGCTGAACCACCTGCATGTGATGAATAGCAAGCTCAACAATTATTTTTCATACACCTAAGCCATATTTAAGAATAAGTTGAGCTATAAATTTTAATCCATTCACATTATTAATCACATTTGTGTTGGTAAAGAATATCAAATATATTCTTCCGAATCCACAGCGCTTAGCTTATCCAAATAATAATAAGTAATTTAAAAAAGAATAAAAAAGGTAGATGTTACTAAAATGTAAATGCAATAAATTAGTATAAGTCAAGCATGGAATATGAACATATATTCTACGCATCTACTTTGGCAAACGCTTCTTTATATTGGCAATTTTTAATGGCAACAAATTAACCATTTCACGACAAACCCCTACTTCAGCTTGCAACGTTTCTGCCACCTCTTTACGCGCTGCACATTCATCTGTGAATAGTTTATAATATTTAAGGCTATTATTCATATTTTCCAATTGTAAATTCAAATCTGGCGTTATCATTTTGAAATGTAAGCGTCCCAAATGAAAATAGGCATAGAGCACATTACGTTGCTCCTCTGCATCGGTATTTGGCTTAATTGTTTCACCATTTTTATCCATATATGATTTAACAAATTCTCCGAAATGTTTAATTGCTTTTTGGCAAGTTTGATTGATTTTTTGCAGGTCTTGTGGTTGTGGTGTACGTCGCTCATTCATCACATCAAGCTTAATATCTAAAATGGCACAGTATGAGAGACCTGCGCCATACCAACATTCACGGCATATGCCCATATAAAATACTGGATTGAGCAATTCAAGTAAATCTTCATAATATTTTGCACGTCTTTTTTGCATTTTTGCTTGATTATTGGGATCTTCTTCAAAAAATGCTATATGCTGATAAAGTTCAGCATAATCTTTAATGATTTTTGCATATTCGGTTGCTTCAATGTCGGGTTTATAGTATTCTTTCGCCTGGTCTAGCCAGTCAATTACATAATGGTAGACTAGCTTGGCATCGCCAAACGTTAAACAATAGTCGGCAGTGATACGATTTTCGTACAAATCTATTTTCAAGCCCTGAAAACGATACTTGTTGCGATCCAGGGTGAGACGTTTGACATCTGCAAAATAGAAAAGAGAAGTAATTAAATGACTTTGGTCAACCATTTTTTGGTTATAGTCGGGGTGCGGAAGAGTCAGGTCACAACATTTTGCGATATCCAAGGAAGCGGTACAAAAATTGTTGCATATTTTAAGGGGAATTACGGATTTGTTTATTGCAAAAGGCTATAAAGTAGAATAGAACATGCTGGATTCCTTCAGATTTTAACTTTTCTAAACAGCCGATGACATATAATTCATAAATGCCTTGTCAAAAGGAAGTGTACCAGAAGTGAGGATAATTAATAAAAGAGGAAGTGGTGAAATAAAACATTAGGTTGGTAAACAAGCACGGCGGGTTGTTGTAACCCCAAAAGGTTATGGCTTTATGGTTATAAGTCACCATTAATTCACCCTTAAGGCTATGATTTCAATAACTGATAAGTTGACTTCCATAGAGTTGGTTGGCTCAGCTGTTTTACACGAAGTTTGTAAATTGGAAGATAAGCTTGGCCCAAAATCTCTTCGGAGGTTATCGCGCCTTGCATTTATTTATTTATTTTATTTATAATGGACCGAGTAAAAACAAACAAGAGCTCACAATGTATATTAATTTTGTTCGCATAGCGGTACCCCGTAACGGCATGAACTAATCGAGATATATATATACTTCTATATATCATATATGATCTGGGCGAAAAAAGAAATTAATTTAGCTATGTCCGTCCGTAAACACGATAACTTGAGTCAATTTTGAGGTATCTTAATGAAATTTGGTATGTAAGTTCCTGGGCACTCATCTCAGATCGCTATTTAAAATGAACGACAACCACGCCCACTTTTTCGATATCGAAAATTTCGAAAAACCGAAAAAGTGCGATAATCCATTACCAAAGACGAATAAAGCGATGAAACTTGGTAAGTGGGTTTACCTTATGACGCAAAATAGAAAATTAGTAAAATTTTGGACAATGGGCGTGTCACCGCCCACTTTTTAAACGAAGGTATTTTAAAAGTTTTGGAAGCTGTAATTTAGCCGTCGTTGAAGATATATATATTTATGAAATTTGGCAGAACGTTGTATGTGTTCTAAATAAAAACAAGTAAAGGTGTCTAAGTTCGGGTGTAACCGAACATTATATACCCAGCGTGAGCTTCAATTGTACATTTCATTTCAGATAAATTACTCTTCTACATAACACGTGGCACCGCCCATTTAAAAAAAAAATATCTCCCCATTTCCTCTAACAATAAAACTTGATAAGTGAAATATTTGTTTTCTTTAAGTTATAGCTTATTATTTTCGTGTACGACCCTTTCAAAAATCTTTTATATAAAAGTGGGCGTGGTCTTTAAGCGATCTCGTTCATTTTTTCTAGAAATATTTCCTGCTATAAGGATAGCGGCCACCGTGGTGCGATGGTAGCGTGCTCCGCCTATCACACCGTATGCCCTGGGTTCAACTCCCGGGCAAAGCAACATCAAAATTTTAGAAATAAGATTTTTCAATTAGAAGAAAATTTTTCTAAGCGGGGTCGCCCCTCGGCAGTGTCTGGCAAGCGCTCCGATTGTATTTCTGCCATGAAAAGCTCTCAGGGAAAACTCATCTGCCTTGCAGATGCCGTTCGGAGTCGGCATAAAACATGTAGGTCCCGTCCGGCCAATTTGTAGGGAAAAATCAAGAGGAGCACGACGCAAATTGGAAGAGAAGCTCGGACTTAGATCTCTTCGGAGGTTATCGCGCCTTACATTTATTTTTTTTATTTTTATAAGGAAAATTTGTGTACCCAATTTTATTACGATCTCCCGGCCATGCTACACGTCTCAAGTAGGGCGGTCGTGGAATGGCTTAAAATAATATTCGATGGGTGCATAAGACTTAATAATGTACCGCACTCTTGGAGAACTGCTCGTGTAGCTTTCCTACCAAAGGCGGGAAAGATCGGTCACGTGTATGCCAAAGATTATAGACCCATTAGCTTAACATCATTTCTGCTCAAAACCTTTGAGAGGCTGATAGATGTGTACATAAAGTCCAACGTGGATGAAAAGCTGCTCTCCACAACACAACATGCGTACACCAAAGGCAAGTCGGTAGACACTGCATTGCATATGGTGGTAATAAGCGTAGAGAAAGCCCTGGAATATAAGGAATATGCTTTAGGAGTCTTCTTAGACATTGCCGGGGCTTTCAATAATCTCTCTAAATGGGCGATTATGGATGGTCTTAATTACATTAAAGTACATCCATAACCAGATGGATCGGCTGCATGTTAAATTGCAGGAAGATTACATCAAAATGGGGATTGTACGAGGCCACGAAATCAGTGGACAGGAGAACGCCGCAGGGAGGGGTGCTATCACCTCTGCTGTGGACGCTGGTCATCAACCAACTGCTCAGGCGATTTGATGAGGGACCCATAAAACTTACGGCTTACGCGGATGACGTTGCAATTGTCGTAAGTGGAAAGTGCATTTCAACGATTAGTTCTTTGATAGATCGGGCGCTTCGGGATATTTATACCTGGGCATCAAATGTTGGGTTGAAAGTCAACGCGGATAAGACGGATATGGTCTTGTTTACAAAGAGGTACAAGGTCCCAAATTGGATCAGGCCTAAGTTAGGAGGGGTGACTCTACTGGAGAAACCTTGCACAAAGTACCTAGGAATCATCCTAGACAGTAAGCGGTAAGAGGGTGAAGAAGGCTTCAACGGCACTTTATGCATGTAAAAGAATACTGGGGTGTACATGGGGCTTATCGCCCCCTCTTTCTCATTGGGATTTTACAGCGATTGTGTAATGCGAGTTTGAATGCAATGTGATATTTGTGCTCGCTGGCCCCTTAATGGGAAGCCAAAGATGTAGGTAAGGTAACGTGGCTATGTACCGATGTGACATGGCACAACGTGATGTGACAATGTGATATCACAGGAGCATTTAGTTTAATGTAGGTGAATGCAATCTAGTGTCAAAAGACTGAACTAAACTCCTAGCATTCTCGACTACAAAATGTTGGGGGTATCGGCAGATGGAGCTCTCTCGTGCCTTAGCTCTTTCGGCGTGGGGTGGGTTTTTGCCGATCCTCAACCTCAATTACACAAACTTTAATTTATAGAACTCCAAACAGAAACGAAAAAGGGAGAAACCTCCACGAACGAAGCCAGAAAAATCTATTTACGAATATCTGCAACTTCATCTTACGAGTGTGTATTAGGGTGCAAGGTCTATGGTGACATTCAACTCTTGCGTTCTTCACCCTACCCTACCATGATCTTCAATCTAAAATTGTATCGGAAGATACCCACATCAATTTCTCTTACCTTTTTATGTTGCCATGCCTACCAGGAATTGGAAGAAAGGCTTAACACATTTTTGTTTCTTTTCTTGAAAATTTTATAAATTCATATTTGGGTTTTATTCAACAATTTCTAATTCTTTATGACGAGTAACCCTCGTAATTTCAAACATCAATAAACTTCAAACTATATGAATTGGTTCTTAATCAAAACAAATTCTCGCCTACGTACTTATTGGCTTGGCATGTGGCGAATAAACATGCTAAAGTTTAAACTCTTATATCGCTCTTGATTTGGGTTTCCTACTCCGCGAGATTTATGAATAAAAAAGCAAATGTAAGTCCAAATAGGTCAATGAGATCAAAGGCACAAAAAAATCCAGGGATGCACCTTAACGTTAAGCTAATCGTTTATCAAAAAATTTCCACCGTTTCCGTTGAAACACTTCGAAATATTATCGATAAAGAAATTATCAAGATAAATTGTATCTCGTTTTTAACCGAAACGAAAAGCTTTCGTTAACGTTAAAAACGTTAACGAAAACGTGATACTTTATGTTTGAATTGTGCTGGCAATGCTATAGCCATGGTGAAGCCGTAAGGTGGCAACAACGAGCGCACATACACACACAAACTCTATGTAATTTGTTTGTGTAATTCGTTGGTGGTAATGTCAAAAATACTCTGAGAAATGTTCGTACTGTCAAAATTCATGAGAAAAGTTGCAATCAGCTTGGATAATGCTTTCACCTTTAATGACTCCGCCATCAATCAGCTTTGCCAGCATAGTTTGAAATTAATAATCAACATAAACGATTTGATTTCGTTTTGATATGGCAGAAAACGAAACGAAATCATTTCGTTAATTTGACGATCTTAACGTTAATAAACGAAACGAAATGACTTCGTTTCGTTTATTAACGTTGATTATCGTAACGAAATGATATCGTTTCGTTGGTTAAGCATGCCTGAAAAAATCGAATGCAACTGTCGATGTCTCTTTGACAATTATTAACTCTATGTGGAGTTTTCTCTTTTTGTTTGGTTTTTCAATTAATGTTTTCACGGCTTTTATGTAAATGTTTAGCTGTCACCAAATCGACAAATGTACGTTTGTAATTATGTATGTATGTGGGTATGGACACGCACTACAAAAGGTTTTGAAACAGTGCGAGTGAGTTCATAGCGAAATTAAAGGATTCAGGAAAATGCCAATCAGCATTACTGAAAATTTAAAATTTCAAAACTAGGGAAAATTAACTTTAGGCAAGGAAAATGTTTGCCGTCATACGTACATATTTATGGCGATATGGATCGGCTGAATACAAATGGTAACGAAAGAATTAGATAGAAAATATATAACTTACATGCTTACAAATTCGCGTTTAGCTGCAGCGTTGAAAGGCCTTCCATCGTTGTAGTTGTTATGCGATGTTGCGGTAGGAGCTTGAATCAGCTGGTTGTACTTATCAGCAAATTTCGTTTTCTTTCGTTATAGAAAAATTATCCTAACTTAACAGTTCTATCGAAAACTTATTTTTATATCTATATAGGTATATCTTCGTCGATTGTCCGCAGCGAAGTATACGAACATTTACTTGAATTTTCTGATTTAATTAAAATTTTTGCGTTTGCTTTTCTAAGCGGCAGAGTTGGCATTTGCAACAACAACGAACCCAATATGACTGGCAATGACTTTTACATTAAGTATTTATAATGCACTAGTTTGTAGAAGTGTTTTGTTTTCTTTTAGCTACTAAACATCTTTGGATGTTTTTAACTTATTAAGAGTATACATTGGAATAATACACTTCGCAATTGATTCACGATTTTAAATTAACTAATTCCTCGACTTATTTCTTTTTTTTTTTTTTTTTTTTTGTAACAAATCTTTGTTTTCTAATGTCCGGTAGTTGTTATTTTACTGTTGCACAAAATCTCTTTGGCTATATATATTTCTTTCAAACTTTCCGCACTCTATCGCTTTTACTTTGACAATCTTTTCCTGACTTTTTCCACTTATTCTTCACAAAATTTAATTTGGTTTTTTCGTTGGAAATTTCTTTCCGGGATCAGCCCTACTCTTATTTAGCTCGAATTTTTGCTGGTACCGCTTATCCCGTCCGCTTTCCACTGACTACTGAGATGAGGTTTGTCTTGCACATTGTTCGATGGCAAAGGCATGGATGGGCAAAGTACAACCCCTATGTGCGGTTGTGCATGTACATTGGTACAGATATGCAGTTGGTGCCTATACTGAACAAAAGCAAAAGGCTGTTGCTGCTCCCTAGTGTTCTGACTTTTCAGATCGCAATAAAAATGTATCCACACCCACACCTGTCGTGGATGTAAGATTTTGGTGTCGGGTGTGGTTCTTCCCTCCGATGGAATTTCTATAGGGCACTGTAACAAAAAGGATGTGCATAAGTAAATGCAACCACCTGACACTTTTCTGTTTAACTTCCACGTATACATACCTAGGAAATTCGTAAGTTGGACGTTTAAAGTCCAAAATGGGCTGGTACTTTGCGATGACTTTGCGGTTGTCCAAAAAAGGGTAACTGTAGTGTTTTGAGCCTTTATATAGTTTCGGAAATGGCCGCTCACTATTTTTTTTTTTTGGAAAATCTTTATTGGTTTATAGTACATTCAGTGCGATATAAGGCAAAGTCAGATCAAATACCAACAGCAGCGCCATCCATCAGTCGAACTAGAAATTCATTTTATCGCATGCGACAATTTTTTTGTCGCTAACTGTATGCGATGAAAATGTTTAACATTCATTTGGATCGCGATCATTACAATTGTAAGCCCTATCCTATACTATGGAGTTCTTGTTTGGTGGAAAGCCACACAAAAAGCAACCTACCTCAAAAAATTAGATGGGGTATGCAGACTATCAATGCTTAGCATTACGGGAGCCCTGAAAACCACACCTACAAGCTGCCGGATTACTGTAGCGTTTTCCAAGCGGAAATAGTAGCCGTAACCAAATCAGTAGAAACCCTGCAAGAAAATAGCCCAAGCTGCAATCGTGTTAACTTTTATATTGACAGTCAAGCAGCAATTAAGGCAATAATCTCGCATACCACGGCATCTAAATGCGTGTTAGAGTGTAAGTAGTCCCTGGAGAGAATCGGGACAGGGAGAAGCATACATCTATACTGGGTCCCAGGGCATATGGGAATAGATGGGAATGAAAAAGCGGATGAATTAGCTAAAAAGGGCGCATCCCTTGAAGCTTGTTCCGTAGACGTCCCAATTAGACAGGGCGAAATTAAGCGAAGGCGAGAGGTGCACATGATCGAAGTAAAGGTAACCGCCGAATAACTGCCGAATTTTGTTACGATAGGTTTAACGATTTTTGAGTTATGATAAATAATATTTGTAAAATTGATTTTATCACAATGGGCGGTGCCACGCCTATTTAAAAATTTGTTTCACATTTTTATCAAGAGTCTCAATATCTGTACCCACGTCAAATTTCAACATTCTAGGTGTATTATTTATTAAATAATAAGGTTTTTGTGTTTTCCAAAATGTTATATATATAAAAATAGGGCGTGGTTATCATCCGATTTCGCTCATTTTCAATACCAATCTATTCTGGGCGCAGATAAGCTCGTGTACCAAATTTGGTGAAGATACCTCAATATTTACTCAAGTTATCGTGTTAACGGACGGACGGACCGACAGACATGGCTCATTCAAATTTTTTTTCCATACTGATGATCTTGATATATGGATGTCTATATCTATCTCGATTCCTTTATACCTGTCCAACCAACCGTTATCCAATGAAAGTTGATATACTCTGTGTGCAAAGCAAGCTGAGTATAATTAGCAAAATCGGATGACGAACAGTATATAAGTAAATTATGTCAACATTCAACTTCAGTAATGATATGGTGCAACATAATACAAAAATAAAAGAAAATATCAAAATGGGCGTTGCTCCACCCTTTTCATTTAATTTGTCTAGAATACTTTTCATACCATAAGTCGAACAAAAATTTACCAATTATTGTAAAATTTGCTAAGGGCATGGCTTTTATGACGATAACTGTTTTCTATGAAAATGTGCGAAATCGGTTGAACCACGCCCAGTTTTTATACACAGTCGACCTTCTGTCCTTCCGCTCGGCCGTTCACACGATAACTTGAGCAAAAATCGATATATCTTTATTAAACTTAGTTCACGTACTTACCTGAACTCACTTTATCTTGGTTTTAAAAATGGACGAAATCCGACTATGACCACGCCCACTTTTTCGATATCGAAAATTTCGAAAAATGCCATAATTCTATACCAAATAGAAAAAAAGATGGATGATGGTGATTAGATTAGTTTTTTGACGCAAAATATAACTTAAGAAACAACTTTGTAAAATGGGTGGTACCTACCATATTAAGTAGAAGAAAATGAAAAAGTTTTACAGATGATGTTCTGGGTCACCCTAGTCCACATATTGATCGATATCTCGAAAACGCCTTCACATATACAACTAAGCGCCACTCCCTTTTAAGACCCCCATTAATACTTTTAATTTGATACCCATAACGTACAAACACATTCTAGAGTCAGACGTGGTCCACCTTTATGGCGATATCCCGAAATGGCGTCCACCTATAGAACTAAAGACCACTCCGTTTGAAAGTATTCATCAACACCTTCCATTTGATACCCATATCGTGCAAACACATTATAGAGTCACCCCTGGTCCACCTTTATGGCGATATCTCGAAAAGGCGTCCACCTATAGAACTAAGGCCCACTCCCTTTTAAAATACTCATTAACACCTTCCATTTGATACCCATATCGTGCAAACACATTCTAGAGTCACCCCTGGTCCACCTTTATGGCGATATATCGAAAAGGCGTCCACCTGTAGAAATAAGGCCCACTCCCTTTTAAAATACTCTTTAATACCTTTCATTTGATACCCATGTCATACCCTGCAAAAATCGTTGGATCATGTAGTCCACTGGAGTAGTTACCATTATACTCCACTGTAATGCAGCAATGGACCAACTCATGTTTCTACACGAACATATTGTAAGCCGATCATTGCTCGTTTTTAACGATTGTAATCACTACACGATGTTTATTGGACTGTGGGTACTCCATGGATTACTCTGATGTAATGCGGAGCTGGAGTATGTTATCGTAGCACATTTTCTATGGGAGCAGCAAAGAAGGCAGTCGGCATGATCTAGTGGTGCTCTGTGGCTAGTCATGTCGGCTGGGCCGGGATCTTGCCAACCTTGCCGTCCTGCGCCGTAAACAGAAAAACTCCTATCATGTCTATTCAAAACAAACTGTCAAAAAGCGCAGAACTCATTCAAAACACTTACATTTCAAAATAAAACGACATTCGGTCGAACCGGTTGCCACGGACAATTAAATTCAATTTAAAATTCAAAATAAAAAAATCTAAACGAAAAAAAAATTACCGAACCGGACATGACAGGTTGCTAACGCTGAAAACCAAATAAAACAAAAAAAAACTGGAAAAGGGGGAAAAACAAAAGGGCTGAAAATTAAAATAAAAATAAAAAGGCCGAATATATTTGGGGGCGCCGCGGGTGTTGTTGAGACGCCCGGTGCATATTCCCACCCTCAAAAACCATGGCCATCGACGCACCTGACTTTCGGTGGCCCCTTACCTGTGTTACCCTATGCCTTCTAAATAAACAAGATCGTTAGCATTCCCATTATTACAAAGGTTTTATTTATAATTCATTATAAAAAATCGTTTCAGAAAAAAAACTTATTTAAAAAGCAACAGTAGGTATATAAAAATAAAAAAAAAATACCTGGTAATCCTCAGAAGATTAAAGCTAAGTAATGGTCAGTCTTCTGAAATCAAAATCAAAAGAGAAAAAAACTTGGTTCATCATGGATAGTTAACTGGGTTCTATCTCTTCTTCGCTTAATTGTTAGTGACGATAAAGGTTTACTTACTTACTTACTTAATTGGCGCTTAACCGTCTAAACGACGATAAAGGTTTAATCTATGAAAATTGTTTTAATCTGTTTTGATATTGATTTTGTAGGACAATATTCCTCACAAACAATGTAGCTAAACTTATGCTATAAACTTACTTACGATATCATAAAGAAAACCCTAAGGCATAGAAAATTTCCCAAATTTTGTGTGTTACAACAGGTAGGATGTAGTGAAGTGTTTTGGTTATTTTATAACCTTACCCTTTGTTCATTCTATTCTGTCTTACCCTATATTTTGCAAATTTTTTTGCGCATAAGCGTACATACGACACTACCTAAGGGTGTGTATTACAAATAATAAATATGCGGCAAGTCTGTTAAAGGCATACTAGGTGCATCAATGAAAAATTCAGATTTTTCATCAAAAAAAAAAAACCTAACGATTTTAATAGGCTTACCATGTTTATTTCTATTTACTTTTACCATGTACTCTTTTGTTTGGTTGCAACGTTCAAACAAAAACTTAGTATTATATGCATACATAAAAAAACCAATACCTTTAATAAAAGTAGTCATGAATATGTGGATACGTAGTGAGTGCCTCAAGGCCGTGACACAATGACATTTTTATACTCAGTTGAGCAGAGCTCACAGAGTATATTAACTTTGATTGGATAACGGTTGGTTGTACAGGTATAAAGGAATCGAGATAGATATAGACTTCCATATATCAAAATCATCAGTATCGAAAAAAAATTCGATTGAGCCATGTCCTTCCGTCCGTCTGTCCGTTAACACGATAACTTGAGTAAATTTTGAGGTATCTTGATGAAATTTGGTATGTAGGTTCCTGGGCACTCATCTCAGATCGCTATTTAAAATGAACGATATCGGACAATATCCACGCCCACTTTTTCGATATCGAAAATTTCCAAAAATCGAAAAAGTGCGATAATTCATTACCAAATATGGATTAAGCGATGAAACTTGGTAAGTTAGTTGAACTTATGACGCAGAATAGAAAAATAGTAAAATTTTGGACAATGGGCGTGGCACCGCCCACTTTTAAAAGAAGGTAATTTAGAAGTTTTGCAAGCTGTTATTTGGCAGTCGTTGAAGATATCATGATGAAATTTGGCAGGAACGTTACTCTTATTACTATATGTCTGCTTACTAAAAATTAGCAAGATCGGAGAACGACCACGCCCACTTTTTAAAAAAAAACTTTTTTTAATTCAAATTTTAAAAGAAAAGTTAATATCTTTACAGTATATAAGTAAATTATGCCAACATTCAACTCCAGTAATAATATGGTGCAACAAAATACAAAAATAAAATAAAATTTCAAAATGGGCGTGGCTCCGCCCTTTTTCATTTAATTTGTCTAGGATACTTTTAATGCCATAACTCGAACAAAAATTTACAAATCCTTGTGAAATTTGGTACAGGCTTAGATTCTAGGACGATAACTGTTTTTTGTGAAAAAGGGCGAAATCGGTTGAAGCCGCGCCCAATTTTTATACACAGTCGACCGTCTGTCCTTCCGCTCGGCCTTTAACACGACAACTTGGGCAAAAATCGATATATCTTTACTAAACTCAGTTCACGTACTTATCTGAACTCACTTTGTATTGGTGTAAAAATGGCCGAAATCCGACTATGACCACGCCCACTTTTTCGATATCGAAAATTACGAAAAATGAAAAAAATGCCATAATTATATACCAAATACGGAAAAAGGGATGAAACATGGTAATTGTATTGGTCTATTGACGCAAAATATAACTTTAGAAAAAAACTTGGTAAAATAGGTGTGACACCTACCATATTAAGTAGAAGAAAATGAAAAAGTTTTGCACGGCGAAATCAAAAGCCCTTTGAATCTTGGAAAGAATACTGTTCGTGGTATTACATATATAAATAAATTAGCGGTTCCCGACAGATGAAGTTCTGGATCACCCTGGTCCACATTTTGGTCGATATCTCGAAAACGCCTTCACATATACAACTAAGGGCCACTCCCTTTTAAAACCCTCACTAATACCTTTAATTTGATACCCATATCGTATAAACACATTCTAGAGTCACCCCTGTTCCACGTTTATGGCGATATCTCGAAAAGGCGTCCACATATAGAACTAAGGCCCACTCCTTTTTAAAGTACTCATTAACACCTTTCATTTGATACCCATATCATACAAAAAAATTCTAGAGTCACCCCTGGTCCACTTTTATAACGATATTCCGAAAAGGAGTCCACCTGTAGAACTAAGGCCCACTCCCTTTTAAAATACTCATTAACACCTTCCATTTGATACCCATATCGTGCAAACACATTCTAGAGTCACCCCTGGTCCACCTTTATGGCGATACCTCGTAAAGGCATCCACTTATGGAACTAGGGCCCACTCCCTTTTAAAATACTCATTAACACCTTTCATTTGATACCCATATCGTACAAACAAATTCTAGAGTCACCCCTGGTCCACCTTTATGGCGATATCACGAAACGGCGTCCACCTATGGAAATAAGGACCACTCCCTTTAAAATACTCATTAACACCTTTCATTTGATACCCGTATCGTACAAACAAATTCTAGAGTCCACCCTGGTCCACCTTTATGGCGATATCTCGAAAAGGCGTCCACCTATAGAACTAAGGCCCACTCCCTTTTAAATTACTCATTAACACCTTTCATTTGATACCCATATCGTACAAACAAATTCTAGAGTCACCCCTGGTCCACCTTTATGGCGATATCTCGAAAAGGCGTCCACCTATAGAACTAGTGCCCACGCCCTTTTTAAATACTTATTAACACCTTTCATTTGATACCCATATCGTACAAACAAATTCTAGAGTCACCCCTGGTCCACCTTTATGGCGATATCTCGAAAAGGCGTCCACCTATAGAACTAAGGCCTACGCCCTTTTAAAACACTCATTAACACCTTTCATTTGATACCCATATTGTACAAACGCATTCTAGAGTCACCCCTGGTCCACGTTTATGGCGATATCCCGAAAAGGCGTCCACCCATAGAACTAAGGCCCACTCCCTTTTAAAACACTTATTAACACCTTTCGTTTGATACCCATATTGTACAAACGCATTCTAGAGTCAACCCTGGTCCACTTTTATAACGATATTCCGAAAAGGCGTCCACCTGTAGAACTAAGGCCCACTCCCTTTTAAAATACTCATTAACACCTTTCATTTGATACCCATACAGTACAAACAAATTCTAGAGTCACCCCTGGTCCACCTTTATGGCGATATCTCGAAAAGGCGTCCACATATAGAACTAAGGCCCACGCCCTCTTAAAATACTCATTAGTACCTTTCGTTTGACACCCATATTGTACAAACGCATTCTAGAGTCACCCCTGGTCCCCTTTATGGCGATATCACGAAACGGCGTCCACCTATGGAAATAAGGACCACTCCCTTTTAAAATACTTATTAACACCTTTCATTTGATACCCATATCGTACAAACAAATCCTAGAGTCAACCCTTATCCACCTTTATGGCTATATCCCTAAATGGCGTCCACCTATAGAACTATGGCCCACTCCCTCATAAAATACTCTTTAATGCCTTTCATTTGATACACATGCCATACAAACACATTCCAGGGTTACCCTCGGTTCATTTTCCTACATGGTTATTTTCCTTTATGTTGCCACCATAGCTCTCAACTGAGTATGTAATGTTCGGTTACACCCGAACTTAACCTTCCTTACTTGTTCATATAGATGCGTTTAACACAAGCTTATGCATTCCAATAACATCTCCACATTCAACCAAGATGTTGCGTTTGTAAATATGAAGGAACTTCAGACGTAGCAATTGAAGTTTATTACGCCTTGCCCATTCACATACAAAATTTCGCGAATCACTGTTATAAACATTTTCCATATACAACAAAAATACTTGCTAACATATTTTGTATCGTAATCGATTGCTATATTGCAGTTCTTAATTGCGAAAGATGTTAGAAAATTTACCAACCAGTGGGAAAAATAATTTCACTTGCAAAGTGTGCCAACACCCTTAGCCAAAGCAAATGTCAAATTCTTGTTTTGATTTGCTTGGAACAAAATTTTTAATATTAGATTGCGCCAGTGTCGCTCATTCTACCGTTCTCCATAAAAATACGTGCAATCTACTCATAATGCATAAGCTTGTGTTAAACTCATCTATATGAAAAACTGCTTATGTGTCGGAGCTATCATTAATTCAATATTACTGCACTTCTAATTAAAACAAGTAAGGAAGGCTAAGTTCGGGTGTAACCGAACATTACATACTCAGTTGAGAGCTATGGAGACAAAATAAGGAAAATCACCATGTAGGAAAATCAACCTAGGGTAACCCTGGAATGTGGTTGTATGACATGTGTATCAAATGGAGGGTATTAAAGAGTATTTTAAGAGAGAGTAGGCCATAGTTCTATGGATGGACGCCATTTAGGGATATCGCCATAAAGGTGGACCAGGGCTGACTCTAGAATTTGTTTGTACGATATGGGTATCAAACGAAAGGTGTTACTGAGCATTTTAAGATGGAGTGGGCATTAGGTCTATAGGTGGACGCCTTTTCGAGATATCGCCATTAGGGTGGGCCAGGGTGACTCTAGAATGTGTTTGTACGATATGGATATCAAATGAAAGGTGTTGCTGAGCATTTTAAGAGGGAGTGGGCCTTAGGTCTATAGGTGGACGCCTTTTCGAGATATCGCCATTAGGGTGGGCCAGGGTGACTAGAATGTGTTTGTACGATATGGGTATCAAATGAAAGGTGGTAATGAGTATTTTAAAAGGGAGTAATCCTTAGTTCTATAGGTGGACGCCTTTTCGAGATATCGCCATTAGGGTGGGCCAGGGGTGACTCTAGAATGTGTTTGTACGATATGGGTATCAAATGAAAGGTGGTAATGAGTATTTTAAAAGGGAGTAATCCTTAGTTCAGGAGTGACTCTAGAATATTTGTACGATATGGGTATCAAACGAAAGGTGTTACTGAGCATTTTAAGAGGGAGTGGGCATTAGGTCTATAGGTGGACGCCTTTTCGAGATATCGCCATTAGGGTGGGCCAGGAGTGACTCTAGAATTTTGTACGATATGGGTATCAAACGAAAGGTGTTACTCAGCATTTTAAGAGGGAGTGGACATTAGGTCTATAGGTGGACGCCTTTTCGAGATATCGCCATTAGGGTGGGCCAGGGTGACTCTAGAATGTGTTTGTACGATATGGATATCAAATGAAAGGTGTTGCTGAGCATTTTAAGAGGGAGTGGGCCTTAGGTCTATAGGTGGACACCTTTTCGAGATATCGCCATTAGGGTGGGCCAGGGTGACTAGAATGTGTTTGTACGATATGGGTATCAAATGAAAGGTGGTAATGAGTATTTTAAAAGGGAGTAATCCTTAGTTCTATAGGTGGACGCCTTTTCGAGATATCGCCATTAGGGTGGGCTAGGGGTGACTCTAGAATGTGTTTGTACGATATGGATATCAAATTAAAGGTATTAATGAGGGTTTTAAAAGCGAGTGGCCCTTAGATGTATATGTGAAGGCGTTCTCGCGATATCGACCAAAATGTGGACCAGGTGATCCAGAAAATAATCTGCCGGGTACTGCTAATTTATTTATATATGCAATACCACTAACAGTATTCCTGCCAAGATGATTTCGCCTTGTAGAACTTTTTCATTTTCTTCTACTTAATATGGTAGTTGTCACACCCATTTTACAAAGTTTTTTCCAAAGTTATATTTTGCGTCAATAAACCAATCCAGTTACCATGTTTCATCTCTTTCTTCGTATTTGGTATAGAATTATGGCATTTTTTTCATTTTTCGTAATTTTCGATATCGATAAAGTGGGCGTGGTTATGGTCGGATTTCGGCCATTTTTTATACCAAGATAAAGTGAGTTCAGATAAGTACGTGGACTAAGTTTAGTAAAGATATATCGGTTTTTGCTCAAGTTATTGTGTTAACGGCCGAGCGGAAGGACAGACGGTGGACTGTGTATAAAAACTGGGCGTGGCTTGCACCGATTTCGCCCATTTTCACAGAGAACAGTTACCGTCATAGAATCTATGCCCCTACCAAATTTGAGAAGGATTGGTTTTTTTTTTTTTTTGTTATGGCATTAAAAGTATTCTAGACAAACTAAATGAAAATGGGCGGAGCCACGCCCATTTTGAAATTTTCTTTTATTTTTGTATTTTGTTGCATCATATCATTACTGGAGGCCTACTCTGTATTGCGATGCGAAAGGCAGTGCGATGCGAAAATAAATTGCGATGCGAAAGGTAATTGGAACTCTGTAGCGCTATCGCATCGCTAACAATGTCGCTTTTTTATTTTTCGCTAATTTTTTGCTTGAGTATGCATCACTGACCAAACTCAAAGAAAGAGAACAAAAGAAACAAGGCGATTACAATTTCGGCAAACGATTAATTTTTGTTGAACAAATTAAAAAAAGGATTCTGTAGCATTATGGAACGATTTAAATGAAGAAAGGATTGATTTCAATGAAGAAATCCTCCCAGTTCAGAAATTGAACTGGAAAAAATGAACGTGATAAATACAGAAAACGTGGAAAATCATAGAATGGGAAATATTGCTAGTTGTATCAGAGAACAAATAAAAAATGACATGATTTCAAATAGAAATGCTTTATAAAAAAGTGGTTTCGATTTAATTGTTATTTATTTATGTATTTTAAGTCCACTAGGATTACAAATTGTTGCTTTTGTGTTTGTTTTGTTTTTTGAGTTGTCCTATATATTTTTAAATGAATATAAAGATATCAATTTATAAAATCATCAACTAATACTTACATATTTGAACAATGCGAATGCCTATTACTTGTAGCAAGAAAAATGCGAAAATGAATGCTGTTTGACATTCGCTTTCGCTTTACAGAGTGCCGGCAATGCGAAAAGGGAGAAAAATTGCGAATGGGCAAAATTTGAATGCGAAAGTCAAAATATACATGCGAATGTCAAGATACAGAGTACCGATTTTGCGATTTCGCGTATTTTTTTTTTTCGCATCGCAATACAGAGTAGGCCCCCTGGAGTTGAATTTTGACTTAATTTACTTATATACAGTAAAGATATTAAATTTTTTGTTAAAATTTGAATTTAAAAAAAAAATTTTTTAAAAAGTGGGCGTGTTCTTCATCCAATTTTGCTAATTTTTATTTATCACATATATAGTAATAGTAGTAACGTTCCTGCCAAATTTCATCATGATATCTTCAACGACTGCCAAATTACAGCTTACAAAACTTTTAAATTACCTTCTTGTAAAAGTGGGCGGTGCCACGCCCATTGTCCAAAATCTTCCTAATTTTCTATTCTGCATCATAACGTCAACCCATCTACTAAGTTTCATCGCTTTATCCCCCTTTGGCAATGAATTATCGCATTTTTTCGGTTTTTCGAAATTTTCGATATCGAAAAAGTGGGCGTGGTTATAGTCCGATATCGTTCATTTTAAATAGCGATCTGAGGTGAGTGCCCAGGCATCTACATACCAATTTTCATCAAGATACCTCAAAATTTACTCAAGTTATCGTGTTAACGGACAGACGGACGGACGGACGGACGGACATGGCTCAATCAAATTTTTTTTCGATACTGATGATTTTTATATATGGAAGCCTATATCTATCTCGATTCCTTTATACCTGTACAACCAACCGTTATCCAATCAAAGTTAATATACTCTGTGAGCTCTGCTCAACTGAGTATAAAAATGCATTTAAATAAATGAATCAGCTGGAGCTGAACTCCAGTAGAGTTAAACTGTAATATCTTAAAAGCGTCACGCGCGCCGAAGTGCATCAAAATTAGACGCATGTACTATCCTTATATCTTAATATATAAAAAACACGTGTCACAACATTGTAGGCCGCGATGGACTCCTAAACTACTAAACCGATTTTGAATTTGTTTTGCACCCCGTGTGTAGATTGATATAACTTGAGAGATAGGATAGGTTATATCTCAGTTCATAGTCGCAATATTATTTTATTGCAAATTTTTTTATTTGTTTATATGTAATAATAAAATGTTACGTATACGCAGTGGCACTCATATTTTCAGGTCGTGCGGATATACTTCCGTGTAATTGCTTGGTGTTTAATTAAACAACCGGCTTATCAATAAAAAATATCATGGCGAATGATATCAAGTATAGCACATCACCAGGCCCGTCGAGAGGGGGGTGGTTTCTGAGGGGGCCCGCGACTTAGAGGCACTATGACATTTTTTTAATTCAGGAGAGTCTTTTGTTATGTAGAGGGTAATGTGTCTCAACATATAGGCCAAAACGTGGGCCAGTGAATGCCTAGACAGTGTTTATACAATATGGATATCAAATGAAAGCTATTGATGAGTGTTTTAGTACAGAGTAATATATTATCCAGAGATGGACTGGGACTGGGATTAGGACTAGGATCGGGACTGAGACTCGGAGTGGGACTGGGACTGGAATAAAATACATACCACCCTCTGGGACAGGCAATAAGGGATGCAGGAGAATGAGAGGAAATTCAGAGAAGAGAAGAGAGAGGAGATTAGGAAAGAGATAGAATGAGACGAAGATGGAGATAGATGGAGCGAAAAAGACGGAGGGAGGAGTAAATAAAAGGATTAGGAAAAAGTGAAGAGGGGGAAGGGCAGAGTCAGACGGAAAAAGCTTATTAAAATGTATGCAGATAGGCCAAATTTAGGGCAGGACAACGTCTTCCGGGTCTTCTAGTATATTTATAAACCAATTCCTAATCTAGTGAAACTTAAAGTAAGTGTTAAGGGCCCTTTACTGATACTTAGCATAGACAAAGAGAGTAGATAATAAGAGGCGTCATATCGCTATTTCAGAAAACGACTGCGTTTTGTGAAAATTTGCCAATGTACCAATTCTTGGGCTCGGCCATTCCTCTTTGTGCCTGTCCGCGAAGATTTGGTAAAATGCAGTGAAGATTAAACTCAGTGAGTGGAAAGTAAATATTGTGTTTTTGGGTTAAAATAGTGCAAAAAGTGAATAAAAAAGTTATTAACAGAATAATTTAATGCAGATTAAAAAGCGTGGGGTGCATTTGACTACATTTCATATCTTTCCTCTCAGATAGTTGCCAATAGAATGATTGTAACATTCAGTATCAAGCACCCCACGCTTTTTACTGTGAATTAAATTATTCTGCTAGTAACTTAAATTTTATTACAATTTTATTTTGAGGTGATTAACTATAAATGATTGTTTGACCTTCTACTACTGTTATATAAACTCTTTGTAATGGAAATTATTTTATATTTTTTAGTTCGGTTAGCTATAAAAGCGTGTTTTTTTTTTGTTTTTTTTTTTATTTATTTTTAATTTTTTAGTTCAAGTAATTTTAAAAGTTTAGAGTGATGAAATCTCGAAACGCCAGCGGTCCATGGATGAATCCAACCCCACGGCACCGAAAAGGGCCAAGACGCAGGGAGGCTGGACGCGGTCTTTTGCCGAAATTGCCAAGGGTCGGCAGATCATTGGCATTATAGACGAGAGCAGCGAAGATGGCAGAATCCCGAAACAACAGTGGAAGTGGATCGAGGTCGCGCTCGCTACGGTGGCCGTTAAGGTTAAGAAAGACAACCCTGGTCCACCGCCATCTTACACAGATGCAGGGTGGTTCCAGGGCAATGTCAAACTAATTGCCTGTGACAACGCCAGGTCGGTAAACCTCTATAGAGCCGCCGTCACGCTGATAGGGGTGGTATATCCGGCCGCACGCCTCAAGGTAGTGGAGGCGCGTGATATCCCCTCACGACCAAGGGCTAGAGCCTGGGTTCCAGTGACGCCAACGGACCCAGCTGACATCCTGGAGCTGCTCCAGGAGTACAACCCGCCACAGGTTTGGAAGTCAACCCGGATAAAACCGAACTTATCCTCTTCACGAGGAGGTACAAAGTACCAAATCTTACACCGCCAAGAATTGGGGGTACGTTCTTAGTGTTTAGCGATGAAGTCAAGTATTTGGGAGTCATTCTGGATAGGAAGCTATTATGGAGTGACCATATAGTGGAGCGATCCAAGAAGGCAGTAGCAGAGATGTTCACCTGCAAGAGGGCAATTGGCACCTCCTGGGGATTCTCCCCTAAGGTGACCTACTGGATTTACACAGCCATTGTGCGCCCGATTCTTCTTTATGGTGCCTTGGTCTGATGGCCTGCACTAGCTAAAAGTACCTATCTTAAAATGCTTCAAAAGGTGCAACGGAGTTCGGAGCTCTGCATTACCGGGGCTCGCGGCTCCACTCCAGATTCCGTTACATACATACATGGTTACATAGATACATAGATAGATACAGGCCAAGCTAATAAAAGAGTGTTAAAAAGGGTTCCAGTATGCTCTTTCGTAGATGTGCCATGCATCCACTTCTATCATTAATAAAGGAATACGGTTTTCGCATTATGTGCAAGGTTACAAATCTATGGTCATTTGGGGTGATTATGAGTTCAATTGACCTTATGTCGGTTAACCTTATGTCACCCCACCATCATATTATTGCATTGTCATCGAGCCTTGATTCGTGTGCAAAGTTTCAATCAAACTTATGGCCATTCAAAGTGGTAATAAGGCCAATTGACCTTATGACCGTTGACCTTATGTCACCACACCATCACATTAATTCATTGTCATCGAGCCTTGATACGTGTGCAAAGTTTCAATCAAACTTATGGCCATTCAAAGTGGTAATAAGGCCAATTGACCGTATGGCCGTTGACCTTATGTCACCGCACCATCACACTAATTCATTGTCATCGAGCCTTGATACGTGTGCAAAGTTTCAATCGAACTTATGGCCATTCAAAGTGGTAATAAGGCCAATTGACCTTATGGCCGTTGACCTTATGTCACCACACCATCACATTAATTCATTGTCATCGAGCCTTGATACGTGCGCAAAGCTTCAATCAAACTTATTGCCATTCAAAGTGGTAATAAAGCCAATTGACCTTATGGCCGTTGACCTTATGTCACCGCACCATCATATTCATGCATTGTCATCGAGCCTTGATACGTGTGCAAAGTTTTAATCAAACTTATGGCCATTCAAAGTGGTAATAAGGCCAATTGACCTTATGGCCGTTGACCTTATGTCACCACACCACCACATTAATGCATTGCCATCGGTCCCTGATACGTATGCAAAGTTTCAAATTAATCAGACTTCTAGAAACCGGTGAAAATAAAGCTCAAAGATTCCGTTACATACAGGCCAAGCTAATAAAAGCGTGTGAAAAAGGCAAAGGATACAAAGTGAATAAATAACAAGTAAGGAAGGCTAAGTTCGGGTGTAACCGAACATTACATACTCAGTTGAGAGCTATGGAGACAAAATAAGGAAAATCACCATGTAGGAAAATGAACCTAGGGTAACCCTGGAATGTGGTTGTATGACATGTGTATCAAATGGAAGGTATTAAAGAGTATTTTAAGAGAGAGTAGGCCATAGTTCTATGGATGGACGCCATTTAGGGATATCGCCATAAAGGTGGACCAGGGCTGACTCTAGAATTTGTTTGTACGATATCGGTATCAAATGAAAGGTGTTGCTGAGCATTTTAAGAGGGAGTGGGCCTTAGGTCTATCGGTGGACGCCTTTTCGAGATATAGCCATTAAGGTGGGCCAGGGGTGACTCTAGAATGTGTTTGTACGATATGGGTATCAAATGAAAGGTGGTAATGTGTATTTTAAAAGGGAATGGGCTTTAGATCTATAGGTGAACGCCTTTTCGAGAAATCGCCATAAAGGTTGACCAGGGGTGACTCTACAATATGTTTGTACGATATGGGTATCAAATGAAAGGTGCTAATGAGTATTTTAAAAGGGAGTGATCCTTAGTTCATTGGTGGACGCCGTTTCGAGATATCGCCATAAAGGTGGACCAGGGGTGACTCTAGAATGTGTTTGTACGATATGGGAATGAAATGAAAGCTGTTACTGAGCATTTTAAGAGGGAGTGGGCATTAGGTCTATAGGTGGACGCTTTTCGAGATATCGCCATTAGGGTGGGCCAGGGGTTATCTAGAATGTTTGTACGATATCGGTATCCAACGAAAGGTTTTACTGAGCATTTTAAGAGGGAGTGGGCATTAAGTCTATAGGTGGACGCCTTTTCGATATATCGCCATTAGGGTGGGCCAGGGGTGACTCTAGAATGTTTGTACGATATGGGTATCAAACGAAAGGTGTTACTGAGCATTTTAAGAGGGATTGGGCATTAGGTCTATAGGTGGACGCCTTTTCGAGATATAGTCATTAGGGTAGGCCAGGGGTGACTCTAGAATGTGTTTGTACGATATGGGTATCAAATGAAAGGTGGTAATGAGTATTTTAAAAGGGAGTAATCCTTAGTTCTATAGGTGGACGCCTTTTCGAGATATCGTCATAAAGGTGGACCAGGGGTGACTCTAGAATGTGTTTGTACGATATGGGAATCAAATGAAAGGTGTTACTGAGCATTTTAAGAGGGAGTGGGCATTAGGTCTATAGGTGGACGCTTTTCGAGATATCGCCATTAGGGTGGGCCAGGGGTTGTCTAGAATGTTTGTACGATATGGGTATCAAACGAAAGGTGTTACTGAGGATTTTAAGAGGGAGTGGGCATTAAGTCTATAGGTGGACACCTTTTCGATATATCGCCATTAGGGTGGGCCAGGGGTGACTCTAGAATGTTTGTACGATATGGGTATCAAACGAAAGGTGTTACTGAGCATTTTAAGAGGGATTGGGCATTAGATCTATAGGTGGACGCTTTTCGAGATATCGCCATTAGGGTGGGCCAGGGGTGACTCTAGAATGTTTGTACGATACGGGTATCAAACGAAAGGTGTTACTGAGCATTTTAAGAGGGAGTGGGCATTAGGTCTATAGGTGGACGCCTTTTCGAGATATCGCCATTAAGGTGGGCCAGGGGTGACTCTAGAATGTGTTTGTACGATATGGGTATCAAATGAAAGGTGGTAATGAGTATTTTAAAAGGGAGTAATCGTTAGTTCTATAGGTGGACGCCTTTTCGAGATATCGTCATAAAGGTGGACCAAGGGTGACTCTAGAATGTTTGTACGATATAGGTATCAAACGAAAGGTGTTACTGAGCATTTTAAGAGGGAGTGGGCATTAGGTCTATAGGTGGACGCCTTTTCGAGATATCGACATTAGGGTGGGCCAGGGGTGACTCTAGAATGTTTGTACGATATGGGCATCAAACGAAAGGTGTTACTGAGCATTTTAAGAGGGAGTGGACATTAGGTCTATAGGTGGACGCCTTTTCGAGATATCGCCATTAGGGTGGCCCAGGGGTGACTCTAGAATGTTTGTACGATATGGGTATCAAACGAAAGGTGTTACTGAGCATTTTAAGAGGGATTGGGCATTAGGTCTATAGGTGGACGCCTTTTCGAGATATAGTCATTAGGGTGGGCCAGGGGTGACTCTAGAATGTGTTTGTACGATATGGGTATCAAATGAAAGGTGGTAATGAGTATTTTAAAAGGGAGTAATCCTTAGTTCTATTGGTGGACGCCTTTTCTAGATATCGCCATAAAGGTGGACCAAGGGTGACTCTAGAATGTTTGTACGATATGGGTATCAAACGAAAGGTGTTACTGAGCATTTTAAGAGGGAGTGGGCATTAGGTCTATAGGTGGACGCCTTTTCGAGATATCGCCATTAGGGTGGGCCAGGGGTGACTCTAGAATGTGTTTGTACGATATGGATATCAAATTAAAGGTATTAATGAGAGTTTTAAAAGCGAGTGGCCCTTAGATGTATATGTGAAGGCGTTTTCGCGATATCGACCAAAATGTGGACCAGGGTGATCCAGAAAATCATCTGTCGGGTACTGCTAATTTATTTATATATGCAATACCACGAACAGTATTCCTGCCAAGATTCCAAGGGCTGTTGATTTCGCCTTGTAGAACTTTTTCATTTTCTTCTACTTAATATGGTAGGTGTCACACCCATTTTACAAAGTTTTTTCTAAAGTTATATTTTGCGTCAATAAACCAGTCCAATTACCATGTTTCATCCCTTTTTTCGTATTTGGTATAGAATTATGGCATTTTTTTCATTTTTCGTAATTTTCGATATCGATAAAGTGGGCGTGGTTATAGTCGGATTTCGGCCATTTTTTATACCAAGATAAAGTGCGTTCAGATAAGTACGTGGACTAAGTTTAGTAAAGATATATCGGGTTTTGCTCAAGTTATCGTGTTAACGGCCGAGCGGAAGGACAGACGGTGGACTGTGTATAAAAACTTAGCGTGGCTTCCACCGATTTCGCCCATTTTCACAGAAAACAGTTACCGTCACAGAATCTATGCCTCTACCAATTTTAAGAAGGATTGGTAAATTTTTGTTCGACTTATAGCATTAAAAGTATTCTAGACAAACTAAATGAAAATGGGCGGAGCCACGCCCATTTTGAAATTTTCTTTTATTTTTGTATTTTGTTGCATCATATCATTACTGGAGTTGAATTTTTACTGAATTTACTTATATACAGTAAAGATATTAAATTTTTTGTTAAAAATTTACTTTTAAAAAAAATTTTTTAAAAAGTGGGCGTGTTCTTCATCCGATTTTGCTAATTTTTATTTAGCACATATATAGTAATAGTAGTAACGTTCCTGCCAAATTTCATCATGATATCTTCAACGACTGCCAAATTACAGCTTGCAAAACTTTTAAATTACCTTCTTGTAAAAGTGGGCGGTGCCACGCCCATTGTCCAAAATCTTACTAATTTTCTATTTTACGTCATAACGTCAACCCATCTACCAAGTTTCATCGCTTTATCCGCCTTTGGCAATGAATTATCGCATTTTTTCGGTTTTTCGAAATTTTCGATATCGAAAAAGTGGGCGTGGTTATAGTCCGATATCGTTCATTTTAAATAGCGATCTGAGATGAGTGCCCAGGAATCTACATACCAAAATTTCATCAATATACCTCAAAATTTACTCAAGTTATCGTGTTAACGGACAGACGGACGGACATGGCTCAATCAAATTTTTTTTCGATACTGATGATTATGATATATGCAAGTCTATATCTATCTCGATTCCTTTATACCTGTACAACCAACCGTTATCCAATCAAAGTTAATATAATCTGTGAGCTGTGCTCAACTGAGTATAAAAACACGTAAATATTGTGTGCAAATTAGTAAAAAAGTGATGAAAATTGCGTAAAAAGTTAATTATTGTGTAAAAACCAATAAAAAAGTGAAATGAAGTGAAATTATACTAAATATTGCCATAAAAATAGGAAATAGTGTGTTTGAGCATAAATGAGTGCGAATGTGAAATGTCAGTGAAAATGACATTGTAAAAAAACAAAGAGGATAGAAGCAAAGTGAATAAATAAGAAGACTTAAATATTGTGTGTAAAATGTTAAAAAAAGTCATAAAAATTGTGCAAAAAGTTAATTAAATTGTGCAAGAATTAATAAAATGAGTGAAGAGAAGTGAAATTTTACAAAATAATGCCATAAAAGTGAGAAATGGTCAAAAAATAAGTTGTGTGTTTGAGCTCAAATCGTAGATAAGTGCAAATGTGAAACGTTAGTGAAAACGACATTGTAAAAAGTGTGTGTTGCTTGTACTCAAAAGGAAAATAGGTGGAAATGTAAACAAATAATTTGTAAAAATATGTGTAAAAAAGTTGTGGAAAGTGTGAAGAAAATTGTGAAAAATTATTAAAAGTGTTAAGTGAAGTATAAAATCCTAGAATACAAGTTCAATAAAAATGGTAAAAAGAAGTTGTGTGTGTCGTGTTTTGTGTGTGATTAATGAAACAAAAAGGAATCGGCATATGTGCGTGCGAACCTATCCAAATATGTATACAGGTGTATAAAGTGATTTGTGATTGTGGATAAGAAATTTTTACAAAATTAATATATGTATTATATATATATTGTATACGTGTTTTTTAAATCTATACAATATTATATAAATGTATATGTATTTTGTTTCCAACAAAAAAGATAATATTTTGTCATTTAATCACCCCTATTCTGCATTTCGATTACGTTCCCGTTCTACGCTCCGCTTTAATCGAAGTTTGGTATTCTGCATTACGACGGAATCGTAAAGAGAAGAGGAAGAGCAAATGATTTTTCGAAATCAGCTGTTGGTATGGAATGTGTGAACATTGGAACAAAATAAATTAAAGAAAATTTGTAAAAAACACTGAAAAACGTTTATATTTTGTTATCCACGCCATTTTGTACAAAAAAAAGCAATATAATATATTGCCGCAGTGTTATATTTTTTTGAGTGAAGTGCTTTCATCATTGTAAGTGGGTTTTTGTCGTTCTTTTGGCCAATTCCCTGCCGTGGCCACCAAGTTTTGTTAAAACGGATTCCTGCACGAATATAGTTGACATTTTCTAAATTTTAAGGATGCTAATTTCATTGCACTGGCCTAAAGTACTTTATAAAGGTTTATTTATTCTTTCCGCAAGGATTGTTTACGTTTTTGCTTCACCTTCCTCTACGCCGGCAGCTTGCTTTGGTATATAACTGGACCCAACGAACAGACACAAATTATAGCTGTCTATTATAATGGAATCAATAGCCGCGTCATTATTTATGGAGTTGGAAAGCAACGCATACGAAAATTGCCAGGCGGGAATGGAAAGGCAAATATTGCGAGATTTGGGTAATCCATTTGAGATGAGTGACGAATTGTAAGAAATTGCACTTAAAAGTGGTAAAGTTTAAATACTTATTTTCTTATTTAGGTTCAAAAAAAACTTTCGACTTAACAAGGATGCTTTCAAGTATGTGTTAGATACTTTTGCGGGGCAAATACGTCCAAGGACTTCGACATCGACATGTTGTTTTTGACCTGGAAACATAAAAAACAATCATCATCAAACCTTCTACGTTTCTTAACAAGTTTTACTTACATTTTTGTTAAAATTCTGTAATAAATTAATAAAAAAATGAAAAGAAAATATTTTTCCGCCAACTAATTTGGAACTTAGAAAAACGGAACTACGATCGAAATGCAGAATACAAAAAATCGAACAATTCGAAGTTGGTTCGAAAGCGATTGGAACACAGAATACCAAAATTGCCAAATCGAAAAAATTCCAATCCAAGTCGAAATGCAGAATAGGGCTGAATGAAAAGGTGTAAGTGTTCTCCCACAAAATCTCCTAAGGAAATTGCGCCAAAAAAGGGTCGTAGGCAAAAATAATAAAATAATAAAATCTTAGCGAAAAGTAGTATTTTGTGCCATTATAACAAGAAATGGGAAAAAATTCAAATCTTGAAAAATGGGCGTGGCACTTATAGATGTCTAGTTAAGGAAGATAGGTATTGGTTTTATTTAATATATTTTATTACAAAAGCTAGAACGTATGATTTCCAACATGAAAAATTTAATAATTCTCAAACCAGAAAATTTTTGAAAAACAAAAACCAAAACTGAAAATTAAATAATTTTTTACATTTAAAATAACAAAATTTTAAAGAAATAAATATTAAAGTAGAAGAAATATAACTTAGTATAAAGTATAAACGAATTTAATATAAGAACCCTACAGCACTGCCCTTTCTTACAATGCATTTCCCAATGTTTGTGGAGTCATAACTCGACGAAAAATTTGTTTTTCAACAGGAAATATTTCCAGTAGAAATGGGCTAAATCGGTTAAATCGCATTCTTTTACTATATAAAAGATTTTGTAAAAGTGCGTAGGTGCAGGTAATAAGCTATTTCTAGTAACAGTTAGAAAATTTCGTTAATAACCCTGCCCTTTTTGAAGTGCACAATGACACTTGTGTGTTTATGTTTATTGTTATGTCATATCTTTATTTTAAAATAAACAGTAGGGAAATCCCCATATCTGAAGGAAAACTGCATTATTACCCGCTCAATGTCATTGGTGTTAGCCGCTGTATCCTTTTTGCTTCTTTTAAACGAAAATTAGTTCAGAATAGAACCATATGTATATGGCTTATTGCGCAGCCTTGTAACACTATTAGCACACAAAACAAACAACAGCATTTCAAGTGTACATCTGGGTATGTACTGTTCGGTTTCACCCGAACTTAGACTTCCTTACTTGTTTTTTTTTTTTTTTTTTTTTTTTTTTTTGTAACAGATTTTGGCATGATAAAAGCACGTACGAGATAGGTATATCGCCTCTTTGCGCATATACAATAAAATACCCAGACAGCATTTTTTTTTAATATTGAAATATCATACCCCCCGTTATGTTATTTAGTCAACAAAAATAATCTGAAAAGTTAAAAAAGTTGATGGAAAAATGATTATGAATTTTTCATCTCCTTCGATTCAAAAATGTGACTGAAAAATTGTTTTCAGTTTTTGACCATCAAAAGTAAACAAGTTTTGTTATTCCCTTTGTTAATTATACTCAGAGTGCACACAGAGTATATTAACTATGATTGGGTAACGGTTGGTTGTACAGGTATAAAGGAATCGAGATAGATATAGACTTCCATATATCAAAATCATCAGTATCGAAAAAAAATTTGATTGAGCCATGTCCGTCCGTCTGTCCGTTAACACGATAACTTGAGTAAATATTGAGGTATCTTCACCAAATTTGGTACACGAGCTTATCTGCACCCAGAATAGATTGGTATTGAAAATGAGCGAAATCGAATGATAACCACGCCCACTTTTTATATATATAACATTTTGGAAAACACAAAAAACTTTATTATTTAGTAAATAATACACTTAGAATGTTGAAGTTTGACATGTGGACTGATATTGAGACTCTTGATAAAAATTTGGAAAACAATATTTAAATGGGCGTGGCACCGCCCACTTGTGATAAAATCAATTTTACAAATATTATTAATCATAAATCAAAAATCGTTAAACTTATCGTAACAAAATTTGGCAGAGAGGTTGCCTTTACTATAAGGAATGCTTTAAAGAAAAATTAACGAAATCGTTTAAGGACCACGCCCTCTTTTATATAAAAGATTTTTAAAAGGGTCGTGGACGAATAAAATAAGCTATATCTTTTAGAAAAAAGAGCTTTATATCAATGGTATTTCATTTCCCAAGTGTATTTATAACAATAAATAGGAAAAACTTCAAATTTAAAAAAATGGGTGTGGCACCGCCCCTTTTATGACTAAGCAATTTTCTATGTTTCGGGAGCCATAACTCGAAGAAAAATTAACGGATCGTAATAAAACTGGGTACACAAATTTTCCCTATAGCTATATAAAAGATTTTTTAAAAGGGGACTAGAATAATAAGCCATAACTTAGCAAAAAATAGTTTTGAGTCAATGATATTTCACTTATCAAGTTTTATTGTAAGAGGAAATGGGGAGAAATTTTTTTTTTGTAAACGGGCGGTGCCACGTGTTATGTAAAACAATGTCTACATATGCACATAGTATGTAAGTATTTACATATGAATATGCAAACGTACATTCAACATTATCACATATATGTATGCAGATATCATGATAACAAGATTGATAAGGGCATCTGCACATTCATATAATTGCATTCATACATACATACATATGTACATACCTACATCTGTACACAATTAAATTACGAACACACACACATACCTATGTACATACATGAGTGGCATCATGATAACGAGATTGATAAAAACATCTGTAAATTCTTATATGTAGTTCTGTGATATGTATGTACAAATGCTTGTTTGCTAAAATCAAAACAAACGCATGCCCTACATACATATCTACATAATGAATGTATGTATGTTCAAATGTTCTAACCATCTGATATTCTATACAAATATATGGTACCTAAGTACGTTTGTAATTCCACACAAGACTTCATCCTCGACGCTATGGCTAAAAAATTACAAACACACATTACATACATGTGTCTTGGCATAAATAATAAAATATATAAATTATTACAGTTGAAGGCCAAGATTTTAAAGGGCCCGTCATGGCTGCGTAGCACATGCACTGCAAATATGTAAATCTCAAACCAGGCAAATGAAAGTGCAAATCATACATAAAGAGGGATAAATGCGATGGATGGTGGGATGCAAAAGGATAGTGGTTTTTAATATTCTTAAAACAGGTGAAGTGATATATGTATATGTATATGTATATGTTTATTAAGTCTATGATCGAAAAGAATCTTACAGACTAGATACAAATGAATAGAAAGATATAAAAACTATGTAGTCAAACTTATATATGTAATTACCGTGTAAATAATAAAAAAGAAAAAAGATAACAAAGAGATGAATAAATAATAAAAATAAATTACAGCCACAAATCCAGAGAAGACTTGAACGTACTTCTCGACAAAGAGAAATCAAGAAGGAAACTCCCTGAGAGTCTATTAAATATGGTAAGTGCGCGGAAAATCGGGTCAAACATGCAATAGTTAGCTCTACCGACACGCAAGTAAAAGGGCAAGAAAGTACGAAGACACCTATTAGGTACATTAAAATTAACTTTAGCTAGAAGAGCTGAACAATCCAAAGAGCCAGTGATGAGATCATAAACAAACATTAGTAGATGCGCAGTTCTCCGGATTTCAAGAGACTGGAGATTGATAAGTATGCATCGCGAGTAATAGGATGGGGTTGGATCGTCAAAGTTAATAGAAATTAAGCAAAATCTAATGAATTTTCTTTGAACCCTCTCTATTCTGGCAGAGTGGCCACTATAGACAGGATTCCAGACAACTGAGGCGTATTCTAATTTTGAGCGAATTAAGAGATAAAAAGTGCCTTCCTGGTATAGGGATCCTTAAAGTCTTTTGCATATCTGCGAAGGAAGGCAAGGTTTCTGTAAGCCTTCGGAAGGACATAACAGATATGACTAACGAAGGAGAAAGAGGTGTCGAAGACAACACCTAGATCAATAACTTCTTTGACAGAAGCCAGTGGAACACCTGAAATACCGTAGGGCGTGGTATGCAGGGTAGACGACTTGGAAAAAGACATTTGAAAGCATTTTTTGACATTTAAGTAGAGACTATTGGCATTACACCAAGCAACAAGATTATTTAGATCATTTTGTAGGAGCACTGCATCTGACGGGCCATTAATTCTACGAAAAATCTTAAGATCGTCTGCATATAAAAGGAAATCAGACGAATTAAAGCAGGAAATAATGTCATTAATAAAGAGCACAAATAAAATAGGACCAAGAATGCTACCCTGTGGTACCCCGGAAGTTGCCAAGAAAGGTTGGGACTTACAGTCTTCAATTTCGACGCACAAGGACCTATTCGACAAATAAGATTTTAACCATGATAGGAAAACAGAGTGAAATCCAATGCATTCCAGTTTAAATAATAAGATTTTATGAGATACTTTATCGAAAGCCTTCGTGAAATCGGTGTATACAGTATCTACCTGGCAACCGTCCTGAAATGCAGAGATGCAGAAATCAGAAAACGACACTAGGTTCGTAACAGTCGAGCGACCAGCCACAAACCCATCTTGGCACGGCTCAATGACGCTTTTGATGACAAAAGTTAGCTTCTCTTTTATAATTTTCTCAAAAAGTTTCGAGCAAACTGTTAGTTTTGCGATAGGTCTATAATTAGAGACGTCATTTTTATTGCCAGCTTTAAAGATTGGACAAATGGAACTTTTTTTCCACCTATCGATAAAAGTTCCGGAAGACAGGGATAAATTGAATATATGCCGAAGAGGTATGCACAAAGATAAACTACAGAACTTTAGGACAAAGGCACAGAGGCCGTCACTGTCACATTTTAACGAGGGTTTAAGGGAGGACATAGCATTGCTGACGTCATCGCCGGAGATCACGAGTGAGCCAAAATCTAGACGATCATAGAGCCCGGATCGCGAATAATAGTCATTCAGATCTACAGTAGCATCATCAAAGTTTGATTTAAAGAAATCAGCAAACAGCTCAACTGTTTCTGGTAGGGACTGGGAGCGTACACCATTAAAGCTCATGCAGATCGGTATATTCGTCGAACCACGTTTGGATCGGATAAAGTTCCAAAAGGCTTTAGGATTTTCTTTAAGCTCATTTTCGAGCCTACCCATATAGCGATTGTAAAGGAATTTGTCAAGGACATTAAATTGACGCACACTGGTAGTGAACTGTTCTCTGAGAAGGATATTATCTGAATCTGCCTTGAATAAGTTATTGAGTTTGTTACGCTTATTTTTCAACCTCTTAAGAGTTTTATTATACCATGGTAATTTATGAAGCCTAGGCCCAAAACGAGGCACTATACTTTGAAATGTTTCAGTCAAATTCGATAAGAAAATATCATAACAAACACTGACGTCATTAGAGGGAAATATGTTTTCCCAGTTAATTTCAAATAATACATTGTTCAGCTCGCCGAAATCAGTAGATCGAAAGTTGAAAGAGGAATTATCTAAAGCAGGTGACGTAGGGATAGCATCAAAGTTATGTAGATGAATAGCTATTGGTATATGATGCTTATCAGATAGACATACAGGAAAAGTACTCTCAGAGAGTTGATATATTAAATTTTCGTCGACGAATATGAGATTAAGTAACCTCGAGAGAGTATTAAATAAATTATTGATTTGAATCAAATTACAACTTAAGGTATTATCTATAAGGCTAATTTCATTAGAACGCGTGACATTGGTAGGTGTCAAAATTCCATTATATTGAAAATCTGACCAGACTGGTGAATTACCATTCAACAATTTCACACCTTCCACCCAAATTAAACCTACCTACCCACACTCCTACTTTTCAATTTAGTACTCATTACTTTTGTGGGGATTAATGATTTCCACATCTAATTAAACGTTTATTCAACTTCAAACTGTACGTTTATTTGTCAATAAAATCAAACTTAAAACTAGTACAAAATTTATGCGTGTTAATTTCAGAAGTTCTAGAATGTTAATGCTTGGGAACGAAAAAAGAAGTGTTCCTACTGAATACGATTGTAGTAACAAAAAGGAATAAGAAAAAGTACCAATTCCGAAATAGTGCTGCCACCCGTGACAGTGGTGTGTAGAGTTCCCACACTACTCCCCCCAAATGATGGCTTGAGCTGGTTGAAAGTCGAAATTATTCTATATTGCACAATGATTTTGGGGTTTCCGTTCTTGACGTTGCTATCATATAAATATGTAGAGTTACTGAGCATTAAACAAATTTTGGTTTTTGAATTTTCTCTCAAAAGTATGATAGAAAAACGTAAAAATCAAAACAATTTTGATTTTTTCCGTAAGAACGTGTCAGCTGATCGCTCTCTCACTAGACAGAGTTGCCTAGTAAACTTTTGTGCGCTAATTTTTGACCGTTTGCAGTTTTATGCAAAAACACCTAATTAAACTTTGAAAAATTGTGAAAATAACTCGAAATAATTATGTAAAAGTGCAGATTATAAATATTTAATCTATTTATATTTATGTACATGTACACAGACGCACACATTGATTCCTATGGGCTGAGAGTTCGGTCAAACGTGTTTCGTACGACAAACGTCCGTACGTATGGCACACGTCGGTGGGTAATTGCCGCTTAAGGTTTGTCTTGATTTCAACCACACCATGCTTATACATATGTACATATACAGTGTTGGCAAGGGAAGTGGTTGTTAGAAGATGTATGTATGTAGCTTTGTTTATAACAGGCATGCTTAACCAACGAACCGATATCATTTCGTTACGATAATTAACGTTAATAAACGAAACAAAGTCATTTCGTTTCGTTTATTAACGTTAAGAACGTCAAATTAACGAAATGATTTTGCTTCGTTTTCTGCCATATCAAAACGAAGTCAAATCGTTTATGTTGATTTATTAATTTCAAACTATGCTGGCAAAGCTGATTGATGGCGGAGTCATTAAAGGTGAAAGCATTAGCCAAGCTGATTGCAACTCTTCTCACGAATTTTGACAGTACGAACATTTCTCAGAGCAGTTTTGACATTACCACCAACGAATTACACAAACAAATTACATGGAGTTTGTTTATATCCGCTCGCTGTTGCCACCTTACGGCTTCACCATGGCTATAGCATTGCCAGCACAATTCAAACATAAAGTATCACGTTTTTGTTAACGTTTTTAACGTTAACGAAAGCTTTTCGTTTCGGTTAAAAACGAGATACAATTTATCTTGATAATTTCTTTATCGATAATATTTCGAAGTGTTTCAACGGAAACGGTGGAAATTTTTTGATAAACGATTAGGTTAACGTTAAGATGCATCCCTGGTTTATAAACGTTATTTTATTTTTATTTAAATGTTCTTTTATTTTTATTTATTTATTTTTATAATTTGATGTTTGATAAATCAGAAGGATTTTCAATTCACAATATTTTTATACATATCTATGAAAACTGAATATCAAAGAAAATATATTAACATATTTCACATAAATTACATAGTTATTTTTGAAAGTTGACATATATATGTTCAGGTGTAGGTATATTGTGGTTTACAAATTATGTAATTTATTATATATTTGTTGCATAAATATTGTGAATGCTCTTTTGCATAAAATTACATTTCCAAAGCATGTAAATTGTGGTTGCCATTATTATGATTTGCCGTCGGCAAAACGCAACACTTCCCTCTGATTAAAATATTATATAATTTATTTATTTAAGGTCATACCTTTCAATATTCCATAAATATTGTACATAAATATTCTAAGTATTATTTGTGCAAAAGTATTAGCATGTCATTTTGCATGAAAATTGCATTTTCTAAGCTTTTGTACAAAAGTAAACAAAACTTCAAAAAGCTCAAATGCAGAAAATAACTCAATGTCACTAATTTTTACTTCTTCTCTACTTAATTTTCGTCAGGTGAAACAAAAAATATGAGACAACAGTTTACGAAAAATAGGAAGAGACGGAATGGCCGAGCCCAAGAAATAGGTACATTGGCAAATTGAAGTTCTGCCCGACATTCACAGCTGGTGCCTCGTATTATCTACTCTCTTTGCTCTTATTATCTACTCTCTATGGTGATACTCCAACTGCTGTCGATCGATAAATATGCGTCCACGTAATGGCGCCAACACACACTCTGTCACGTACGGACAACGCTGCACCATCAGTGAATGCAGTTTTTTGCAACCTTTGATTAGAGCGCTGCAATTATAAACGAAATAGCAACAAAATGCACACCGCTGTCTTTTAATTGTCTCGTGATTTAAAAAAAAAAAAAAATTATTAATTCAAAAAAATAAAATTATTAATAAATAAGAAAATCACTGGGATAGAAATCATTTAGGTACATGTCTATTTGACGCTGACGATCGATGTACGCGCGTTTTCGTAGCGGTGCTAGCGAACGCTCCGTAACACGCGGACAACGTTGTATTAGCAGTGAACGTAGCTGAGTGCAATGTGTCGCAATTGCACTGTAAGTAGAAACAAAAAAAGAAAAAAAATTCATAAATGAGCAAGATTTCAGCGCATGTATGTGTATGTATAAATAAGGGCTATTCATTTCATAGCACAATTGTGCCCTCTCAATTCACACGCATATGATTCGCTCTGTCGTCGTTAATTGAGTTAAGGCCCCATTACTGATACTTAGCATAGACTTGACTTGGCTTGAGAACTGTAACTTACAGTTCTGTTAAATGAACATTGCATGTTACTGTTTACTCAAAACTTAGCAACACTTAACTTGACTTAAGCTGGAGTCATTGGTGACGTTTGTCGTATCGCTGTAGTCGTATCCCTAACGTAATCAGCTGTTTATCGTTACGACGGTAAACCAAAACCCAATTGGTTGGCTACGATACGGTTACGACCTTAGCGGCACCAATAATCGATTGCATTGATTCTCATAAGGTTGGTCGAATCAGCTGTTAAAAGGTTACCGATACGGTTACCGATAAAGCACCAATGTCTCCAGCTTTAGAAGTCTGTTGAATTTTGATTTTCTATGTAAGTTCTAAGTGACGTTTACATTTTGAGATGCCATTTGTTTGTTTCCATTTCATTTTGACATTTTGTCATACAAATTGACATTTATTGATTATGATGCCAGATTGTATGCGCTAAGTGGAGTATAATCAAAGCCAAGTTACCAAGTCAAGTCTATGCTAAGTATCAGTAATGGCCTTTAGTCGTCGCTTGGCACTTGGCGTAGCATCATCGGTGGTGGGTATCGGCTGATCGGTATCAAAATATGTATGAAAAATTATGCGCGATACATATGCTTGCTGGTAGCTCGTTGCTTGCTAGTAAGAGACTAAATGAAAAATCAATTCACCCGCACGATCATCGCTACGATTGCGCTCTCACTAATACAGGTGCACTCTCAGTTTTGAATAGCCCTGGTATAAATACAAATACAAATGGTGAACAAGGGGTCTCAGGGGTATTTGTTAAAAAATACGACGCATTATTTGTAAATTCTTTTTTTCAGTGAAACTTCTTAGGGGATACTTTTCGAACAACCAAATTACAAGATGTTGTAAATGAGCACAAGGAAAGAAAGCAACTCTGTTTCTAAGCTGACAAAGAACGTTAGGGGTATGCAACCACATATGCCAAACTACAGAAAAGCCATAAGCGACATATGTATGTACATCATAACTTCAGCAGTGCACCAGCCTTCATAACTAGGGCCAGTGAGGAAGCACTAGAAATCACTGATTGATGATCCGGTCCCGTGGGAGGTTTCCTCTAGACCAGGGATGGGCCTATTTTCAGCTCCTAAATCAGTTTCACTGCCAGCAAGTGCTAAGTGAGACGTTTGTGTGTTTTGGGGTGTTAGGGGAGTAAAAAAAATATATGGGAAATATCGTACGCTTCGTCTCAAACGATATTCATCGCAAGAAGCAAAGATGACTTCATACGAAACTCTCTCATTTTTTGCGCTCTCACGAGGGATTTATCTCAAATTTGGTAAACTTTAGTTTGACCTACAACTGTAAAAATGCGTTCAAAAATTATGGGAAAAGGGATAAAAATACTTGTTTTAGTGTAAATATTATTAGTTCGAAGGCGGAGGGTAAATATTATTTTCCATTCAAAAGTTATAACTAAAAACAGGTTTTTTAAATATGAAGTCCCCACGCAACCAGTCCATTTTGATCACAGAACCTGGAACTTCAGACATGTAGGATTAGCCCTATCCATTAAGTGATGTTAACTATTATATCATAGGTCCGATTTACTGAAATTTCAAAAGAATATATGGTTTTCACTGTGTTACAATATTTGACTAATTAATTTAATCAAAATGTAAATTTTACTTATATTTGTTTATATTTGACTCTAACTAGTCGTATTATTGTAAAATAAGTTTAAAGAAATGAATATTTTACGACGGTCATTTTATTAAATGATTGAAACTATAATCGCCGAAATGTATGTCAAAAATCCCCATATTCAGATCTATTAATTTTTGTTTGGAGTGGCATCATTGACAAATGTTATAAAAATGTGTATTTTGACAGCGCTCTCTAGAAACAAAGAGTTTCAAATCTATTCATCTATGGCAAGAAGGTTGCGGAAACACTAAAAAACTGAAATGCAAATATTCTCTCTCAACCTCGAAAACCAATTCTCAAGCTGTGTTGCAATAGTACGAAAACAAAAACATACATTTTTTGGCAAGAAATACGAAAAACGGAATAACCATAGACTGAAGTCGACTTTATGTTAAGCAGCGCATTATTGACATTCATTTCGCCTTCACATACATTTAATTATATGCAAGCCGATTCATTTTGCAATATATACATAAATGTATTTAAAAAAGTATTTTTAAAGTACTAGCATTAGAGGAAGAAGTAGTAGAAAAACGTACTAATGCACGTTTCGCATACAATCGTGGGAAAACGAAACCCTCTTCAGACTTGTTGGCAGTGTTGCCGTGAGCCTAGAAAGAAATGTATCAGTTTACAAATAAAAAAAAATTATTAAAAAAAATGTTTTAAGTTAAACGGTTTTATTGAAAAAAAATACTTACATGAAGTAATAATAATACTAAAAGCTAGTAAATAATTAGGTAGGTCGTAGGTACTAGTCATCACACTCCTCATCAATCTAGGGCATTGATCAGACAATTAAATAAAAGCGTTGGGCGCATGGAATTTCTAAAAATGTGAGGCGTAGCATAATCTGATTAAGGTTCAGTTGGTCTTATATATGACTATCAATTGAAATTTTACGCGTCCAGCGCTTCTATTTAATTGCCTGATCAGCGCCCTAGATTGATGAGGAGTGTGATGACTAGTACCTAGGACCTATCTAATTATTTGCTAGCTTTTAGTATTGTTATTACTTCATGTAACTATTGTTTTCAATAAAACCGTTTAACTTAAAAATTTTTTACATGTAGTTTTTCAGCTTTACTGATCTATTAGGGTCAAGTGTAAATAAAATGCGATTTATTCCACCATTTAGCCCAACGTTTCGATAATTATTCTTATCTTCTTCAGGGGCGGTCTATATTTGTTTATAACAAAATACAAAAGACAAAAACAACATTAAAATTACACAATCTAAATTACATAGTTTCAAACAAAGTATTGCACAATTATAAATTTGAATTTTACATGAAATATTACTCCACAAACAATTATTTATATTCACTCACATTGGTATTTAAAAAACGATTTTATTATTACTTTACAAAAAAATTTTTAATGCTACCATCACTATATGGTAAACTTGTCAAACTAAAATTAATTATCTGTGTCATAGCAGGCATGCTTAACGAACGAAACGATATCATTTCGTTACGATAATCAACGCTAATAAACGTTTATTAACGTTAAGAACGTCAAATTAACGTTAATTTTACGATCTTAACGTTAATAAACGAAACGAAGTGACTTCGTTCCGTTTATTAGCGTTGATTATCGTAACGAAATGATATCGTTTCGTTCGTTAAGCATGCCTGTGTCATAGGCATAATAAGTAAGTCGCGGCTATGTCTTGTGTATCTTCTTTCTTGTTCATTGCCTTTTCTCTGTTTTGCATTATTCTTAGGCTCTCGAGTGTGTACCTTGTTCTTTCTCTCGTCTCTTTGTCTATTATTTTTGTTGTTGTGAAATCTACTGTGTGTTTGTTGTTTACCGTGTGTTGTGATAACGCCGTGCTGTGTTTTTCTTTGTTGATATCGGCTTGGTGCTCTGCAAGTCGTGTGTTTAGCGCCCTCTTCGTAGTGCCAATTTATATTTTGTTGCAATGTTCAGTTTAATTTCCTTTGCACTCTATTTGGTATACCACGTTACTTTGTTGTTGTATGTCGATCGGGCTTTTTGTTTTTGTAAAGAATGTTGATAGAGTGTGGTTGGATTTGTAATCCAGTGTTACTTTTGGGTTTTTTGTTATGTGTTGAGCTAGATTTTCTGAGAGCCTGGGATTATAGGTCGTACTAAAATATTGGTTTGGCTCAATCGTTGTGGTTTGTGTGGGAATATTTATTAATTCTTGTTGTTTACGGCCAATTAGATTACATATTAATTTATTGGGATAATTGTTACTTCTTAGCGTCATTTTGATTTTTTCTATATTAGCGTTATGAAAACATTGATTGCTGATGGTCAGTACTTTATGTATAAAATTTTTGGCGGTATTTAATTTATACTTAAAGGGTTGTGATGAAAAGAAATTTGTTAGGCGACCAGACGATGTAGGTTTTGTGTACCAGTCAAGTATAATATTATTGTTAGCTCTATATATGCGGGTGTCTAAGAAGGGGATGTTGTTGTTTTTTCCATTTCAATGGTAAATTGCAGTCTATTGTGGTATTTGTTGAGTGTGCTTAAGATAATTTCCGTGTCGCTTCGTTTTATTATTGCAAATACGTCGTCTACGTATTTGACAAGAAATTTGATACCAGTGTTTTGTAGTTGGTTCAGCTCAGAGTACATATTTTGTATAAGGTCGTCCATCACAATGTCCGCTATGGTGGGGGAAAGTGGGTTACCCATCGGCATTCCAAATGTTTGTTGTTAAATATTGATATTGTACATGAAATAGTTATTTTCTTTTAAGCAGAACTCTAATATGGTTAAAAACTTGTTTTTCGGTATGGTTGTGTGTTGTTGGACTATTTCCCATTTTTTCATGACTATCTTTATTGCCTATTTTTCAAGTCAAATGAATTTTTAATGTTGTAGTCTTCTGATATTAGTGGCGTCAAGATTTTTCCTAAATATATGGATAAATCATAACATGGAACACTTATAGAAGACGAAATTGGCCGTAAGGGGCATTCGGGTTTGTGGATTTTGGGTAAACCATAAAGTCTCGGTGCGTTTGCTGCCGAGCTTGCGAGCTGTTGTTTTTCCCTGTAGTTTATGTGCTTTCCTTTGAAAAATTCGTCACAATGCTATTGTTTTCCTTTTGCAGTTTTGTTGTGGGATCGACTCTGACGACTTTGTATGTGTTCTTGTCGCCTAGTAGTTGGTTCATTTTCTCCATATAGTCTGTCTTGTATAGCGCAACAGTTCTATTTCCTTTATCCGCATCCTTAATAACTATGTTGTCTCTGTGTAAATGTAGAAATGTTCTAGTTTTGTTGTATGTCTCTATGATATATGTTTGAAACTATGTAATTTAGATCGTGTAATTTTATTTCTAATGTTGTTTTTGTCTTTTGTATTTTGTTATAAACAAATATGGACCGCCCCTGAAGAAGATAAGGATAATTATCGAAACGTTGGGCTAAATGGTGGAATAAATCGCATTTTATTTGCACTTGACCCTAATAGATCAGTAAAGCTGAAAAACTACATATAAATTAATAAAACTGATCGGAAATTACCATTAAATTAAACATTTTTTTTTATTATTTTATTTTCAAGTTTTTAGTCTCTATGTAATTGGCTATTATTTCTCATTTTATTTAGTTAATTTAGTGACTCATTATTACAAGGACTCTTTCCTAACAATTTTTTACAATCTAAGTCCTCAATACATAATCCTTCCAAAGACTTTACTCGACTCTGCGCCACGTATGCTTGTCCCTCCTCTAACTCCAAAATATTTTGATGTCATTTCTACCGGACTGTATGTAATATTTGTTCCAAATATGGACCAAATCGGACCACAAATACGATTTTTTTGAATATCTCGATCTTTGCGCCACCTAGCGGCGATTTTTTTTCATAGGCCGCTTTTTATTCTTGTATGTATTATGTGTTCCAAATATGAGCCAAATCGGACAACCTAGTGGCGATTTTTTTCTTATTATTGCATTGTCATCGGGTTCTGAACTATATTACCAGTTTCAAGCTTGTAGCTTATCGGGAAGTTACTTAAATTTCTATTACAAAAGTCGTTCACAACGACCTGCCTGTCAAGTCAAGCTAAATAAAGCCGTTTAAAAAGGTACTAATCGCATAAACAACGACTAATTTTAATTGCTACAACAACAACAACAACAACGGGAATTTCATGTTCTATGCGAACTCCGAACGGCAGCTGTAAGGTAGATGAAATATGCCTCTATTGTTTTCTTACTCTTGTAGTAGATTGACATCAACTAGAACAATGGTTGGTGTCATGTGGAGACACATTACAGGCAGGACAATAATTGCTTATATCGGTGTTGATCCTAGATAAGTAAGGATTTAACCTATTATAGTATACAGATCAAAGTTGTGCCGTAGGGACGCGCGCCTCCCTGGGAGAGAGAATAGACACACAAGCTCTCAAGGGCTGGAAGGCCGAGTTAACGGCTTCAATCGCATGATTGTTGCTTACTGCTGCCTCGAATCAGAGGTCCTAGAAGGTTCTATGTGGGCATATCAAATTCTTCCTCAGATGGTCGAGCTAGTATCTTAATGTTACTTTTTTCCAAAACATACCAGATAAATATCCGGAAAATCGCCATCAACAAAGGGTTGATAAACGCAATACAAAGCATTATAGCATCACAGCTTCCCCAGCGGGTAAGGGGGCCGGAATATACCCGCGGTAGGTATGCCTGTCGTAAGAGGCGACTAAAATACCAGATTCAAGGGGTGTGTAGCGCAACACTTCAGGTTGCCAGCGCAATATATATCTTCTCCAAACCCAATTGTCAACCTCACCTATCCGCGGCGACTCCTGTTTCACTAACAAACGAGGTTCTGGCGACCCCAAGCTCCTCATGGAACTTGGGGGTGGGGAGGGAGGGGATGACCTGAAGGTTTAATGTGGCCACATAAATCGTTCCCGAGATGGTCGGGCTAGCACCTTAATGGTGCTGTGGTACCGGAGCGTACCGGATCTGTATCCGGCAAAGGACCATCACATCAATAACACTCCCCAAAGCCTTCGGGGAGCAACCTTATCGCTACTGTCAACCGTCCATACCCAGCGTATTATACAAATGAAGGTTTGATGCACATACTTAGCAGGCAAGGCTCTGGCGAACCCAATTTCCTCACGGAACTAGGGCTTGAGGGCATGATGGGCTAGAATGTTCATATTAAATCGTTCCCAAGGTGGTCAGTCAAGCTCCTCAATAGTGCTTTTTGCATAGGACTTTTAACATCGATAAAACTCCAAAATGGAGGGGCACGCCCCTTATCACATTAAGATCTCATAAAAGTTTTTGGGGGGACCGCTATAAGAAAAAGAAGATAATCTGCAGTGATATCATCAGCATATATCTACCCTAGCGCTCAATGTATAAGGTTGTGAAGAATCAACCTACATATGTCCGCGACGGAGCAGCTCGCGGTACTGACGAAATGTGTATAATGTTGGTTGAAATCGCGCTATTGTAGCATATCAGGCTTTCCTAAGAAGTTTCACTTTTTCGTGCATAAAAACGAAATAAAATTTTTTGCAGTAACACAAATCATTAACTTACTATATACCATAATCCGAAATAGCTGCGCAGCCAACCAAATTGATATGCTCCAAACCGCGGCAACAATTGGCAATTTGTATTAACACTTGATTAGTTACACTTTGTGTGTTGGCTAGTGATAAATCATTTATTTTGTTCAATTTTTGGAAAAATATCATGAGAAAACGTTCCTCAATTGCAGTGCAATGCGATATATCAAATTCTACTAAATTGCTGTGACGCAAAGTTAACGCATCCACTGCACCCGTCGTTAGCCATTGGCATTTGCCCAGCTTTAAAACACGTAATTCTTTACACTCAAAAATAATCGGCTGCAGCGCTAATGGTGTTATATTGACGCATCCATTTAAATTCACTACACGTAACCGTGTTTTTTCAGCTAAAATAGGCAACAAATAATCATCAGTTAACCAATGGCAACATGCTAAATGCAGACTCTCGACGCGACGGCAACACTTTCCAAGTACAGCGAATGCCAATTCAACATTACGACTATTATTCCAAGCAAGATTAATGTCTTTGCGTAGCTCAAATGCAGATTCTACAAAACGTTTGGCAGTTTGTGAACAGCAACGTAAGTTGAATAAATCTTTGAGACTAAGGAACTCTGCTACCAGTGGTATGAGAACATCTTGCCAACTTATATCAAAAAGTGTGGTTTGCGCTGGTGGTATTTCGTCTGTTGGTAGTGCAAATGCCATGGATGCTAGATAATTCTCCTCTGTCTGTAGGCTACACATCGTTTATATCTTTAACGTTTAAGTGTTTTGGTTACAGCAGCTGTGCGTTATAAAAAAATTTGATTTTGTATCAAATTTTTACAATAAATAGCGCCAATTCATGGAAATTTGCAAAATTTTACTTGAATTATTGTGAATGATGACAAAGTGTGTTATCTTATCTGTCAACTGTCTGACAGGCTGTTCAATATGGCTACTTTTCAGCGTTTTGACAGGCTGTTCAATATGGCGGCGCCTATCTTCAGCGGGTGATAGAAAGAGATACAGAATGAGACAGCGATAGTCAAATACGAATCAGGTGATCCAATCACTTTGGAATTTTGTCGTTTATGCAGAAGATATCACTCTCAGTCACCATTCACAATGACTTGAATGGTTTCTCTTTTGTATAAATGTTGCTTTCCTGCAGTTTTTTTTTATATTTTGATTAAAAATACGCAAGAATGCAACAGCTGTTTGAGCGGGTGACACATATAACAAAGAATAAACGAAGAACTTTTATTAAGGCATCCAGTCCCGAAAGACTTTTCTATTTCAAAATTGATTTGACGGTATTAACAAACAACAAGTAATGGTGTCTAAGTTCGGGTGTAACCGAACATTATATACTCAGCGTGAACTTTAATTGTACATTTCATTTCAGAAAAATTACTTTTCTACATAACATGTGGCACCGCCAATTTAAAAAAAATGTCTCCACATTTCCGCTTACAGTAAAACTGGATAAGTGAAATATCATTGATTCAGAACTACTTTTTGCTAAGTTATAGCTTATTACTCTAGTCTACGGACCTTTTAACTTCTTTTATATAAAAGTGGGCGTGATCTTTAACCGATCCATTCCATTTTTACTAGAAATATGTTCTTCTATAAGGAAAATATGTGTACACAATTTCGTTACAATATGTTAATTTTTCTTCGAACTGTGGCTCCCGAAACATAGAAGATTTCTTAGTCATAAAGGGGGCAGTGCCGCACCCATTTTCAAAAATTTGTTATAATTAAATTTAGAAAGTAAAATTCTATTGATACAAAGCTCTTTTTCGCTAAGATATAACTTATTATTTTCGTCCACGACCCTTTTAAAAATCTTTTATATAAAAGTGGTTGTGGTCTTTAACCGATCCCTTCAATTTTTCTAGAAATATTTCCTGCTATAGGTAAAATTTGTGTATCCAATTTTATTACGATCCGTTAGTTTTTCTTGGACCTATGGCTCCCGAAACATAGAAAATTGCTCAGTCATAAAATGGGCGGTGCCACGCCCATTTTTTTAAATTGTAAGTTTTTCCTATTTATTGTTATAAATCCACTTGGGAAATGAAATACCATTGATAAAAAGCTTTTTTTGCAAACATATTGTTTATTTTATTCGTCCACGACCCTTAAAAATCTTTTATATAAAAGTGGGCGTGGTCCTTAACCGATTTCGTAAATTTTTCTTGAAACCATTTCTTATAGTAAAGGCAACATCTTTGCCGAATTTTGTTAAGATAGCTTAACGATTTTTGATTAATAATATTTGTAAAATTGATTTTATCACAAGTGGGCGGTGCCACGCACATGTTAAAAAATTTTTTAAAATTTTTATTGAGACTCTCAATATCAGTCCACACGTTAAATTTCAACATTCTAGGTGTATTTTTTACTAAATAGTCAGTTTTTTTGTGTTTTCCAAAATGTTATATATATAAAAAGTGGGCATGGTTATCATCCGAATTCGTTCATTTTCAATACCAATCTATTCGGTCCAGATAAGCTCGTGTACCAAATTTGGTGAAGATATCTCCATATTTTCTTAAGTTATCGTGTTAACGGACAGACGGACGGACGGACATGGCTCGATCAAATTTTTTCTCGATACTGATGATTTTGATATATGGAAGTCTATATCTATCCCGATTCCTTTATACCTGTACAACCAACCGTTATCCAATCAAAGTTAATATACTCTGTGTGCAAAGCACGCTTAATATAAAAAGTTTTGTCACTTCTGCCTCTTCTTCGGTTTCGGTAACCAGCACCGTTAAAATACTAGCCCGACCATATTAGAAACGATTTTATATGATGTCTTATATATAAAGGGATCATTCGCAAAAAAAAAACAAATTCAGCAAGCCACATGCACAAGGACAGCCCAAAGCCAAATGCCGAAAGGGTTGCCCTATCGTACCATATGTGGATCCTAGTGCCGGAGGTTAAGATCATCAAAAACCAATTTACATCGTCAGGCCTACGCCAATGTCCTTATCATTATTTGTATGTCGCAAGGATAAAAGATATCGGGTTGTGTCAACATATAACCTACACCATATTCAAGGCTACAACAGCGTGGTCAAACTACGCGTCTTGGCTTCGGCAACAAAAATAATTGATATATGTGTATCCCAGGCATGCTTAACCAACGAAACGATATCATTTCGTTACGATAACCAACGTTAATAAACGAAACGAAGTCATTTCGTTTCGTTTATTAACGTTAAGATCGTCAAATTAACGAAATGATTTCGTTTCGTTTTCTGCCATATCAAAACGAAATCAAATCGTTTATGTTGATTATTAATTTCAAACTATGCTGGCAAGGCTGATTGATGGCGGAGTCATTAAAGGTGAAAGCATTATCCAAGCTGATTGCAACTTTTCTCATGAATTTTGACAGTACGAACATTTCTCAGAGCATTTTTGACATTACCACCAACGAATTACACAAACAAATTACATAGAGTTTGTGTGTGTATGTGCGCTCGTTGTTGCCACCTTACGGCTTCACCATGGCTATAGCATTGCCAGCACAATTCAAACATAAAGTATCACGTTTTCGTTAACGTTTTTAACGTTAACGAAAGCTTTTCGTTTCGGTTAAAAACGAGATACAATTTATCTTGATAATTTCTTTATCGATAATATTTCGAAGTGTTTCAACGGAAACGGTGGAAATTTTTTGATAAACGATTAGCTTAACGTTAAGGTGCATCCCTGGTGTATCCCACTCCTTATGGTACTTGTCTACTACTTTCCTAAAATGCTCCTCCAATATTCTATTGAATCGTTCCACCATACCATCGGACTGAGGATGCAATGCAGTTGTCCGTGTTTTTCGAATTCCCAATGGTTGACACATTTCCCGGAACACAGCTGATACGAAATTCCTGCCTTGGTCAGAATGTAACTCAATTGGTACACCATACCTTGCAACCCAATTGTTTATAAACACTTCTGCTGCTGTTTCCGCTTCTTGATTTGGGATTGGGTATACTTCTGGCCATTTGCTGAAGTAATCCATAACCACCAGTACATATTTGTTTCCGCAGTTGCTTATAGGAAATGGACCTGCAACATCCATGGCGATCCTTTCAAATGGCGCACCTGAGTTATATTGCTTCATCTGGCCATGACTTCGGGTTTTGGGCCCTTTCGCTCTGCTGCAAACGTCGCAGTTCGCAATCCACTCAGTGACCGACTGACGGCAACCAACCCAATAGAATCTCTGTTTAATCTTCTCGAACGTCTTCGTGATTCCAAGATGACCCCCGCTTGAACCATTATGCAGCTCGCTGAGCACGTCAGGGATCCTCTTTCTGGGAACAACTATCAGTTTCTTCTTGCATTGACCATCCTCACTCTCCGATACTCGATGCAAGCAACCGGATATCAATTCTAAACTGTTCCACTGTGCCCAGTATGACTTCGCAATGGGACTCGCTGCTGACGTCTCCTCTCTATTTGGTCTTTTTTTCCGTTCGAGCCCTTACATAACATGTGACAGATCCGTATCTTCTAGCTGACACTTCCTTAGTTGTTCCTTGTCCCATTCATCCGCACACGTTATAGTCATTAGCCGGACATCTATAATGTTTTCTTTAGCCTCGGCCTTTGAACAGTGCTTGCATTCCAAACTACATGGTATTCGTGACATTGCATCGGCATATCCATGGGTACTACCTTTCCGATGCTCAATGGAAAAGTCATAGCTTTGTAGTCGCTCGATCCACCGTGCCAATTGTCCTTCTGGATTACGGAACTGCAGAAGCCATTTCAACGTTGCGTGATCTGTCCTGACGCGGAATCGCTGGCCGTAGAGGTATTTGTGAAAATGTTTAATGCACTCTACCAATGCTCTCTCCGTGTAACGCAATAGTTCCTCTCTGGTTTTCCAATCGAACGGCTGTAGTATGCCGTTCTCCTGTCCATCGAACAGTTGTGATAAAACGCCTCCGATAGCATATCCACTCGCATCTGTATCTAGAATAAAGGTTGCTCCTGGAATCGCATATGCCAACATTGGGGCAGTGCACAAACGCTCTTTCAATGTTTGGAAAGCCACTTCTTGCTCCTTCTTCCATTCAAAAGCTTTATTTTTTCTCGTAAGCTCATGAAGGTTATGGGCTACGCAGGAAAAGTTTGGTACAAATCGCCGGTAATATGTGCACAGCCCAAGGAAACTTCTTAATTCATGCAAGTTCTGTGGTCTTGGCCAATCCTTTACTGCCTCTATCTTTTCATTTGCTGTACGGATACCTTCTGTCGTTACTTTGTGACCCAAATAATTTATTTCCTTTTTAAATAGCGCACACTTTTTGGGACTTAGTTTCAGACCAGCGCCAGCTATTCTCTGGAAAACTTCCTCCAAGTTTTTAAGATGTTCATCGAAGTTGTTGCCCAATACGATGATGTCGTCGAAGTATACCAAGCATGTTTCCCAGTGCAGTCCTTTCAATACCTGATCCACGAGTCTCTCAAAAGTAGCTGGTGCATTACAAAGTCCAAAAGGCATTACTGAAAATTGCCAAAGACCATCTCCGACTCTGAAGGCTGTTTTTTCTTTGTCTTCCTCCTTCACCTCCACTTGCCAGTAGCCACTTTTCAAGTCCAATGTGGAAAACCATTTCATACCAGAGAGCGAGTCCAGAGTGTTGTCAATTCTTGGCAATGGGTAGCTATCCTTTTTCGTGACGTCGTTCAACTTGCGGTAGTCCACGCAAAACCTCATTTTCCCATCCTTCTTCTTCACAAATACCACAGGTGAGCTCCATGGACTAGCTGATGGTTCGATGACGCTGCTGTCGCTCAATTCTTGTACGATTTGACTCACAACTTCCCGCTTTGCCAGTGGAACACTACGAGGAGCTTGACGTATCGGCCTCGGGTCTCCAGTGTCAATTTGATGTTTCACAACATTGGTGCGGCCGGGTTTGGAACCATCCTGGTCAAATATGTTCGGTTACTTTAAGAGCAGTTATTTTGCCTTACTCTGATAGGCTTCCTCTATCCCCAGCGTCCATGCCGTGATGTCATTTGAAAGATCAGTATTACTAAATGAAACGAGTTCCTGAAGCTGTTCACAGTTAATAACTACTTCAGCCTCTTGGCATCTTCCCAAAATAGCTCCTTTGGTCAAATTGAGTGGTGACTTGAACTCATTGAGTACTCTTACCGGAATACGTCCATCTTGTTTTGTCATAACCAGGATTTTTCCTACAAGTATGTTCAGTGCTGATTTGTTTGCTGCTTCGACAACCCACAATTTGTTTGTCCCACAATCTCCATCAAACTTTGCCCAGATGACTGCTTCGGATTTTGGTGGTATTTGCTGACTCTTTTCCACCAGCACTCGCTTACTGCTGTAGCCTCTCTCGTAGCCGAAATTAAGTGGCACATCCATGTTCTTATATCGCATCGTCTTGCTTTGCATATCGATATTGATGCCTTAGTTGATTAAGAAGTCCACTCCAATTATGATTTCATCAACAATATTTGCCGCTATAAAATTGTGTAGTACCGTGACGTTCCCAATTGCTACATCACATTCTACTTCTCCAATTACCTGAGTGTCCTCTCCCGTGGCTGTACGTAATCTTGCTCCAAGCAAGGGTCTTATCTTTTTGTTGACTAAATCCGCTCGAATGATGGAATGAGATGCACCCGTATCTACAGTCAGTAAACGTTCCTTTCCATCCACATGTCCTCCGACAGTAAGATTGTTTGACCTTCTTCCAATTTGTGAGATAGAGATTATGGGGCATTCAATTGAGGGAGCCAGCTGTCGCCCCTTGCGGCTGACTCGTTTTAGTTTAACGATGGAGTGGATTTTGAGATTTGCTCCTCTCCTTCAGCTCTGCGTTTACGGCCACCCGCATTGCTGGAACTGTTAGGATTGGTACTGCAATAACGTGCAATGTGCCCTGGCTTTCCACATTTAAAGCATTTGGCGCTGGGATTCTAGTTGGGATGCCATATTTGTGGATATTTGTGATGACATTTCTGTCATGCGTGTTTCCTGGGTTTCCATTTTTGCCGATATCTGTGATAACAAAGCCAATATCGCATTATTCTCGCTGCTTGCAACTGGACTCGGACTTCCGTTCTTCTCTTCAATTTTTGTTGTTGTCTCGTCCCCATCAGGATAAAAGCCATACTCGGCCACATCAATTCCTTGCGACTCCATGACCTCTCGTAGCCGTGCTTGAAGTTCGATCTTATTGCCGGTTGTATTCAATCCACGGCTCTCCAACTCCTTCTTCAGTTGCTGGATCCTCTACTCACTCAACTTTGCCATGTCCAAGTTGTATTCGCAATATTCGGAATTTATTCAACAATTCCTCTTCTGACACCAATTGTAACGAATTTACTGGCAAATCCTCTTATTTGCAATCTTCTGCTAACGTTCGTATCGCTATACTGTTGAATAAATAACTCCAATATTGAATAATGGAAAAATGGCCTTTATTAAAGTACTTCACAATAACACTTATACTTTCCAACTAACTTGCTTAATAACCAAACTGACTGATAGCTTAAATGAAACTCTACTATTGCCCGACAGATTGTGTGCTTAATCAAAAACTGATATAGCGCCTCTACCGCTGGTGTTTTTATACTCTGTGATTTCACACTGGCATCTTCTAGGCGCTTCCAGAATTTACTTAGTTACTGCCATATAATTATAACTACAGATGCACGTATGTAGCTTCTCATATGCGTGTATTTGTGAGCGATACTTCAACATTTACAATTGCATACTTTTGGGAGCAGCTCAGATAAGATATGTGCATGTGTTTGTATCGCTAAACTGTTGAATAAATAACTCCAATATTGAATAATGGAAAATGACCTTATTAAAGTACTTCACAATAACACTTATACTTTGCAACTAGCTTGCTTAGTAACCAAACCAACTGAAACTGATTTCTCGCTTCTACTGTTGCCGCCCTTTTATACTGTCCGATTTCCTTGTTGCATATTTCTAGGCTTTTCCAATTCCAGAACTTACTAGTTAGTTATAAATTTCTCAGCTACAACTACAGATGTATAATTTTTATAGCTTCTCCCATATCCCATGCGCTTGTATGTGTGAGCGACACTTCCGCAATTACAATTGCATACCTTTAGGAGCACCTCAGATAAGATATCTGCATGTGTCTATGCGTTCCCTCTCCGCTGCGTGTACGTGTATGTGTAGACACAACGATTGAATTATTGATGTGAATTCACGTCACTGCCCAGCATCGGCTTAGAGATGGCAGTACCCCTTAGTGTTGCTAATATTCGTAACACTGCCCTCCACCTAAGTCTGATCGTCCCGATCAGACAAATCTTTCGATCTAAACGTTGCAATCCTTTCCAAATGAACCACTTTCATTTTGGTTCGTGGTTTACCGATGGTTTGTATGCGGTACACTACCTCGTTGATCCGTTTTACAACTTTGTATGGGCCTTCCCAATTACACTGCAATTTCGGGGACAAACCTTTTTTACGTTGTGGGTTGTATAACAGCACCAAATCTCCTTCCTGAAAACCTTCCGAATTAATTGCTTTATCGTATCTGGCGCTCATCTTGTCACTCATAATCTCTCTTCGTTGCCTTATCAGATCATGTATTTCTCTTAGCTCTCCTTCCAAATCACCAGTGGATTTCTTGACATTTCTCTCCGCATTGGCATCTATCCCAAACTTCAAATCAGCTGGCAGCCTAAGGTCATTGCCAAAAATTACTTTTACAGGGGTTTGGCCCGTTGTCTCATGCACTTCTGATCGGTAAGCCATCAAGAATAATGGTATGCGAGTATCCCACTCTTTATGGTACTTGTCTACTACTTTCCTTAAGTGCTCCTCCAATGCAATGCAATGCAATGCAGTTGTCCGTGTTTTTCGAATGCCCAATGATTTACACATTTCCTGGAACACAGCTGATTCGAAATTCCTGCCTTGGTCAGAATGTAACTCCATTGGTACACCATACCTTGCAACCCAATTGTTTATAAACACTTCTGCTGCTGTTTCCGCTTCTTGATTTGGGATTGGGTATACATCTGGCCATTTGCTGAAATAATCCATAACTACCAGTACATATTTGTTTCCCCCGTTGCTAGTAGGAAATGGACCGGCGACATCCATAGCGATCCTTTCAAATGGCGCGTTGAGTTATATTGCTTCATCTGGCCATGACTTCGGGTTTTGGGCCCTTTCGCTCTGCTGCAAACCTCGCAGTTTGCAATCCACTCAGTAACCGACTGACGGCAACCAACCCAATATAATCTCTGTTTAATCTTCTCGAGCGTCTTCGTGATTCCAAGATGACCTCCGCTTGGACCATTATGCAGCTCGCTGAGCACGTCAGGAATCCTCTTTCTGGGAGCAACTATCAGTTTCTTTTTTCTTTGACCATCCTCACTCTCCCATACTCGATGCAAGCAACCGGATATCAATTCTAAACTGTTCCACTGTGCACAATATGACTTGGCAATGGGACTCTCTGCTGACATCTCCTCTCTGCTTGGTCTTTCGTTTCGTTCGAGCCCTTGCATAACATGTAACAGATCTGTATCTTCTAGCTGACACTTTCTTTGTTGTTCCTTGTCCCATTCATCCGTACACGTTATAGCTATTAGCCGGACATCTATAATGTCTTCTTTAGCTTCGGCCTTTGAACAGTGCTTGCATTCCAAACTACATGGTCTTCGTGACATTGCATCGGCATTTCCATGGGTACTACCTTTTCGATGTTCTATGGAAAAGTCATAGCTTTGTAGTCGCTCGATCCACCGTGCCAATTGTCCTTCCGGATTACGGAACTGCAGAAGCCATTTTAACGCTGCGTGATCTGTCCTGACACGGAATCGCTGGCCGTAGAGGTATTTGTGAAAATGTTTAATGCACTCTACCAATGCCAACGGCTCTCTCCGCGTAACGCAGTAATATGCACGGCTGTAATATGCAACTACCTTCTCCTGTCCATCGACCAGTTGTGATAAAACGCCTCTTATAGCATATCCACTCGCATCTGTGCCTAGAATAAATGTTGCTCCTGGAATCGGATATGCTAACATTGGGGCAGTGCACAACCGCTCCTTCAATGTTGGGAAATCCACTTCTTGCTCCTTCTTCCATTCAAAAGCTTTATTTTTTCTTGTAAGCTCATGGAGGCTATGGGCTACGCTGGAAAAATTTGGTACAAATCGGCGGTAATATGTGCACAGCCCAAGGAAACTTCTCAATTCATGTATGTTCTGTGGTCTTGGCCAAGCCTTTACAGCCTCTATCTTTTCGTTTGCAGTGCAGATACCCTCTGTCGTTACCTTGTGACCCAAATAATCTACTTCCTTTTTTAAACAGCGCACACTTTTTGTGACTTTACTTCAGACCAGCGCCAGCTATTCTCTGAAAAACTTCCTTCAAGTTCTTAAGATGTTCATCAAAATTCTTGCCCAATACGATGATGTCGTCCAGGTACATCAAGCATGTTTTCCAATGTAAACCTTTCATTACCTGGTCCATGAGTCTCTCAAAAGTAGCTGGTGCATTACAAAGTCCAAAAGGCATCACTGTAAATTGCCAAAGGCCATCACCGGCACTGAAGGCTGTTTTTTTTTCTTTATCTTCCTCCTTCACCTCAACTTGCCAGTAGCCGCTTTTCAAGTCCAGTGTGGAAAACCATTTCGCACCAGATAGCGAGTCCAGATAGCTATCCTTTTTCGTAACATCATTCAACTTCCGGTAGTCCACGCAAAACATCATTTTTCCATCCTTCTTCTTTACAAGTACTACCAGTGAACTCTATGGACTAGCTGATGGTTCGATGACGCCGCTGTCGCTCATTTCTTGTACGATTTGACTCACTTCCCGTTTCGCCAGTGGAACACCACGAGAAGCTTGTCGTATCGACCTCGCGTCTCCAGTGTCAATTTGATATTTCACAACATTGGTGCGGCCTGGTTTGGAACCATCCTGGTCAAATATGTTCGCGTACTTTAGGAGCAGTTGTTTTGCCTTACTCTGATAGTCTTCCTCTAGCCCCTGCGTCCATACCGTGATGTCTTGAAAGATCAGTATTACTAGATGAAACGTGTTCCTGGAGCTGTTCACAGTTAATAACTACTTCAACCTCTTAGCATCTTCCCAAAAAAGCTCCTTTGGTCAAATTGAATGGTAACTTGAACTCATTGAGAACTCTTACCGGAATACGTCCATCTTGTTTTGTCATAGCCAGGGGTTTTCCTATAAGTATATTCAGTGCTGATTTGTTTGCTGCATCGACAACCCACAATTTGTTTGTCCCACAGTCTCCTCCAACCTTTGCTCAGATGACTGCTTCAGATTTTGGTGGTATTTGCTGACTCTCTTCACCAGCACTCGTTTACTGCTGTATCCTCTCGTAGCCGAAATTAAGTGGCATATCCATGTTCTTATATCGCATCGTCTTGCTTTGCATATCGATCTTGATGCCTTGGTTGATTAAGAAGTCCATTGCAATTATGATTTCATCAACAATATTTGCCACTATAAATCCCAGTTGCTACTTCACATTCTACTTCTCCAATTACCTGGGTGTCCTCTCCCGTGGCTGTACGTAATCTTGCTCCAAGCAATGGTCTTATCTTTTTGTTGACTAAATCCGCTCGAATGATGGAATGAGATGCACCCGTATCTACAGTCAATAAACGTTCCTTTCCATCCACATGTCCTCCAGCAGTAAGATTGCTCGATCTTCTTCCAATCTGCGAGATAGATATTATGGGGCATTCAATTGCGGGAGCCAGCTGTCGCCCCTCGCGGCTGACTCGATTTAGTTTAACGATTGAGTGGTCTTGGAGATTTGCTCAACTCCTTCTTCTCTGCGTTTACGACCACCCACATTGTTGGAACTGTTAGGGTTGGTGTTGCAATAACGCGCAAATGTCCTGGCTTTCCACACTTAAAGCATTTGACTGCATCATTATTCTTCTGCTGCGTACCCTTCAATGCTTCCAAAATTGCGACTACCCAGTCTGGCCTTTCCACTTCCACGGGATGAGCTTTGTACGCTGGCTTACTCAAAAGCGAGGCTGTTTCCTGAGTCAGTGCATGCGACACCGTTTCAGCAAATGTTAGTTTTGGATTCGCATATGTAGCCCGCTTCGTTTCCACATCTCCTATGCCATTTATGCTCTGGATTTTTACCCTTTCAGTTTATTTCACGGGTGCGCCCGCATTCGCAAGATGAGCCAATCTTTCAGTATCTGAAGCAAACTCCTGCAATGTCTCATTTGCTTTTTGGTAGCGGGTTTGCAACTCTATTTGGTGTATCTGCTTCCTGTGTTCGCTTCTTTATCGCCTCTCTAGAGCGCTCATCAATGCTTCGTAGTTGTTCCGCTCTCCCTCAGGAATAAAAAAATAAAATAAATAAATGTAAGGCGCAATAACCTCCGAAGAGATCTTAGACCGAGCTTCTCTCCCAATTTACGTCGTGCTCCTCTTGATTTTCCCTACAAATTAGCCGGACGGGACCTACATGTTTTATGCCGACTCCGAACGGCATCTCAAATGCAGATGAGTTTTCACTGACAGCTTTTCATGGCAGAAATACACCCGGAGCGCTTGCCAAACACTGCCGAGGGCGACCCCGCTTTAAAAATTTTCTTCTAATCGAAAAACCTTATTTCTAAAATTTTGATGTTGCTTTGCCCGGGGTGTGAACCCAGGGCATACGGTGTGGTGGCGGAGCACGCTACCATCACACCACGGTGGCCCTCAGGAATAGTCTGTAGGATTTCAGCAGCAGATGCTTTCAATGACACTGCAGATCGTTTCAATAGTGCAGCAACTTTATCTTCAGCGCTCCAGTTGTTCACTGCTGCGGTCTTCTCAAACTGAATCTTAAACACCTGGAAAGTAACAGAACCGTCAAAAGATGGTGTTTTTACCTTTGGATTAGTCGCTGAAACAGCTGGGCGATTTAGTTGTAACTGCTCCATACGACCCTTCAAATCTTCGACTTCTGCCTGAAATTGAGCGATTTTTGCATCCTGCGCTTCCAGCTTTGATGTTACCCTTGCTTCCTGTGCTTCTAACTGCGAAGACATTTGTGCCACCTGCAATGATAAGCGCTCCTCTTGTTCTTCCATCTTGGATGTTATGCGTATCTCCTGCGATTCCAGTTGGCATGCCATATATGTCTTCTGCTCTTCCAGTTGTGATGACATATATGTGGATATTTGTGACCACATTTCTGAAATGCGCGTTTCTTGTATCTCCAATTGTTATGCCATATATGTTTTTTGTTCTTCCAGTTGGAATGCAATTTGCGACGACATTAATGTTACTGTCGATGTTTGTGCAGATATTGCAGCCAATATCATGTTCAAGTCTGTGCTGGTAACTGTCTGTGATGTTTCTTCCATTTTTGTTGTTTCCTCGCCACCAAGATGAAAGTCATACTCTTCCACGTCAATTCCTTCTAATTCCATTGCCTGTCGTAGTTGTTCCTGAAGTTCTAGTTTAATGGCGGTTGCATTCAATCTACGGCTCTCCAACTCCTTCTTCAGTTGCTGGATCTTCAATTCACTTAACTTTGGCATGTCCAAGTTGTATTCGAAGTCTTCGGAATTTATTCAACAATTCCTCTTCTGACACCAATTGTAACGAATTTACTGCAATTACCCTTATTTGCAATCTTCTGCTAACGTTCGTATCGCTAAACTGTTGAATAAATAACTCCACTATTGAATAATGGAAAAATGGCCTTTATTAAAGTACTTCACAATAACACTTATACTTTGCAACTAGCTTGCTTAATAACCAAACTGACTGATAGCTTAAATGAAACTGATTTTTCGCTTCTACTGTTGCAGCCCTTTTATACTGTCCGATTTCCTTGTTGTATATTTCTAGGCTTTTCCAATTCCAGAACTTAAATTTCTCAGCTACAACTACAGATGTATAATTTTTATAGCTTCTCCCATACTCCATGTGCTTGTATGTGTGAGCGACACTTCCACAATTACAATTGCATACCTTTAGGAGCACCTCAGATAAGATATCTGCATGTGTCTATGCGTTGCCTCTCCGCTGCGTGTACGTTTATGTGTAGACACAATGATTGAATTATTGATGTGAATTCACGTCACTGCCCAGCATCGGCTTAGAGATGGCAGTACCCCTTAGTGTTGCTAATATTCGTAATAATATATTCAGCTTTTACATTTAAATTATGGGTATGTAACATACAAATTTGCATGTCTAGTCCTTAAAGCTAAATATACACACATAGTTAATGCATTTTTCATACCTATGCATGTGATATCAAAACTTTAATTGTATTCATTTTAAATTTAATAATCCGAAATTTTCAAGTTTGGTATGCCGTAAATATTAACGTTTCAATAATCATGAACCCTAGTGTAAAAAGTTCAACACTTATTGGCCGTCAACGGCAATAATTCACGCCTTTCAAAAGTGCGCTCCTTACAATCTAAATATATTTAAACGAATACGCTCTAGGCGTCATATACGTGCATAGTATTAAAAGAATACATTTTATGCAAGAAGAGAAAAAAAAATTTAATTTGCGTTCATATAGACATCAAGTATTTTCCCTCCCTTCTCTCGATGTTGGCATATACCTACATTTATGTATATTTTGAATGGGGTTAATTCAAAAATCTAATATAAGTTCGTTAAACTAAATGTAAATTGAAAAAGTTCGGTTTTCCGTATCCGGAACGAACTTACCATGTTTCAAACGTCGTTGTTGTTGTAGCTGGTACGGTTGCAGCAGGCCTATATTCGGCGGCCTGGCTGGTGTTGTTACTAAGGCTGGTGGTGTTGCAGCAGGCCCTGCTGGTGTTCTTACTAAGGCTGGTGGTGTTGCCGCAGGACTATATTCGGCGGCCCTGCTGGTGTTGTTGTAGATGTGTGGTTGTCGTTGCGCGGGGTTGGCGCTGCCAGCGGTGGTTGCGCGTTTGGGGGGCGCCACCGATATGGTTGTTGTTGCGCTCGTGGTTGACACAGTTGGTGGTGGTTGCGCTAGTAATTGGTGATATTGTTGGTATTAGCCCTCAGGGTTGTGTGCGTTTGTGGGCGCGTTTTTGGCGTGCGATGTTGTTATCGTGGCCGCGATTAATGGTAGTAGCGCGCGGTGTTGGCGCTATTGGTGGTGGTTGCGCTCGTAATTGGTGCTGTTGTTTGTATTAGCCCTCGGCGTTGTGTGCGGTTGTGGAGCGCGGTTTTGTTGCCGCTATTGTTGAGGGTAGGACGCGGTATTTCGCTGAGAACGGTGGTAGCGGTAGCGCGCGATGTTGGCGCTGCTGGTGGAATTAGCGCCCGTGGTTGTGGCGCGCGGTTTTGGCGTGCAATGTTGTTATCGTGACCGCCTGTTTCGTGGTTGCGCGCGATTAATGGTGGTAGCGCGCGGTGTTAGCACTATTGGTGGTGGTGGCGCGCGGCGTTGATATTCTCCCCGGCGGCAGCGCACTGAATCCCGAATTAACCTTAAGTGGTAAAGTGGAATGCCAATCACATGCAAGATTCGTCAGAAAATAACGTTAAAAACAGTGGAATTTGATCAATGGCATGATTAGTTACTACAACTGAATAATATTCACTCAATACATGACTATGCCCTACGGAGCGTCATACAATGAAATAAATTGCTACTTTAAACTTACCAGACGTGCCGTCGTTACCCCTATCACAATCGCTATCAGCGCGAGAGCCAAGGCCTTCCTGCAACTTGTTAAACAAAATCTCGAATGGGTGGCCGTTGTCACCATCATAAAAATTGTATGTACCCTATCAAATTTTGCATAAAATTTTCCATTAATTTTGTACGCATTATGCATAATTTAACTCATATTAATCTTTTCCACTGCTTTTCATTGGTAATTCACTATAACAATGGCTACGTTTTAGCTTTGTCGCACTTAATCTTCATAAGCCACTGCGCATCCATTTTTTTTCTTCAAGTTTTGCCAATCATGAATACAAACTTTTACAAAAGTTTATTTCAACTTCCTTGTGTAATTGACCACTGGAAACACCACAGCCACCCGCTACAGAATTTTATGTTTTGTATCCTTTGAAAACGAAAGGCGATTTTCTCCAATGAAGCGAGCGTAAGCAGCGAGGCAACGCCCAACCGAAGTAGTACATACTCGATTTTCTATTTCCGCACAATTGGAATTTCACTTTAAACGAAAATTAATTATAAACACATTGGAGTGTACGTCCGTCGTCGCCTCAGCTAATCTTCTCGTGCACAAGTTCTAAGCTAATTTACTTTTTCCTCCCGTTCTTTTTATGTTTTTTTCCGACACACATCAAAATTAAGCACCATTCTTTTGCTTTTTCCAAACGCCAACTAACCATGGCATTCTAGCAAATTCGATGCTATTATTGCGACTGCGCAGTGGAACGGAGCCGTTAAATCGCATGATTTAACTGTGGTTGCCATGGTGGTTGCCTACGAGGTGGTAGTCGCAGTGATATTCCTGCGGTCATCATTAAAAGTTCCATATACTTAGTTTTTGTGAACCGATGGACCAATGTCAAAATCGCACCGCGCTGAAAGGTGAAGTGTCAAATCGTATGAAAAATACAAGTCAGCTGTCACCTTGCATAGTTACGCCATGGTGGTTGCCGTTATTGGGAATCTTTCCACACCATTGGATTCTTTCGCGATGCTACCTGCGCGAAATTAACAAAAATTTGTTTTAACCACCCCAGGCAGACATGAGTGAGGGTGAATCCTACCTTTTTTCTATCACTAGCCAACTGGTGCGTTCCAAGGGTGACTCTCCCAAGTGGACCATAACACCATCCAGGGTAGTATTTAATAAGCGTGCTCGAAGGCCGCCAATGCAGAAACTTATTCTGTGCAAAAATGCCATGGAGCAGTTGCAAAACTAGCACTAAAGGGCTCCGGCGACTAACAATGAAGTTGACTGAATTTTGTGTGTTAGTGCAGTCGGGTGGCTTCGTGACACACGTATTTGTTGTCGGCTACACGTTGATGAAAATCAAAAATTTTGGATTTAGTTTTTTTTACGCTTGCTTATTTTATCGTCGCGGGGTGTGATTGTCAAAACAGCAGTGTTGTTTTTAGTTTGTATTGACATTCAAAATAAACAAGTGCGCGGAAGAACAGCGCTTCATATGAACATGATATTTTTAATTCGTTTAACTCGCTTCGGGGCCATTTTTCGGTTTTTTGGAAATATCTTTTACAGAAACAAATTTTTTAATTTCCGCTTTAGGATTCGTGGTCCTGGGTTCATAACGCGTCTTTTGACATCTCTCCCGATGTATTTGCATGAGTTTTAGCAGTCAAAGGTCCGACGAGGATATTAAACCACCGACGAAAAGGCACAAGAATCACCCCGGAGTAGCCAAACCCAGCTTTGCCGAGGTAGCCAAGGGCCGGATCCTTATAGGAATCCTAGACCGAGGGAATGACCGTGGTGCAATCCCTAAAGACCATGAATGAAATCGGTAAGGCCGTTCTCGACGTGCTGATGGAGTCTCCGGGTAGTCCGCGGCGAAGTTCTGATGCAGGATGGTACCAGCGCTAAATCAAGGTACTCGCTTGCGAGGACGCCAGATCTATTGCGCTGCACAAGGCAGCAGCCGAAAATCTGGGACAAGTCTATCCCGGGGCGATTATTGAGGTCGTCGACTGGAAGGACATTCCGGCTCGGCCAAGGGCCAGGGCACGGGTTCCAGCAGTTCTAGCAGAACCTGAGAGAATCATCAGGATGCTGCAACTTATGAACCCGGCTCTCCCAACGCAGGACTGGAGTGTCATCCAAGTCGAGGACGCTGTGAGACCTAGGAGAGAGGTCGTGTTAGCCCTGAATAAGGAAGCTCTCGAGCCCCTTAGACAGAGTAAAGGAAGAGTGTTTTACGGCCTCGGCGAGGTCGTAATTCACGCATACCGTGGGGACGCACAGCGCGCAACCCTTTCGAGTGCCTCTCTCGACACGGACATTGAGGCACCCGAAGTGGAAGTGGAAATCTCCGACGCCGAAGCCGGAAGCTTCCGTCACGTCAAATTGCACAGGGGCTCTGGGCAATTTGCCGATGGAGGATGCTCTGCTGGATAGTGACGGAGAGGATCCCAACATCACGGTGATGGAGGCAGGGGAGTCTGAGCAAGCTCATGCTGAGGTTGCTCCAGATAAACCTCCACAAAATTAAGGTAGCCTCGGCTGCTCTCATCAGTCGCCTTTCTGAAGGCGACGTCGATGTGGTCCTTTTCCAAGAACCCTGGGTGAACAACTCAAGGATTTGCGGATTGGGGGCCATTGGGTTTAAGCTCATCCGAGCTGCAGATGAAGGTAAAGTTAGAACCTGCATTTTAGTAAAGTCTGAGCTGAATATCTTTCTCATACCTAATTATAGCAATGGTGACGTTACAGCGGCCAGCTTGGTAAGCGGAGGCACCCAATTAACGCTAGCCTCCGTTTATATGCCGTACGACGCAGAGGAACCTCCTCCACAAAAGACGGTAAAGGATCTGGTGGCCGACTAAAGCAAAGGCCATCTGCTAATCGGGACAGACGCAAACGCCCACCACGTGCAGTGAGGTAGTTCCGACATAAACACTCGTGGTGAGTCACTTTTTGATTACCTTTTAGCAACTAACCTGGTAGTCTGCAATGTAGGTAATGAACCAACTTTTATTACTAAAAACCGTAAAGAGGTTATTGACCTCACTATTTGTAGCGAAAGCGTTTTTCCGTGGGTTAAAAAATGGCATGTTCTTGAGGAACATTCCTTCTCAGACCACCGGTATATTGAAGTAATATTAGAGTTCTTCGTCGATCAGCCCATTGCGAGACGTAACACACATAATACAAACTGGGAACTACATAATGAGCTGTTAGCAAGAGAACTACCAGCACTACCCCCACAAAGCCTTTCATCAACGGAGGAGCTAGAGGGTCTGGTAGTATTATAATCTCACGGTTTTATAATAATAATTTATTTGAAATTATATTAAGCGATACAGAAAACAGTTTAAATTATGGTAAGAAAAATCTTCAACTGAAAAAATATGACAAAACATTTTTTTTCATAAACTTGAATTACATAGATTGCTACAATTTCAACAGGTAGAAACTTTTACATCAGCATTATCAAATGCCTTAGAACAGGCTTGTCCAATGCCAAAACTTCGCGGTAAGCGTAAACCTCACAGGTGGTCCCATGATCTGGACATACTTCGTAAATCCTGTAGAGAACAGTTTAACAAAGCCAAATTCCTTGATAAAGGGTCACAATGGCTGGAATACAAGGACAAACTAAGGACCTACAAAAAAGTCCTGAGACAAGTGAAGAGAACTTCATGGCGAAATTTCTGCACTGGTGTCGAAAGTGTCGTTGCCACATCAAGGCTACGGTGCGTGCTTTCTAAGACGCAAACAGCTATTAGCTTTCTGCGGAGACCGAATGGTACCTGGACCAGCACAGGAGGAGAAACCCTAGAGCTGCTCCTGGACACACATTTCCCGGGAAATATGACCAACGCACCGGAAGTACCTGTAGCAAACCAAGCTGTGAATATACCTATCACTGAGGAGAGGGTGAGGTGGGCAGTTAAAAGTTTCAAACATTTTAAGCCTGCTGGATCATACGGGATTGTCCCCGTTCAACTTATCCACTCTTTGGAGTTATCAGCCAACTGGCTGCGGCACATATATACCGCTTGTTTGGCTCTGAACTATATTCCGTGTGCATGGAGGAGTATTAAGGTCGTATTCATTCCTAAGGCAGGCAAAGCCTCTCACTACGAGCCGAAGGACTACAGACCTATCAGTCTTTCATCCTTCGTACTCAAGACCCTAGAGAGAATAGTTAGCGATTTTATCACTACAAACATTGATAGGAACCTCATTTCGGGCTATCAACACGCGTACACCAAAGGTAAATCTGCGGAGACTGCGCTACACAGCCTAGTCTCTACTATAGAAACATCCTTGTCCAAAAAGGATTATTGTCTAGTGGCCTTCCTAGACATTGAAAGAGCATTCAACAATATAAGTCCAGACGCCGTTAACAATGCTTTAACTGGTCTTGACGTAAATAGACCCCTGGTGGGACTGATTGATCAACTGCTCAGGGGAAGGAAAGTGCTTACCTCACTGGGGAAGATTGATATAACACGATTTGCCACAAGGGGCACGCCACAGGGTGGTGTCCTTTCCCCTCCACTATGGAACCTAACGGTAAACTCGCTATTAAGAGATACTAGTTGGGGGAGCGGGAAGGTTGTGGCATATGCTGATGACCTAGCGATTGTCTACAGAGGCAAGTTCCCTCACACTTTACGCGACTTGATGCAGGTAGCATTGCGAGAGGTTTCCCGATGTGGACTCAGCGTCAATTCCGATAAAGTTGAGCTTGTCTTATATACCAAACGATACAAAATACCATCGTTAAACCTACCAGAACTAAATGGGGTGCGCCTAAGCCTGGCAGATAAAGCCACATTTCTAGGCGTAGTTTCAGACAAAAAGCTGAACTGGAAAGACAATGTTATTCAGCGACAAAAGAAAGCGTACATTGCATTATATACGTGTAAAAGAGCCATTGGCAAAAAAAGGGGACTCACCCCAACATATGCAGATGGGTTTATACCGCTATTTTCAGACCTATACTGTTGTATGGAGTAGTCGTATGGTGGTCAGCCTTGAGCAAGGCGTCAAACCTAAACTTGTTGGGTAAAATCCACAGATCCAGCATAATAAGCATAAGCGGGCCTCTAAGAACAACGCCTAGCGAAGCTCTTCAGGTCATTCTTGAAATCCTTCGATTGGATCTAGGTGGTCATCAAGCAGCGGCAACGTCAGCCCTGCGTCTAAGGGAGTTGTCGTGTTGGAACAACAAGGCCACCGGACACTCAAGTATACTAAACAAATACAGTTTTCTTCCTCCTAGCACGGATCGCTGTGCGACCACAACTGTTGCGGAAACCAACTTTAAGATAAACATACCCAGCAGGGATGCCTGGACAGAGTCGGATAAGTGCCGTGCTGTGTGCAGCAGCATTTCCATATACGGCTCCATGCTAAACGGTAGAGTTGGAGGTGGAGTATACTCAAGGGACCTTGACCTCCAGCTCTCATTCAGACTACCCGACAACTGCAATGTATTCCAGGCAGAAGTTGCAGCCATTATGGAAGCCGCAGCTAGGATAGGGACAAACAATGTCGGCAAAGAAATTATTATCTTCAGCGACAGCCAAGCTGCCATAAAATCTCTTGGCTCCCACTCGTTCAATTCTGAACTAGCACTAAACTTTCGACGATCTCTTCAAGAGATGGCTCAATAGAACCGTGTACACCTCACATTGGTCCCTGGATATAGGTATATCGAGGGAAACTGCATTGCAGATGAACTCGCAAGACAGGGTACAACCAGGCAGGTTCTTCCTGGACAAGAACGCTTAGGTATGCCCCTGTCCACATGCAAGCTAATGTTAAAAGAACACATCTACCGTCAAGCCGACGAAAGATGGCTACAAACACCGTGGTGTCGAATATCGAAAGAAACCTGGCCTAAATGGGATCTTAAAGGATCCTGTCACGTGTACAACCTAAGAAGGGATACAATTTCCACACTTGTGGGGCACTAACGGGTCATTGCCTCATAAGTAGAAAGTAGAAATGCAGAAAGGTTAGGAGCGCCTTATCGTCGTTGCTGTTGGAGTTGTAAAGAGGATGAGGAGGAGAAACGCTTCCCAAGGCAGTCGGTTCTATGTACCGGAGCGACTCGGGATTTTTCCCGACCAAGGACTGTCATTTCAGTGTAACCCCATTTAATTTTTTGCGTCCCTCCCACAAATTGTCATCCTCCCAACAGCTCCTTGCAGCGGGACTGCTCCATATTCTCTTCCTCCGGGAAGGTATCGAATCCAATCCGGGTCCGTCTCCTAACCCCGGTCCTGAGAAATGGTTTGCTGCATCTGCCGGAAAAGAATATTTTTAGGACGGTCATACTCTGTTCAGTGTGTCTCGTGTAAGGGATGGTTGCATCGGACAAGTTGTTCTGGGCTTGATTCCAAAACCCGACGTCCACGTAACTTTTATAAATCTTTTGTGGCTCCTTGCTGTTCACGTCCAAGGGCGTCCCGTAGTCTACGCCTTAGCGCCTCCCTACTACCTTCCAGCAGCCCAGCTGCTCAGCAAGCCACAACTAGTACCCGCTGTTGCTCGCGCCCCGCGGCGCCAACAACTCAAATAGCTGCTACCACTCATAACTACAATCTTCGTAGTAAAGTCGGTAGCAATGCTGAGCATCAGCCCCTGCTCCGTCTTCTCCCCCCCTCTTTTCCGGCAGCAATCGTGTAGGTCAGGGAAACAGACTCTTAGTCCCTAACCCAGTTGGCCAGCACAGAATATATATGTTTGCGATATCCGCCCAATGCAGCTCCTGCCTTGGGCGGTACCACTTTCCTAGATGTTCTGGTCTCCGCGACGGCAACTCCCCGACGGGTTTCATTGCGCCATGTTGCCAGGTCGCAAACCCTAATCTACCGGGTACCCCAATGCTTGCCTAAGGACGCCCAGTCCCAGGGCTACAATAGCAGTTGCGTCCTGGCCTTTCTCAACCCAGGCGTATTCACCCGTCACTTACTCCCAGAGTGGCGACGTCTCCCCCTATGCACTTCAGAATTCTGCAGTTAAACTGTAATGAATTAACTGGGAAGATCACGGAGATAGTCGATTTCATGAAGCGGCACAACATCCGCATTGCTGCGATTCAAGAGACTAAACTCACAGCAAGATCTGCACTGCAAACCTGTTCTGGGTACAATGTCCACAGAAAAGATCCCATGAGCGGAAATGGAGGCGGCCTCGCGTTTATCATACACCACTCTGTGCAATATCATATATTTGATCCTGGCATCGACCGCAGGGACAATGTCTTAGAACGTCAAGGCCTATCTGTCCGGTCAGGCGATGTAAACTTAGAAATCATCAACCTCTACATCCCTCCTGCCACCTGTTGCCCCAGTGGATACCGCCCTAATATTAGCGCCTTACTCACTGGCAACAATCGCATTATCTTAGGCGACTTTAATGCCCATCACGATCTGTGGCATTCAAACTTGCGGGCGGACAGTAGGGATGAGATGCTGGCAGATCAAATAGAAGAAACGACGTTCTGCACAATAAACGGAGATGCCCCCACACGTATGGTAGAAGCTGTCACAGTTCGCCGGATATCTCAATCGTGACTGGCAGCCGATGGTAACATTGGCATCCGACCACCTGCCTATACTTATTTCGTTCGAGCGTACCGCCGACTTCATCGTTACAGAAAAACGCACTTTCATAAACTTTAAAAAAGGAAAGTGGGAGGAATACAAATCTTTTACAGACAACCTCTTTGCTGCCCACCCTATCCCGACTGATGCCCGCCAAAAGGAGCGTGCTTTCCGCAAAGTCATTGAATCCGCCTCGGCACGTTTCATTCCCGCCGAGATAATTCCCGAAATTCGGCCCCACTTCCCGGCGGAGGCCGCAAATTTAGCGAGAGAACGTGACATTATAAGACAGCTCGACCCAGGCGACCCCCAAATAAGGGACATAAACCAACGCATCAGATTGCTTGTGGATGAACACAAGCGGGCTAAATGGGAGGAGCGCCTAAGAGGTTGTAACCTCTCTGCCGGTGTGGGTAAACTTTGATCCTCCGTAAAGTCCCTATCGAATCCGTCTAAGCACAATGATAAAGTTTCCACCGCCTTCGGCGATAAAGTGCTGTCGGATTCCAAAAAATGCGCGAGTGCTTTCTGCCGTCAATATGTAATGCATTCTACGGTCGACAAAGATAGACGGATGGCCAACAGACACGCACATAAACATAAATCCAGCACGTCACCAATTACCATCACCGCCAGAGAGGTTGAAGATGCCATTGGTCACGCTAAACCATCCAAAGCAGTGGGCGGATGCTTGCCATGCCGATGCTTAAAAGCCTAGGGAAAGAGGGTTTCAAATACTTAGCACGTGTCTTCAACCTGTCTCTTTCCACCATTGCCATACCCGAAAAATGGAAAATGGCCAAGGTGGTCCCGCTACTAAAGCCTGGGAAACCAGCTAACATAGGAGAGTCGTATCGTCCGATATCTCTCCTATCGCCAGTACCAAAGACGCTTGAAGCCATTTTGCTCCCCTACTTCGTAGCAAATTTGCAGCTAGCCTCTCATCAGCATGGCTTCAGAAAACTCCATAGCACCATCACCGCGCTAAATGCCATCAGCACCCAGATAAATTGCGGTTTAAATCAAAACCCCCACCATAGAAGAGTACTCGTAGCGCTAGACATATCAAAAGCGTTTGATAAGGTCAACCAGGGCACGTTACTGCAAGACCTGTAAGGGTCTACCCTTCCCCCACGTCTTAAAAGGTGGACCGCAAATTATCTGGGTGGATGGCAGGCATCGGTGCAATTTTGAAACGAAACATCAAAACCAAGAAGAATTAAACAAGGGGTGCCACAGGGTGGTGTCCTATCCCCACTTTTGTTTAATTTCTACATATCTAAGCTACCTTCACCACCAGAAGGAATCACTATCGTTTCATACGCCGATGACTGCACAATAATGGCCACAGGCCCAGGCCCACAGATCGATGAGCTCTGCTACAGAATAAACGGCTACCTCCCTGATCTCTCCAGTTTTTTCGCCTCGCGAAACCTGTCATTATCACCGACTAAATCTTCCGCGACCTTATTTACAACATGGACGTCCCAAAGGTCGACCATTTTGAACATCCACGTCGATGGCACTAGGCTACCGACTGTCCTACACCCCAAAATCTTGGGTGTGACGTTTGATCAGGATCTACATTTTGGTGAGCACGCAGCCGCAATTGTTCCGAAAATCCAGAGCCGTAATAAAATCCTCAAATCCCTTGCTGGCAGTACCTGGGGAAAAGATAAAGAAACGCTCATTACTACATACAAATCAATTGGCCCGCCGTTTACGTGCTACGCGTCACCCATATGGTCGCCAAGCCTAAAAACTACCCACTTGCAGAACCTACAGGCCTGCCAAAATACTGCTCTCAGAATGGCCACGGGCTGCCTTCTTATGTCCCCAGAACACCATCTACATAATGAGGCGAGAATACTCCTCATCAGGGAGAGAAATGAGATGCTAACCAAACAGTTCCTGTTGAATACCCAGAAACCTGGGCATCCAAACAGACATCTGATTGATGAGCCAACACCGCCTAGGGGCTTAAGGAGCCATCTCCGTAAGCATTTTGAAGAAATACGGCACCTGAGAACCCAGCCGTATGAAGCAAAAAAACACAAGCAGGTCCTTGGTGAACTCCACAAACAGGCGTCGGACCTTTATGTCAGGAATTGCCCGGTGAATCCAGCACTCTAAGAAAAGTACCCAAAACTTGTGGAAGAGGACCGCATACTCCCCAGGGAAACGCGTGTCACTCTTGCTCAACTTCGTTCTGGATACTGTAACAGGTTAAACTTTTACCTATCCAGAACCAACCCCGACATACAAAATGTATGCCCCGCTTGCAATGTGTCCCCACATGACACCAACCATCTCTTTAATTGTAATGTGGAACCAACACCTCTAACACCCCTTTCATTATGGTCCACCCCTGTTGAAACAGCAAGTTTCCTTGGACTCCCGTTAGAGGATATTGATGACAATTTGTGATCGGTCGCGGTTGTCAGGTGGGGCGAAGCACTGCTACAACAACAACAACAACAACAGGAGGAAACAGTGGTTCACCTCATTTGCAACTGCCCAGCACTAAGCGGAGCACGAGAGGGCTTTCTGGGAGCCCCATTTCTTGATAATCTGAACCAAGTTGTGGAGCATGACGTCAAGGACCTGGTAGCCTTCATCAGGTCCTCAAAATGGTTCGCAGAGGAAAGGTAACGGTGTTTCTCGTGGTATCACAACGGGCCTAATACTACTGGCCTAAGTGTGCCCTCGGGCAGCCACCCTAATCTAACCTAACCTAACCAAGCAGTTGTGAGCTAAAGTAAAGAATTACTGGCTTTTTATTTGGTAGTCGCGGGGAAAACGTCAACCACCCGACACACACACATACAAAAATTCAGTCAATCTAGTTGTTGGTCGCCGGAGCCCTTGGTCTTAACAATATTTGTTTGCTTAAAACGGGGCATAGTGCAAGATCATTACCATGGTACAATTACCAGGTAGAAGCATTAGCGAAAATGCAACCCTCCCGTATATTTTGTTGTTGCCGATTGTACATAAACTGTCAATCGTTCTTTCAGTTTCTTCTGTCAAAAGTGATGGAAGAAGAAAAATGTCAAAAGTAATTTTCGTCAAGAAAGCCAAAACAAAAAAAGAAAAAAGTTGGTTTGCTGATGAAGCTGGAGGAAAAAGGCATTTTAAATGGAAAATAAAGGTAATTAGCTGATTTTTAAATGATATATATTTAATTTAATGTTAATATTTATTTACATATAGCAGCTGAATAACTTCTTCAACGTTTCCAGCGCATCAACTCTTGGTAATTCTATATGACAGCATGACACTGATAATATGCGTCCATAAATATCGAGAGAGGTGTTAAAAGACGCGCATTGACCTCGACAACAATAATCAGAAGGCGGAGGTAAAATCTTTTGTGTTGGACAAGAGATATTTGCAAAAGAAGTTGAAATGTGCGCGTTGTAATGTTGATGATATTTGGTACCCACAAAAAAAATTGTGGATATAAGTGTTTTGCGCAGATATAGTTTTGGTCTCCAAACCGGTGTTGAATCCACCCAGATTAATTTTTTATAATCGTGGCCGAAGGCCGCCAGCGCAAAAATGCTATGGATCTCACCGCGGTCTCGAAGCATTCCGGGGTCATTTTCGGTTTTTTGGGAACATCTTTTGAACGAGCTAAAATTTTTCTTTTCCGCCTTCGGATTACTGTTTTTGGATTTGGTGCTGCATGTTATCTTGCACTCAAAGAAATGGAATATGATAAGAAATTTCGAAACGTTTATATGATCGCATCACTTCAAGATTATCACATGGTATATGTAATGGTGATCCAGAGCAAATGTATAGTGGTTTATTAAATTTATCATTACTTATGGCCTTAAAAGATGTGGCGTTGTCTAGTGCCTCAACATGTACTTCTGCATCACTGGAACCTACGTGCGATTGGAACTGATGAGGATTTGGCACATAGTTCAATAAGGTATACGAGTTTACCGTATTGAATTGTTTAGTTAATTTGAAAGTAATTTATTGTTAAATTTTTATAGATTTGGTATTGGTTGTTTTACCACCATTGAAGAGGTTGATTATATTACCGATACCTGCATCAAACATGTCGAACGTTTACGAGAAATGTCTCCATTATAGGAGATGGTACTAGAACCAATTGATTTGAAAAATATCCAATGGTCGCAACATTAATTTTGTTTATGATATATAAATAAAGGACCGTTTTTTATTGTATGCATCTTTTAGTAAATGTATTTATATTCCAAAGCAGTTTAATGTAAAGTGAGATACAACTTTTTTGGAATTATATTGTTCCTACTTTATCTGCATAAGGTCGTTATTTTGTTGTATTAAAATTATATTGGGAAATGCTTTTGCTAAATGTTTTTTGTAGTGGACCTTATTTTCAATACATGTATGTATGAGTGCTAACGTTACTGTCTGCAAGAAATGTTGAAAATTTGGGATGAGATTGTATATAAAATGCTGAGTTAATAGTATGTTCATGAATAAGTACTGATTTATTTTAAAATTTCATGTATTTTGTAAAGTAAAAATTAACTAATTTAGTAACCTAATAAATATCGAAGATACATATATACATAATAACGTTTAACGTTGGAAACTCGTCGTGTCGGTATTTGAGGTGCAGATTTCTTTGAAGAATATGTACTCCATGTATTTAGATGTAATCTTTTTTAATTAAAAAAAGCACGGTTGTGTTGGATACTAGTTCGGTTGTAGTACTGACTTCAATTACGGTTCCGGGTTTTCCTTCTGGCTCTAGCCAGGAGGCTTTTGTAGCAATTTCGGCTTTAGGTTGGATCTGGTATCGGTACCTGCTACGGTAAAGTTAGGCTTGGAATATTTCCGTTTTCAACTCTAGTATCGGTTATACTCCAGTTTTTTTCTTGTCATCATATGGATGATATAAATAATCCAATAGTAAATCTATAGCATGTAAAACATAATTGTCTAGCAATATTTTCTCTTCGTAAACTGTTTGTAGCACTGATAAGGGCCGTTTTGCGTATACTTGTATAGCATATTTTCGCTCTTTGTAAACTAATGGTGGCCCTGAAACTAGGGGAGGTTACTGCGTCTGGGTTTCACGGCTTATTCGTGGCACATCATGCATATCCGTTTGTGTGCTGCAGCTGTTCCGTGCGAAGTATTGACCTTTCGCTCCAACGGTGTCACTTAAAAAAAAGCGAACATGTAGAAGGGACTTTATTATTTATCCTTCATCCTTCCTTCACGTTGTAGCGGCGAAAGTATTGTCCGATATTTTGGTAGATAACTGTAGGAATGACCGTTGGGGACGATGGGACAACTTCCGTTTTTTGCAAACTCTTGATTAGCACTGCTAAGTCATACATAAAATTATATTATATTTTTTATCTTACAACATTCGGGAAACAATATTTACATCAAATACGGTAAATATAGCGATGGAGTGGAGTTGGGCATCAAATTTACTCTCTTAGCTCCCACAATAAGGTCACAGGCCTGAAAATGGAGCGAAAAAGTTAAGCCATTTTAGGGAAGCTAACGCCACAAGCGTTTTCCCAATTTTTCCTCTTCCTTGATCTTGCGGGGTAATTCTTTACTTTAGCTCACAACTGCAAAAACTCGTGCAAAAATATCGGGAGGTGTCAAAAAAATGCGTTTCGGACTCAGGACGACGAATCCGAAAGCGAAAATTAAAAATTTTATTTCTGTCAAAAAATATTCCCAAAAAACTGAATAATGGCACCGGAGCGCTCCGAAACCGGCGGTGGAATCCATAGTATTTTTGCGCAGGTAATAGTCTAGTTGAGGGATCGACTGCTAATACGCTTTCAGAGACGTGTCTTGACATCAGTATTAATAATCCGAAGGCTGGAAATAAAAATTTTAATTCGTTCAAAAGATATTAACGAAAAACCAAAAAAAGACCCGCGGGTACATCCGAAACCGGGGGTGGGATCCGTAGTAATTTTGCGCAGAACACCTTTCTGCGTTGGCGGCCTTCGGCCGCGCTTATAAAAAATTACCATGGGAGACCAAATCTATATCCACGCAAAACACTTTTACCCACAGTTTTTTTGTGGGTACCCAACACCATCAAAATTACAACAGCCACATAGAAATTTTCAACTTTGTAAATATATCTGGAAAGAAATAAAATTTTCAATTTCCGTTTTAGGATTCGTGGTCCTGGGTCCAAAGCGTGTCTTTTGACACCTCTCCCGATATTTTTGGACGAGTTTTAGTAGTTGTGAGCTAAAGTAAAGAATTACCTAATAAATTTTCACATCAAAAGTAAATAAACAAAAAATGTAAACATAAACAAAGTTTGACATTTTATGACCACCTTCGAATGAAAAAACATGTAAATGCAACTCTGATGCGTTTACCTGGTTATTGTACCATGGTCATTACCCTACAAGACGGAGGTAACTAGTTCACCCACACATTCAAAGCTTTTTTCGCTCTCCACTAACGCATCGACGTTTCTTGCTGTCATCGAAATAACAGCGTCATCTTCATAGTGTACAAGTACAAGTGTGTTGAATTCTTTCTGAAGGCTCCATTACTGATACTTAACATAGACTTGACTTGGCTTGCGAACTGTCACTTACAGTTCTGTTAAATGAACATTGCATGTTACTGATTACTCAAAACTTAGCAACACTTCACTTGACTTAGAAATCTGTTGGATTTTGATTTTCTATGTAAGTTCTAAAGGCTCCATTACTGATACTTAGCATAGACTTGACTTGGCTTGCGAACTGTCACTTACAGTTCTGTTAAATTAACATTGCATGTTACTGATTACTCAAAACTTAACTTGACTTAGAAGTCTGTTGAATTTTGATTTTCTATGTAAGTTCTAAGTGACGTTTACATTTTGAGATGCCATTTGTTTGTTTCCATTTCATTTTGACATTTTGTCATACAAATTGACATTTATTTAAAAGTAAATTTCAACGCTGATTATGATGCCAGGTTGTATGCGCCAAGTGGAGTATAATCGTGGCTAAGTTGCCAAGTTTACGCCAAGTCAAGTCAAGTCTATGCTAAGTATCAGTAATGGGAGCTTTAGTGACGTTTACATTTTGAGATGCCATTTGTTTGTTTCCATTTCATTTTGACATTTTGTCATACAAATTGACATTTATTTAAAAATAAATTTCAACGCTGATTATGATGCCAGATTTTATGCGCCAAGTGGAGTATAATCGTGGCTAAGTTGCCAAGTTTACGCCAACTCAAGTCAAGTCTATGCTAAGTATCAGTAACGGGGGCTTTAAGTGAGCATAACGGGAAAATCTGGGTTGCCATTGTTTTCTCGGTTGAAAACGGTCTATTAGGGTTCTGTGCACAGACGTTAAAGATTGAAACAGGGTTTATGTAGTCACAAAAGTGTTGCTCCTGTTCCACAGCATTTTAATTTTAGATCGTGGCGAAAAGTGTTCAGTTCAGAGTTATTGATTTTCGTTAAAAGTTTAATTTATTATGGAGGGTTACTCCTTTAAGTGTAAAAAGCAGAGAAAACGTAGAGTTTTTCTAATTATTGTGAAAAACTTTTTAATTTGAATTTCTGTACCCAAGTTTACTATATTTGTGTAACACAAGAATCTGGAGGTCAATTCCTTAACTATGAAAACTGAACAATGTACACTTGTTGAAAACTCATTTGCACACACAATTTACACTTTGAATTTAGTTTTGTTTTTATGCACAAAATTTTGAAACTAAAAACAAAATTTTCATTTGTCAGAAAAAATAAAGAAAAAACGGCCTAATGTCAAAAAACCCTATCGAAATACAAACTGGCTTGTTTGTTTTTAATGAACTACGTTGTATTTTTCTTGTATTTCGTGGGTTTTTATATTATACCTTTATATTAAGTCGCTTTGATGTTTGTCCTATCATTTCCATACGAATTATTGACCCACGGAAAAGTATTTTTCGGTAACTTCCCGTTGAGCTAGACACTTATACTTAGAGCATAGTTCAGATCTGGGAGACATTACAATGCAAGTGAAAAAAAATCCGATAGGTGGCGCACGGGTCGAGATATAGAGAAAATTTATTTTAAAATGGAAATTTAGCTAACTTCTCGGTGATCCATATACTTGAAACTTAGCACATAGTTTGCGAGTCGATGGAACTACAATTCGTGGAAAACAGAATGCCGCCAGGTGGCAGACGAGTCGAGATAAACGAAAATCCCTGAAAAAACGCATGGAATTTTGCGATTGATTTTTAGGTAACTTCCCGGTGAGCTATAGACTTGGAACTTGTGCCGTGAGTCAAACCCGGTGACCATGCAATATTTGACCAAACAAATTTCGGTAGATGGCGCATGGATCGAGGTATTAAGAAAATTAGTTTTGATTTGAGAATATTTCAATCCATTGTTAATTGACTTCCCGGTGACCTAGAGACTTGAAACTTTGCACACAGTTCGAGGCTTGGTAACAATATAATCTACAGAAAACGAAATTCCGCTAGGTAGCGCGCTAAGTGAGATAACTACAAAACCTTGCAAAACGAGGGGAGTTTTGCAATCGATTTTATAGTAACTTCCCGGTGAGCTGGAGATAAAGTAGTGTTATATAGGAGTTTGATTTGTTTGCACTTACAGCACCATTTTATTTGCAGGAGACTTTCACAGCTACAAAAATTAAGGCGGATTTACATAGACGCTTTGGCTGTGTTGCATTCATTAATTTATCTGTCGGGCGAAGTATCGAAAAATTTACATAAATGATTTGGTTGCGTGCCTACGCTTTGACAACGCTGTACGAAAAACAATGAAACGTCGTACGTTATCATTGATTTGAAGCGACCAAAGCGTTTATATAATTTTGCCCTTATGCATTTGTGTAAACAGCCTTAGAAGTGAAAATGTTCCATGTTACACGTGAGGCGTTTTATATTTTGGCTTTAATTTAAATAAATTTTGCTTTCCGCATTGTTGCAGGCTACAAATCTTCTAGTATTCTTAATTCCGCGGAAATATATGCAACTATTTCATCTGTAAATACTACAAAGTTTTATTAAACTATTAAATGCAACTCAGCTTGAAGTACTCTTACGTACGAAAAATGCAACTCTAGACCTGAGATTTGCATCAGGTGAGCGAGGCTGTTTGTAGTTTTGACGTTTATCGCTTAGTTGACACCTGTAATGTGAATTAAGCTGGAGACATTGGTGCTTTATCGGTAACCGTATTGGTAACCTTATAACAGCTGATTCGACCAACCTTATGAGAATCAATGCAATCGATTATTGGTGCCACTAAGGTCGTAACCGTATCGTAGCCAACCAATTGGGTTTTGGTTTACCGTCGTAACGATAAACAGCTGATTGCGTTAGGGATACGGATACAGCGATACGACATACGGCACCAATGACTCCGGCTTTAAAATCATTGTAAATTTTACCAAGTAGCGCAACTAACAGCTGATCGGTGAAAATTCGCACATTCACACGAACAGTTCTCGACTCAGTTTCAAAACAAAACTTACGATTATTTAACTCAAATTTTAAAGTGAGATAATCTTTACGAATTTATGTACATAGAATATATAAGGCGTTTTTGTTGTTATTAAAACACTAGTTTTATTTTTATTAAAGCTTTTATCAATTTTTTTTTTAATTTTGAAAAAACTCCGAACACCATTCCTTCATTTTATGACATTCGACTGCCTAGTCCACTGCCTTCCACTCTATTCGCAACATAACCTCTGTTTAAGTTGCCAAACTATATAGTAAACAATGATTAAAATTGAATAGGTAGCCGAAGCAAAAAATGCAATTGATCCGCATCATAGTGTACAAGTACAAGTGTGTTGACTTATCTGTCAAGCATTCTGACAGGCACTCGCTGGATTCCGAATGACAGCGAATTCAAAATGGATACCATTACCGAGTGCGCCGAATGATTGAAAAATTGAAAAAGTCGATACGATTGGTAGTCAAAAATGTTGTCGTTGAGACCAAAAATGCGACTCTAGACCTGAGATTTCCATCAGGTGAGCGAGGCTGTTTGTAGTTTTGACGTTTATCACTTAGTGAACACACTTGTATAGGTACACTATGATCCGCATGCAACTGTTGTTTATGGGCCGTCACCGGAGCTGCTGCTGCTATCATAGCAGTATTACAAGCACGACATTTCTTTGATTGGTTGCATAATCGAAATTGTGCCCTAACATGATATGGTTCGCGTTAAGCACGCTATGTTAAAGCAAAATAAATCTCGTCTAGTCAAGCCCGATTCATAGTGTACCTATACAAGTGTGTTCACTAAGTGATAAACGTCAAAACTACAAACAGCCTCGCTCACCTGATGGAAATCTCAGGTCTAGAGTCGCATTTTTGGTCTCAACGACAAAATTTTTGACTACCAATCGTATCGACTTTTTCAATTTTTCAATCATTCGGCGCACTCGGTAATGGTATCCATTTTGAATTCGCTGTCATTCGGAATCCAGCGAGTGCCTGTCAGAATGCTTGACAGATAAGTCAACACACTTGTACTTGTACACTATGGCCCGATTGTCCAGGATCATCGCACCAGAAAGGGTAAGTAAATTGCCTACCATATTAAATATATAAACAACATGTATAAATTTGTTAGTGATAATTTGTCATGATTTTGTTGATAATCAACTGAAGAAGAAGGCAAATACCAAACAGTTCGAAGTTCATGTAAATACCAATTGATTTCTTTAAATAGCGTTTGGAGAACCAAACCCATATGTATGTATGCATACAACTGCATAGAAAGGGAGGGATTAATTAATTATGATCAGTAGATTTATAGGATTTTTATTATTTTCCCTGCGTCGCCGTTGCCATTACATTGCGTTAAGAGAGGACATCAACACCTTACCCACAACCAGTTAAAATTTTAGTAAATTTTGCTCTTTTCATTACTGATTCAAAACGTGGGAAGTTATATATGTAGGATTCCATGGAGAATGGTAAATTTTAGCAGACTTTCGCATTGCGGTCATTATTAATATTCAATCCCTAGAAGGTTCAATGTAGTCATATCAATAGGTCCGGAGATGGTCGGGTTAGTACCTCAATGGTGCTTGTTACCGGAACGTAGATAGATAATTTATTGAGGATTGCACAGTGACTTGCACATCTCCTTCACAGCACCTCATCGTAGCCGACTTCTTTGATGAACCCTAGCAGAGTTCTTGGCTTGAGGGATTAAATGTGGGAATGCACTGGCCATGGTGAGCCCATAAACTTAGCCCTACGTTTTGAGACTGCTTTGTATTCTTGGAGGATATGGTCCGCCGTCTGCTGATCGATCACAAAATCGGCATGTGTTATTCGATAGTCCCACTTTCTGCATACGGCTGCTCAGTCTATAATGCCCTGTAAGAATAGCTCTTGGGATTCTTCGGTTATCTTTCGATAGGTCTATTATTGCCCTGTAGCGACTTGTGCTATAACTTCCTAACAGTAACTTAGATTGTCTCAAACCTGGCGTATTGCTCCAGTGTTCTTCTCTCCCCCCCCCCCCCCCCTCCCCTCTCCTAATAAATGCCCGTGTGAGCCAACTGACAGGATCGGCTCGGGATCGATGGGTCATGCAGTTCCTGCCTCTCTTTCCGGGTTGTCCGCCTGCTCTTGTTGTAGCAGTGCTTCGCCCCATCCAATAGGTGCGACAGATCACATTGTCCTCAATGTCCTCTAACGGGAGTCCAAGGAAACAGAAAGTTTCAACAGGGGTGGACCATAATGAGAGGAGTGTTAGAGGCGTTGATTCCACAATACAGCTAAAGAGATCGTTAGTGTCATGTGGGGACACATTATAACCAGGACAAATGTTTTGTATGTCGGGGTTGATTCTGGATAGGTAAGAGTTTAACATGTTACAGTATCCAGATCGAAGTTGGGCGAAGTTGGGTTCCTACTCTGCTAGTTTTTTTCTTTGAGTACTGGATTCACCGGGCAATTCCTGGCATAGAGGTCCGACGCCTGTTTGTGGAGTTCACTCAGGACCTGCTTGTGTTTTTCAGCTTCATACGGCTGTGTTCTCAGGTGCCGTATTTTCTCATAATGTAATGAGGGCGTGAACAACAAGAAGCCACAAAAGATTTGTAAAAGTTACGAGGACGTCGGGTTTTGGGATCAAGCCCAGAGCAACCTGTCCGATGCAACCATCCCTTGCACGTGACACACTGACAAGAGTATGACCGTCCTAAAAAGATTCTTTTCCGGCAAACGCAGCAAAACTATTTCTCATGACCGGGGTCAGGAGAAGGACACGTATGTGCTTTTAGAGGTACTGATATTTTGGCTCTGGGTCCGGAAACTCTGGCTTCAATCCCCTCTGGCGTCTTCGAACCAGGGCCGTAGAGAGAAAATCCGGGCCCGGGACTAAAAAAAATTACGGGCCCCCTATAAAAAATCCACTAATACATTTGATTAACGTGAATTAATGACGTTTCATTCATAAATCATTATTGATGGATTACATCAAAAAAAATTTTTGCCACATCAACTAAATGATTTTTGGCTAAGAGCTGACAATAAAATTAACACAGAATATTTACTATTTGTTTTATTTTATTGTAACGTAGAAACAAAATTCTCTTTTAACAGCCACATATTATTTCAAATAATCTTCTAGTTATTTGGTAACATTTTCATACATTTCTGATAAATTTAATGATGATTATAAATTTTAATTATTCAATATAGAATGTTCGGATATCAAAGAGTGGCTTTACTTGCTTTTTTCGCTGCAAACTTTTTTATAATATCAAAATTTAACTGTCTTGCCAAAACGGATGCAACACAAAGCGTGGCAAGTCCTAAAACTCGCTCTTTAGATGAACACGATCTATGAAAGTCTTTCATTCTTGAAAGGACGCTGAAGGAACGTTCTGCACTAGATACAGTGACAGGTAAAGTGCAAAAGGTACGTAAACCAATACAAAAGTTGGGGGAAAATTGTATACATATTTTGAAAATAGACGACATTTAGCAATTCCAATGGTGACAGACCTTTATCAAAATTACTTCGTAAATGTGTTTCAAGTGAACTATTTCACATTCTAAGCTTTGAGAAATATCCGACTTGTATTTTTCGACAAATTTTGCTGCGCTCGCCCGAACCGTAGTTTCATCCATGTCTTAAATTGCCACAATAAGGAAAACTTTTCGTTCAAATTTCTCATAGCTGCAAATCGTTCAGTAATGCCAGTGATTACCGAATCAACGATCACCAAGAATGTATTGTTTTTGAAATCAGACTGAATCATCCGTAATCATCTCATTTAAATTATCTTCAGAACGCCTTTTGGGGTTTCTCTTTCGAATGTCCGGAAACTTTGGCGAGATGTTCAATTGAATAGAAACTGTTTTGCATTCGTTTAAAATTGTTTGTCATTGGTTCCTGATCAACTTCAAAGCAGCTAATAAGGCATCTAGATGTCGGACCTGTTGTTGTTGTTGTTGTTGTAGCAATGCTCGCCCCACCCAATAGGCGCGACCGATCACAAATTGTCATCAATATCCTCTAACGGGAGTCCAAGGAAACTTGCCGTTTCAACAGGGGTGGACCATAAGGAAAGGGGTGTTAGAGGCGTTGGTTCCACATTACAATTAAAGAGATGGTTGGTGTCATGTGGGGACACATTGCAAGCAGGGCATACATTTTGTATGTCGGGGTTGATTCTGGATAGGTAAGAGTTTAACCTGTTACAGTATCCAGAACGAAGTTGAGCAAGAGTGACACGCGTTTCCCTGGGGAGTATGCGTTCCTCTTTTGCGAGTTCTGGATATTTTTCTTCAAGTACTGGATTCACCGGGCAATTCCCGACATAAAGGTCCGACGCCTGTCTATGGAGTTCACCAAGGACCTGCTTGTGTTTTTCCGCTTCATACGGCTGGGTTCTCAGGTGCCGTATTTCCTCAAAATGCTTACGGAGATGACTCCTTAGGCCCCTAGGCGGTGCTGGTTCGTCAATCAGATGTCTGTTGGGATGCCCAGGTTTCTGGGTATTCAACAGAAACTGTTTAGTCAGCATCTCATTTCTCTCCCTGATGGGGAGTATTCTCGCCTCATTATGCAGATGGTGTTCTGGGGACATAAGAAGACAGCCCGTGGCGATTCTGAGAGCAGTATTTTGGCAGGCCTGTAGTTTCTTCCAGTGGGTGGTTTTTAGGCTTGGCGACCATATGGGTGACGCGTAGCACGTAATCGGCTGGCTAATTGCTTTGTATGTGGTCAAGAGCGTTTCTTTATCTTTTCCCCAGGTACTGCCAGCAAGGGATTTGAGGATTTTATTACGGCTCTGAATTCTTGGAACAATTGCGGTTGCGTGCCTGGGCCTGTGGCCATTATTGTGCAGTCATCGGCGTAGGAAACGATTGTGACTCCTTCCGGTGGTGAAGGTAGCTTAGATATGTAGAAATTAAACAAAAGCGGGGATAGGACACCACCCTGTGGCACCCCTTGTTTAATTCTCCTTTGTTTTGATGTTTCGTTTCTGAATTGCACCGATGCCTGCCGACCACCCAGATAATTTGCGGTCCACCTTTTAAGACATGGGGGAAGGGTGGACCCTTCCAGGTCTTGCAGTAACGAGCCATGGTTGACCGTATCAAAAGCTTTTGATAGGTCTAACGCTACGAGTACTGTTCTATGGTGGGGATATTGATTCAAACCGCAATTTATCTGGGTGCTAATGACATTTAGCGCGGAGGTAGTGCTATGGAGTTTTCTGAAGCCATGCTGATGAGGGGCTAGCTGCAAATGTGCTTGGAAATAAGGGAGCAAAATGGCTTCAAGCGTCTTTGCCACTGGCGATAGGAGAGATATCGGACGATATGACTCACCTACGTTAGCTGGTTTCCCAGGCTTTAGTAGCGGGACCACCTTGGCCATTTTCCATTTCTCGGGTATGACAAAGGTGGAAAGAGACAGGTTGAAGACATGCGCTAAGTATTTGAAACCCTCTTTCCCTAGGTTTTTAAGCATCGGCATGGCTATGCCGTCTGGGCCCACTGCTTTGGATGGTTTAGCGCGACCAATGGCGTCCTCAACCTCTCTAGCGGTGATGGTAATTGGTGACGCGCTGAGTTTGTGTTTATGTGCGTGTCTATTGGCTCTCCGTCTATCTTTGTCGACCGTAGGATGCATTATATATTGTCGGCAGAAAGCGCTCGCGCATTTTTTCGCATCCGACAGCACCTTATCGCCAAAGGCGATGGAAACTTTGTCTTTGTGCTTAGTCGGATTCGATAGGGACTTTACGGTGGACCAAAGTTTACCTACACCGGTAGAGAGGTTACAACCTCTTAGGTGCTCTTCCCATTTCGCCCGCTTGTGTTCGTCCACAAGCAATCTGATGCGTTGGTTTATATCCCTTATTTGGGGGTCGCCTGGATCAAGCTGTCTTATAAGGTCGCGTTCCCTCGCTAAGCTCGCGGCCTCCGCCGGGAAGTGGGGCCGGATTTCGGGAATTCTCCCGGCGGGAATGAAATGTGCCGAGGCGGATTCAATGACCTTACGGAAGGCACGCTCCCCTTGGCGGGCATCAGTCGGGATAGGGAGGGCAGCAAAGCTGCTGTCTGTTGCAGATTTATATTCTTCCCACTTTCCTTTTTTGAAGTTTATGAAAGTGCGCTTTTCGGTGACGATGAAGTCGGCAGTACGCTCGAACGAAATAAGTATGGGCAGGTGGTCGGATGCCAATGTTACCATCGGCTGCCAGTTGACGCAGTTTACGAGTTCTGCGCTCACGATTGAGATATCTGGCGAGCTATGACAGCTTCCTACCATACGTGTGGGGGCGTCTCCGTTTATTGTGCAGAACGTCGTTTCGTCTATTTGATCCGCCAACATCTCACCCCTACTGTCCGCCCGCAAGTTTGAATGCCATAGGTCGTGATGGGCATTGAAATCGCCTAAGATAATGCGATTGTTGCCAGTGAGTAAGGCCTCGATATTAGGGCGGTATCCACTGGGGCAACAGGTGACAGGAGGGATGTAGATGTTGATGATTTCTAGATGTGCATCGCCTGACCGGACCTCAACATCTGTGGTGGCGTCTCTCGCTTGGAGGACCACGCTTCTTTCATTAATGGTAGGGTTTTGAACCAAATTGAGGACAGCAAGATACATTCGAACTTGTTGATGTACTTGAGAATGCCGGTAACATCGCCGTATGCTTGCGCAGTCAAATTTGGTTTTTGGCTGAAAGACTATGAAGAGAGCTAGGTACATTTTTTTTGAGGATGTCACATCGTTGTGGAGTGCTGCCGAAGAAAATAATTGCAGCCGTACAACATTCTGCAGCATCAACACCACATAAATTGATAGCGTTTTCTTTTCTGAAATAAATTGTTGCCTAAGTAAATGGTAATACTCTACCCCATCGGGTTAGGGGGTCAGAATATACCCGCGGTAGGTATGCCTGTCGTATGCGTAAGACTAAAATATCATATTCCAGGGGCTGTGTAGCGCAACCCTGCAGGTTGCCAGCGCAATATATAGCTTCCCCAAACCTAATTGTCAACCTCACCTATCCGCGGCGAATCCTGTTTCACTAATAGACGAGGCTCTGGCGACCCCAAGCTTCTCATGGAACTTGGGATGGGGAGGGAGGGGATGGCCTGAAGGTTTAATGTGGTCACATAAATCGTTCCCGAGATGGTCGGGCTAGCACCTTAATGGAGCTGTGTTACCGGAGCGTACCGGATCTGTATCCGGCAAAGGACTATCACATCGATAATACTCCTCAAAGCCTTCGGGGAGCAACCTTATCGCTACAACAACAACAACAACAATAGAGTTACTCCTACCCCAGAAAATGGTCAACATTTATAGTGCATACAAAGAACATATCAACTCACCAAATTCACTCATATTAACAGAGTATATGTGGAAATTAAGAGCGAATTGAGAGTCTCACAAAGCTGCACTGCCACACCGCCATTTTATACAGGGTAAAAGTGTAACGCTTTTGCTTTGCGAGCAGGCAAGAATTTTCACAAAAGAACGAAATACCCCGTAAAGGCGTTGCCTGTTTTTTAGAATAGAACAACAACGCTTGCGTAACACTTTATCCAGAAAAGAAAACGCTATCATAGCTGCGGGTTGCACAAGGCGAGTAATCAGCATTCGAGTTTTTGTCGAGAATGTGACGTAGTGCTCCGTTGTAAGCTCCTTTCATATTGGCGCCGTTATCGTACCCTTGTGCACGACAATCTTCAATCATGTATGGCAAATTAGATCAGCGATTTTCTGAGCAGTTTTTTGGTTACAATTCACGAAAGCCAAAATCTGTTCTGGAATTGTAAATTTGTTGCTTTCGAATTGAAATGGAGTGAGCGCAAAATGAACGTAGTCAACGTGACTAGCATCAAGCATAGCATCAACGATAATAGCAAAATACTTAGCTTTCTTGCCTTGATCTAATATAGTTTCCCTCACATGCTTTGTACAAATTTCTATAAACTCCTTCTGAATGTCTGGGGAAAGATAGTGAACTTGTAAACGTTTGTGCTGCTATTGTGAAATCCTAACTTTCTCCAAATGATCTCTAAGTATCGGATCATAATTGCTTATGAGATCTTAGATGCCCAAAAAATGTCCATCCTTTCGCTTTTTGAAAAAAAAAAATAGTGTCCAAAATTCAAATTTCTTTCCACTTTTGAGATTCAGTGATTAGCTGTTCATTGATAAGTGTATCAATTGTAGCCTCCTTTCGAATTAGGTTTTGTAAAGATCGCCATTGAATATAACATTTAATGTGATCTTCAGTATTTTCGTGTGATGGCAGTTTAGCGTATAGCTTCTTCCATACCTGGAATTTCGAATATTCGCCAGGACAACAAATTTTAGGTCGATTTAAAGTATTGGTGCTTAACAGACGACATGGTAGGCAATAAAAAGCATTGCTACTGGTACTCCACACCAACCAGTGACGCTCCACTTTCTCTCCATTTGGCAAGATTCTGTTTAACAACGAGGTAGGAAATGCCTCGTCATGACAATCACGTGGAAAAATAACAGGGCACTTTTGATGACCTCGACGAATTATTTGGTTGACTTCTTCAGATCGCAAAAACTCATTATTCACGGTACCGATATCGAAGTCGTTTAAATAATCTAGACTTTGATACAGAGTTGGTGGTATTGTTGGAAGGCTTTTTGAAGATGAACCTTCATCAGTGTTACCACGAAAACTACGATTTCGGATTCATGTAAACATATATTTTTGTTTGATGTTTTTATTGTCTCCTCACTGTTCGAGGGACCAGGTAAAAAATCATTATCAATATTCGTTGCTTTTGAAATTCGGCTTAAAATTTCCACATGGAACAACTAAAGACTCTCCTGAATTAAAAAAAATGTCTTAGTACCTCTAAATCGCGGTCCCCCCGAGAAATACCGGCCCCCCTGAGAAATATCGTGCCCTGCGCTTGCCAGGCTAAGGCTCCAGCTATTAGGAGTGATAAAGCTGTCAGATCTAGAAGCAGCAAGCGGCTTAAGTCCTAGGAAGCTTCTAGTATTTGTCAAGAGGACGGAGTTTTTTTTATAACATAGGTCCTGGTTCTTGATAGGGTTTTCAGCTTGGTCGTTAAAACAAACTTCTGGTAACACTACGGACTCATTCAGTCTATGTGAGATCCTCATGAACCGGCCACTTCAACCTAACCTATATTTTGTGTTTTGGTTTTTACTTTAGAATCTACCGGTTAAGTAAGCGATGTCAGCTAACTAAGCGCCTTCAAATGTAGATCCATAAGGAACATGAGGTCGCCAGAGCCTCGGCTGTTAAAGAAACAGGATTCGCCACGGGTAGGTGACGTTGACAATTGGGTTGGAGAGGCTATATATTGCGCTGGCAACCCATTGAAAGGATTGCGCTACAAAACCCCTTGAATCAATTTGGTATTTTAGTCGCCTCTTACGACAGACATAGCTACCACGGGTATACTCTAAGCCCACTAACCCGCTGGAGCCATGAGAAGCGTGAGTGCACTTTGGGTGTCGCAAGGCAAGTTCCGTCGTGCCTGGTGTTGTTGGGTGAGCGGCCAGGCAAGGCAGCAGGGTACACATGCACCATTCAGGAGGATACCCTCGCTGAGCCCAGAAAATCTGGGAAAATTAGATGTACTGCTCAGATAGATCCAGCAAACGAGTATGTTCTGTACTGGCATATGATAAACTTGCAGACAACCAAACGTTTACTTTCCTGTCCAAAAGGGAATTGGTGCTGGGCACTGCTGCTAAAGAAGAATAGACGTAGTCATATCAATTCTTTCCCGGGTTACTCGGGGAAAGCAGTTTTAGCAGTACTTTGCCCGTTTCAATTTGCACATCCATTCAAAGAACTTCGCATAATGGATTAAACAGTCATCTGCATTTATTCGTTTTTGTAGCACGCCTAATTTACTATCTATTACCCCAACATCTATCAATTATCCCTTGTTATAATCTTCGGGTACCCCCGCTACCGGAAGATGCCTTGGCATGGTGGAGGTTCACTTGAATTTACTTTACAGGTCCTGATTCTGGTTATCTGAAATCCCCTTGAGTATCTCGTATTTATTAAGCACTTCCGGTTATATTAAAAACTTATTATCTATCCTTACTGATATTCGTTTCTTTTTCATTCTAGGTAATTCGATTTGACGATGTGGGCATAGCAATATTCCAGCTGTGGCTGTAAGAAGAACGTACATTTGCTCAAACTACAAGAAAACTGCGACAAAACTGTCCCTCGGCCTTTTTAGTATCACATATAAGGCCCTACCACGCGTATTATGGGAAAGAGTCAAGTTCAAAGGCTCAACATCACCTGCAAATCGACTTTGATAGCACGAAATGGGGCTGCATATATTCCGGTATTATATCTACAACACTCATATCTACGCAAACTGATACTAACAACACCACCCGCGCAGGAAAAATTGAGCACCATCAGTGTGAGCTTCGAAACTCAAAATGGTTTCAGAAAGGGCACTACTACGAATGAGTTTATGTCTTTACATATGTAGTTTGTACATATAAATATGCACATATGTAAGGTTTACTAGAAAATTAAGGAAATTATTTGTAAAAACCATTGTATACATAATTTATTCATAATTAAATATTATGTAAACAAAAGGGACGCGTTTCATTCAGCGTTAGGCAAGAGGCTCCATGGCCACTATATTCGTAATTTTGAATCCGACATTAAGGAAAACCCTAGGGCATTCTGGACTTATGTAAAGTCCAAAAAACGATGCTCAAGTATCCCTGCCTCAGTCAATCTATAATTCTGAACATGCTTCATCAACAACTGAAGCGGCCAACCTTTTTGCAGCTTCTGCTCCAATTTCGTGACGCCACCGCAAGACCCGCAGGAGTTGCCCACTGTGGTTGACAGTCCCATTAACTTTGGTGCGCTGACTCTATCAATTAAAGATATGGCCGATGGAATCCAGAATATTAAATCATCTACCCATACTGATATTGACGGCTTTTCGTCTTATCTTTTGAAAAATTGTTTGGCTCTGGCATTTCCCCTCCTTTTAATTTTCAACAAATCTTTAGAGTGCGGCGAATTTATTGATGCGTGGAAGATAACCTTCATCAGCCCTATTTTCAAGTGTGGTAGCAAGAACAATGTTGCGAATTATAGGCCCATTGCAAAATTATCATCTGTTTCAAAATTATTCGAGTACATTGTGAAACAAAAAATGTACTTTGCTGTTAAACCTCTAATCACTGAAAATCAGCATGGTTTTATGGCCGGTAGATCCACTGTAACAAACCTATCTACTCTGATTTTTGCATATCTTCTTTTAATGACCGTTGTCAAGTTGATACTGTGTACACCGACTTCTCAAAAGCATTTGATAAAGTTAGTCATTCTATCCTGATTTCTAAATTGACTCGCGTGGGTTTCCACTCGATGTTTTTATCATGGATTAAATCATACCTCCACCAGCGTAGCTGTGTTGTGGTTATTGACAATAACTCTTCAAACACATTCACAGCCACCTCCGGTGTGCCTCAAGGTAACATACTTGGCCCATTACTTTTTGTAATTTTTATAAACGATATTTCCACCTGCTTCCAGCACTCTAGTTTTCTATTATACGCTGATGACCTAAAGATTTTCAATACCATCGCAAACTCAGACGACGTGAGTAAAATGCAATCTGATTTAGATAACGTTGCTGTTTGGTGTCGTGCCAATAACTTCCCACTAAATGTTAGCAAATGCTTTCTTGTAAGCTTTTCTAAATCACGTGGCCTCATTCCCACTTCCTACTCTCTCGATGGTACCCACCTCTCAACTCTTAACGAGATAAAGGACTTGGGGGTTGTCTTCGATTCGAAATTTTCTTTTACGACTCATATAAATTCTACTATTGCTAAGGCGTATTCACTTCTGGCTTTTATTAGGCGTTCCTGCACAGACTTCACGGATCCCTACATCCTCAAGTTATTGTTTACTGCACTAGTTCGTTCGAAGCTGGAATATGCCTGTTTTATTTGGAGGCCGTATCATGAATGCCATATTGTTAGGCTTGAACGTGTGCAGAAAGCGTTTGTTCGGTTCGCGCTGCGCTCGATGAACTTTTCTGAACCGATTCCATCTTATGAATCCAGGTGCTCACTTATCAAATTAGAGTCCCTGGAATGCAGAAGAACTGTCCTATCGCTCACGTTTGTTTATGACATCATTAATGGTGTAGTTGATGCACCTTGTCTCCTCAGGAGTCTCCAATTCCATATCCCTATAAGGCCTCTTCGCAATATACCGATTTTCTATACGGATTGTGTCCGAACCCTCTATGCCTCAAACGCACCTTTGCTTAGAGCTATGACCGACTTTAATCGCATCGCTGATTCTTCAGCTATTGATTTTGCTCTTTCTAAGTTTACTTTTAAAACTATACTTACTGATATCTTTTCAAACAGATAAATGTGCTGGTCAATCTCGTTATAGCATGTAAGTTTATTGTGTCTATACTCAACTTATGTACTATACTTTTAAATAATTATCTAATTTTAATTCAACATTGTTATCTAGTCTGTAAGGGCTTTAAATGCCATAGACTGAAATAAAGAAATATGAAATATAAAAAGCGAATTGACAGAAGGTAACCGGTACGGGTAACCGATAGGCCAGTTACCCGTGTTGTTGTTGCATATCTTTTGGTTAGCGATAACGAAAACATACCTTATAACTTATAAATGTAAATAACATCGAGCGAGAAGGAATGTCGAAAACACAATAGGTAGGAGCGAGAAAGCGAGTCACACGTACACTATTTTGGGAGAGCGCATGCGTTACCTTTTTCACGACAGCAATGTAAAAGTAATTAAGACGATAATTGGTGACCAAGTTATTGGTAACGATTAAGTAATCGATTAGGTAACGGGTACCTGTCTGGTAGCAGTCAGGTGTCAAATTTGAACAGCTGTAAATTCGAATTTGTTTTTGTTGGCGCCCGGGGAGATTGCACTTATACTGTAGCGTCATGTAGTGCCAGCCAACTAAAAACTAAAAATAAAACTAAAAACTAAAATAGCTGGCATCACCCCCACATGCAACCATGCATGTATGCACTTGGTGTTACTGGGTGAGAGAGTCGAATGACGGAGAGAATTCTGATTGGCTGAATCTTCCGTTACTCGACTCTATCACGCCACTGCATCATGCGATTTTACCGCTATGCACTTTTGGCATAGCGGCAGGGCCGCTTTGAAGCGTCAGCATTTTTCTACAGTTTTGAGTTTGAATTGAGCCGGCCGCCGCGATACACGCGCAATCGGAAAATATTAAAACAAAAACTGGAAAAATTGTAACCAAAGTTAAAGACTAGAAAAAAGGACTTAGTTTAAATAAAAAAGTGTAAGACATTTTTATTGTACAAATATAAACTAATAATAATTCAATATGTGAACTAAAACATATACAAAAGTTTATTGTACAAACAGGAAACCGAAAAATGAAATTTAAAATAAAAACTAATAAAATCAAAAAGGGAAAAATAGTTTCTTCCAGTGAGTGCGTGTGTGAGCGTGGGGTTGTATGCGAAAACAAGTGGCAGCAAAGCGCCACTTTACATGGCGACCGTGACATTTTTCGTTCGTGCGCTAAAAATTATAGGAAGTTAGTGCAAGTTCTTCTTTATTAGAAATACAGTGTAAGCAAGTCTAGAGCAGCAGTGGTGACTGCAAATTATTCCATCGCACCGGAAAATGCACTAGAAGAATTGGAACAATTAGTCGGTGTGCCACGTGCTAATTTCTTAATTACGATTAAAACATTTTCATACATTTTGCGGCTTACAACATTTGTTATAAAGCCGACGCGTTCGCATTATGAATTGCGTGAAAAACTAAAATTACAAATGGTGCAAAAATCGACGCTATTGTTAAATTATGGGCCCATCAAACTACGCCCATTACAAATAATTTAGCCTGCGAACAATAAGAATCAAATAAAATACATCATGTGAAATGCAAATTAAATGTTGAAATATCATCGCACTGTGAACAGCGTGAACACCAGCGTTAGCTATGTTAGAATTAGAAACAAGTACGGGTGAAGATAACAAGTGGGAGATGAGCCACGAAGAATTCGAGACCAAACCTATCAACGACCAAATTTATACCAACACAACGGGCGACGTGAAGTCAATTTAAAATATATCTTATCGTAAGCGGAAATCTTGCTAAAACAAAGATTTTTATAAAAATATTTTTTTCTATGCTTTTAAAACTATAAATCTTTTATTTCCAATCAATTAATAACACTCTTTTCCACACAAACGCTTATGAAAATAATTTAAAGTTGATAAATAGTCAATTAATATTAATATAATAGTAATATAATATTTATCGTTTATCTCTGCAAGTTTTCTTGAAGTCGTTTGAAGAGTTTGTGATAAATAGAAACTTTTTATGAAAGAAAATGTTTATATTTTCAATAATATATTTACATTTGAAGTAATTCAGAATTTCATGCACACATTAAACGAAGAAGGCTTAATAAAATAAAATTGTTTATATACAGCCATTCCCTCTCATAAATAAACGTTTATGAAATAATTTGGAATTTTTTTTTGGAACTTTCCAAGTTGTAAAATATGGACAAATATTTTCGTGTTTTTTGTCCGCAAGCGTACATAATGCGTTTGGAGGAAAAATTTCAAATATTACAAATTTGAAATATAAAACTTATCGCTTCTTAAATCTTAATAAATCGTTTTAAGCATCTTTTAAAAAATTTTTGAAGTAATGCCTTGTTGCAAATACATCTAACAAAAAAAATGTATACACATTAGGGCAGTTCGGAGTTTTGTGCATTAGATATTGAGGAAAAAATTTTTCTTCGTCATTTGGAAAAAATTGTTTTTTGATTTTGTTATGCATTGACAATGAGGAAAAAATTAACTTCGGGTTTTAATGTCGCGTATTAGCCTTGACGTATCAAATGCACAGCAGTATACATTTTGCGCGTTTTGGTGTAAACGTACTACACCAGTTTGTAAACACTATGACCACTTCCACAAAATCCTGAGCTCCCCTATTTTTTTTAAATATGAATGCCATAAAATGAATTTTTTGCCTTCGTATTTGTACATAAACCACATGAATTTAATATGGAAAAAATTAAAATATTTTCATCAACCACAACTTAAACAAAGAGTTTCGTTTGCTGTAGATATTATATATACATGTTCTCGTGAAACGGTTTGGAAACTTTATTAATAGCGGTGCGTCCGCAATATAATAGAAGATTTTTTTTGATAGAAAGCGGTGAGTCCGTGATACAATATACGTCATACTTTCAATATAAAGCGATGTGGTCGTAAACATCGCCGTATATTCGAACAAAAAATAAAATTTTGGTTAGGCTTGTGGAAACAAGTGCGGTTTTTTTATATTTTTTTCCAATAGTCCGAAAAAAAAATATACCAGCCTGTTTCGGTTTTTCACAAAATAAATAAAACCGGAACACGCTTGCCTATTTCCTTTTGCAAAGCCCATTCTGGGGGGCGAGAAACCACAGACCAAGTGTCCTTTTTAGGACAGCCTGTCCATTGGTTAGCTAGCTAACCTAGTGGGGGACAGTCGGTAAGTCCGACTAAGTTCGGCACGGAAGGGGGGTAGGCATTTCTCTAGCCTATAATTTAGAGAAAATCCGCAGACCGGATGTTCCTTTGTTTTCAAAACAAATTATATAATTTTCTTAACCAGACTTACCATTTTATAAAATTTATACCAAACGCGACAAATATTAACAGGATTTTCAAATAATACTCGGATTTACAAAATTCTTACCTGATTTACAAAATTTTTTTTCCTTTAAAATAATTTTCAATAAAATTACCCCGTTTCAAACACATGTCCGATTCTGAGGGCAATTCCAGCGATAAATCAAGCCCTGAAGGAAGGTGTTCACTAGCTCGTCAAGAAGATTTTTTAGGATTTAATGACTCAGATATCGCAGAAAATAATACTTCAAATTTTCAGTCAGTAACTAATATTATAAACACTCAGCCTTCAGCAAATTCGTCTAATAATTCAGACAACCTACTAACTAGCACTTCCAATTTTCAGTCAGGAACTGACTTTTCCAATTCTCACTCTACTTCAAATTCTTCTAATTTGCCTTCAACAAATAATTCTTCAGATTTACAATCGAATAACAATATTTCAATCATGGCAACCTCAGAACAGAAAAAGGTGTTCATTACCAGTTGCGCCTTAATTATTAGGGACAACTACAGCGGCGATCCACTGGCATTAGAATCTTTTATCGACAAAATAAAATTAATTGAAGCCTTCTCAGATGAAAATTTAAATAGTACTTTTATTGCATTTTTGAAATCCAAACTTGAGGGAAAAGCACGCGAAGCATTACCAGTCGTAATAAATTCAGTCGATGACATAAAGACTGCCTTGAGAAATAGAATAAAACCCGACAACTCGAAAGTTGTTTCTGGTAAAATCGCGTCTTTACATGTCATCAATAATAACTACTCAGACTTTGCTAAGCGCGTTGAAGAACTATCCGACGCATTGGAACGTTCTTTGATTATTGAAGGTATGACACAAGCCAAGGCACATGAAATGGCCGTAGAGCAAACAGTGAATGTGTGCAGGTTGAACACTCGTTCAGAATTGGTCAAATCCATCCTGGCTTCAACTACCTTCAGTGATTCAAAAGACGTAGTTGCAAAAATGATAGTCGAACGTAATAATGAGGTAAAAGAAAGACAAGTACTAGCATTCCGTACTCGTGGTAATTGGCAAAATAGTTTTCGAGGAAATTATAGAGGTAATAATTTCAATAATAGGTACAACAATCCAAATGCAAGATTCAACAATAACAATAGAAATAATTACAACAATAATAAATACGGGTACAATAATTCTAATAGAGGTAATAATGACAGATATAGCACTAATAGAAACAATCAGCCTAGTAGTAGTAACAATAATGCTAATAATAATAGACGTTCAAATTCGCGAAGTAATACCAATGTACGCGCTTTAAACGTGAACGACCCTCAGGAGCGAACACTGGGGGATCGGGATCACGATTTAGACAACTAAACGAATCTTCTTCAAAAATATTAAAATCCATCTACTGCTTGAACCTTAATTATTCAGATTTTATTGAACTTCAATGTAGCGATTCCTACAAACCATGTACTTTTCTAGTAGATTCTCAAGCAGATATTTCTTTAATCAAAATTTCAAGTTTATCTCAAAATTGTAACTTTAATACTAACGAAATAACCAACATAACAGGCGTAACGCCTGAAACAATTTCAACTTTAGGAACCTTAAAAACCAACTTAATTGCATATAAATTTTTAATACCGCATACTTTACATGTAGTTAACGACGATTTCAATATACCTTCAGACGGAATACTCGGCAAAGACTTTTTAAAATTAAATAAATGCATTATTAATTACGCAAGCGATAGCATAACTATTAATACCGGATTAGATAACGCAAATATACCAATTTTACACGGCACAAGTACCGATTCTTTAGTTATTCCTCCGAGATGTGAAGTTTATCGGTTATTTAAATTACCAAAATGCGATAATCCTGTTTTTGTAGACTCGCAAGAAATCTGTAATGGTGTTTTTACGGCAAAGTGCATTGTTGACACAAATAATCCAGTTATAAAAATTTTAAATATTACTGACGAAGTAAAACATGTCAACAATTGCAATATCGTAACGGAAGATATCACCAACTACAATGTCTACAAAATCAGTGAAACTTCAAAAGATCAAAAACGCTTAGAGGAATTAACGAAAATTTTGAAAAATCAAATGCCGGGTTATGCTCAAAAACAATTACTAGATTTATGCTTAAAATATGCCGATGTATTCGCTTTAAAAACTGATCGTATGACTTTAAATAACTTTTACGAACAAAAGCTACGGTTAACTGATAAAAATCCAGTCTATATAAAAAATTATCGTTTACCATATACACAACGTGAAGAAATTAATAAACAAGTCGAAAATTTAATGCGAAATGATTTAATAGAACCCAGCTTTTCTAGTTATAACAGCCCTTTAATTTTGGTGCCGAAAAAGGATCCTACAGGCCAAAAGTCTTACCGTATGTGCGTTGATTTCAGAGCAGTCAACAAAAAGCTTATCGCAGACAAATTTCCGTTGGCACGCGTAGACGACATACTCGACAATCTTGACAGAGCCAAATATTTTTCGACTTTAGATCTTTTTTCTGGTTTTCACCAAATACCACTTCATGTTAATTCTAGAGACGTTACATCTTTCAGTACAGATCGAGGAGCTTTTCGTTGGAAAGTTTTACCTTTCGGTTTAAATATAGCACCAAACTCTTTTTCACGTATGATGTCATTAGCATTTTCAGGCATTTCGCCAAATCAAGCTTTTATGTACATTGACGATGTTATCGTCATCGGATGTAGCGAGACGCAACACCTCAAAAATTTAGAAAAAGTTTTCGAAACTTGTAGAAAATTCAATTTAAAGTTAAATCCCAACAAATGAAATTTCCTTCGTTCTGAAGTAACTTTTTTAGGCCATAAATCCACCTCCAAAGGCCTGCTGCCAGATGACTCAAAAATAGACGCAATTAAAAAATACACTAAGCCTAAAGACAAGGACGCTGTTAGGCGGTTCGTTGCATTTGCAAATTATTATAGGCGTTTTATACCTAACTTTGCGTCACTGGCAGCCCCCTTAAATCGTCTAAATCGGAAAAAAGTTGAATTTGTTTGGGATGATGCTTGCGAGAATGCTTTCGAAAAATTAAGATTATCATTAATGTCTCCTCAATTATTACAATACCCTGATTTTTCAAAAGAATTTATTATCACTGTAGATGCATCTAAGAGTGGTTGTGGCGCTATATTAAGCCAAAAGCATGGAGATAATGACTTACCGATTTGCTTTGCATCAAAATCTTTCAATAAAGCCGAACAGAAAAAGGCAATCATAGAATTAGAACTTTTAGCAATACATTTTGCTATAAAACATTTTCGGCCGTATGTCTACGGTACACATTTCACGGTAAAATCAGACCATAGACCATTAGTTTATCTATTCAATATGAAAGATCCTTCCTCGAAACTCTCTAGAATCAGATTAGATTTATCAGAATACAATTTTACAATTGAATATATTAAAGGAAAATCGAATGTTGTGGCTGATGCTCTTTCGCGTATAAGTATAGACGAGATTAAAGATTCGACAAAACACGTTTTAGCCGATAAAACGCGATCACAAACTAAACAACAAGAATTACAAAATGAAAAAATAAGTTTAAATGATACGACCTCTAACGATAATAAAGTACAAGTTTATGATAAATTTTCATACGATTTTTCAAAAAAGATACCGCGAGTAAAATCAACAATACAATATAATAAACATAAGGAGATCTCCAATTTACAAATTTATGCGCATTTAAAACATAAAAAATATAATTTACTTAATATCGTGACTGCTAACGAAATAACGAATTTAGATGAGTTACTTTCGAGGCTGGAAAAAGCAGCCGACAATCACAATATTAAACAATTAGAATGGCCAAAAAATGATATATTTTTCAATAATTTTTCAATTACGAATTTTAAAATCCGCGGAAATGAAATTTTAAAATCATTACAAATAATATTGACGGACCCTGTAGAGACCGTAACAGACAATGAACAGAAACAAAAACTTATGACAATTTATCACGAAGATCCACTGTTAGGAGGCCATTGCGGAACAAAAAGGTTATATGCCAAATTAAGAACTAAATATTACTGGAAAAACATGACACGTGATATAGCGAAATTCGTGAAAAATTGTAATGTCTTTTAAATAAAGTGAGACCAAAAACAAAAGAAAATCTTGTCCTTACTCCAACACCCTGCAAACCATTTGACATAGTGATTATCGACACAATAGGTCCACTTCCAGAATCAAACTATGGTAACAAGTTCGCTGTTACTATGATTTGTGACTTTTCTAAATACCTGGTAACAGTAGCTGTACCAGATAAATCAGCAAAAACTATCGCATGTGCTATTTTTGAAACCTTTATACTAACATATGGTACAATGAGAGCCATTAGATCCGATTTAGGGACGGAATACAAAAATGAATTATTCTCAGAATTAACAAAACTTTTAAAAATTAATCATGATTTCTCAACAGCTTATCACCACGAAACTGTTGGTACTGTTGAAAGAAACCATAGAGTCTTTAACGAATATTTACGTGCATATCTAGACGTATTCAGATTGGGGTACATATTTGAAATACTTTACATTTTTACATAATACTACAAGCAGTTCGGTTTTTGATAATAAATTTACTCCTTTCGAATTAATATTTGGCAGAAAATCTACAATGCCACATGAATTACAAAAGGAACAAATCGATCCGATCTATAATGTAGAAAATTATACAAAAGAACTAAAATATAGAATGCAAAAATCTCATAAAATGGCAAGAAATTTGATTAATAAACATAAAATTAGAAATAAAGAATTATACGATAAAACGGCTAAGCCTTTAGAAATTAAAATTAATGATAGGGTTTTAGTAGAAACAGAACCGAGAAATAAACATAGAAATATATATCAAGGTCCCTACATAATAAATCATATCGACGGACAAAATGTAACAATTTATGATGAAATTAATAAAATTGAAAAACTGTACATAAAAACCGTATCCAAAAATTTTATTAAAATTTATAGTACTTTTAAATTTTACTAATTAATCTTTAAATATGAATATATTTTAAGAATGCGCCAAGGACTGTAACACAAAAAAAAAAAAAAAAAATGTTATGTTAGTTTCGATACGAGCTAATTTACTAAATATATGTCACCTAAATAATATAAAAAGATAGCAACTTACTTACGTTAAGTAGTAGTAATAGTAGTAGCTTATACAATAAGCTTACCATACAAGATAAAATATCGGCTCACTTCAAACTAAACTAAATTATCAAAATCTAAAAATTAACTTTTCCTTTTCTTCTTTTTGCAAATTTCAGTTTTAACTCTTTTTGATATAGCCTAAAGAAGAATGTGCCAAGACTGATCACCTTGCCAAATTCTTCTTTTCCAAAGGGGGATGATGTAGCGTCATGTAGTGCCAGCCAACTAAAAACTAAAAATAAAACTAAAAACTAAAATAGCTGGCATCACCCCCACATGCAACCATGCATGTATGCACTTGGTGTTACTGGGTGAGAGAGTCGAATGACGGAGAGAATTCTGATTGGCTGAATCTTCCGTTACTCGACTCTATCACGCCACTGCATCATGCGATTTTACCGCTATGCACTTTTGGCATAGCGGCAGGGCCGCTTTGAAGCGTCAGCATTTTTCTACAGTTTTGAGTTTGAATTGAGCCGGCCGCCGCGCTACACGCGCAATCGGAAAATATTAAAACAAAAACTGGAAAAATTGTAACCAAAGTTAAAGACTAGAAAAAAGGACTAAGTTTAAATAAAAAAGTGTAAAACATTTTTATTGTACAAATATAAACTAAAAATAATTCAATATGTGAACTAAAACATATACAAAAGTTTATAGTACAAACAGGAAACCGAAAAATGAAATTTAAAATAAAAACTAGAAAAATCAAAAAGGGAAAAATAGTTTCTTCCAGTGAGTGCGTGTGTGAGCGTGGGGTTGTATGCGAAAACAAGTGGCAGCAAAGCGCCACTTTACAATACTCTGGCACTTTTATTTTTTATGAATTTAAAAACAAGTAGAAATTAAAAGAATGTCCGTTTGTAGTGCAGAAGAAATCGCAGAAAACGGCGCATAGCTTTGGAAAAACTCGCCGCTAAAAACAAAGTTTGGCCAACTCCTTGGCAACCGAAATACAAAAGGGGCCAACAGTGCACCAACAGCATGGTACCGGCACAGGCGCAATATCAGCAAGTAACTTCTTCAATAAACGACAAAGCTACATGCCGTCTAGTACAAGTGAAGCCTTAACAGTCAATGCACAAAAAAAACCAATGCCTTCAGCGGCTGCTATAATTTTCCTAAATGATTTAAAACGCTCCAATATTGGTAGCTATTCGAGGAGCACACGCGAATCTACACATCCTTATCAACGTAATGAATACAATAATAAACAAAATGCTACTAGAGCGGCTTCAAAACCACAAAATGCTCAACAGCAGCTTGCGCCTGTATTTGTCACTAAAGTAAATTGTAGACTCTATATGATTACGAAGACGCGTTTTGTTGTGCAACCTTCATGCTATCATGCTAAATTGATTGATTTTTTTAAGAGAATACCATCGAAGTATTATGGTTTGTGCTTTATATTGAAATTTGAATGTTGGTTTAAATCTTGCTTCTTTTTTGTTTTCTTAAGATCAAGCCAAAACACTTTGGAGCTTTGGTTTAGCCGATTATGAACGCCTGCAGGATATTATAGAGGGCATGAAAGCGGAAATCGTTATTGGCACATTACCGAGGAGTGTTATTTCATTGTGTCGTGCGCCAACCGTTGAACTTGAACGCTCATGTTTCTCTTCTATAGAGCCTAAGTTGGCGCAAAAACTTTTACCTTTTCAGCTGGAAGGAGTTTGGTGATAAACACAAAATAGTAATCGTTCACTTTCAACAGTATAATGTGTGTTTTTAGTTTTGCAATAGCGCAGCATGGTCGTCTCATGATTTGCGATGAGATGGGTCTTGGTAAAACATATCAAGCCTTAGCTGTTGCAGACTTTTATAAGGAATCGTGGCCACTACTAATCTGCACCACTGCCGCCATTAGGCAAATACAAATATGTTTTCACATAATATATTTTAGCTTAAATAAACCGTTTTCCTTCCTTTTTTGCAGAGAGTCTTGGGCAACCCATGTACGTGAACTTTTACCAAGCATACCAATACATTATGTACAAGTTCTCACCAGCGCTCAACAGTATTTTGATGATGCCAAAGTTCTTATTACTAGTTATAATATGATGGATCGCCATGTAGAGCAATTAATGCAACGTAAATTTGGTTTTGTTATATTCGATGAATCACATACTTTAAAAAATTCTAAAAGTAAATGTGCTATTGTTGCTGAACGCTTAACACGTCAAGCGCGGCATGTGATTTTATTATCTGGCACTCCAGCATTATCACGTCCCTTGGAGTTATTTACACAACTGCACATGATTGATCGCAAATTCATGAGCTTTATGGAATTTAGTATGTGTTTGTAGAATAATGGCAATACCCATTCCATTTTTATAATTTTGCTTATTTCCATATATTTTGTTCTTGTTTACAGCTTCCAGATACTGTGATGGCAAGCAAACGAATTTTGGCTGGGATGCTTCTGGTCAATCTAATTTGGAGGAACTGAGAGTAGTGTTGGAATTAAAATTTATGATAAGGCGTACCAAAGATGTAGTTCTGCCACAATTAGCTGAAAAATATCGGTAAGCTGATAATAAAAGGCTTGGCAAACCGACACTGTAATAACGCCCTGTGTCCTTAAATTGTTCTACATTTATTCGAAGGTGTCTTGTCTTTCTATATAGCTTCCAATTAAAAATTATGTCAATTGTGTCTGATGGTCATTATCTAATCGTAAAGGGGACAGGTTCTGCCTAATTCTATAAAATTTTAGTAGATCGCATAGACACCTTGGATACAATCCCCGGTAAGGTGCTGCCAAGTCATAAGCTCTCAAGCATAAATAATCGTATGAAATTTGTTTATAATTAACCTTTGGGAGTATTTTTGCCATCACATTACGGTCACTGCCTTCTTATATACGTCCATCAATCGCAAGAAATGTTTATAATTTTCCAAACTCTGCAATCACTCTTTATCTTTTATAGAGAAACTGTTGTCCTAGATCCTGCGCTCGTCACATCAAATGACGATACGAGTGAAAGTTTAGCAGCGCTTAGTAAAGATTTTTCATCCAGTAAGGGACGTGAACGTGAGGAAATCCTTTTGAAATATTATTCAACAACCGCAGAGGTGAAAACTCGTGCAGTATGGTCAGTTGCGCTCTTTATTATATTTTGAAATAATTTATTAATATATTCTAATAAACTTTTAGTGCCTATTTAAAAAATTTAGTGAAAGAAAATATAAAATTTATTGTATTTGCACATCATCGCATTATGATGGATGCCATTACAGAAAGTTTGACTAAATTGAATGTTAATTTTGTACGTATTGATGGCAGCACGAGAAATGAAACCAGGGGGGTAAGAAAGTACTTTTGTTATATTATGTGCACGTATAAAAATTATAACTCTTAATACAGGAATACATAAATACTTTTCAAACAAAATAGTCATGCAAAGTTGCAGTACTATCATTGCGCGCTTGTAATGCTGGCATTACGCTAACGGCTGCTGAAATGATTGTATTTGCTGAACTGGACTGGAACCCTAGTGTATGTTTAATAAAGTTAAATTGTGACATAAGATTATACTTAATTATTTAACTTTGTGCTATCTCGATTTTTCAGACCTTAGCACAGGCTGAAAGTCGCGCACATCGAATTGGCCAAAATAAACCGATTACATGTCGTTATTTAATGGCTGCTTGTTAGCGCGCAACAAACCAGTACACCCTTGAGTACCTAAAGTTACAAATTTATTCTACTTCAAAATGCAACCTTGTGTCTGTATGTCAAGTAAATCGCCTACACGAGTTCAACTGACGTTAAGGCATTGCATTGGATCCTTTGCCTTTTCTTTTTTTTCGTTGGCGGCGTTGAACAAGGAGGACAAGCAGCACAAGTATTTTAGCGATCACGATCACGATCACGATCACGACCACGCTTATAATTAGATTTACAATCATATAATTGCAATATAAGTTAATCATTTCCTTTGTACAGAATTACACCTGAATTAAATGAATTTTACAAGGTAATACAGCTTAAAATACGTGTTATTTCTCCACCCGCCAACATTCTAAAATACTTGTGGAAAACGACAAACGAAAGCACGTTGTGGAAAATATATTGTTTCTACGCATCCGCCATTTGCTAACACGCCATGAATGACTTGCAAAATTCCGAAGTTTCCCTTGTTAGTGATGCACCTCCGCTTATTGGTGCATGCAGCAGTAAACCACAATCACATGTTATGGCGGGTAATTTATCAATTGGAACACCTGCTACCACAATGCCAGGGAATGTGTCCGGAATATTTTCCAAGAATATTGCTTACCAAATGTCACCGCTACATGCCGGGCTCGGAGGCCTGGGTGTACCCATAAGTCAACAGCCATGTTATACTAGCACACATATGATGCATAACCAATATCTTTATAATGGTGTACCCTCTTATATTGGTAAACCTCAGCTAAACTCAACGTTTGCTCACCCATCTGGATGCGTGCACGGACCGAATAGTACCATTTTCACATCCATTCAAAGGGGTAACGACCAGCATGCATTGCCATTCGATACATCACAGGCTAACGTGGGCACTGCATATATAGGAACATATGGCGCTGCCGCACCATACCAACCCGTCTCACCAGTGCACGGCTGTTCCGGGCAACCACATGGAGGTTTAGCGCCCGTCAGCGACAGCACGTGGGGTGGTCTATACACGCAGCCTCGGTACAATCTGGACGTAAGCCTGACACCATCGCAAGCGGCAGCACGACACGTGCTTAGTAAAGATCTGCCACTCTTCTCTGGAAAAGCAGAGGAGTGGCCGCTCTTCATCACGAACTACGAGCAATCAACTGAACGTTGTGGATTCACTGAACAGGAAAATCTAATTCGACTTCAAAAGTCACTACGCGGGGCGGCTCTAGAAGCTGTGAGAGGGAAACTAATGATGCCCTCCACCGTTCACCTTGCCATTGCTACATTGCGCATGCTTTTCGGGCGACCCGATGTAATCCACGATACACTTCAGCGCAAGTTGAGACAAATGCCAACAGTAAAAACTGATCGGTTGCACACCCTAATCGATCTCGCTCTGGCCGTTCAAAATTATAGGGCAACGATGCAGGCGTTGGGTCTTAGCGACTATCTTAATGATCCAATGTTGATAAATGAGTTGCTGGCCAAACTTCCAGGGGATATGAAACTAGATTGGGGTCGCCGTCGAATGACCACGGCTCGCGTCGACATTATAGCATTTGATGATTGGCTTTTCGGCCTAGCATCGTGCGCCAGCCAAGTGACACCAATTAGCTCTCCCACTTATACGACTGGGGAAGAAAAAGCGGGACGAAGGGGCAACAAAGAAAGAGTCCTCATTCACGACAGTAATTCCAAAAGGCATGCTAGAACAAAACCTCTCTGTCATCTGTGTGGCAACGACCATAATCTCTCCGAGTGTCAAAACTTCAAGGCAAAGAGCAGAAATGAACGTTGGCAGGTGGTGAAGGACAAAAAACTATGCATCCGTTGCTTCGAAACGCATTTGCTTCGGCGCTGTGCATCCAAGAAAGAGTGCGGAATTGACGGTTGTAGAATGTCCCACAACCCACTATTACATAGTCGATCATTTGGAGCTGACAACAGCAAGGTGAACAATAATGACGGGCCCACAGTCCTATTCCATCAGCGCAAATTCAAGAGAACAATCTTCCGCTACATTCCGGTGACTCTTTATGGACCGAAATCAATTTTAGAGACGTTTGCCCTCATCGACGAAGGAGCATCGTGCACACTGATGGATAATAGCTTGGCCGAGCACTTGGGGCTTGACGGTCCCAGCGAAGAACTTTGTTTGAGATGGACAGGCGATATCACTCAACAAGAGGCTAACTCGAAGTTTGTAGGCTGCGAAATATCTGGCAGAGGAGAAAACTCAACGCGATACCGTATGCGTAACGTGCGCACCATCACTAACCTAGAACTACCGCAACAATCTCTAAACGCCGAAGAGCTGGCAGAGCACCATCACTTGAGACCACTGCCTATTGTACCATATACTAATTGCAGAGCACGTTTGTTGATAGGTTTGGATAACACAAAGCTCTCCATTCTGATAGAGGTACACGAAGTCGAGGGTGATGATCTAGTAGCTGCGCGTTGCAAGTTAGGCTGGTCGGTATATGGCCATAAAAATTCCGATCATCCAGTAGAGGAAAGCTTGTTGCACGTATGCCCCTGTACGCGAGATAATCAAGTGGACAGCTTGATGAGAACATATTTTTCCATAGAATCGATAGGTACCAGTCCCACCGTCAAACCGCTCAGGTCAAAGGCAGATGAACGCGCATATACCATAATGCAGAATACAGTCAAATATAAACCATGCGAGAAGAAGTGGGAGACTGACCTCTTATGGAGATACGACATAATTGATTTACCCGACTCCTTCCAAATGGCTTATCATCGACTTCCATGTCTTGAAAGAAAGATGGAAAAGTGCGCCGAGTTGAAAGAATTCGTCATTGAGAAAATGAATCACTACATCGACAAGGGGTACGCTCCAAAGCTTTCCGCCGACGAAGTCACTAAAGGAGGTAAGTCCTGGTTCATACCAATGTTCACCGTCATGAATGTTAACAAAAATAAGAGACGAATCGTATGGGATGCGGCGGCCAAGGTGCAAAACACAAGCCTGAACGACGTATTGCTTACAGGCCCTGACCTCTTACGATCGATGGTGGGTGTTTTAATGAGGTTTCGTGAACGACCGGTGGATATATGCGGGGACATCCGTGAAATGTTCCACCAAATACATGTAAGGAAAGAGGACCAGGTGGCGCAACAGTTTCTTTGGAGGGATGGCGATACCAGCCGGCGGCCTGATGTATTGACTATGACCGTTATGACGTTTGGAGCGTCTTGCTCCCCATCTTTAGCCAACTATATAAAAGACAAAAATGCGCAACGTTTCGAGAAAGAGCTTCCTCAAGCAGTGGCAGCAATCGTTCAAAATACATTTGTAGACGATTGGCTGCATAGCGTAGACGACGAAGATGAGATGATTCGCTTAGCTAATGATGTCCGCCACATCCACGGTGAAGGCGGGTTCGAGATGCGGAGTTGGCTGTCAAATTCTGCGCGAGTTGTGCAGGCACTCATGGGAGGATCAGAGTCTATAAACAAGTGCTTTGACGAGCCAAGTTCGGAATTCCAAAAGGTTCTCGGCATGTGGTGGCTGCCGAACAGTGACGAGTTAACCTTCAAACATAATTTCAAGCCGGATATTTTTGATGAATCAAGCATACCAACGAAGAGGCAAATGCTCCGAGTGGTGATGACGATATTCGACCCCTTGGGTCTGCTAGGCTTTTTTGTGATCGAGGCTAAGGCAGTTCTGCAAGATGTTTGGCGGTCAGGGGTGGCCTGGGACGAGCCCGTGCATAACAAAGAACGATCGGCGTGGTGGCAGTGGGTGCGTAAGCTGAAATACATTAACGACATCCGAATTCCACGCTGCTATGTCTTGGCGAACCGTAGTGACGATAACCAGCTGCATGTTTTTGTAGACGCCGGTGTATCAGCATATGCGGCTGTAGCATTCCTGCGTTCCAACGTAATCGGCGAAGTTCAGTGCAGCCTAGTAGCATCAAAAACCAGAGTCGCCCCATTGAAGCCGCTGTCTATTCCGAGGCTTGAGCTGATGGCTGCAATTCTTGGGCTTCGGCTCGCTAAATTTATACAACAAGAGATCTCTATACATATTAGCCGTCGTATCTTCTGGTCCGATTCGAAGGACGTGTTATGCTGGATAAGGTCTGACACCAGAAAGTTCCACCAATTTGTGGCCGTACGCGTCGGCGAAATCTTAGAAGAATCACAAGTCAATGAATGGCGGTGGGTGCCATCAAAGCACAACGTCGCGGACGACGCCACTAAGTGGAATCCCAAACTCGACGTTAACAGCGCCGACAGATGGTTTACGGGACCGGAGTTTCTGAGACTCCCGGACACTTCCTGGCACACATCCGAAATACAACAATCGCAATCCACCCTGGAAACGATACAGCACATAGCAGCTGACATCTCGGTTGAAGAGGGTGCATCACCAGATCCCAAAAGATTCAGCAAATGGGAGAAACTACGTTCAGCACAGATGTGCGTTCTCCGATTTCTTCGATTGACTATAAGAGCTCCGATTAAAAACCCTATAACTCAGATGCTGCTGTACGATACGACTTGCACAAGTGCCGAGCTTCTGATATTTCGTATGTGCCAGCGCGAATGTTACAGCGAAGAACTCAATCAACTGAGAACCGGCGGGGTAAGTCGTAAAAGCTCAATTTACAAACTTTCTCCATTCACAGATAAGTACGGTCTGCTGCGCGTAAAGGGACGAATCGACGAAGCAAGGGGAGTGCCATCAGATCTAAAACAACCGATAATTCTCCCGCGGCATCACAGCGTTACAAATCTCATCGGAGACTTCTACCACCGCGAATTCCATCACCATCACAACGAGATAGCGGTAAATGAGATGAGGCAGCGATTCTGCATTCCGGGATTACGTGCATTAGTGAGAGCGGTTGCAAAGGTCTGTCAACAATGTCGCAACCAACGGGCCACGCCAAATCCACCAGAAATGGGCAGACTTCCGGTAGATCGTCTTGCAGCATTTACTCACCCCTTCGCATACACAGGGGTTGACTATTTTGGACCCTTTGACGTGATGGCAGGAAGAAGGCATGAGAAACGGTGGGGCGTTATATTTACGTGTATGACCATTCGAGCTGTTCACATTGAGCTTGCGCCATCGCTCTCGACTGACTCATTTCTACTCATTCTGAAATTGTTTATTGCCAGAAGAGGCGTTCCCAGGCGAATTCTATCCGACAACGGGACCAATTTTAGAGGCGCCAGTCGAATACTGGCGGAAGAGATCGAGAAAATATCGTCTGACGCTATTATACAAAAATATCCTGAAATCGAATGGTCCTTTATACCACCAGCAGCGCCACATATGGGTGGGGCATGGGAGCGCATGGTTCGCTCGGTGAAATCAGTCTTGATGGACATATTACCAAAAGGTGGTTTGCGCGAAGAAGTGCTGAGAGCTGCCCTAGCTGACGTTGAGAGCATCATCAATATGCGACCACTAACATATATTCCGCTTGACTCACACGAAAGCGAGGCTCTGACGCCAAATCATTTCCTTCTCGGCAATTCCAGCGGCATAAGAGAAAAGGATGACATCGACGTAGGTCTTCCTACACAGCTGAACGAAAGCTTTCGCAATGCCGGCGACTTAGCGGACCGATTTTGGAAAAGATGGCTCCGTGAATACTTACCGGGTCTAACCAGACGCGCAAAATGGTTCGATACCCCCGAAATACCAATCGCTCCAGATGACATCGTCATAATCGTAGACGAGAACACAAAGCGGAACACATGGGTAAGAGGAAGGGTACTAGATGTCATACGAAGCGCTGACGGGCAAGTCAGGAGTGCAGTGGTCAAAACCTCCAGCAGCTTGGTCACCCGCCCAGTGGTGAAACTTGCGCGCCTCGATCTGAAATCGGTGAACCCCACGCCAGAGCATGAAGTTCACGGAAGGGGGAATGTTAGCGCGCAACAAACCAGTACACCCTTGAGTACCTAAAGTTACAAATTTATTCTACTTCAAAATGCAACCTTGTGTCTGTATGTCAAGTAAATCGCCTACACGAGTTCAACTGACGTTAAGGCATTGCATTGGATCCTTTGCCTTTTCTTTTTTTTCGTTGGCGGCGTTGAACAAGGAGGACAAGCAGCATAAGTATTTTAGCGATCACGATCACGATCACGACCACGCTTATAATTAGATTTACAATCATATAATTGCAATATAAGTTAATCATTTCCTTTGTACAGAATTACACCTGAATTAAATGAATTTTACAAGGTAATACAGCTTAAAATACGTGTTATTTCTCCACCCGCCAACAGCTGCTAAAACGGCTGATGATGTAATATGGAATATGTTAAAAAATAAGCAAGATGTTTTAAATAAAGCTGGTCTCTTTTGTGAAAATTTACAAGACGTAACGCATACCGCGGCATCAAGAGGGGTGAGTCAACACGTGCCTTTTTATGGGTAAAATAAAATTATTTTAAACTTATATGTTCATATACTTTCAGTCACACAAAATCGAAAATTATTACACTCCATCAAAAAAGGAGAATCAATCGGAGCCAGAGTCCAATACCAAAGTAAACGTAATTCAAAATACCTCTGTCATCAGCTTAGATTTAAGCAAGGAGCTTGAAAACATTGAAAACTTTTTCAAGAAGACGATGATGATGCTTTCAAAGACTTGATGTGCTGACTATTACTTTCACTATTATAATTAAATGTTATCTATCTCTAAATAAGTTATTAGGCTAGCTGCTGAAAAAATGCATGTAATTTGTTATTGGCAATTTTAATGCTTGAAGAGATATATTTGTTTATTTGTTTTGTGTCACGAATAAATCAAAAACTTATGTCGACAACTTCAACTTATTAATTAAGACTTAACGCCTATAAGATTTTGGTCAAATCTAATAAGGCGTCAGCCTTTGAAAGAACTCATACTAAATGAAATCAGTTCACTTAAGATAGGCCCGACACAGCTGCCTATAGCACCCGATGTCCTCGTAACTTTTATAAATCTTTTGTGGCTCCTTGCTGTTCACGCCCAAGGGCGTCCCGTAGTCTACGCCTCGCTGCGATTCATGAAACTAAACTCACAGCGAGATCTGCTCTGCAGACCCGTACTGGGTACAATGTCAACAGAAAAGATCGCGAGAGCGGAAATGGAGGCGGTCTCGCGTTTATCATACACCACTCAGTGCAATATCCTATATTTGATCCCGACATCGGCCGCAGGGACAGTGTCTTAGAACGTCACGGCTTATCTGTCCAGTCAGGCGATGTAAACCTAGATATCATCAACATCAACATCCCTCCCGCCACCTGTTGCCCCAGTGGATACCGCTCTAATATGAGAACCCTACTGACTGGCGAAAATCGTATTATCTTAGGCGATTTCAATGCCCATCACGATCTATGTCGTAAGAGGCGACTAAAATACCAAATAGATTCAAGGGGTTGTGTAGCGCAACCATTTCTGGTTGCAAGCGCAATATATAGCTTCCCCAAACCCAATTGTCAACCTCACCTATCCGTGGCGAATCCTGTTTCATTAACAACCGAGCCTCTGGCGACCCCGAACTCCTCATGGATCTAGGGCGGATGACCTGGAAGGTCGCCGGAACGTAGCGGACCTGCATCCGGCGAAGGACCATCAACGTCGATAACACTCCCCAAGGCCTTCGGGGAGTGTCCTTTTCGCTACAACAACATCTATGGCATTCAAGCCTGCAGGCGGACAGCAGGGCTGAGATGTTGGCGGATCAAATAGAAGAAACGAAGTTCCGCACAATAAACGGAGACGCCCCCACTCGTATGGTAGGAAGCTGTCACAGTTCGCCAGATATATCAATCGTGAGCGCAGGACTCGTAACTGCGTCAACTGGCAGCCGATGGTAACATTGGCATCCGATCACCTGCCCATACTTATTTCGCTCAAGCGAACCGCCGACTTCATCGTCACCGAAAAAAGCACTTTCATAAACTTAAAAAAAGAAAGTGGGATGAATATAAATCCTTCACAGACAGCCGCTTTCTGCCCTCCCTATTCCGACTAATGCTTGCTAAGGGGAGCGTGCTTTCCGCAAGGTCATTGAATCCGCCTTGGCTCGGTTTCTCCCGCTGGAAGAATTCCCGAAATTCGGCTTCATTTTCCGGCGGAGGCCGCAAATTTAGCGAGAGAACGTGATCTTAAAAGACAGCTCGATCCCGGCGACCCCCAAATAAGGGATATAAACCAACGCATCAGATTGATTGTCGATGAACACAAGCGGGCGAAATGGGAGGAGCATCTAAGTGGTTGTAACCTCTCTGCCGGCGTTGGTAAGCTTTGGTCCACCGTAAAGTCCCTATCGAATCCGTCTAAGCACAATGACAAAATTTCCATCGCCTTTGACGATAAAGTGCTGTCGGATGCGAAACAATGCGCGAGCGCTTTTTGCCGACAATATATAATGCATTCTACGGTTGACAAAGTTAGACGGTGGACCAACAGATGCGCACATAAACATAAATTCAGCGTATCCCCAATTACCATCACCGCCAAAGAGGTTGAGGATGGTATCGGTCATGCTAAACCATCTTAAGCAGTGGGACCAGACGGCATAGCCATGCCGATGCTTAAAAGCCTAGGGAAAGAGGGTTTCAAATATTTAGCACATGTCTTCAACCTGTCCCTTTCGACCTTTGTCATTCCCAAAAAATGGAAAATGGCCAAGGTGGTCCCGCTACTAAAGCCTGGAAAACCAGTTAACATAGGAGATTCTGTTCAAGTTAGTTTAGTTTACGCAACACTGTCACTCGTCTATATCTGCTAGAGATAGGTTTGCACAACACTGTCACTTGCTCATCTCTATATTGTAATATCATTGAAATAAATTTTGTACACTTCCCTTAATACAACAAATCGCCAAAGAATACACACGTGTTTCGTATCTCCCAACAGGTTATGGGCCTTTTATTTGCATTAATTTTGTATTAAGCATCATCGGGATATTGAATCGGAATTCATTTGAAAGCATTAGTTGCTATATTTAAAGGTAAAAGCATAAATTATTGTGTAATATGGCCCATACATGACACAAAAACCTTGCGCAAATATAAAACGACGAAACATTGTACAGGTCTACAAGTAGGATATGTAGCAGCACGCACATACACCGCCACGCTCACCTGATAAAATGCTTGTTCTTGTTTGTTTTTTTTTTGTGGATGCTATTTGGCACTGTTGTACTTCTTAGGACCAAAAAAAGTTTAGTAGCTGCTATCGAAAACTGCTTAAATTTTTTTTCTTATATTACAAAGAAATATACTTATTTACTTTCAAACGAGCACTTAATTACATCTCTCTTTAATAACCATATATTTTGGACAATTTTAATTAACAAATTGTGATACTTTATTACCGGGGACGATTGCTAAAATACGACCAAAACCGTCGGGGGAGGTATTAATAGACGCGTTTTGGCCTCGCTTCCAATAATTCGAATACTTTTTCTCTTCGGACTATTGACAACAGGACAAAACGCGTCTATTCATTTTTCTTTCCGCTTTTTTGGACGGGTTATTGCAGTCGACCTCGGTTTCAAACTGTTTTTCGCGGAGAACTTTTGAACGGGTAGAAAAACTTAACTCACGTGTTTGTATTCTTAATACTGAAATAACTACGCGTCCTCAGATACCCCAATTGAAGACTTTTTTATAATTTTCTGAAGGACCCATATGGGTGCACTTAAAATTTCCACTAAATTTGTTCAAAAAAATTTACCATCACAGCAACCCATACCTGATATTCCGATCCCTTTTTTGCTTCCCTGTGTCGCTTTCGACGAAGCAACCCCGGTAATTTTGACACTTCGTTCAGTGTCAAAACTCATGTTCCACGCAGGTTCCACGCTAGTTTGACACTGACCGAAGTGTCAAACTGCCGTGTGTTAGAAAGGGAAAGAAATTGTTTCCCTCTCATACATATCATACTTGTAAACCTGTACAATGCGACGAAATTTGTGCAAATGAAAATTTTTACATACACGGCTCAAAAACACTGCGCAATATTCATTTTTTAAAGCAGCGCAACAAATGAAACATGTATTTTAATTGTATAAAAAGGCATTAATTTTATAAAAATTCACTATTTATTTTCCACAGTGCTGGCAATTCACGGTATTAGTCGAAAAACTCGCACAGAAGCATTTATTTTCCATTGTATTTATAAAATATATACTTTAATTGCAAGACCAGCTCAACTCATTGCAGCACTGCGCAATATTCATTTTTCAACTAGCGCAACAAATGAAACGTGTTCTAATTGTATAAAAAATTATTATTTATTATTGAATTTGTGTGAATTCCTGTTACAAGCTAGAGATGGTCCTTGCGCCTTCGATATTAACATTTTTAAGCAATAATTACTGATTTTATATTATCAGGAGCCACAGGTAAACTGTGTAAGATTCACCACACACGAAGAAAAAAGCATGTACAATATTTGCAGACATGCGTAAATATCAAAATCGTTTTAATTTTAGCGCAGTTTTCTGCGCAAATAGCGCAACCAGTGCACACACCGGGCAAATCCTTGTGCAAATTGGTAATTGGCACGAGGATACTTGAGCCGTGTAATTGGCGTATAAGGCATTTGTTGCAAGAACACGATGGCGAAACTACATAGGGAATTTGTATTTGAAAAGTTGTCTGGCGGCGATAATTACCACGATTGGTCATTTGCAATGGAAAACTTATTGGAATCGAAGGGGCTCACCAATTGCATTACCATAAACACTGAAACCTCGGTTGCTATTGAAAAAATGTCTCTAAACTTAGGGAGGCAAAAGCTACACTAGTGCTGTTTGTGGAGAAATCTATATATGCGCATATTAGATCATGTAAAACTGCACTAGAGATATGGGAGAAACTTAAAAAATTATATGAAGAAAACTGTCAATCTATGGAATCGTACATAGAATCCATTACTTCTGTTTACCACAAATTAAATAGCGCAGGATGGGAAGTTGACGATCGCTGGTTGGCTCGAATTTACTGTCTGGGCTTTCCAGAGAAAAAGTGTAGATTTTAAAACTCACAGTTACTGAATAGGACCCCAGTTCTTGCCACTATTAATGGGTTTCGAAGGAAGGCAATCGTATCCGTCATCCGAAGGAGTTAAAATGATTTAAAAGTAAAGCCTTCGCCGCTGACAGTCAGTGCCTTTTTATCAAAAAGTAAAATAAAACATTTCAAGAAGAATGTAAATCGCGGTATAAAATGTTATGCGTGCGATGATAAAAATCACAAGGCGAGTGATTGCACTGCAAAGACAATGGAAAAATCTACGTTTTCAGCAAAAAGAGCCTTCTCTTGCCGAACAGCCACAGGTTCAAGTCATGAATGGTTCGTTGACAGTGGGGCATCAAGTCACATGACACCCAATGCAAATCTTTTGAGTGAAGTTAAACCGTCGTCGATTAAAGACATCGTCGCGGCAAATGACGCAAAAAGGGATGTAAAATGTGCTGGGAAGACAACCCTTACAATAAATACAAAAGAAATTGACGTAAATAATGTTTTGCATATACCAGACTTGTCAGCCAACTTACTGTCAGTCCACAAAATGATAGAAGCAGGTAACAAAGTTTTATTTGATAAGCGTGGGTGCACTGTATACGATAATAAAGGAATTCCATACGCTAATTGCAAAGCAAAAGATGGTGTATACAAATTTACATCTGGTTCGTCGTTAATGTGCAGAAGTTTTGAAACTAATGCAATAACTTGGCATCGCAGATTAGGTTATATAAATTTCCAAAGTTTGAAACAAATGAAGCATATTGTTGATGGATTAATATTTGATGAAAAAACAATCGACACTAATTGCACAGTATGTGCACAGGTCAAATATTCAGGAAAACCCTTTCAGCATAGTAAGTCGAAATAAAAGAACTTTTAGAGATCATACATTCTGACCTGGTAGGGCCAATGGAAACGCATTCCATTGGTGGAGCTAGATATTTCATCACGTTTATAGATGACTATAGTCACAAAGTATTTTTATACTTCTTAAAACAAAAATCCGAGGCTATAGAAGCTTTCATAGATTTTAAAGCGTATGTTGAGAACCAGACACAACGTAAAATCAAAAATTTCCGCACAGATGGAGGGTCTGAGTATTGTAGTAAACAATTTTTGCAATTTTTTAACGTCGGGTATCCAACATCAAATGACAAATTCGTATAAAAAAAAAACGGTATTGCAGAGCGTATGAATCACACTTTAGTAGAACGAGCTAGGTGCATGATTTTTGATGCAAATTTAGACGATTCATATTGGGCTGAAGCATGTGCGATGGCAGCGTATATTGTGAACAGGTCACTTTCTTCAGCATTAGTTAAAAAACACCAGAAGAAGTATGCTTTGGAACAAAAGTAGACATATCGCATTTGAGAATCTTTCGATCCACAGTGATGGTTCATATTCCAAAACAACTTAGAACAAAATGGAATGCGAAGTCAATAAAAATGATATTTATCGGTTTTGATGGTGATAAGAAAGGTTATCGCTGCATTGAACCCAACACTAAAAAACTCACAGTAAGTCGTGATGTAATTTTTCATGAGAGCCCTCCAAAAACGAACATGAAAGTGGATATTAGTACAACGATTGTTGATTCGGATAAAGTGAGGGACGTGGACTTCTCGTATGAAGATTATCCGAACCAACAAATTGAAAGCATGCAAAATGCGAAAGATAGTTCAGACTCAGGGAGGGATGACGCATTAGAAACTTTTGTTGGCGCGCATCCAATTGATAATACAGTAAGCAGTTTATCAGAAGTCGGTATAGATAATGAAACTAACCAATATGATAGCGATTATGTACAAAGTGACCCAAGTTATAAAGATTTGTGGATGCAAGAACCAAGAAGGTCTTCGCGTAAGCCAAACCCCAAAGTTTTAGATGGGTATGTTTCATATATATCACGTAGCGAAAAATTTTCAGACCCGGCTACGCTAACTGAAGCCTTGAATAGCAAAGATAATAAAAGATGACAGAAAGCCATGGAGGAAGAAAATAATTCGCACAACGAGAACAATACGTGGATTTTAGCTGAGCTACCTAAAGGTCGAAAAGCCATAAAAGGCAAATGGGTATTCAAAACTAGCGCGATGACAACAGAGATATATTGCGTTACAAAGCTCGATTTGCTGCGAAAGGTTGCGCTCAAAAGTTTGGTATAGATTACCAAGAAACATTTTCCCCTGTCGTTCGTTACACGATGTAGGGTTATATTTATATTCAACTTTAAATGTACCTACTTTAAATAAATTGAATTTTTTTTGTTCTTGTTAATTTTTATTTTTCAATTGTAAAATATTGTCTTTCAAAAATTTTCATTCGGTTGAAATATTTAAAAACGTTTTGTAACATACTTTTAGGAGCGGTTAAATAAAATATTTTATAAAAATAAATAGTGCTTATTATTAAATAGTGATTTATATATTAAATACCACATTGGCGATCTAGCCAGCCAAACATAAAAACCGTCCTTCAAAAACAACGAATCAAATTTTAATTCTTATATGCTTTATATATTATACGAGTGGAAACCATATTGACTTCCGAAAACGATACCATAGTTCTGTTTACTATATCCAACTTATTACGTTTTTATCAGCAAATTCTTAAACAAATTGTTAAAGGTGGTGCACTTGAACAAACCTTAATTGATTTACAAAAGACCAGCGAAGAGATTTATTTAAATTCACTTTCAAATAAAGTGCGTAACATCTTGCAACGTTCAGCTCTAACTCGCTAAAAGTTTTGTAATTCGTACCTTTAAACTAGTGTGAAGTGTCCTCACTACTCGAAGAATTATCTGAAAAACAAGTTGAAAATATATACCAAATATATCGTGAACATCACAAGAGCCCTCTCTAACGCGTATTTGACGTAGATGTGGTGGTCCAAAAACTAGATTCACTTCTATAAAATTAGTTTATTTTCAACTGCACGACGTCGTCTTCGTCGTATTTTTGGATTGTCATTATTTCAGACGTTACCGCTGCATCATCAACATCAGCCTTTCAATCAAACATTTATTATATGATAAATTGCGTAATAAATTGCCCAAATAGTATAAATTGCTAATTTGGTGTGTGTTTGAACTTAGTATAATTTCATCAATCAATTTTAAAGCCATTGCACAATACATTGTCCAATTTCATCAATCAATTTTAAAGCCATTGAACAATACATTGTCTAAATTCATCAATCAATTTAAAACCATTGCGACAAATATTTGGTGAGCTGTATCTAGTATTAATATTATTTATATGTATCTGTATATGTATCAAAATAGATTAATAATTTGGGTTTTTTTATTTCTTCCTATAATATAATTTTTGTAGTTATTTCTATTAACAATGTTTCATTCACCATCAAATAATATACGTACATCTACACCACGAAATCAAGTAAACGATTCACTTACTGATTTGGATAATGAAAATTATCAAAATGATTTACCAAATCCATATGTGAATCAAAATAATGAAATTTTTGCTACATCGGTAAAACTTCCCCAATTTTGGACTAATTGCCCTGAAGCATGGTTCATCCATGCTGAAATGCAATTTAGTCGAAAGAACATTACTCAGGAAGGGACAAAATATGAATATGTCATAACTGCACTTCCACAGGATGTAATTATGACAATTCTTGATTTTTTTCAAAATCCTCCTGAAAATGACAAATTTTCTGCATTAAAGAAAATTTTAATTGAACGGCACTCATTAAGTGAGAATGCCAAATTAGATCGAGTGTTATCCGATTCAGAAATGGGAGATCGTAAACCTTCTGAGTTTTATCGGTCTCTAGTGCTACTCTCTGGAAACAATTTTAGCAAAGAAATTCTTAAAAAGCTTTGGATAAGGAAGTTGCCCAAAAATTTAAGTATTATTCTTACTAGTTCGAATTTGAATGAAATAAGTGAATTAGTTAAATTAGCCGATAATATTTGGGAAGTTTATAATAAAAATGAAATAGCCTCAGTTAGTAATTTTCCAAATTCTAAAAGCGAAAATGCAATTATTTCAAATTTGGTTCAAACAACTAACATGATGTGCAAAAATTTTGAAAAATTGTCATTAGAGATCAGTGAAATTAAAAATCAGATGAGTCAAAATTATTCAAGGTCCCGATCTTTTAGTAGGAATCGTTTTAGAAGTCCTTCTAGATATCGATCAAAGTCTCGTGACAACCCAAATTGGCTCTGTAGGTATTATTATAAGTTTGGTAATCAGGCTTTGAAGTGCGAACAACAATGCGCTTTTAAAAATAATAGTTCGTCAAACTAAAGTTATCCGTTGTTACGGCGACAAACAACGGACATTTAGACACCTTTACACGTCGCTTATTTATTTTTGATAAAACAAACAAACTTAATTTTTTAATAGATAGTGGAGCAGAAATTTCAGTGCTTCCGGTTTCAAAATCTTCAAGTTCGAAAAAGTCATCAGATATTATTTTAACTGCAGCTAACGGTTCAACGATTTCGACATACGGTAAAAAACTTTTAAATATTAATTTAGGACTGCGTCGCGAATTTCCGTTCACGTTTTTAATAGCGGATATAGCTAAACCAATTATCGGTGCTGATTTTTTATGTAAATATGGTCTCTTAGTTGATGTTAAACGCAAATGCTTAGTAGATCCGATAACAAGTCTTTCAGTTAACACAATTTCATGTGTTTGTAATGTTTCGCTACCAAAAGTTTTCGCTGTTGATAACAAATTTACAAAGTTACTAAAAGAATTTCCTTCTTTATTTTCTGAACCAGATTATTCACAACCAGTTAGACATACAACAGTTCACAGATTAGTCACTGAAGGAAATTTGCCATTTTCTAAACCAAGACGTTTAGACCCCATTAAATTCAAAGTAGCTAAAACTGAATTCGATTTTTTAGTAAAGACAGGGATATGTAGACCTTCTAATTCAGCAGTAGCATTTCCTTTACATCTCGTACCCAAGAAGGAGTTAAATGACTGGCGTCCTTGTGGAGATTTTAGAAGATTAAATGTCGTAACAGTTCCTGATCGTTATCCTTTGCCCCATGTTCATGACTTCAACATGAATCTAAGAAATAAGAAAATATTTTCAAAATTAGATTTGGTAAGAGCTTATCACCAAATTCTAATGGCAGAAGAGGATATCTATAAAACTGCAATCACTACGCCTTTTGGCATGTTTGAATTTGTACGAATGCCTTTCGGGCTTAGGAACTCCGCGCAAACTTTTCAACGATTTATTAATGAAGTAGTTAATGATTTAGACTTTGTTTTTACATTTATTGATGATCTCTTAGTGGCAAGCGAAAATGAGGAACAACATTTCAAAGATCTTCGCGTACTATTTCAGCGCCTAACGGAGTACGGTTTAAATATAAAACCAAGTAAATGTACTTTTGGCGTAACAAATGTTGACTTTTTAGGACATAATATTTCTGAAACGGGAATTAGACCCTCAGAAGAAAAAGTTTTAGCCATTCGAAATTTTGATCGTCCAAAATCTATTAAGCAGGCACAAAAATTTATTGGTATGGTTAATTATTACCATCGATATATACCAAAATTAGCAGAGTTTACGACAGTTATCTATGATTTAATTAATAGAACAAATAAGAAGCGAGACAAGATTTTAATTTGGGACGATACATCTAATAAAGCTTTCGAATGCATTAAAGAAAAGTTTGCATCTGCGATATTGTTAAATCATTTTAACAAAGATGCAAAACTTTCTTTAAATGTAGATGCATCCAATACGGCAATAGGTTGTGTTATACATCAAACGTTTAATAATAAGTCAGAACCACTTGCATTCTTTTGAAAGAAATGGCCCCATCCGAAATTAAATATAGTGCATTTGATAGGAAACTATTAGCTATTTATTTGAACATTAAACATTTTCGTTACCTTCTAGAAGGACGTGAATTTACAGTTTTCACAGATCACAAGCCTCTTGTATTTGCTTTAAATTCAAAAACAGAACGCAGTCCAAGACAGACTAGATATATGGAATTCATTGCTCAGTTTACGAATGACATTAGGTATATTAAAGGACAAGAAAATTTTGTAGCTGATACATTATCTCGTGCGTTTGAAGTAGAAGCGATTAATAATGCGGACATTAATTTAACAATTTTACAAAGTGAACAACAACAAAACAGTGAATTAAGCAAACTTACCTCAGAGCAAACATTTTTTAAATTTGAAACTAATAAAAATTCCTGTTCTTAACTTTAATATATGGTGCGAAGTGTCAGGAGAAAATCCTAGGCCTTTCATTCCAAACAATTTAAGAAAAATAATATTTGATATGTTACATGGGATTTCACATCCTGGTAGTAAAGCTACACGTCGTTTGATAGTTAAGAAATATTTTTGGCCTAAAATGAATAAAGATATTAATACTTGGTCTAAAGAATGTATAAGTTGTCAAAAATCGAAAGTACATCGTCATACAAAATCTCCAGTTATGAAAATTCCAATTCCAAAATCTAGACTTGAACACATTCACTTAGATATTGTTGGACCCTTACCTGTTTAAAAAGGATATCGTTACATATTAACTATAATTGATAGATTTACACGTTGGCCAGAGGCATTCGCACTAAGAGATACTTCTGCAGTTACGGTTGTAAATACATTTTTTAAGGAATATATTTCACGTTTTGGAGTTCCATTAGAAATAACAACAGATCAGGGATCTCAATTTACTTCAAACTTGTTTTCAGAATTAACGAAACTTCTTGGAAGTCATCAAATAACAACTTCTCCTTATCATCCCCAAGCTAATGGAATGATAGAACGTTTTCATAGACAGCTTAAATCTTCAATAATGGCTAGGAATGGATCCAGAGATTGGTATGAAGAGTTACCAATAGTACTTATGGGTTTGCGATCGATTTTTAAAGAAGATATTTCAGCAACACCGGCTGAAATGGTTTATGGACAAAATTTAAGATTACCTGGTGAATTATTTGTTTCAACTACAGAGAATATAACTTCAACCGATGTTTTAAGTAGTTTGCGTGAACATTTAAAAAATTTTAAATCAAATTTGGAACATCATCAAAATTCTAGTGGTATTTTTGTTCCAAAAGATTTAAAAGATTGTCATTTTGTTTTTGTACGTGTAATAAACAAGCATTCCTTGCAACATCCGTATGAAGGTCCTTATAGAGTTATTGAAAAAGATATTAAAAACTTTAAAATTGAAATAAACAATGAAATTGAATCTATTCCTATTGATCGTTTAAAACCAGCAATGATTGATAAAATACAGATACCCAACACAAAAACAAAAAAGAAAGTTACTTTTAATTTATTTAACATTAAATCTCCGGAAGGGGGAGTATTGTAGGGTTATATTTATATTCAACTTTAAATGTACCTACTTTAAATAAATTGAATTTTTTTTGTTCTTGTTAATTTTTATTTTTCAATTGTAAAATATTGTCTTTCAAAAATTTTCATTCGGTTGAAATATTTAAAAACGTTTTGTAACATAATTTTAGGAGCGGTTAAATAAAATATTTTATAAAAATAAATAGTGCTTATTATTAAATAGTGATTTATATATTAAATACCACACACGACAATTCGTTTTTTAAATGCGTTAGCTGCAAAAAGGGGAATGAAAATCGATCAAATGGGCGCTGTATCCACATTTCTTCAAGGAGATTTAGCAGAAGAAATATATATAGAGCAACCAGAAGGTTTTAGCGATAGTACTAGTAAAGTGGGCAAGTTGAATAGAGCCATGTATGGTTTGAAACAAGCTCGTATGCAGTGGAATCATAAGCTTTAAAGTCCTTCGGATTGATTCAGTCGAAACTTGACCCATGTGTATTTTTTAATACAGAACTAAATTTCATGTTAGCAATATATGTGGACGATATATTACTATTTTGGAGTGATCCGACAGTGCTAGTCAAATTGAAATCAGCACTTAGTACATGTTTTAAGATGAAAGACATGGGATCAGCTACGCATTGTTTAGGTATTCGAATAAATCAAACAAAAGATTTTATAGAATTAGGTCAGTCGAATTATATCAATGAAATACTCGAGCGTTTTCATATGGATAACTGTAAGCCGATATCTACGCCAAGTGATCCGAATGTTAAGCTATCTAAAAATCTTGGATCAAACACAGACTCACTCAAAGATCTTAATCGCATCCCGTACCAAGAAGCAGTGGGTTGTTTGCTATATTTAGCACAAGGCACTCGCCCCGATATCGCCTTTCCAGTCAACGACGTGAGCCGATTCAACGCGAACTACAATTCATCTCACTGGTCGGCGGTGAAACGTATATTTCGATACATAAAAGGGAGCATACATTTAAAACTACGATATATCAAACAAATCGACGATGGCATCTCAGGCTTTTGTGATGCAGACTATGCATCAGATGTTGATAGCCGACGATCATGCAGTGGTTACGTGTTCAAGTGGTCCAACGCGGCAATTACCTGGAACAGCAAGCGTCAACCAACAGCGGCGTTACCGACAACTGAGGCAGAGTATTTGGCAATGTCAGCTGCAGTGAGGGAAGCCATGTGGTTGAAACAATTTGTTAATGAAATCGATCCCATGCCTCAGAAGGCTATTTCCTTAAATTGCGACAACCAAAGCTCAATTGAATTAGCTGAATCCGACAATTTTAGGAATCGGACGAAGCAAATCATATCAGAGACATGATTCATGAAGGTGTAATTAAAATAAACTACATTCCGTTGTTATGGAAACGCATCTATGATGGAAGCAGTAAGGAAGGCGGTCGGCATGATATTGTGGTGCACAGTGGCTAGTCATTGTCGGCTGGGGCGGGTCCTTGCCAACCTTACTGTTCCTGCGCCATAAACAGAAAAAAGTTCCTATCATGCCTATCAAAACGAGCAGCTGTCGAATTCAAAACAAACTGACAGAAGCGCAGAGACCGACTCAAAACGCTTATAATTCAAACTAAAACAACATCCGGCTGAACCGGATGTCACGGACAGACCGTTAACCTTCAAAAAATTTAAACTTCAAAAAAAAAAAAAAATACAACCGCAAAAAAAAAATTACCGAACCGGACATGGCCGGTTACCAACGTTGAAAATCAAACTAAAAAAAAACGGCTGAAAAATAAAAATACAAATAAAAGGGCCGAATATACATAGGGGGCGCCGCGGGTGGTGTTGCGACGCCCGGTGCTTTACCCACCCTCAAAATCCATGGCCACCGACGCACCTGTATTGTATATATATATATTGCATGGCGTTGGTAAGTGTCATGACCAGAATTTTTTGTAGGGTAATTACATCTAAATTTATACCGTGCTGGTACTTACATGGCCGACAGAGTACGTACCATGGGTCTCTGCCGGCGTGTTGTCGCTGGTGAAGCCGACCTTGCCGGTGAAGTTGACACTGATGTTGGTTGTGGTGCGCGGTCTTGGGCGCGCTGTGCTGGTACTGTTGGTGGCTGCTGCGCTCTGGTCCGAGGTGATCGATTGAACCTGGTGGCAATGAAACCTCTGGATGATCTGGCGCTACTTCCGGCTTTCGTTGTATTGTGCTGCAGCGCACTGCTGGCCCTGGAGGCGGAGGTGGTGTCGGATGTTTTTCCAAAGGTGATATTGTACTTCGTGAACGTAGAGAAAGGGGTGTATCTTCGGATACCAATGGTTGTCATCACATTTAGCTCAGTGCCGTCCGAATCCGTATCGGAGTCACTAACACTTTCCTCGCTGCGGGTGGCTGTGAAACGCCGACCTACTTCACTAGATATTAATTACGTTGCGCTTGTGTCAACACGACACCACCGTGATAAGGTCTATTCCCACTTGTTCGTACTTCTAGTAGTTGGGCCTGCAATTCCTCGTTGCAGCCTTTTGGTTCTTCCACAATGCTCGTTGAATATGCGCACAGCACGGCGAGGGTGTTTTGCGAGGAGTTGAATATAGTCGGGGATGTGCAGTTGATGTAAGCAATAGCGAAAATGACGCAGGACTAATTCTTGCGTTTTTTTTTTGTTTTTTTCCCCGGCCGGACAATCGTGGCCTTTTCCTTTTAAGTTTTTTCCAAAATTTTGTCTGTCTTTATGGGTGTGTATACGACCGGAAACTCATTGCTTGCTTTTTTTTCGCTGGTGATGGCAGGTCTGTCTTTTTCCGGTTTTCGATATTTTTTTATCGCCACTTTCACCACATCGCTAGGTGTGTTCGCGTGAACACGCTCCCAAGTGGATCATGGCCGTAGACCGTAGCAGCAGACCGTAACAAACCTGCTTCGCTTTGAAGACCTGACGATGAAGCGAACAGGAAACCGGATCATCTGTGGGAAGCTACTGCCAGGAATCTTCGACGACAAGCAACGTGGGGCACGACTCACCCCTGAGATAAGAGTCTCAAAGTCCTACTACGAAGCTAGCCGGGCAACATAGGTCTATCAAAAAAAAAATTAAGTCAAGTTGGGAATAATTTCTGTTTCCTAGTTATAAGGGCTTTGCGGCAATTAGACATTTGTTATGGAGAACTCGTCAAAACTCCGAAAGATGATTCCTAGTGGTTATCGCTCCCACCGGAATGCAAAACAAAAAAAAGGTGTAGACATTTTGATCTGGAGAACTCGTCCAAACTCCGAAAGGATAGTCCGACCTAAGCGTGGACTGCCAGGGTGTTCACGGTCCTCGGTGAGTACGCGTGTGAACATCCTATGAGGTCAGTGCCCGGGGAGAATACTGGGCGAGATGTCCCCGACCGCCAAAACGCCCAGACAAAAAAAAGGTCCAATTGGTGGGTATAGAGAAAAAAAAAATCAAATTGTAAATTGGCAAAAGAAACGCCCTTGTTGGTTCATTGCGGACGAATATCCGAAGCATGGAAGCGACTTATCAATTTCCCGTTTAGGTCTTCGAGATCGTACAGTGCATTGCCTATTTTTCGAAGCACGCGACACTTCAGGTATTTGGGTAGGAATTTGGTGTTAATGCCCTGTTTAAAGTTACTTAAGGCAAAGTTTCTTCGGAAAACTTCCTGACCTTCCTTGTAGTTGACTTGTCTAGAGCGCTTGTGGTGGTTACTCCCCTATCCTTAGCCTGATCTAAATTTTTACGGATTTGCTCACGGATATTAGTCAACTTGTCAGTTCTGCTTACTACCGTAACCTGGTCTTCCCGAAGTCTGCCGAGTTTCCCTAAAATGTTGTACGTTGAGGCATGCTGGACCATGTTTTGGCCATATAATGCAAAGTATGGAGAACACTGAATCGCCGTATGAAAATCACTTCTCAAAACTGATAAAATCTCGGGTATATGCTTATCCCAATCGGTATGGTCAGGTTTATCTTTCAGGAAAATCCTAATCTTAGAAACAATTTCTCTGTTGACGCGTTCGGATGCGTTCGCTTGGGGAGAATATAGCCCCGTCCTCACGTGCGTCACCCCGTAATTTACTAAAAATTGGTTCATTTCCTTCGAGATAAACTGTTTACCATTGTCACTGTGAATAAACTCAGGGACCCCTACAGCTGGGAAAATTTCTGAAGCGAAGTAATGTACACCGTTAACAGTGGTGGCTCTCTGCATGGGCTTTAGCCAAAAGTATTTTGAAAAATGGTCTAGTACTATGAAAAGAAATTGATTTCGCCGCTTAGATCTCGGATACGGCCCTAGAAAGTCGCAATATAACCGCTGAAATGGCCTTTCGGATTCAAAGGTACTCCCTATAGGTGGTCTCGACTGCTGATTGGTGGGTTTTACCGTTTTGCAGGTGTCACAACGCTGGACGTAGTCCCTGACGTCCTTAGCCTGCTGCGGCCAGAAGTACTTCTGCCTAACACGTTCTAAGGTTTTCTGCCATCCGCCATGGTAACTCCGGTTAGCGTCATGTGCTAATCTCACTGCTTCCTCGGTCAACCCTTTTGGCAACCATAAACGCCACAGCGAGTCTTCTTCCCCTTCCATCCCCTTACGAAACTTAACTCTTTTGAAAATTACACCGTCCACAACTCGTAAATCCGGAAGTGATTCCTCGTTTTCGGTGACGGTCCGAATTAAGTCTAAATACTCGTTGCTGCTAAATTCGGGAGAGACTAAATCTATTTCTCCGGGTGTGGTAGTGAAAGACAACTCATCGGCATCAAAACGCGACAGCGCGTCTGGTACTACATTCAGTTTGCCTTTACGATGTTCCTTTCTAAAGTCGTATCTTTGCAGTAAGAGTGACCATCTCGCTAACCTCCCGCTTAAGTCTTTCTGTGTCATCAACCACTTGAGACTGGAGTGGTCCGTAATAATCCGAAAAGGTAATCCTTCGACATAGGGTCGGAAGCGCTTCACGCTGATTATGGCTGCAAGACATTCCAGCTCGGTTACTGTATAATTGCGTTGAGCATTATTCAGCTTTTTCGACACGAATGCGATTGGATGCTCAGCGCCCTCATCATCGACCTGGAACAACACTCCGCCAACACCTACTTTGGAAGCGTCGCATTGTATTACGAATTCCCTTGAAAAGTCTGGTTGGGCCAAAACAGGGGCGGAACTCAAAGCTACTTTTAGCTTTTCGAAGGCCTCTATAGCTTCAGAGGTAAGCTTGAACGGGCCTGCTGACTTACGAAGACAGTCGGTCAAGGGACCTGCCAAGTCAGCAAAATTGGTAATAAACGCTCGGTACCAATTCGCCATGCCCACAAACCTACGCACTTGCCGAGGGGATTTAGGGATCGGGAAGTTTTGCATTGCTTCTAATTTTCCCGGATCCACTTTCAGACACCCGCTGCCTATCAAGTATCCTAAGTAGCGTATTTCCTTCTGACAAAATTTACTTTTATCCACGTTTATTGTCAGCCCTGCGTTTCTCAAACATTGGGCCACTTCCGCTAGCAATTTCAGGTGATCCTCAAAATTAGTGCTACAAACCATCAGATCGTCCAGGTAGACAAAGACATTCTCTCGCAGGCGCGAAGGGATTGCCTTGTCCATCAGCCTACTCATAGTCTGCGGTCCATTGCACAGACCAAATGGCATTACTTTGAAGTGGTACAGAGGCCTCCCCGGAACTGTGAATGCTGTTTTTTCCTTAGAGGACTCTGTCAATTTGATCTGGAAGAACGCGTCCTTCAGATCAATGCCACTAATAAAATGCGTATCCTTCAGTCTGCTCAATAAGCCGTTGATATGAGGCAGGGGGTACGAGTCTTTCTTAGTAACCGCATTGACCTTCCTGGAATCTATGCACAGCCTAACTTTACCTGGTTTCCGGACCAGTACTACAGGACTACACCACGGGGAGTTGGATTCTTCTATAACTCCTAATTCGAGTAACCTGTCTAGTTCTCTAAAAGCTTCGGCTTGCCTCGGTGGCGAAAGAGGGAAATGTTTGCTTTTTATAGGTACAGCATCACCGGTGTCGATGTGATGCTCCACTAATTTGGTTTGTCCTAGGCCTAATTTCTCGTACTAAGGGAACGTCTCGATGACCTTTTGCAATTCTGATTTTCGTTCTGGTGACAATTCGTGCAGGTTAAGTTCTTCTTCCTTCTCAAGTCTAACCTCTAAACACTCTACGCTTGGGAATATTTCGGGAGCTAACGCAAATGCTCTCCAAAAATCTACCCCGAAGTATGCTTCTTGGAGAAGTGAGGGGACAAGGTAAAAACGAATAACCTTTGTGATATTTTTAAAGGTGACCGGTAGAGATACTGAGCCTAAAATTTTTTGCTTGTTGCCGCCCGCGGTATATACGAACGCATGTAAGGGCTGATATTCAAAGCCGTTATCCTCTAGGAATTCTACTCCGTTTTTCCCTAAGATGGAGACGTTGGCTCCCGAGTCCAACAGCCCTACAAGGAAACTAACCTTAATTCTAGCCTTTACTAAAGGCCTTTCATCCTCGGTAAGCGTTAACGTGGTGGCTTGCAGCAGTCTACGCTCCTGTACTCTCCTGTGGTATCTCTTCCTACACTTCAAAATATTGTCCTATACCGGATATTGTTCAAAAATGGTATGTCTTATTTGTTTATACCTATGTTCCCTTTCTTCTAGGTTTGGTGAAAGTTGCGTTTGGCAAGCGACATCCCTATGCTGGTGTCGCAGAATTCTAATGGGCTCGCTCATCGCGGATGAGGACGTTTGACTCTCGGATTCAGAACTATTCGAATTGCCAGAACTGTCAGGGAAGGTTATTATCACGTTTGAGGGCTCTTCTGCCAGGGTACTACTGCACCTCGGAAGCTCACCACCTTCATGCAGAGATTCACCCTCTGGTTCAGCGCACGGGACGACGCCTCGAGCACTGGATGATGTGGGAGCTATGAAGCCGAACGAGGTTCCCCCGCCTTCTCGCTCGGGTACTGGTTTCCCTGCCTGCGATGGTCCTTAGGGCATTTAGGAGTGAATACACCCTTGTACCCACATTTAAAACAAAAAGGATTTTTTATGGGTTCCTCACAATATATATAGGAGTGCCCCATTCCCTGGCAATTTCAGCATTGGATTCCCGAGTAGTCCGGTCTTCTGCTGCGTCGATATTCCAGCGCCTCTATCTGCGGATCCATCTCGCCGTCCTCGTTTTCCGTCCTCATGTCCGGGGTTGTCACGCGTGCTTCGCTTACATGCCGTCCTGGGTAAGTAGCTCCCAACAGCTTGCTTTCTTTCAGCACTTGTTCACCTCTGCGTGCTACATCCCGTAAATTATGAAGGTTCCTTACATCTGTGTTGAAATGCATCAGCTTAAGGCTACTGTTGACGTTTCTTTTTATTATGTCAATCAGTAAAAGCTCCGACATTGGCTCCCTTAAGCGCGCGTTCAAGGAGATTATGTCCGCGTGAAACACGTCATAACACTCACTTGCTTTTTGCTTCCGCATGGAGATCTCCATCATGATCTCGTGGTCAGTTTTCAAAGTGCCAAACTCTCTTTTCAATGAGTAGCACAAAAAGGCATATGTCGCATTAGGGTTTTGTTTTGTGAACAGCCAGTACCATTCTTCGGCCCGCCCGGAAAGAAACAGGTGGAAACTAGCCATTATTTGTTCGTCAGGGCATTGTGTGCGCTCACACAAGGTGTTCAGTTTGAAGAGGAAATCGGCTACGCTCCCAGTGCCGTCAAATGAGATTTTCCACTCCTGCGGTTTTACTGCTGTGCTGCTTGGAGTCGGGTACATTGGTGGTACTCCCGTTGGAAATGGGTTACGGTCCATCCTACTTGCGTTCCTATTTTGCTGATTCGCTTGCTGCGTGGATTCGAGAGCGGTGTTGAGCTGGGCCATATTGGCTCTAATTGAGCCCATCTCTCTCCGCATTTCCTCCTGCGAAGCCTGGAACAGTTGGTGTAGCACGTCCACCCACGAGCCTCCACTCCTAAGGTATTCGTCCGATCACTTGTAGCGTCTCCAAAATTTCCCATTTCCTGATTTGGTGGTAAAGCACCAGCTCCTTCGGGTGCGTAGATCTGCCCAGTGGGCATTAGCCCCGAGATATCGTGCGCGTTCACGTGACTGGTGCTTATAGGTCCGTCCAGTTTCTCGCGAGGGTCATTCAGGTCCGAGCCCATGTTTATTAACGCGGGGTCTCCATATTGTCCGCCTACTGGGGTGTGCACCACCAAGGGACGCCTGGCCTGAGGGAAGGCCCTCCTATTTTTACTGCCCCGGTTCTGGTTTCCCCGGTAATTCCCTGCACTCCCAAACGGGGTATTCCGGCCCGGTTGCCCGAACGACTGGTCGCGGGACATATTAAAAAAAAATGGTAAGCTATAGATCAAAAAAAACTTTTGCCACGTAAGGCAGTTAGGAATTCAAACAACAAGGTTTTTGTATATAAATTTATACGCAAAAAAAAATGAATAAACTTTCAAAAGTTGAAAAAAAAACAGAAGCGATTAAGCAATTTAAATGTGTCGTGCAATCAATGGGAATGCTGACATTCCCTTCCCGAAGGCATTCGGCTACAGGCAAAAAAAAACAAAAAAAATTACATAAACTCATTCATACTAGTCCCTAGTGCTCCCAACCGCAGTGCGAGGGGGTCTTAAGGCCCCCCTCCGAGACTGGTTGGGGCCAATAGGGTCACTCCAGGCACACACGGGTTGGTCTCAACACGCCCAGCCGCAACGCAGGGGCAGTCTCCAGGGGCTTGCCCCTGGGACTGGTTGGGGGTGTTGAGGCCTCCCGTCCATTCTCGCTGGACACCCCTCCTGCCTCCGCCGCAATGGGTGGAGCGGTTTCGGAACCGCTCCCCCAGTCTGGTGGGACAGGAAGGAGTGCCACTCTGAATCCCAGCTCAACCCGTCACAATCCAGGTGGCACTATGTGTTGCCACCTGAGACGTGGGATGAGCTGGGGTCCTATCAACACCTACACACACTCCAGACAACACAAAACAAAACAAATTCGGCAAAAAAAAATTTACATTACAAAAAAAATTGAAACCCAATTAGCGGACATATATATTACCTAAGCCGACTAACGGACAACATTCCGGGAAAAATAAAAAAACCCACTTACAAAAAAAATTAAGTGCGTGCAGCACTGCCTCACTGGGTGAAATAATAAAAAAAAATCCGGAGACTGACGTAAAGTCCGTGGCTCCTTCGGCCACTGCCCCCGATGACCAGCCCGGACAACCTGATCCGTCCAACCATCCCACCGCAACGTAGGTGGCAGCTCTGTGGCTGCTCACTCGGACTGGTGGGATGGTCAACTTCACGGGTTGACCCGACTGACCCTCGCGGCCAGCGCCTTAGGTGCCTCGTTGGGCGCCATCAGTTATGGAAACGCATTTACAATGGAAGCAGTAAGGAAGGCGGTCGGCATGATGTGGTGGTGCACAGTGGCTAGTCATTGTCGGCTGGGGCGGGTCCTTGCCAACCTTACTGTTCCTGCGCCATAAACAGAAAAAAGTTCCTATCATGCCTATCAAAACGAGCAGCTGTCGAATTCAAAACAAACTGACAGAAGCGCAGAGACCGACTCAAAACGCTTATAATTCAAACTAAAACAACATCCGGCTGAACCGGATGTCACGGACAGACCGTTAACCTTCAAAAAATTTAAACTTCAAAAAAAAAAATACAACCGCAAAAAAAAAATTACCGAACCGGACATGGCCGGTTACCAACGTTGAAAATCAAACTAAAAAAAAACGGCTGAAAAATAAAAATACAAATAAAAGGGCCGAATATACATAGGGGGCGCCGCGGGTGGTGTTGCGACGCCCGGTGCTTTACCCACCCTCAAAATCCATGGCCACCGACGCACCTGTATTTCGGTGGCCCCTTACCTGTATGCCCTAAGTGCCTTCTAAAAGAATATTTTTTTATTTTACAATATTTGATTTACAATATTTATTCACAATTCATTATAGAAAAAAAATATATATAAAGTTCTAGCTAGTTTTGGTTATCATCGTAGGGGGTTGGTGATTGTGTTGGTGTTGTTGGTTGCGAGTGTATATAAGTTACATACATACATACTTGATCTATGCACATACTATTTTAGTGTTATATGGTTTAGCCCCTTACTCATTTTGCCCTTACATTAGTACGTTGTTACAATAATCACTTATTATATGCTTTGTGGTAAAACTTATTTTTTTGAGTGTAACTAAATATCGATTTGGTATAACGCGCATATTATAATGATAATAATAATAGGTAATATGTACTAAGAAAATTTGTTACAAAAGCAATAAAGATAAATTTTATATAGCGCTATGCATTATATGCACGTATATTACCTTCTTCTGGTGGTTCGAACAATATTGCTAGCAATAGTAATTCATATGTGTAGATATATATATATATATTGTACTTGAATGATATAAGAAAAGAAAGTTTAAATCTTCTAGCAGATTCGTGCATAAAATTTCCTTTTTTTTTCTAACATTTTATGGGTGAGCTCCAAAATGAATCGCTAAAACGTTTCACGTGATAGCGCCGGCTTATTATTCATAAAATGTATAGAGCTAAATTTAGACATCTTAAGGTGACAAAATATATTCTAAAAATGATCGAAAAAAAATGTATGTTTTTTCTTTTTAAGTAAAGCTATGGCTTAGGTAGGTATTAGGTAAATGGAATTATTCTCGTAAGTTGCTGAATACAACCTTGGTTATATCTAAAGAGCTTGGTTCAATATAATGTAAAAAAAGATGCATTCACAAATAAACGGCGTATGTCGGAATTAGTGTTACGCGTTCTAACAGGCAGATGCTACTTGACCTGACTGAGACAAAACTGCCTGTTTCTTTGTGAACAAACCTTTAAAATGTGTAAATATACTAAACTGTGGTTACATTCTTTAATATCTTGTTAAGTTGCAAACATGAGTGTTCATGTGGTAATTCTTTTGGTTAGATAAATCTTACAAGCCAAATTTAAATAATGGCAATCATTTATATGTAACTTTTCTTCTATAGTACGTTAAACTATCTGTTCATCTTGTATGTTTATAATTAAAAAAAAAGGAATGTCGTAATTTTGACAAAAAAATTCGATCCTTGTCGAATGGTTTACCCGGGCTATATGAAACCCTCTAAGTACCACTTGGAAGTTCGTTTAACTACCCTGCAAAAATGCTCTAGTCATTCCACGCCGTTTGATCCGTTACTATACAGTCATAGGTTATGTTCTTATTCACATTTGCATGGCGTGGGTAAGTTTCATGACCAGAATTTTTTGTAGGGTAATTACATCTAAATTTATACCGTGCTGGTACTTACATGGCCGACAGAGTACGTACCATGGGTCTCTGCCGGCGTGTTGTCGCTGGTGAAGCCGACCTTGCCGGTGAAGTTGACACTGATGTTGGTTGTGGTGCGCGGTCTTGGGCGCGCTGTGCTGGTACTGTTGGTGGCTGCTGCGCTCTGGTCCGAGGTTTTCGATTGAACCTGGTGGTAATGAAACAAAGGTGATATTGTACTTCGTGAACGTAGAGAAAGGGGTGTATCTTCGGATACCAATGGTTCTCATCACATTTAGCTCAGGGCCGTCCGAATCCGTATCGGAATCACTAACATTTTCCTCGCTGCGGGTGGCTGTGAAACGCCGACCTACTTCACTAGATATTAATTACGTTGCGCTTGTGTCAACACGACACCACCGTGATAAGGTCTATTCCCACTTGTTCGTACTTCTAGTAGTTGGGCCTGCAATTCCTCGTTGCAGCCTTTTGGTTCTTCCACAATGCTCGTTGAATATGCGCACAGCACGGCGAGGGTGTTTTGCGAGGAGTTGAATATAGTCGGGGATGTGCAGTTGATGTAAGCAATAGCGAAAATGACGCAGGACTAATTCTTGCGTTTTTTTTTTGTTTTTTCCCCGGCCGGACAATCGTGGCCTTTTCCTTTTAAGTTTTTTCCAAAATTTTTTCTGTCTTTATGGGTGTGTATACGACCGGAAACTCATTGCTTGCTTTTTTTTCGCTGGTGATGGCAGGTCTGCCTTTTTCCGGTTTTCGATATTTTTTTATCGCCACTTTCACCACATCGCTAGGTGTGTTCGCGTGAACACGCTCCCAAGTGGAACATGGCCGTAGACCGTAGCAGCAGACCGTAACACCGTCCGAAGAAATGGCAGCTGATAACTTAACCAAGCAGTACCAAAAGACAAGCACTCTTTATGCGTCAAACTTTGCGGATCATGCTGAACTTAAAAATTGCATATGAAATATATTCATTAAAGATATTTTATTGTAAATTGAAATATTTATTACATACATATTGTGAATTTTTGGATTTAATATTTTGATGAATATTCTTTCATAAATTGAATTAGTATATTAATTTAATACATTTGTCAATTCACCAAGTGAGGGTGTTGAAGTTAGTTTAGTTTACGCAACACTGTCACTCGTCTATATCTGCTAGAGATAGGTTTGCACAACACTGTCACATGCTCATCTCTATCTTGTAATGTCATTAAAATAAATTTTGCACTCTTCCCTTAATACAACAAATCGCCGAAAAATACACACGTGTTTTATTCAATATCTTCCAATAGATTCATATCGCCCGATATCTCTCCTATCGCCAGTAGCAAAATTTGCAACTAGCCTGTCATCAGCATGGATTTAGACCCAGCGGGTTAGGGGGTCAGAATATTCCCGCGGTAGGTATTCCTGTCGTAAGAGGCGACTAAAATACCAGATTCAAGGGGCTGTGTAGCGCAACCCTTCAGGTTGCCAGCGCAATATTTAGCTTCTCCAAACCCAATTGTCAACCTCACCTATCCGCGGCGAATCCTGTTTCACTAACAGACGAGGCTCTGGCGACCCCAAGCTCCTCATGGAACTTGGTGGTGGGGAGGAAGGGGATGGCCTGAAGGTTTAATAAAATAAATCGTTCCCGAGATGGTCGGGCTAGCACCTTAATGGTGCTGCGGTACCGGAGCGTACCGGATCTGTATCCGGCAAAGGACCATTACATCGAAAACACTCCCCAAAGCCTTCGGGGAGCAACCTTATCGCTACAACATTAACAACAGCATGGATTTAGAAAACTACATAGCACAACCTCCGCGCTAAATGCCATTAGCACCAAGATAAAGTGCGGTTTAAATAAAACCTACACCATAGAACAGTACTCGTTGCGCTAGACCTATCCCTTCCCCCAAGTCTTAAAAGGTGGACCGCAAATTATCTGGGTGGTCGGCAGGCATCGGTGCAATTTAGGAACGCAACATCAAAACCAAGAAAAATTTAACAAGGGTCGCCACAGGGTGGTGTTCGATCCCCACTTTTATTTAATTTCTACATATCAAAGCTACCTTCGCCAGCAGAAGGAGTTACTATCGTTTCCTACGCCGATGACTACACAATAATGGCTATCGACTATTTACACCCCAAAATCTTGGGTGTGACGTTTAATCATGATCTACATTTTGGTGAGCATGCAGCCGCATTGCATGCTACGCGTCCCCAGTATGGTCGCCAAGCCTAAAGACTACTCACTGGAAGAAGCTACAGGCCTGTCAAAATACTGCCGTCAGAACCGCCACGGGTTGTGTTCTTATGTCTCCATAACACGATCTACATAATGAGGCGAGAGTACTCCCCATTAGGGAGAGAAACGTAATCCTAACCAAACAGTTCCTGTTGAATACCCAGAAACCTGGGCATCCCAACAGACATTGGATTGATGAGCAAACACCGCCCAGGAGCTTAAGGAGTTATCTCCATAAGCATTATGAGGAAATACAGCACCTGAGAACACAGCCGTATGAAGCCAAAAAACACAAGCAGGTCCTCAGTGAACTCCACAAACAGGAGGCGGACCTCTATGTCAGGTATTGCCACGTGAATCCTGTACTCAAAGAACAATACCCTAAACTTGCAGAAGAGGAACGCACACTCCCTAGGGAAACGCGATTCAGTCGCAGCTATTGGACAACAACAACATAAGACGCAGCATCACACAGTATATGCCCTACCCTAAAACCCGCATGACGAAAGGTTTCAAGAGCGGAGCAAAGTCCTATAGGAATGATATTAAAACCGGGCTTCTGACGTCCAGGTGGACAACGATTTAAATTCCCTTAGTGTGACCAATTGGCGCCAGTTAACCCAGCGAAGAAACGACTGGCGCGATTTATTGGAAGGCCATAATCGTTTAAACGGTTAGCGCTTAGTAAGTAAAGTAAGCTCCAGAGCGAGCTTAAGCTATGCAGGGAGTACTTCTCACTTCTGGATAGCGAGGGAGATGACGAGGCCCCAGCGGGTTAGGGGCTTAGAATATATTCGCGGGGGGTATGGCTCTCGTAAGAGGCGATTTAAATACCAATTGATTCAAGGGGTTGTGTAGCGCAACATACAGCTTTTCCAACCCAATTGTCAACCTCACCTACCGTGGCGAATCCTGTTTCTTTAATAGCCGGGGCTCTGGCGACAACAAGTTCCTTATGGATCTAGGGGATAGGACGGCGGAATGGCCTAGAAGATTTCATGTGGTCATACCAAATCGTTCCCAAGATGGTCGGGCTAGTACCTTAATGGTGCTTGGATCTGCATCCGGCAAAGGACCATCAACATCGATAACATTTCCCAAGGCCTTCGGGGAGTATCCTTATCGCTATAACAACAACAATAACATGCATTTTGTCTGTGCTTCCAAATAATTTACTTAAAAATGGAAATAAGAAAAACATATAAAAACTGCTTGGCAACGCATAAACAAAATATCCCTGCTCCATATTCGGAGTTTCTTTTCACCTTTGTGCTACTTTCATTCGTAAGTATCAAACAAAAAACTAGTTTTTTAAATATTTTTCATTAAGAAATATCATTGAGAAAATATTGAAAAAATAGTTGGATTAACGAATATAAAAGAAGTCTTCGAACATGTCTGAGGGAGAAGCAAATTACGAGGACTCTGAAACTGAGACAATAAAGGAAATCGAGCCCACATTCGGGCCTGATATCTTAAAATTGAGGTAAGCAATGTGAAGAAGATTTATAAATTTGTTTTTAAAACCCGGCTGATTTCAAAAATTAAAAACCGTAGACATTCTTTCGGTTACGATTGCAAGCGCTTCTTTAATTTGGTTCTCATCGATGAGAAGACCTTGGTTTTCGCATCAGGCGATTTCTTGCATTATTTTAACATACCGACGCGTACAGTGACATTTCGAAAGACGCACTTTGGTGGCGGTATAGGATTTATAACGGTATTATTTAATATAACATATTCAAAATGAGGGCACACCTCAAATAACGAAGTCTGATTTCAGCGTAATGAACATCCCGACTTCACTGGTTTACTTACGGTTGCCGAGAATGGACCAACACCAACAATCTTTATTTATGAATATCCATCGCATAGAATACGTATTAAGCTAGAGAAAGCGGCCAAAACTTGCTTCACGTGCGGTTCATATAATTCCACTGGTGATCTCTTTGCATCACAAGCCGGCTATCCGGATTTTATGCTAACAATTTGGCGTTGGCAAGACGGTCATGTCGTACTACGCTCCAAGTCCTTTCAAAATAATGTACTACATGTACATTTTTCGAACTATAATCCGATACTGCTGTCCTCTTGCGGTTTGAGTCATATCAAGTTTTGGAAAATGGCCAACACATTTACGGGCTTGAAGTTGAAAGGTGATTTGGGGCGTTTTGGCAAAACTGATTTTAGTGACATCTATGCAATATATATGTTGTCCGATGAAAATGTTATATCGGGTTGTGAATGGGGTAATATGCTGTTGTGGGAGGCCGGTTTGATTAAGTTCGAGATTACGCGTAAGGGCCGTAAGCCATGTCACACTAAACCGATTACACGCATCACCATGGAAGAAGGTGAAGTGATGACAGTGGGCATGGATGGATATGTACGTATTTGGTATTGGGAAACAGTCGATTTAGCTGATCCACCGGATGAAGATCGTTTTGTTGAGATTGAACCGATATATGAGTTTAAAGTTGGTGACTGTGAGATACGTTGTTTGCAGAAGATTAAACCTTTCGATAACACTGATTATGGCTACTATGCGCAGGTATGTATTTTTATGGTAAAGAAGTTGGCGGGAAAGAGTTGGGCTGGTGGGATATTATGTAGGAAACCCACATCTGAATATGAAATCGTTAATTCGATACTAGATTTTTTCACTAGGAGAAAGTGCCTTTACAATCCCAGGTCTCTTCAACCGGAGGAACACATAAGCACTCAGCATATTGCTCGATGCACTTTGCTCATATCTACATCTTGTCATCATTAAATTTTCTATACATGCTACTTGCATAACGGACCATAAATCTTTCGTAGAGCTTAACTCCCCAATACTCCAGTGGCCTTTCCAACTTCTTTCGACATTATGCATGATTCCAAGGCATACATCAGCACAATTATGATGAGAAACCTATACAGCGTAACTTTTGTTTGCAGGAAAGAGCTTTACTTTTCAGTTGTTTACACAGTCCAAAGAGGTAAAAAGTTCTCCCACCAGATGGAAGACGCGGATAGTTCTCATTTCTAAGGACAAATGAGACCTCAACTTTTCCTTGTACCACTGTGCGTGCTGGAAACTACAGAAAAAATGTTGGCGAGCACTGTAACGCAACGTGGTAGCAATGGATGATGGCGGAGATCTGTCTCACTGAGAGCATGTCTTACGGTTAGGAAACTCCACAAAAATGAAAGACGTAGTCAAAAAGAACGGCACAGTTGCTACCAAGCAAGCTCAATGGTATTCCGTTCACGAAAGGAAAAGTCCGATGAGTTGGCAAAGAAGGGTGCAATACTAGCTGAAATGACTATAGACGTCCCAATCCGTTGGGAGAAATTAAAAGTAGACAGGAGTTGCATATGATCCATCAAGCAGGTAAGGCGTAAACAAAAGCGCGCGGATTTAAAATGTCTGTTATTATGTGCAAAGACTACAATATAAGACTCACAAAGTGGTTCATATCTCTGAAGAGAGAAGACTTAAGGCTCATGATGGGCATACTAACTGGACACTGCCTTCTGGCGCCACATGCTTATAAGTTAGGCCTTGTCAGTAACAGCAGGAGTAGGAAGTGCTAGTTGCTGGAAAACGCGGTTTAGCACATTCTGTGTTCGTGTACTGCGCTCGCCAGGTCCAGGCTCCAGTTATTAAGGGCTGCAGAGTTACCAGATCTCGAGGCAGCAATTAAGCTTGATCCCAGAAAACTTTTAGTATTTGCCAAGAGGACGGAGGCATTCAATAACATAAGTCCTGGTACCTGGACTTCTTTCACTTAATCGTCAAACAAATTATGGTAGCACTATGGACACATTCGGTCTATGTGAGGTCTTTATTGATTGGCCCGTTCAACCAAACCATTCCGGTCACAATAAACGTCAAAAATTGTTTAACTTGACCTGCATAAGGCATTGAGACGTTTTTTAGGGAACTCATTAGATATGCCAGAAAGCACCTTTTAAAAAAATTTTTGAGGATACAACGAACCGCTGATCGCTCTCCTTTGCTCAATACAGAGGGGCGTTGCGAATAGCTTCCGTTTACCCCACTGTTGCCACAGAAGCTGTCGTGGTTTTAGCGGGAACCATACCATCATATTTTCAGGAAACAAAATAATTATACAGCATCAGCGCAGACGGTACTAGAAGGTGACGCTGTTAACATCAGTGCATCAGTAGAACTGCAGAAGGATGGATCAGGGTATTGTGTCCCAATGAACCAGTGGTTGGAGCGACCACATGGATAGTTCGAATTTTGCAAATTTTAACCGGAAAAGATCGAAAACCCAAACTAATAATGCGGAAATATGGACGAGTCACATCACATCTTTGACTGCGAACACTTCGCTCAACAACGAAGTAGGACAGAAGATATCCTTGGCGATCTATCTCACGCTGTGTTATTAATAACATGAAAATGACAGATGGGATACGGCCAACAGATACGTGAGGCACATACTTCTCACCATTACCGGCTCTATATACGGAAAGGTTTGCTGGTCGTGTAAGGCTGGGTATACATAAAAGAGTATCCCTTGAAGAGAGAACAGCAGTTTCACACCCGGTTCTCGCAGTGGGGATTGAAAATCCCAGTCAACCTTGTTTTGAAAAACTTTTCGTTTAGAGTTTTCGTATCTGGTGCTATTGGGATGGATTACATATCTCTCAACATTGATTTCATTCAATGGCTAACTGAAGTACTCAGCCCAAGCAGCTCTCGATCCCTTCTCTCGACTAGGTTGTAGCTCGTAGAGCGCTAGGGGTTGATTATGAAAACTACTTTTGAGCTCGACTATGTCAAGTTTCCACATTTTATTACTGCACTTCACTTGTTAGGTTTATTTCCTACTTTGGAGACTAGGCGACATAAGCTATGCTGATAACAAAAAAAAACATATCTTGCCAAATTCTTACAGGATGGCAACGGTGGAATTTGGTATTGTGATCTCAATACGCGTGATGTACCCAACAAACCTAATAAGCTCTACACTTGCCATGGCGGCAAAGTAATCGCAGCGCAAACCAGCCCCGTCTCTACACATCTAATTACACTGGGCGAGGATGGAAAAATATTCCTTTACGACTATGTGAAGAATACTTTATTGATGGAGAAAAGATTTATTTCACGTGGAAGCGATTTACTTTGGTTTACGACAAAAATTTCCAGTACAGGTATGGATTTGGTTGTCGGGTTTGAGGATGGAATATTGCGGCAATTAGTTTTAGATGTGCGCGACGAGAAAAAAGTGGAGTTGCATTTGGTGCGAGCTATAAAGGGTCATATTAGTGCGATTACAAAGTTGACTGTTAATCCAAAGCAAACATGTCTAGTGGTATCGTCCGTCGATAAATCCATATTTGTCTATAACATTAAGGATAAAGATAATAATATGATACTATTGAAACCAATGGGTTTTATCGTACTCAATGCTGTCGTGAGTTGTGTGAATTGGAAAAATGATGAGGTGAGTACATATCTCAGATACTGGCAACATACTTTCGTCTTTTCTATCCACAGCACTCGACTATATTGATGGGTTGCAAAACTGGCGAGGTAATCGAATATCAAATACCTGCACGTGTCTTCGATGAACAAATTTATCTCTCGTACAACATTACGGATAAGAATAAGATGAAGACAACTCGTTTTGTATCTGTGAAGAGTCGTATAAGACGTGATCAAAGGCGTGAACAAATTAAACGACGTAAAGAAAAGAAAAAACAACGCAAAATTGCAGAAATAGAAAAATTAAAAGCAGCTAATCCAGGATTACAAATTGATCTGGAGACGGCTTTAGGTGAGTAGTTAAGAGAAAAAAATAATATTAACATCACATTTCTGTATCTGTATGCGAATGTTTAGCTGATTCCGAGCCCGACGAAGAAGAAGAACCATTACATATACCAGCTGTACCGAATCCAGTACTTTGGCTTCGTTATACTCGTGATGGTACGATTTGGACTTCAATGGGTGGCTTCGATGCTGGTTACATTTATGAGCTGGTATTTGGTTATGCAGAGCCTTATAGATGTACAGTAATTGCTGATGGTGATGACTGCGAAGTACATTCTTATTTGACAATGTAAGTTGAAGGAACGTGAGTAGTAAATGGTCGCGCTACATCAGCAGAGGTTTTCTTTCTTTGAGACTGAACTGCGTGTAGCCTAATAATCAGCTCTTCTTCAAAGTAGGGTAAAAGGTTAATAGTTCTAGTAGTGGCAGTGCGAGATAGTGGAAATAGGAAGATAAAATCAGATAAAACAGATAAGAATAGAATGAAGGAAGGGGAGGAGTAGGAAAAGATGTGTAGGAAAGAACATTTTTCAAAAGTAGCAATTAAACACGAACTGGCTGTATATCTCCAGCTCCTCATCCATCGTACTATTAACTAACACGGCTGGTTGACGATGGGCAGGTGTCGTAACAATACTCCAATCACAACTAAAGGACGGACTTTAGTTACCTCTACTATTCTATAAGTGTTTCGGATCAATAAGTGGCCAGAAGGCTCGCGGCACTAGCGCTTGTTAAGGTCACCCGAACCCACCGTTCCAGAAGCGGATTGCAAGTTTGAAGGGCTGGTCGAAAAACCATATTGGTATCCCCTTCCTTATTGCAAGTTCCAGGACGGGCTAAGATATTCGCCATTTCAATCTCTCTTACACATTGTGTATAACATTCCATCCACTTCAACACTAAAATCGGCGACCTCCGCAAAGAAGAGCCCGCAATAATTGGACAGCCTAAATTTCCGGCTAAATCTGAGATCCCCTTTACTGTCTTACTACACCTTTTCCAGTTTAAGTTCAGAACATTACAATTCAAGTTCAGAAAATTACAATTCAAGTTCAGAAATTCCAATTTAAATTCAGAAATTTACAATTCAAGTTCAGAAAATTACAATTTAAATTCAGAAATTTGCAATTCAAGTTCAGAAAATTACAATTCAAGTTCAGCATTTTCATTTCAAGTTCAGAAAATTTGTCGGGTATTTCTTTTTCATCCAATGGAAATAAATGTATCTTACATTCTATGTGTTAAGGAAGCATTGGACACCTTAACTCGTTTAAATCAATTTTGCGAGATAGCGAAGAAAAAAACTCCCGCTCATAAGAAGCAATTGCAATGCCATCCAGCTATATTCTTAGCGTCACAACGATTGATCTGCACTGAGTATGACAGCAGTGATGAAGAAGATATGACCACTTAAACAGTCAACGGATCGTCCACACTCCCGGAAGTAACGTACAGGTTCTGTCTGCTTAGATATTGGCGCCATATGTTAAAATATCTCAACTTATGAAGTATTTTCTTGGCCGTAGCGTCATCATGCAATTGTTCGAAAGAATTATCCTCCATTTGATTTCAAGGCTTGGGATGTACATACCTTGAAGAAAACTTGGGATACGCTATACCCAAGCCACCATTTTGGCAACATGGCCAAGGAAGCATCAACACTTCCGCAAGTAAAAAATAAGTATAAAATTATTAATTAAAATAACTTTTGAAAATTAACACCCTACTTATACATTTCTGAATTCGAACTGTAATTTTCTGAACTTGAATTGTAATTTTCTGAACTTGAATTGAAGTTTTCTGAACTTGAAAGGAAAATTCAGAACTTGAATTGTAATTTTCTGAACTTGAGTTGTAGTTTTCTGAATTTAAATTGGAATTTCTGAACTTGAATTGTAATTTTCTGAACTTGAATTGTAGTTTTCTAAATTTAAATTGGAATTTCTGAACTTGAATTGTAATTTTCTGAACTTGAATTGTAAATTTCTGAATTTAGATTGGAAATTCTGAACTTGAATTGTAATTTTCTGAACATGAATTGCAATTTTCTGAACTTGAATTGTAAATTTCTGAACTTAAACTGCAAAAGGTGTAGAGTGCCCATTGTTTTTGAGTCTATATCCCTCGTCCTGAGGCCTGAGGGCTGAATGTAGTTCAGCGTAAAGTCCTGTATTTTTGCCGCTGGGCAAAACTTTCGATACCTTTGGCTCGTTCGTAGTTGCAGAAGAACCCAGCAGGTTAAAGAGCTTAGAATATTCCCATAGTAGGCATACCTATCGTAATAGAGGACTAAAATCCACATAGAAGGTTCGAAGTGGTTATATCAAATCGTTCCCCAGATGGTGCACATCCATCATCAGTAGTACTCCCCAAAATTTTGGAGGCGTGTCTTTATCGCTACAGTAAGAAGAAGAAGGCCCGTTGCTCCGCTGCCAGTTGGTCGTCCATTTGCCTCTCTTTCGAGTTATGAAAAGCCTAGCCATTGCTAGCACTTTGTCGGCTTTCCCGATCATATATTGTTTAGCCTCTTAGTCACTCCTACTGTTGTTTATTTTATACTCCATGCAATTGTACGTTAACATTTGGGGCAGTTCAAGTTCAGTTCCATCAACCTAAACCTAGTATAATAGTTAGTCACCGCACAGGATTGCGTGTTTCATCTAGTTGTCTTTTTTAGATCTGCCATTATTAGTAGCAAAAGGGAAACCTCTAGCAGAATATGAAAACTCATCACGCATGTTCGGTCGAAGGCTATTGAAAGCTACTATTGTAGAACTTGCTACCGCGTATGATCTCCAGTCCAAGATCCTTTGTCTCCCTCTCCTAGATATATGGTACGCTTACTTTGCTGCTTTTTCTGACAGCTTCTGCATAGGGAAGAGGTTGGTGTATGGTTCCTTGGTTCCTTCGGAGCATTGGTGTGCTGACAAAAAATTCAGTAATTTCATCTATGCAGGCTGCGTTTTGTTGAACCCTTTAAAAATCGCTTGGAATTTGGAAGCAGGTGCCGAAGTTTCTCTTCCTCGAAAGCATTCAGCTGCTATTTGAGATTTTCCCAGACTGTACAGGAATAAAACACATTCCTCTGGAGAGTAAAACCAACAGTGAAAGTAGGAGTCAATGTTTGTTCTTCGAACGTAGTTCGGCAGCCAAGTAGGAGTAACACCGCGTTAACTTAGTTGGCCCATGATCCATTATCCATATAATTTTATTAGAGTTTACCCTGTATGACCAGATCACATCACCTTACCAACGCTACTGAAAATAAACACTTTCCGTGCTTTTCAGAGAAGATTACCTAATTTTCGGCTTGGTAGATGGAAAATTGCGCATTAATCGTACGAATCCAAACGATTTTACAGATTTAAGGGAATTTCGTTTATTTCCAATGCACGATTCTTTCAATGGAATCATAACAAGAATTTTAAGCAGCTTTGATGGTCAATACATATTTAGCTTTGGACATGACGGCAATATTTTTTGTTACAATTGGTTTGGACCAAAAGTGGTGTCTGGCGGCCCATTGGATGTTGCTATGTACTCTAATTTGAAAGACTTCCATGCTGAAGATATTGATGATCCCGAGTATCCATCACTGGAACAGGAGAAAATCTATGCCGAATTAAAACGCAAAGAAGAAGCCGCAGCAGCACATGATCGCAAGGTGTTGGGACAAATTGGTGAGTTGCAGTTGAAATTTGATGAGATCAAATCGGATATGCAATCACTAGATGAAGAGCTTAAGATACCGATACGTAACCTATTGCTGGACGAGCGCATTACGAAGCAAATAAAATATGAATTGCAAGCAGAATTGGATGATGTGCGCGATGATTTGGCTTATGATTTGGAAGTAGCAGAAGTGGGAAAAACTAAATTGTATAATCATTTCTTGAAGAAACTGGATCATATACCGATAACCGTGAGTAGTATTGGGTGAGTATAAAGATTTAAGCTTTGTAATAGGATTTCGTTGAGAGCAAATAGAATATTCCGTTAGCTCGGCTGCCGGTTCCAGCTCAGAGAACAACGCTGTAACTCAGAAATTGCATCTCAAACGCTCTATCTCAGAACCTGTTATCAAAAATATTTGTTTCAAAATACTCTCAGCTGAAATGGATCGAATTTATGCTGGTATAGTTTTTGAAAGAAATATTGGTATAGGGAGTTTTTACCAACAATTTTGAGTTTGAACACTCTTCAAACAAATTGTGATGTATGATGTTTTCGAACCGTTGGACGAGATATGTTGATCTTACACTTAATCGTCGATGAAATACTCAATTTCGTTTCAATATAAAATTTCAGGGGTAAAGAAATTAAGGTGAGCTCTTTTCGCACGGAGAGACTTGGTGAGGAATTTCAGAAAATCAAGGATGAAATTGAGGAGCGTTTAAAGCTTGAAGCAGCGAAGCGTAGGTAAGCCTTACACAAATTTCCATTACAAGCGAATGTTAAATACGTATCTTCAGATTTTCGACAATCATTTTCCACTACACTAATAATCCACTTTTTTTTTTTAACTAAGCAACGAGGAAACGGAAATACCAAAACAAATTGAGTAAGCGATTTTAATATTTTTGTGCACAATATCTTCAAGGGTCTGTAGGTTAGTAAGATCAGTGAATTATAATTATTAATAATATTAGCCCTCGATACGCTGCGACCTATATTTAGATCTAATAGGCTTGACTTATCAGCCTTTTACTATACGTGGAGGCTTTTCATGTATTCAAGTACCTCTTCAGGCTTATTACCTTATATCAAGAGGCAACTAAGAGTAACGCCTCACAGATGGAAGAGTGTGGGCCTTGCCAAAACGACACATTCGCAGAGAATGTTAACCGGCATTTCATCCTCCAGCTCACACAAATTACAGATTTGTGAATCGGATACGTATAATACCCTCTGTGAGTTGGTAGGTTCTCTGCTAAAGTTAATGAGTTTGGCTGATAGTCTCGTTGCTGGAAGTGTAAACAATTTGACCTGTCTTTGCCTGGGTTCAAACCAGCGTTTTCTGGACTGCCTTGCTTCGCAGTTACTTATAGTTTCCCTGGTGTGTGCTTTTGAGAATCCACAGATGGGCTTGGCTAGGTAGCCTGCTTGTTCATTACCTTATGTCCCAGATGGCCGGAAACCCATCTTAACCAAAACTTGCTTTTGGCTCGTAGATCATTTAGGACTCCAAAGCGTTCATCCACTAGCTTAGAAGTTTTTGTGTAAGACTGCAACGCACGCAGGTCTGCCTTGTTGCCTGATATATTGAGGATACTCCTCGAGGATAAGATTCTTCTTTAGACATTATCTACCGAAAACTTTTATTGCATGAATTTCTGCATGAGAAATACTGGGGCAAGGATTTACAATAACTTACAATAATTTTTACTTCTTTGAGCCCTGGTTTACAGTCGTTGTAGAGGTGCCCTCTTGAAAAGTAAGATGATGTTATATTTATAGCTACTCAGCTTCCTCAACTCAATTATCAACCTCGCTAAGGCCAAGGCGGATCTTGTTACAAATATACGTACACATATTAAGGAGACGATGCTCTTACGACATCAATTTCGGGACCTTAGTACCTTACAATTTAAAAATAAAGGTGGGTTCGCCGGAGCCCGTCTGCTAAATATGAACATCCAAATTTAAATGCATATTTGTAATAGGACTAAGCTCTAGGATTAGAGCATCCGAGCCTATGTCGGCACCCACGGCGTCAGCGCAATAGCTCAACAAAACGTGCTACCTATCCACGCGCAAATGAGATATAAGAATGAAACTGAAAATCTATGTAAATATGTACAACGCTTAGTAATATTTTGAATCCCTAGGAAGCGAGGTCTACATATTCAGCGTTAGCCAGGCTGTAAACAGAAAACTTTATTTCTCTTGAGCACAACCAACAAACTATGTATGTGGTAATAAATGATATTATTATTAAAGAAATCACTTTAATCCACAGATTTATTGAACCCATAGTCGCTGAAGAGAAAGAACTCAGTATGCCCGAAACAGGAGAAGAGACATTCTTCTTTGGTCGCGATCCAACAACCATTATACCGCGCTTTAGCCAGAAAATGTTACGTCTATTACGTCGTTATCGCTCACGACAACGTTTCGAAATCGAACGTATGTATAATTGGGAAAGTATGGAACTACGTAAACCCGATCCGAACAAAAATCACCCCGAAGACGAACAGAAAATTTTTGATGCAGAAAGAAATCTTGGTGATTATAAATTGAAAATTGGTTATGACTATGAGCCACGCGTCAACGAAAACCTAACCTACAAATATATTGAGGTAGTGAGTGCAAGACAACAACATTTTCTCATTTTGGATCGTTTCAATAAAGATCTCTTGCAATTACGTAAACGAAAATGGGAACTGTATATGTATATAGAACAGGGACGTAAACGTTTGCAGCAATTGCATACATATTTACCAGCTTCCAAAAGAGAGTATTTGGTACCGATACGTGAGATTGATATGAATTCCGAATATCCAGAACGTAACCTAAGCGAGACTTGCAAACCTGGTTGTGGTATTGAAATTGAAGATATTCTCTTCTTAGAGAAGACTGTGGATGATTTGTTACCACAAGCGCGTCCAACTTTATTTAACACCAATGCCTCAGTGCGTGATAAAACGGAGCAATCATTATATAGGTCTTTGCATGTTTTCGAAATTGAAGAATTGCCTGAAATAAGCGATATACTCGAAGAAATCAAAAGTTATCCACTTTATAATGAACCAGAATTTTTCGAAAGAACAGAGGAAGGTTTTGTACCATGGTTATCGCTGGCACGCTATCAATGGCTAATCGAGTTGAGAGATGAACAAAATGGCATTGTAATGAAGGTGAAGAATCGCGTTAAAGAATTCGATAAGGATTTGGAAGATTTGATAGCAGTACGTTGTCGCTCGTTATATGAAGCTGAGTTTATGCAAACTTTTATGATAACATTGAATCAAGAGCTGAATATATTGCGTGATAGTGAAGAAATTGAAAATCAATTGCTCTCCAATGCCGACGAAGCCATGAATACGCGAAATGAAATGCAGTCTGTGATAAACTCGAAAAAACGTCAAATTGACGATAGTAAAAAGAATGTCGATAAATTGAATGAACAAATATTGTCGGTGCAGCAAAAGTTTATGACCACTTGTAAAGGTCATAAGTTTTTTGATTTCCTGCGACGTATATTTAAGAAGAGATGGCGACCTCCAAAACTACAAAAAGCAGAAGATGGTAAGTAAGTGAAGTAGTCACACTATATAGAAATTATATTTATATTTTTTGGTCCCAAATAGAGTCGAGGAAATAGTTAAATCACTTTCTTCTGTAACAATTTCCTTATTCTCATTATGGGGAGCTTTGCTAATTGCTTAAGCTGGAGTCATTGGTGCCGTTTGTCGTATCGCTGTAGTCGTATCCCTAACGTAATCAGCTGTTTATCGTTACGACGGTAAACCAAAACCCAATTGGTTGGCTACGATACGGTTACGACCTTGGCGGCACCAATAATCGGTTGCATTGATTCTCATAAGGTTGGTCGAATCAGCTGTTAAAAGGTTACCGATACGGTTACCGATAAAGCACCAATGTCTCCAGTTTTAAGTTACGGCTGTATTAAAATTGAACGGGCTCATGCACCCAAATGTGAACAATTAGCGTATTATAAAAACTGGCATACCCGGCAGATGTTGTACTGTCCGAAAATTGACTTGGCCGTATATGTAAAATGTGATGCACGGGCTTCGAATTCGCCAACAGATGCGGCCTAACGTGCTTTCGTTCGGCCCCAGCTTAAAAAAACAGGTATAACTAAAAATCAAAATGCGTGGGATTATCTGGGCCGTCTATCCAGATCGGTCTACTTGGTTACCTATGTGAGTTTCCCACTTATGGAATGCAGACGACACAGGCCGTACTCGAAAAGTTCGAAACTTTGTTCAGTTTATTGCGGCCTTCAAAAACTTCTAAGCCTTTCTGCAAACATCAAAAAATGACAGATAAATCTGGAGCATAGCTGGAAGTGTCCTATCTGGACTCGGCAATTTAAACTTGGTAACAGTTTTGTCACTCCATTCATCCTAGTACTGTTCGCTCCTGAATTTGTTTCTTAATCAGTTTCTGGACTATACGCTCTCCAATAGGGCTTTCTAAACCTTACTCTTCCGCTTGAACTCGAATTATTGCATACACATTTTTGATTTATTTATATGTAGATCCCCAACACATCCCTATTTTCTTCTCACCTCTAGCTTTTCAAAACCTTCGCCAAGTAAAAAAAAAAATTGCCCTGAGCTCGATTCGAACCCGCTATCTTACAAATCAATAGGCCGAAGAAACAAAAACAAAATTCTTGAAAACTTTTCTTTCACCTGCTTTCTAAGGAGTCCCAGCTCCTTATCCGAAATTTATGCATATTCAAAGATGCAATTGGCTTCCTCCAGGTCCCCTAAAGTGGCAACAGCTTTGGCATGTCCAAGCTTTATTTTTACGTAGTTATTTCTGGAATTTGGTCTATTCTGTTGCTCTAGGGATTTTAAGGATTATATATTCAAAAAATTAAAAGCTCTCAGTGAAAACTCATCTGCCTTGCAGATGCCGTTCGGAGTCGGCATAAAACATGTAGGTCCCGTCCGGCCAATTTGCAGGGAAAATTAAGAAGAGCATGACGCAAATTGGAAGAGAAGCTCGGCCTTAGATCTCTTCGGAGGTTATCGCGCCTTACATTTATTTTTTTATTTTTTATATTCAAAAGCTACGTCCCAAGGAAAGCCCTTCATAAAGCTCTTTCAAGCTTTTTTATCGACTGTTTGAAACCAAATCTAAAATCCATGGTCCCCTCAAATCCGTCTTCTTAGAGTCCTCCGAATCTTCTTCGAGTGATGATTCATCCAGCGAAGACGAGGATGCTGATGCAAAAAGTATTGATTCCACTGATATGACAACAATACGCTTGGACGAAAGTCATTGCCCGACTGGACTGGAACGTAATACCTATGATCTGGCTTTTCAATTGCGCTCCGAACGTCATGTTCTAGAAAAATTAGTATTGGAGGCACAAAGAGGTATTGAACAGCGAAGGGCAGATGTGGCTGAACTACAAAAGAAAATGAAATACCATGAAGAGATTTATGCACAAGAAAAAGAGACCTTGTTGGTGTTTCGTGTAAGTCTCATTAGATCTTTTGACACCTCATTAGCGAAGCTCTGATAAAAAAATGGATACATCTTTTTCTCGCTCATCATTTCCGTCTCATCCACAGCGCAAACGTCAACAAGAGTTAAACAAAATTAACATCTCCGTCGTACTATCGATGGAGCAATTGCAACATTTTAAGGACGATGAAGACTACTTGGATTTAAGTCGTGCCATTCTTTTCGATGCCAATCGATTGGATTCGTTAAACGATCGTGTTGCGCAACTAAACGATGAAACACTAGAAACTCGGCGTCTCCACCGTATCAATGTGGTGCATTTACGTCGCATGAATGCGGACATAGCATTTATGCGTAGTGAGATCACAAGATTAGAGGGTGCCACCAAGCAAGAAATGATTAAAAAATTTGGCGTGGTTGTAAATTTGGATGAATTAGAAGAAGAAGTCCTGCGTCGGTATGTCTTCAATTTGGAAACATCGGCCGAAGAGGAGTTTAAACTGATCGATAAAGAAATAAAGGGAAAGAAGGTAAAAATTGTGAAATCTTTGATCATAATTTGCTCTCGGAATTGTATTTGAAACCTACAACTTAAAGGAAAGCGAAGAGGTATATATCGAGAGACGGGAGACTTCGGGTGAGTGGGAGACGTAATGAGAGAGGACGGTGGAGGCAAAGTGAGTAATAGAAGGAAGAGGAGTGAAACCAGAATAGGGAAATGGGTGAGACACAATGGCAGAGGGATAGACCATGAGTAAGAACAAACGAGAAGAATAGAATTGGATAAATGGAGAAGTGGCTGCCTATACACTGATACTAGTTGCCGGAAAAATATTTCTTTTTTATTGACTAGGAAAGGTGGGATACGGGTTCCATCGCCCTCCGACCGGAAAAAGGGCAATTTGTTGCCGACATTTCGTTTCCATGTAAAACAGCATCAAACGGGACGAGGAGCTGGACAAAGAAAGCGAGAAGAAGAAATAAAGGGCAAAATATAGAGCAACGACTGCGATAGGTAATAGAGCCAGAGAAACAGAGCTAGAGGGAGGCCAGAGGAATAAAGAGAGATGTGGGGCTAGAGTGAGGTAAAAGAAGAAAGAAAAAAATTTAAAACCTAGGACAGAAACAAATGCTGCTTTTAAGTCCGATTCCGACAGCAATCAGATTTGTAACACCCACGAATATTATCCTTTAGTTGGAACTGGCTCGCTTGGAAGAAGAATTGATATTTGAAACGAAACAAAGCGCAGAAAAATTCAATATTTTTACAGTCTTAAATGAGGAACGCAACTTTTTACTAAGAATTTTAAAAGCTCAAGAAGCCAACTTTGAAAAGTGGATGCAGCCACATAAAGTGAATTTCGATCGTGATGTGGAGAAGCTAACACAAATACACAAAGAACAAAAACAAGCAATTGAGGTAAGGAACAACTCCAAGACTTCCCAGGCTTAAGACAAATTTTCTCTCTTCTTCCTCAACTTCATCGTCGACAAAATTATCATTTTTATCATACTTACTGCCCAATAAGACGGGTTGCTAAATTCTTAGTCTTTCGAATGTTCCGACTAGCACTGCTTTGTTGTTGAGCGCTCCATTTATATCCAGAGCGCAAAACACAACCTCACCATGGTCAGTTGATCCAAACCAGAATCCCGCGATCTTCTCCTGTTGTACGCCTGCTGTCCTGAGTGCAATGGCATCTGTGTTGGGATATTTGATATATCATAGTCTATAATTTTCCCAATTACTTTCAGACCGAAGAGGGCTAAAATGGTTGGTCGAAAGGACTTCGCCACTGAGTAGTCCTAGTCCCAGACTTAAGCGTAAGCATAGGATATTCGACATTGATCCCTGCCATTAAGGTTGCGCTAAATTGTTCATAGCCGTGAGGAACTCTTTCAAGAATTTATATGAGCTTGCTTTAAAATGCTCTAGTGGAGATATGTACATGTGACGGTATGTGTTGTTGTTGTAGCGATACGGTTGCTCCCCGAAGGCTTGGGTGAGTGTTATCGATGTGATGGTCCTTTGCCGGACACATATCCGGTACGCTCCAGTAATACGCACCATTAAGGTGCTAGTCAGACCATCTCGCGAACGATTTATATGGCCACATTAAACCTTCAGGCCATCCCTCCCTCCCCATCCCCAAGTTCCATAAGGAGCTTGGGGTCGCCAGAGCTTCGTCTGAATGAAACAGGATTCGCCGCGGATAGGTGAGGTTGACAATTGAGTTTGGAGAAGCTGAATATTGCGCTGGCAACCTGAAGGGTTGCGCTACACAGCCCATTTAATCTAGTATTTTAGTCGTCTCTTACGACAGGCATACCGCGGGCATATTCTGACCCCCTAACCCGCTGGATTAAAATGAGTAAGAATATTGACAGTTGTCAAAACATTTGACGGTATGTGTCGGGGGTATATCATCCCTTTTCCTTGTTATGAGGGAGTAGCTTGGCTGCTTTGGGTCCTCCCGCACTTCAGGAGCTGGCAGCGGTGCCTTCGTTATCCTTAAGTGGTAGAGGAGAGAGTGCGCCCCATGTCTCCTGAACTGTGAAGAATCCTTTGCTGTTGGTAGACCATTCTGGGTTTTTCCTGTTGGACGTCACTTGCAGTACCGCTGCCTCGTTGCTTAGTGGGTCTTGTGTTATTGGACATTTTACGAGTTCGATCTCTAAGAGATAATATTAGAGTCGACCGCATAAAGCGAGTGCTTGGTTTCGTTCGAAACCTCTTCTTCGGCCTTTCCTCCCAACATGACAGCGGTTTTCTTGTCTTGTCCCTTGTACCCTCTCACAGTATCTTACTACAGAATAACTTTCTTTTTTCTTACCTCCACCTTCGTCGTGCTGCGCAGTGCTTGGAACGTGAAATTTGTACATTACGTATGAAATCCAAACCGTTACAACTCTTTCATGACGTCGTCAAACAGGATATTATCGATAAGGCGCTAACCGAAGAAGATCCCGACATAAGAAGTTCTCAAGTATTAGCACCCGAAGCATTCCTACAACGTGGCGAACCAGATCAATTTAGCATAGAGCGCATAAAAAAAATTGTACAAAAATATTTCGCAAAATGGTTCCAACGACACACAACTACGGATAATATACGCAAACATGCCAAGAAAGTCACTCGTTATCTGGCACAAGCCGCCTACACTTTCGAAGGTAGAATAACCGAACGCATTTTGGACTGTATAACAAAGGGTTTAGAGTCAATGATGCCCAAAAAATATCTCATCCATATGTCGAAAGATGATCTATCGCGAATGTTTGATGATGTACTCAATGCGTATGACTTCCAAACGTCCGAAGTGAGTACAGAAGAGCTGTTAACTGGTATATATCAGCAAGTTGTTGTAACACGTGATCGGACCACAGGTCTGTTGAATCCTACACAATTTTTGATGTTACGTTTATTTGAACAATTGATTGAGTTGTTGCCATTGGATGAATTTAAAAGTGAAAAGACTACGCGTTTACTCATGCAATTGCTCGGCGAAGATCCGAAAATAGATCCTCGTTGTATAAATGTTGATGATCTGGCAGAGAAGACGGTAAAATATGCACGTGAGAATTTACTCGATAGTATAACTGGGATGCCAATTCGACGTTTAGCTGAGAATTTGTATACGGAATTGAAAACGCTAAAATCGACTGCGATTTCATTAAAATGCACATTGGAGCCGGTACAGAAAAGTACGGCTTTAAAGAAGATTACAAAAATTTAATAAGCTACCATATAGCATTTGAATTATTAGGTCTATTCACGCCGCCGTCATTATCAGTAAATTTGTTTAGAAATTATATCAGAAGAGTGTATTTTGTTTTTGTCAGAGTTCCTTCCGACCACTTTTGATGGTTAAAAAGTACTCACACTACCGCCGTAAAATTACCTCCTCATATGCTTCCAAGTGATTTATTAAAAACACAATCAGCCGAATTCTAAACAAAAATTCCGTGCGAGTTTTTCCCTTCTCCCATTCCTCGTATTCTAAATAAAAATTCCGTGTGAGTTTTTTCACTTCTCCCTTTCCTCCTATTCTGAACAATGTTCGAAAAAGCGGAAAACGGTTATGGGAGAAAAGTGGGTATTATGATTGTAAGTGAGAGGGAGATTTTTCTTCATTTTAAAAGAAATTGTTCACTTGATAAGCTGAAAAGAACGCTTCCTAAAAATGTAAGTAAATTGTATTTTTTGCATTGAGAATTACTTATTCTATTAGATATGTAATAACTACAATAATATTCTATTATATTACTCTTGATTTCAGGTCCAAAAGTACAAATAAGCAACAGAGTGAGCTGTTAGTCGATTTGTTGCAAAGTCATCCGGCAATTGCGCAAAGTTGTTTTAAAGGAGGCAAAGAAGCCTTACATAGATTTTGGTGTAAAGCTGAGGAAGAGCTGAACTCATCAGGGCCACCAACAAAATGCATTGCAGAATGGAAAAAGGTGCTTATATTCATGAAAAAGTTGTATACATAGACTGAAACTTCTGTGTTCTAGGTGTGGGCTGATCAAAAAAAAAAAAATACGTGCGTCAAAAAGCAGCGAACAACCATAAGAGTTCCAGAGGCACTGGCGGTGGCCCAAATACCGAATACAAGTTTTCCGCAACAGAAAGGGCAATATTTGAGTTGATTGGTATGTAGGAATCCGTGGAGGGAGTGGGAATTAAATGTGGACTGCCATCTAGGAAGAAGATATTGCAGCAAATAGATGGAAACAGTCAAATTGAAGATGGAAGTATAGTTAGGGAAAGTTGTGTTATGGACGACATTGTCCAGGTGAATGAGTGTGGGTTAGCCTACGGATTTGATGTACTGAGTGAGGCTGTGCTAGAGATTGATTGTGAGGTATTGCATGAGGACCCAGTTAATAGTGTTTGTGTGAATGAGAGCCCCTCAAATGCTTTGATTGAAAGGCCCACTTCCTCAAAAAGAGTGCCATCAAAGAGATATTTTTTTCCTCTGACATTCTGCAAGAAGAATTGTCAATTGAACGCGAGCTCTGAGATACCATAAAAGGTGCAGTGTCAGATTCCAAGGACCAAAAAGAAAATGTTAAAAAAATATATAGGGCGATGGACAAAATATATGAAATAAATAAAAAGCATTATAAGCAAATGCAAAAATTAAAAAGAGAGGAAATAGATGAATTGAAAAGGCATAATTTAGCAATGGAAAGCCTTATGCTCCGCCAACTAGAAAAATTATAGGAAAATACTTAGTCGCATGACACATGACTTTTTGTATAGTCCTTTTTAATACCTACTTAAATATAAGACTAGTTAATTTTTTTAATTTGAACTATTTTTTATTTTATCTCATTACTAGCCTTTACCCGCGGCCCCGTCCGCAAGGAGAAAATAAAATATATGTGCTATTCACGTTAGCCTGCTTATCAAGTTATCTGTTTAAAAATTATTTTTGTCTAATGTATTTTATTTTTGTAATTTAGTAAAAAAAAAAGAACTAAATTAGAAGATAAGCTGAAAGGTGCGCTTTCATGAATAGTACAATACAGTTTTCTCGAATTAAAAAAAAAAATACATTTAGAACAAAGGAGTGAAATCACAATTAGCTAAAACCAAAGAGAATTTTTTAGATGATAATAGTGTTGCTTTTGGGGTATTTAATTGGTTAAAATATTACAAAAAGTGTAATTATAGTTATAACAGTTCGTTACACGATTCATTTAAAAAACTACAAAATAGAACGAAAAAGCTCTGTTAGATTGAAGATAAAACATACCGAATTTTAATTACGAATAATAAGCAGCAAATCCACGGCCATAAAAGCTCATAATTTAAAAAGGCATGTGTGCTGAACTATCGGTTGCGAAGAGACCTAAAATGATCCCGGAAGGGTCCCAAGATGATACTAAAATTTCCAAACAGATCCCGAAAATCATTCAGAAATTAACCAGGAGGGGTCCCAAAATGATTCCGAAATAGTCCCGAAAAATTCCTGAAATCACCCTGACGGGATCCCGAAAACCATCCAGAATTGATCTCTGAAGGGTTCGCAAATGATTCCGAAATAAGTTCCGAAAAAACTCCGACATAATCCCGGAAATCATACAGAAATTACCCCGCAAGGTTCCCAAAATGATCCCGAAATAATCCAGAAAAAAGTCCTGAAATAGTCCCGAATAGTCCGACGGTATCCCGGACAGATCCCGAAAATCATGCAGAAATTATCAAGGAGGGGTCCCAAAATGATTCCGAAATAGTCCCGAAAATCCCGAAATGACACTGACGGGATCCCGAACGGATCCCCAAAACCATCCAAAATTGATCTCTAAAGGGGCCGCAAATTATCCCAAAATAGTCCAGAAAAGATCCCGAAAAAACTCCGACGGGATCCCGAAACCCATTCAGAAATTATCCCGAAATTGTCCTAAAATGATCCCGAAATATTCCCGAAAAGTCGCGAAATAACCCTGATGGGATCCCGAAACCCATCCAGAAATGGTGTCGAGAGGGTCCCCATATGATCCCGCAATAATACAAAAAAGTAACGAAATGACCCCTAAAGGGTCCCCAAATGATCCCGAAAAAGTCCCGAAATTACCCTGATGGGTTCCCGTACAGATCCCGAAATCCATCCAGAAATGACGCCGGAAGGGTCGCTAAACGATCCCGCATTAGTTCCGAAATGCTCCGACGGGTTCCCAAACGGATACCGAAAACCATCCAGAAGTGATACCGAAAGGCTCCCCAAATTATCCCGTATTAGTCCGGGAATGGCCCCGACGGGATTCCTGACGGATCCCGAAAACCATCCAGAAATTATGCCAGAATGGACACCAAATGATCCCGAAAAAGTCACGAAATTACCTCGACGGGATCCCGAAAACCATACAGAAATGATGTCGGAAAATACCCCAAATGATCCCGAAATGATGCCGGAAAGGTCCTCAAATGATCCCCTAATAGTCCCGAAATGACCCTGGCGGGATCCCGAACACCATCCAGAAATGATGCCGAAAGGGTCTCCAAATGATCCCGAATTAGTACCGAAAAAGTCCCGAAGTGACCCCGACGGGATCCCGGACGCATCCCGAAAACCATATAGAAATGATGCTGAAAAATACCCCAAATGATCCCGAAAAAGTGCCGAAATGACCCCGACGGGATCCCGAAAACCATCTAGAAATGATGCCGGAAGGTACCCCAAATTATCCCGAAAAAGTCCTAAAATGGCCCCGACGTATCCCGAAAACCATCCAGAAATGATCCGGAAAGGTCCTCAGTTGATCCCCTAATAGTCCAGAAATGATGCCGAAAGGGTCCCCAAATAATCCCGTATAAGTAGAGAAAAAGTTCCGAAATGACCCCGACGGGATCCCGAAAACCATCCAGAAATGAAGTCGGAAGGGACCCCAAATGATCCCATAAAGTCACAAAATGATCCCAACGGGATCCCGGACGGATACAGAAAACCATTCAGAAGTGATCCCGGTAGGTACCCCAAATGATCCCCAAATAGTCCCGAATTGACCCCGTCCAGTGAAGGCCAGTATACGTAAAGTTATGTGTAAAAATTATTAAAAAGTAATTGCTCGAAGGGGTCGTGGGACCCCCACCCCTCTTTCCATGTTCTAAAAAAATTTCGCTATTAGACTACTGTCTGTGTCCCAAATTTCATCAACATCCGTGTAGCCGTTCTGACTTGATTCAGTCGCAAAGACTAATAAATATAATAATTAAATTATAACTCTTCCTAGGGGGCAGAGACCTCCCCCCTTTTGAAAAATATATAGCTAGTAGATCCTTCTAGAAAAATTGTCTATATGTGTGCAAAATTTCATCCAAATCGGTCCAGCCGTTCTTGCGTGATTGAGTCACAAAGACAAACGTCTGGACAAACATCTAAACTTTCCCATTTATAATATAACTAGCCTTTACCCGCGGCCCCGTCCGCAAGGAGAAAATTAAATATATGGGCTATTCACGTTAGCCTGCTTATCAAGTTATCTGTTTAAAAAAATGTTTCTGTCTAATGCATTTTATTTTTGTAACTGAGTAAAAAAAGGACTAAATGTGCTGATAACCTGATAGGATCCCCAAATGATCCCGAAATTATCCAGAAAAATCAAACCATCTAGAAATGCCCCGGAAGGGTCTCCAAAAATTCCCGGAATAGTCCCAAAAAACCCGAAATGACAACAATACGATTCTAGACTTATCCAGAGAACCACAAAGAAATGATGCCTGAAGGGTACTGATCCCGAAATAGTCCCGAAAAAGTTCCGAAATGACCCTGACGGGATCCCGGACAGATATAGAAATCCACCCAGAAATGATCTTGGATGGGCCCCAAAATAATCCCGAAATAATCTCGGAAAGTCCAGAAATTACCCCGATGGATCCCGCACGGATCCCAAAAACTATCCGGAAATGATGCCGGAAAGGTCCTCAAATGATCCCCTAATAGTCCCGAAATGACCGAAAACCATCCAGAAATTATGCCGGAAGGGACCCCAAATGATCCCAAATACCATACAGAAATGATGCCGGAAAATACCCCAAATGATCCCGAAAAAGTTCCGAAATGACCCCGAAGGAATCCCGGACGGATCCCGAAAACCATCGAGAAATTATGCCGAAAGGGTCCCCACATGATCCGATACCAGTCGATAAAAAGTCCAGAAATAACCCCGACGGGATCCCGGACGGATCCTCAAAACCATATAGAAATGATGCCGGAAGGTACCCCAAATGATCCCGAAACAGTCCCGAAATGACCCTGGCAGGATCCCATACGGATCCCGAAAACCATCCGAAAGGCTCCCCTAATTATCCCGTATTAGTCCCGAAATGACCCCGACGGGATTCCTGACGGATCCCGAAAAGCATCCAGAAATAATGCCTAAAGGGTCCCCAAATGATCCCGCATTAGTCGAGAAAAAGTCCTGAAATGACCCCGTCGGGATCCCGAAAACTATCCAGAAATTATGCCGGAAGGTACCCCAAATGATCCGGAAATAGTCCCGAAATGACCCTGACGGATTCCGAAAACCATCTAGAAATGGTGCCGGAAGGTACCTCAAATGATCGCGAAATAGTACCGAAATGACGCCGACGGGATCCCGGACGGATCCCGAAAACCATCCAGAAATGATGCCGAAAGCGTCCCCAAATAATCCCGTATTAGTCGAGAAAAATTCCCGCAATGACCCCGACGGGATCCCGGACGGATCCTCAAAACCATATAGAAATGATGCCGGAAGGTACCCCAAAGGATCCCGAAATGACCCTGACGGTATCCCGGACGGATCACGAAAACCATCTAGAAATGGTGCCGGAAGGTACCTCAAATGATCCCGAAATAGTACCAAAATGACCCTGACGGGATAACCATCTAGAAATGATGCCAAAAGGTACCCCAAATGATCCCGAAATGACCCCGACGTGATCCCGGACGGATCCCGAAAACCATCCAGAAATGATGCCGAAAGCGTCACCAAATGATCCTGTATTAGTCGAGAAAAAGTCCCTAAATTATCCCGACGGGATCCCGGACGGATCCGGAAAACCATCTAGAAATGAAGCCGGAAGGTACCCCAAATGATCCCAAAATAGTCCCGAAATTACCTTGACGGGATCACGGACGGATCCCGAAAGTCATCTAGCAATGATGCCGGAAGCTACCCCAAATGATCCCGTATTAGTCGAGGAAAAGTCCCGAAATTACACCGATGGGATCCCGGACGGATCCAGAAAACCATTTAGAAATGAAGCCGGAAGGTACTCCAAATGATCCCGAAATAGTCCCGAAATGACCCTGACGGGATCCCGGACGGATCCCGAAAACCATCTAGCAATGATGCCGTAAGCTACCCCAAATGATCCCGTATTAGTCGAGAAAAATTCCAGAAATGACCCCGACGGGATCCCTGATGGATCCCGAAAACCATCTAGAAATGATGCCGGAGGGCACCCCAAATGACCTTGATGGGATCCCGGACGGATGCCGAAAACCATCCAGAAATGATGCCGAAAGGGTCCCCAAATGATCCCATCTTAGTCGAGAAAAAGTTCCGAAATGACCCCGACGGGATCCCGGACGGATCCCGAAAACCGTCCAGAAATGATGCCGGAAGGGTCCCCAAATGATCGCGAAATAGTCCCGAAATAATCCCGGAATAGTCCCAAAATAACCCCGACGGGATCCCGGACGGATCCCGAAAGCTATACAGAAATGATCCCGGAAGGGTCCCAAAATTATCCCGAAAGTCCCGATATGACCCCGGCGGGATCGCGAAAACCATCCAGAAATGATCCCGGAAGGGTCTCGATATGACCCAAACGGGATTACAAATAGGGTGAAGATAATTATAAAACCGTGTTAATAAGGCAGCAGGCGCGTTGGAGCGAATGAAGAGTTACAAAGAAACATACAGGTAAAGCTAATAAAAGCGTGCTAATAAAAACAATTGAAGGAGGGCGGATGGCGGGAGGAGGAGAGTACCACTGATCGTTTTTCCAAAAATTGTTTAGATCTCGATCTGTATGAGCCAGATACCAAAAATTATTGATTTAGGAGAAAACTTACATTGAGTTATAACAATTTATAAATTTTGCACGAGAGGGTGAAAGCAGGGGGGGGGGGTATCGCTGCTCATTTTGTAAGCCCTCGACTTATTTGACCCATTGAGTTTGTAATATTGGTGAAGGTCAGTATACGTTAAGTTATACTGTGTAAAAATTATTAAAAAGTAATTATTCGAAGGGGTCGTGGGACCTCGGCCCCCCTTTCCATGTTCGAAAAAAATTTCGCCAGTAGAGTATTGTCTGTGTTCCAAATTTCATCAAAATCCGTGAAGCCGTTCTGGCGTGATTCAGTCACATATACGAAAAAATACAATAATTAAATTATAACTGTTCCTAGGGGGTGGGGACCTCCCCCCCCTTTTAAAAAAAATATAGCTAGTAGATCCTTCTAGACTATTGGCTATATGTGTGCCAAATTTCATCCAAATCCGTCAAGCCGTTCTTGCGTGATTGACTCACAAAGACAAACGTCTGGACAAACATACAAACATCCAAACTTTCCCATTTATAATATACTAGCCTTTACCCGCGGCCCCGTCCGCAAGGAGAAAATGAAATATGTGGGCTATTCACGTTAGCCTGCTTATAAAGTTATCTGTTTAAAATTTTTTTCTGTCTAATGCATTTTATTTTTGTAATTGAGTAAAAAAAAGAACTTTATGAGCTGATAACCTGATAGGATCCCAAAATGATAACGAAATTATCCAGAAAAAGCCACGAAATGACCCCGACGCTATCGCGGACGGATCCCAAAAACCATCCAGAAACGCCCCGGAGTGGTTCCCGAAGTAGTCCCAAAAAAACCCGAAATGACAACGACACGATTCTAGACTTATCCAGATAACCACACAGACATGATGCCTGAAGGGTACCAAATTGATCCCGAAATAGTCCCGAAAAAGTTCCGAAATTACCCTGACGGGCTTCCGGACGGAACTCAGAAACCATCCAGAAAATATCCAGGAAAGGTCCCTAAATTATCCCGACTAACTCCAGAAAAAGTTCCGAAATGGCTCCGAGGGGATCCACGATAGATCGCGAAAACCATACAGAAATGATTCCGGAAGGATTCCAAAATGATCCCGAAATAGTCCGGAATTGACCCAGATGGGATCCCGCACAGATCCAGAAATGATCCCGGAAGGGTGCAAAAACTATCCCGGAAAAGTAACAAAAAATCCCGAAATGGCTCCTACGGCATCCCGGACGGATCCAGAAATGACCTCGGAAGGGTCTCCAAATGATCCCAAAATGGTCCCGAAATGACCCTGATGGATCCGGCAAACCATCAAGAAATTATGCCGAAAGGGTCCCAAAATGATCCCAAAATAATACAGAAAAAGTCACGAAACGACCCCTAGAGGATCCCCAAATGATCCCGTATTAGCCCCGAAAAGGTCCCGAAATAACCCCGACGGGATCCTGGACAAATCCCGAAAACCATCCAGAAATGATGCCGGAAGGAATCCCAAATGATTCCGTAAAAGTCCCGCATTGATTCCGACGGGATCCCGAACGGATACCGAAAATCATCCAGAAGTGATGCCGGAAAGGTCCTCAAATGATCACCTAATAGTCCCGAAATGACCCTTAAGGGGTAATGGACGGATCCCATAAACCCTCCAGAAATGATCCCGATATATTCCCGAAGAAGTCCCGAAATGACCCTGACGGGATCTCGAACGCACCCCTAAATGACCCTGACGGGATCCCGGACAGATCCCGAAATCCATCCAGAAATGATCTTGGGAGGGACCCCAAATGATCCCGAAAAAGTCCCGCAATGATTCCGAGGGGATCCTGATCGGATACCGATAACCATCCAGAAGTGATGCCGGAAAGGTCCTCAAATGATCACCTAATACCAAAATGACCCTGACGGCATCCCGGACTGATCCCAAAATCCATCCAGAAATGATCTTGGGAAGGTCCCAAAATTATCCCGAAATAGTCTCGGAAAAGTTCAGAAATTACCCTGACGGGTTCCCGGACGAATCCTGAAAGCCAACTCTAAATGATCCCGAAAAAGTCCCGAAATGACCCTGACTGGACCCCGAAAGGATCCCGAAAACTATCCAGAAATGATGCCGGAAATGTCCTCAAATGATCACCTAATAGTTCCGAAAAGACCCTGACGGGATCCCGAACGGATCCCGACAACTATCTAGAAATGATGCCGAAAGGGCCCGCAAATGATACCGTATTAGTCGAGAAAAAGTCCCGAAATGAACCCGACGGGATGCCGGACGAATCCCAAAAACCAGCCAGAAATGATGCCGGAAGGGACACCAAATGATCCCGAAAAAGTCCCGCAATAATTCCGACGGGATCCTGAGCGGATACCGAAAACCATCCAGAAGTGATTCCGAAAAGGTCCTCAAATGATCACCTAATAGTCCCAAAATGACCCTGACGGCATCCCGGACAGATCCCGAAATCCATCCAGAAATGATCTTGGGAGGGTCCCAAAATTATCCCGAAATAGTCTGGGAAAAGTCCAGAAATTACCCTGACGGATACCGGACGAATCCTGAAAACCAATCTTAAATGATGCCGAAAAAGTCCCGAAATGACCCTGATGGGACCCGGAAAAGATCCCGAAAACTAACCAGAAATGATGCCGAAAAGGTCCTCAAATGATCTCCCAATAGTTCCGAAAAGACCCTGACGGGATCCCGAACGGATCCCGACAACTATCCAGAAATGATACCGAAAGGGCCCGCAAATGATCCCGTATTAGTCGAGAAAAAGTCCCGAGATGACCCCGACGGGATGCCGGACGAATCCCAAAAACCATCCAGAAATGATTTTGGAAGGGACCCCAATGATCCCGAAAAAGTCCCGCAATTATTCCGACGGGAATCTGAACGGATACCGAAAACCATCCAGAAGTGATGCCGGAACGGTCCTCAAATGCTCACCTAATAGTCCCAAAATGACCCTGAGGGCATCCCGGACAAATCCCGAAATCCATCCAGAAATGATCTTGGGAAGGTCCCAAAATGATCCCGAAATAGTCTCGGAAAAGTCCAGAAATTACCCTGACGGGTTCCCGGACGAATCCTGAAAGCCATCCTTAAATGATCCCGAAAAAGCCCCGAAATGACCCTGACGGGATCCCGAAAGGATTCCAAAAACTATCCAGAAATGATGCCGGAAAGGTCCTCAAATGATCCCCTAATAGTTCCGAAATGACCCGGACGAATCCCAAAAACCATCCAGAAATGATGCCGGTAGGTATCCCAAATGATCCCGAAATAATCCCGAAATGACCTCGTCGGCATCCCGGATGGATACCGAAAATTATCCAGAAATGATGCCGGAAAGGTCCACAAATTATCCCCTAATAGTCCCGAAATTACCCTGATGGGATCCCGGACGGATCCCGAAAACCATCCAGAAATGATGCCGGAAGAGCCCCCAAATGATCCCGAAAAAGTCCCCAAATGACCCCGACGAGATCCCGCACGGATCCCGAAAACCATCCAGAAATGATGCCGGAAGAGCCCCAAATGATCCCGAAAAAGTCCCCAAATGACCCCGACATACTCCAGAAAAGGTTCCGAAATGGCTCCGAGGGAATCAACGACGGATCGCGAAAACCATACAGAAATGATTCCGGAAGGATCCCAAAATGATCCCGAAATAGTCCGGAAATGACCCAGATGGGATCCCGCACAGATCCAGAAATGATCCCGGAAGGGTCCAAAAACTATCCCGGAAAAGTAACAAAAAATCCCGAAATGGCTCCTACGGCATCCCGGACGGATCCAGAAATGATCTCGGAAGGGTCCCCAAATGATCCCAAAATGGTCCCGAAATGACCCTGATGGATCCGGCAAACCATCAAGAAATTATGCCGGAAGGGTCCCCAAATGATCCCGAAATAAAACAGAAAAAGTCACGAAACGACCTCTAGAGGATCCCCAAATGATCCCGTATTAGCCCCAAAAAAGTCCCAAAATGACCCTGACGGGATCCCGAAAGGATTCCGAAAACAATACAGAAATGATGCCGGAAAGGTCCTCAAATGATCCCCTAATAGTCCCGAAATGACCGTGACGGGATCCCGACAACTATCCAGAAATGATGCCGAAAGGGTCCGCAAATGATCCCGTATTAGTCGAAAAAAAGTCCCGAAAGGACTACGACGGGATCCCGGACGAATCCCAAAAACCATCCAGAAATGATGCCGGTAGGTATCCCAAATGATCCCGAAATAGTCCCGAAATGACCTCGTCGGCATCCCGGACGGATCCCGAAAATTATCCAGAAATGATGCCGGAAAGGTTCCCAAATGATCCCCTAATAGTCCCGAAATTACCCTAATGGGATCCCGGACGGATCCCGAAAACCATTCAGAAATGATGCCGAAAGGGTTCCCAAATGATCCCGTATTAGTCGCGAAAAAGTCCCGAAATGACCCCGACGGGATCCCGGACGGATCCCGAAAACCATCCAGAAATGATGCCGAAAGGGTTCCCAAATGATCCCGTATTAGTCGCGAAAAAGTCCCGAAATGACCCCGACGGGATCCCGGACGGATCCCGAAAACCATCTAGAAATGATGCCGGATGAGCCCCAAAATGATCCCGAAAAAGTCCCCAAATGACCCCGACGAGATCCCGGACGGATCCCGAAAACCATTCAGAAATGATGCCGGAAGAGCCCCCAAATGATCCCGAAAAAGTCCCCAAATGACGCCGACGATATCCCGGACGGATCCCGAAAACCATCCAGAAATGATGCCGGAAGAGCCCTCAAATGATCCCGAAAAAGTCCCCATATGACCCCGACGAGATTCCGCACGGATCCCGAAAACCATCCAGAAATGATGCCGGAAGGGTCCCCAAATGATCGCGAAATAGTCCCGAAATGATTCCGGAATAGTCCCGAAAATGTTCCAAAATAACCCCGACGGGATCCCGGACGGATCCCGTAAACTATACAGAAATGATCCCGGAAGGGTCCCAAAATGATCCCGAAATAGTCCCGAAAAAGTCCCGAAATTACCCCGGCGTAATCCCGGACCGATCCCGAAAACCATCCAGAAATGATCCCGGAAGGGTCTCGATATGACCCTTACGGGATTACAAATAAAGTGAAGCTAATTATAAAACCATGTTAATAAGGCAGCAGTCGCATTGGAGCGAATAAAAAGTTAGATAGAAACATACAGGTAAAGCTAATAAAAGCGTGCTAATAAAAACAATTGATGGAGGGCGGATGGCGGGAGTAGAGGAGAGGACCACTGATCGTTCCTCCAAAATTGTCTAGATCTCGTTCTGTATGTACCAGATACCAAAAAATATTGATTTAGGAGAAAATTTAGATTCAGTTATAACAATTTATGGATTTTACACCAGAGGGGGAGATAAAGGGGGGCGGGCGGAGGGTGTCACTGCTTACTTTGTAAGCCCTCGACTTATTTGACCCCTTGAGTCTGTGATATTGGTGAAGGCCAGTATACGTAAAGTTATAATGTGTAAAAATTATGAAAAATAATTTCTCGAAGGGTCGTGGGACCCCCACCCCTCTTTCCATGTTCGAAAAAAATTTCGCTAGTAGACTACTGTCTGTGTCCCAAATTTCATCAAAATCCGTGTAGCCATTCTGGCGTGATTCAGTCGCAAAGACGAAAAAATATAATAATTAAATTATAACTGTTCCTAGGGGGCGGGGACCACGCCCCTTTTGAAAAATATATAGCTAGTAGATCCTTCTAGACTATTGGCTATATGTGTGCAAAATTTCATCCAAATCGGTCCAGCCGTTCTTGCGTTATTGAGTCACAAAGACAAACGTCTGGACAAACATCCAAACATCCAAACATCCAAACATCCAAACATCCAAACATCCAAACATCCAAACATCTAAACATCCAAACATCCAAACATCCAAACATCTTAACATCCAAACTTTGCCATTTATAATATATATTAGACTAGCCTTTACCCGCGGTCCCGCCCGCAAAGAGAAAATAAAATATATATGCTATTCACGTTAGCCTGCTTATCAACTTATCTGTTTAAAAATTATATTTGTCTAATGTATTTTATTTTTGTAGTTTAGTAAAAAAAAAAAGAACTAAGTGAGAAGATAAGCTGAAAGGCACGCTTTCGTGAATAGTACAATACAGTTTTTTTCGAATTAAAAAAAATACATTTTGTTTTTAAATTAAATTAACTGATATGAGAGGGGTGAAGGAATTACTACTCAGAGAACAAAGGAGTGAAACTACAATTAGCTAAAACCAAAGAGAATTTTTTAGATGAAAATAGTGTTGCTTTTTCGGGTATTTAGTTGGTTAAAATATTAAAAAAAGTGTAGTTATAGTTATAACAGTTCGTTACACGATTCATTTAAAAAACTCAAAAATAGAACGAAAAAGCTGTGTTAGATTGAAAATAAAACATACGGAATTTTAATTACGAATAATTAGCAGCAAATCTACGGCCATAAAAGCTCATAATTTAAAAAGGCATGTGTGCTGAACTACCGGTTGCGAAGAGACCTAAAATGATCCCGGAAGGGTCCCAAGATGATACTAAAGTTCCCGGACAGATCCCGAAAATCATCCAGATATTAACCAGGAGGGATCCCAAAATGATTCCGAAACAGTCCCGAAAAGTCGTGAAATAACCCTGATGGGATCCCGAACGGATCCCGAAACCAATCCCGAAATGGTGCCGAGAGGGTCCCCATATGATCCCGTAATAATACAGAAAAAGTCATGAAGTGACCCCTAAAGGCTCCCCAAATGGTCGCTAAACGATTCCGTATTAGTCCCGAAAAAGTACAGGAATGGCCCGACGGAATTTCTGACGGATCCCGAAAACCATCCAGAAATTATGCCGGAAGGGACACCAAATGATCCCGAAAACGTCCCGAAATGACCCCGGATGGGGTCCCATGGCGATCCCGTATTAGTCGGGGAAAAGTCTCGAAATGACCCCGACGGGATCCCGAAAACCATCCAGAAATGATGCCGGAAGGGACCCCAAATGATCCCGTATGAGTCGCGAAAAAGTCCCGAAATGACCCCGACGGCATCCCGGACGGATCCCCAAAACCATCTTGAAATGATGCCGGAAGGTACCCCAAATGATCCCGAAAAAGTCCTGAAATGACCCCGATGGGATCCCGGACGGATGCCGAAAACCATCCAGAAATGATGCCGGAAGGGACCCCAAATGATCCCGAAAAAGTCCCGAAATGACCCCGATGGGATCCCGAAAACCATCCAGAAATGATGCCGGAAGGGACCCCAAATGATCCCGAAAAAGTCCCGAAATGACCCCGACGGCATCCCGGACGGATCCCCAAAACTATCCAGAAATGAAGCCGGAAAGGTCCCCAAATGATCCCCTAATAGTCCCGAAATCACCCTGCTGGGATCCCGAAAACCATCCAGAAATGATGCCGAAAGGCTCCCCAAATGATCCCGTATTAATCCCGAAAAAGTACAGGAATGGCCCCGACGGGTTCACAAACGGATACCGGAAACCATCCAGAAATGATACCGAAAGGCTCCCCAAATGATCCCGTATTAGTCCCGAAATGACCCCGATGGGATCCCGGACGGATCCCGAAAACCATCCAGAAATGATGGCGGAAGGGTCTCCAAATGATCCCGTATTAGTCGCGAAAAAGTCCCGAAATGGCCCCGATGGGATCCCGGACGGATCCCGAAAACTATCCAGAAATGATGCCGGAGAGGTTCCCAAATAGTACCGAAACGACCCTGACTGGATCCCGAAAACCATCTAGAAATGATGGCGAGAGGCTCCCCCAAATGATCCCGTATTAGTCGCGAAAAAGTCCCGAAATGACTCCGACGGGATCCCGAAAACCCGAATTTTCAGCTCATCGTCACACATCTATGAAAATATAATACCATAGTCAAATATATTTCAATTAAACTATTATAAATAGCTTACCAACATTACATTTAACCTGTAGTATCCCTTCTTAATGTAGTAGAGATGCTTGTTTTCCGCGGGTGCGATGATACGGACATGAGTTCCATCAATGCAGCTCATAACACTGGGAATCCCATGCTTCACGTAAAATGCACGTGAAATTCTGCTTCTTTCGTCGCTGCTCATTGGCACACTTATCCATATTTCGCACAACTCACTTTCAAAGGTCTCAGCCACCTCGTCCGGAAATTTGCTGAAGGTGGGTTGCGCTAAAGAAACGTCCACATCTTTTCCGATTCCCGTTTGATACCCACCTTCAGAGAACATCTTAAAACTGCGCTCAGTTTCACAAGCGGCGATAACGCAAATTGTTTTTTGCGATGCTGTGTGTGCGATGTGAGAAATTCCAACAAATACCGAAATGCAGGATTGTTAACCCTATAATACTTTTAAAATCTGGAAATAGCAGAAAGTTAATGAAATATAACAATAAAAGCAAAACAAAAGATGTTCTAATACTTACAACGATTGTGGCAGCTCCAATGGATTTGTACTATCGCGCAACCTTCTTATTATAGTCCTCTGTTGGTGTTGCAGGGAATCTTCTTCACCTATCAGATGGTAAAACAGCTGACTTCGAAAATTCGAAATTCCTATTCCCCAATTATTCTTCTCCCTAGGAGAAAATAATTGGAGGAATATTTCCGCGGGAATAAAAAAACATGACTCAAAAATTACTCCCTCGTATGTTTGAAAAAAGATTTATTCAAAATACAATAGTAAATCGCACGGCGATCACAGCTGATTATAAATAAGTCTCGAAAAAAACTATGGACTGGCCATTTCCACAACTAAAAGATGGCTCAAAAAAGATTCCTCTGAGACTTACAACTGCCCAACAATGGGTGCTATAAAAGGCTCGTCAGGAAGTCTTTTTTTTTTTTTTTTGGGGGTTTGGTTGAATGGCACGGACGGTAGTCCATAACGCCAAATTGTATGTCGGATTGTTCTTTTTTCAGATTGTTGTATATGTAATTTTAGCTCCACAATGGTAGTACCAAGGTGGCCAGAACCATGTGTAGCAGCTTGCAATTTGGTAATAATTATTATAATTGTTCGTATTTTCAATTAGGGTTGGTTTTTACTTGGCACCACGCCATGTTATATTCAATTTGATTTAATGGTTTACTCCAAGTACGATAAATTTTAAGTTTTTGAACTATTTTTAATAATTTTTTGTCATTTCGATTCCCTCACTATCCGCCATTTTGTTCTCAACCGCATGAATAGCGTCCTTTATAGCACGCGGTTGAGTCTTAATGCTTTTATGCCTGGAGATGAGCGCCATTATGTTTTCTTTAATTGGAAGAGACTCGAAAATTACTCGAGTACGATATGCGTGGGCTATTATGCTTTCTACGATACATTTTATTCTTTTGTTGTCGTTCTAATGGAAATATACATATTTTAGTTTATCAATTAAAGAATTTGCTAATTTTATTTATTAACTAGTACTAATTGCTTAAGGCTGGTACTAGGGTCGTATTTTGTAATGCTTTTCTACACTTTTCCCTTATTTACGCGGCCTTGTTGGGATTCAAGGGGTTGATAAGAGCAATTGAAAGCTTTATAGCTTTACGGCTTCCACAACCTAATTGTCAACTCCACCTACGCGGGGGAAGTCCTGTTACAAATATAAATATATCGTAATCATATTTAGCACGCGAGGCTCTGGCTACCTCAAGTTCTTAATGAAACTAGGGCGTGGGAAACGGGTTGGCCTAGTGGTTGCAATGTCGTCATACTAAATCATTACCGGGATGGTCGGGCTAGTACATTAATGGCCCCGTATGCCAGAACTTGCCCGATCTATATCCGGTAAATGGCCATCAACATTGATAAAACTCCTCAAAACTTAGCGTGCCTTTATCCCTTCAACAACAACAACGCTGTCTGTTAAGGCACGAAACCTTTGTTTCATTGGAAAGGCAAACCAAACTTTGCATTTGCTAATGTAATAAGAAAATGCAGACCACGTAATAACGAAAAACAAACAATTCGTATTCGAAGAACCTGTTTCGAAATGAGTGACAGAAAGGTGCTCCTGGATATATACATAACTTCTAAGCCAACTTATATTTATTGTTAAAATTTAGTTTTCAGATAGATTATGACTAGCAGAAAGGCTTGAAGATGCATACAGAAGAATGATTTAGGTATGAGATGAATATACATACATAACAGGGATTGGTGTTTTTGAATAAATATCTTTAAACGCTATAAATCTATTTGGCATAGTTTGACTTTACAAAGAAATATAAATTGAATTTGCCATAAAATTATAAATTTTCTAATATGCCTGTCAATCGATTTAATCTTCCTCATTTACTAGCGCTGAACCACCTGCATGTGATGAATAGCAAGCTCAACAATTATTTTTCATACACCTAAGCCATATTTAAGAATAAGTTGAGCTATAAATTTTAATCCATTCACATTATTAATCACATTTGTGTTGGTAAAGAATATCAAATATGTTCTTCCGAATCCACAGCGCTTAGCTTATCCAAATAATAATAAGTAATTTAAAAAAGAATAAAAAAGGTAGATGTTACTAAAATGTAAATGCAATAAATTAGTATAAGTCAAGTATGGAATATGAACATATATTCTACGCATCTACTTTGGCAAACGCTTCTTTATATTGGCAATTTTTAATGGCAACAAATTAACCATTTCACGACAAACCCCTACTTCAGCTTGCAACGTTTCTGCCACCTCTGTACGCGCTGCACATTCATCTGTGAATAGTTTATAATATTTAAGGCTATTATTCATATTTTCCAATTGTAAATTCAAATCTGGCGTTATCATTTTGAAATGTAAGCGTCCCAAATGAAAATAGGCATAGAGCACTTTACGTTGCTCCTCTGCATCGGTATTTGGCTTAATTGTTTCACCATTTTTATCCATATATGATTTAACAAATTCTCCGAAATGTTTAATTGCTTTTTGGCAAGTTTGATTGATTTTTTGCAGGTCTTGTGGTTGTGGTGTACGTCGCTCTTTCATCACATCAAGCTTAATATCTAAAATGGCACAGTATGAGAGACCTGCGCCATACCAACATTCACGGCATATGCCCATATAAAATACTGGATTGAGCAATTCAAGTAAATCTTCATAATATTTTGCACGTCTTTTTTGCATTTTTGCTTGATTATTGGGATCTTCTTCAAAAAATGCTATATGCTGATAAAGTTCAGCATAATCTTTAATGATTTTTGCATACTCGGTTGCTTCAATGTCGGGTTTATAGTATTCTTTCGCCTGGTCTAGCCAGTCAATTACATAATGGTAGACTAGCTTGGCATCGTCAAACGTTAAACAATAGTCGGCAGTGATACGATTTTCGTACAAATCTATTTTCAAGCCCTGAAAACGATACTTGTTGGGATCCAAGGTGAGACGTTTGACATCTGCAAAATAGAAAAGAGAAGTAATTAAATGACAATGGTCAACCATTTTTTGGTTATAGTCGGGGTGCGGAAGAGTCAAGTCACAACATTTTGCGATATCCAAGGACAAGGACGGTACAAATATTGTTGCATATTTTAAGGGGAATTACGGATTTGTTTATTGCAAAAGGCTATAAAGTAGAATAGAATATGCTGGATTCCTTCAGATTTTAATTTTTCTAAGCAGCCGATGACATATAATTCATAGATGCCTTGTCAAAAGGAAGTGTACCAAAAGTGAGGATAATTAATAAAAGAGGAAGTGTTGAAATAAAACATTAGGCTGGTAAACAAGCACGGCGGGTTGTTGTAACCCTAAAAGCATTGCCCGAAGGCTTAATAGACTCTCCCTCTGCAACAAACCCTTCTCCAAACCTTCGAGGTGTGTCCTTGCTGACGGTAATTGGGAGTCTTGCTAGCTGTGCTTTTATTCCTACAAGAAAGTTTCAAGTATGCCATCTGTCAGCTGTTGTACTCTACTTCTTTTTGAGCATTTCGGACGAATGCCAACTTAAGAAACCTCAGTCTCTTACCTTCGATCTGCACGTCGATGCTGATATTTTATTACAGTGCGTCCTATCTATAATTTTAATACTGAATATTTGTCATTTATATTCAGACATTCTTTATCCTCTTCGAAAAGATATTTAAGTTTAACTAGTAATTTGGTGTCTAATCTAGAGTTCCAGGCCGACCGCTCCTGAGAAATGCTTACGTACTTCTACAAAAATAAAAACGCATATCCCATAATTTACTCACCCTCTGTGACTTTATCATCGTCATCATTGAATAAACGCTCCTTTGACGCACAAAGCAAAGCCAATCCATATTTCGCCCAACAGCGCGCCACGTCCGCATAACGATGCTTGAACGTGTCCTTCATATCAGCACGTTGTTGCTCAGTCATTTCTGGCGTTAACATAACCGCTTCAAACTCAGCCAAAATATGTGTGGCGGCAGCCAAATGATGACGTGCTTCTTTAAACATATTTTTACAAATAAAATATTGCGATAGCGTTGCAGCATTTAAAGCAAAATCAATGGGTTCAAATGATTTAAGATCTAACTGGCGTCGTAGCGTCAAATGACAATATTCTGCTGACATCTCCAGTTCACCCAAATGACCATAGACTTGTGCCAAATAGTAAGTACACAAGGTGTATAAACTTTCTAGTTCTTTAGGTCCTTTGCCCTGTTCAATCTCATCGGGTGTGCCGAAGAGGTCAGTGATGCATAACGCTTTCGCGCCAGTCTCTAAAAATTGCTTGTAGGCTTGCTCTGATTTGTTTAAAGTTTCTAATGCTTCTTTGTAGTCAGTACGATTTGCTTGCACTATGCCCATTTCATTAAGCGCACCCACATAACAAATAATAGCCTCAGGCTTTATTTTGTGCGCTTCAACCAACTCAAGACTATCCTGCAGCAGACGTTCACCCGTTGATATTTCTTCGGTGTATACATAAATACGACCAAGTTCACGATATATGAATGCCTGCAATACAGTATAAGTGAAATCGTCTTGGCCATTGTCTGCCTCCTCTGCAATAACAGACGACAATGCGTTTTTTAGCGTTTCCTTCAATTCAAGCAGCAAATCGCGCGCTACGTAATGTGACCGAAATGGATCCGTAGGGGGATCATTTTTACTTTCTTCATTTACATATTTTATAGCCTTTTCGTATACTTCTTTATATTCTGTTAGAATTTCTTTGGCAATTACCATTTTCCCAATTTTTACAAGCACGGTAAAACGAGGAGCGATGAGCAATTGCTTACAGGAGAACTCGTGAAATATGTGGTTTAGCAGACAAACGTCAAACTAAACAGCCGGTCGGACACAGAGTGAAGCTGCACACATTTGCCGTCTTTCAGTGAGTTTTACAGCTCCGGCTCACGCTCAATTCTCACGGGAATGCTCTGGATCAATGAGAGACTTGAGAAGCAGATGTCGTGAAATTTTCGCACACGTGAAATGTGATAGGCAGATGTCGCTGCTGATTTTCATTTAACTCATACGGCGAAAGGCTAAGCAGCGACATCTATTTTTGAAAAAGTAGTTATATTAAAGGCCGCGTTGCCAACCTAAAAAGAAGTAATTAACAAATTATCTGGCTCACAAATTGAACCAGACTTCTATCTGGATTTATCTGGCTCAAATCGTTGTTGTTGCATTTACTTATAAAATTATTTATCTGGCTCAGGATTTTGCCACCGGATGATAGCTATTGGGGCTTTATCGGTAACCGTATCGGTAATCTTATAACAGCTGATTCGACCAACAATCAATGCAATCGATTATTGGTGCCGCTAAGGTCGTAGCCGTATCGTAGCCAACCAATTGGTTTTTGGTTTCCATGATAATGATAAACAGCTGATTACGTTAGGGATACGACTACAGCGATACGACATACGGCACCAATGACTCCCACTTAACGCAAGATATGGAAAATGCACAATGAGATGATTGCCATTTGTGGCTATTTTACTTAACCATAGATATATGTATACTGGCATCGGTTATTGGTGCTTAACCTAAAATGTGTGATAACTTCATGAAATAGGTAATGTAAACAATTTCGAAACGAAAAAAGTAATCTCCAACATGTGATAAAATTCGCTAGCGCAAAAATTTATAATTATAGGTATGGGTGCAAAACAAAAAAAAAAAAAACTAATTGGTTGGCTATGGTAACTTTATGACGAAAAGCGGAGTCATTGGTGCCGTTTGTCGTATCGCTGTAGTCGTATCCCTAACGTAACCTTATACGAAACATTGTTATCGATTAATGGTGCCCTACCCTAAAAACCGTGAAAATTTCATAAAAATGAAGAAAACGCAAAAAATTACAAACATATTCCACAAAAAATAAGTCTCCTAGTCATAAAGTATCCAAAACAATGAATAAAATCAACAAAAAGTTATTAAATTCACCAACTCAAATATTTTTAGGTTATGGATATGGCGAAAAACCAATACCCAATTGGTTGGCTACGATACGGTTACGACCTTAAGCTGGAGCCCTTGGTGCCGTATATCGTATCGCTGTATCCGTATCCCTAACGTAATCAGCTGTTTATCGTTACGACGGTAAACCAAAACCCAATTGGTTGGCTACGATACGGTTACGACCTTAGCGGCACCAATAATCGATTGCATTGATTCTCATAAGGTTGGTCGAATCAGCTGTTAAAAGGTTACCGATACGGTTACCGATAAAGCACCAATGTCTCCAGCTTTAGCGTTACGATATGGCACGAATAATCGATTACATTGATTCCCATAAGGTTGGTCGAATCAGCTGTTTGTTATAAGGTTTCCGATACGGTTACCGATAACGCACTAATGTCTGCAGCTTAATGCGCGCATTAATGGTGACTTATAACCATAAAGCCAAAACCAGATAAAACAGCTGATCGAACCTACCTTATGGAAATCAATGTAATCGATTAATGGTGCCGTACCATAACGCTAACTGTTTTATCTGGTTATGGCTTTATGGTTATAAGTCACCATTAATTCGCCCTTAAGGCGTTATTCTATGAATTCAATAACTGATAAGTTGACTTCCATAGAGTTGGTTGGCTCAGCTGTTTTACACGGAGTTTGCAAATTGGAAGATAAGCTTGGCCCGAAATCTCTTCGGAGGTTATCGCGCCTTGCATTTATTTATTTATTTTTTCTATAATGGACCGAGTAAAAACAAACAAGAGCTCACAATGTATATTAATTTTGTTCGCATAACGGTACCCCGTAACGGCATGAACTAGTCGAGATATATATATACTTCTATATATCATATATGATCTGGGCGAAAAAAGAAATTCATTTAGCCATGTCCGCCCGTAAACACGATAACTTGAGTCAATTTTGAGGTATCTTAATGAAATTTGGAATGCAAGTTCCTGGGCACTCATCTCAGATCGCTATTTAAAATGAAAGACAACCACGCCCACTTTTTCGATATCGAAAATTTCGAAGAACCGAAAAAGTGCGATAATTCATTACCAAAGACGAATAAAGCGATGAAACTTGGTAGGTGGGTTTACCTTATGACGCAGAATAGAAAATTAGTAAAATTTTGGACAATGGGCGTGTCACCGCCCACTTTTTAAACGAAGGTAATTTAAAAGTTTTGGAAGCTGTAATTTAGCCGTCGTTGAAGATTTGTATATTTATGAAATTTGGCAGGAACGTTGTATGTGTTCTAAATAAAAACAAGTAAAGGTGTCTAAGTTCGGGTATAACCGAACATTATATACTCAGCGTGAGCTTCAATTGTACATTTCATTTCAGATAAATTACTCTTCTACATAACACGTGGCACCGCCCATTTAAAAAAAAAATATCTCCCCATTTCCTCTTACAATAAAACTTGATAAGTGAAATATCATTGATACAAAACTATTTTTTCTTTAGGTTATAGCTTATTATTTTCGTGTACGACCCTTTCAAAAATCTTTTATATAAAAGTGGACGTGGTCTTTAACCGATCTCGTTCATTTTTTCTAGAAATATTTCCTGCTATAAGGAAAATGTGTGTACCCAATTTTATTACGATCTCCCGGCCATGTTACACGTCTCAAGTATGGCGGTCGTGGAATGGCTTAAAATAATATTCGATGGGTGCATAAGACTGAATCATGTACCGCACTCTTGGAGAACTGCTCGTGTAGCTTTCCTACGAAAAGCGGGAAAGATCGGTCAGGTGTATGCCAAAGATATAGACCCATTAGCTTAACATCATTTCTGCTCAAAACCTTTGAGAGGCTGATAGATGTGTACATAAAGTCCAACGTGGATGAAAAACTACTCTCCACAACACAACATGCGTACACCAAAGGCAAGTCGGTAGACACAGCATTGCATAGGGTGGTAATAAGCGTAGAGAAAGCCCTGGAATATAAGGAATATGCTTTAGGAGTCTTCATAGACATTGCCGGGGCTTTCAATAATCTCTCTAAATGGGCAATTATGGATGGTCTTAATTACATTAAAGTACATCCATAACCAGGAAGATTACATCAAAATGGGGATTGTACGAGGCCACGAAATCAGTGGACAGGGGAACGCCGCAGGGAGGGGTGCTATCACCTCTGCTGTGGACGCTGGTCATCAACCAACTGCTCAGGCGATTTGATGAGGGACTCGTAAAATTTACGGCTTACGCGGATGACGTTGCAATTGTCATAAGTGGAAAGTGCCTTCCAACGATTAGCTCTTTGATGGATCGGGCGCTTCGGGATATTTATAACTGGGCATCAAATGTTGGGTTGAAAGTCAACGCGGATAAGACGGATATGGTCTTGTTTACAAAAGGGTACAAGGTCCCAAATTGGATCAGGCCTAAGTTAGGAGGGGTGACTCTACTGGAGAAACCTTGCACAAAGTATCTAGGAATCATCCTAGACAGTAAGCTGTCATGGAAGCTCAACGTGGAGGAGAGGGTGAAGAAGGCTTCAACGGCACTTTATGCATGTAAAAGAATACTGGGGTATACATGGGGCTTATCGCCCTCTCTTCCTCATTGGGATATTACAGCGATTGTAAGCCCTATCCTATACTATGGAGTTCTTGTTTGGTGGAAAGCCACACAAAAAGCAACCTACCTCAAAAAATTAGATGGGGTATGCAGACTATCAATGCTTAGCATTACGGGAGCCCTGAAAACAACACCGACAGCTGCACTGTATGCCATTCTGCACATTCCACTTGTAGACCTGGTAGCAAAGAATATAGCGTTAACAACTGCAACCAGGCTCGGTGCCTCGGGGCAGCTTGAGCGCCGACCATACAGCCATAGTAGTATAGCGTTATCAATCACAAGACGAACAGACTACCTGATTCCCTATCTGCGCTTCGAGGGCGATCTTAAGGCCACAATAGAGGTGGACGGTTGGCGCAAGGGTGCTCAAATGGCGGACAAGGCGATACATGTGTACACAGATGGTTCCGAAGTAGTGGAAGGAGTAGGGTCTGCGGTATACTGTGCTGATCCGGAAATAAACAGATCCTACAGGCTGTCGGATTACTGTAGCGTTTTCCAAGCGGAAATAGTAGCCGTAACCAAAGCAGTAGAAACCCTGCAAGAAAATAGCCCAAGCTGCAATCGTGTTAACTTTTATATTGACAGTCAAGCAGTAATTAAGGCAATAATCGTGCATACCACGGCATCTAAATGCGTTTTATAGTGTAAGCAGTCCCTGGAGAGAATCGGGACAAAGAGAAGCATACATCTATACTGGGTCCCAGGGCATATGGGAATAGATGGGAATGAAAAAGCGGATGAATTAGCTAAAAAGGGCGCATGCCTTGAAGCTTGCTCCGTAGACGTCCCAATTAGACTGGGCGAAATTAAGCGATGGCGAGAGGTGCACATGATCGACCAAGCAGGAAAGACGTGGGTTCAAGCGCGGGCTGTAAAGTGTCGAAGATTATGTGCAGGTCTTACAACCTTAGAATAACAAAGTTGCTTCTATCATTAAAAGAGAGGACTGTAGACTCATGACGGGTATTCTGACTGGACACTGCCTTCTGGCGTCACATGCCTTTAAATTAGGTTTGATCAGTGATAGCAGATGTAGGAAGTGCGGGCTGGAGGAGGAAACGATCGAACACGTTCTGTGCTCTTGCCCTGCGCTTGCCAGGCTAAGACTCCAGCTATTAGGAGTGATACAGCTGTCAGATCTAGAAGCAGCAAGTGGCATAAATCCTAGGAAGCTTCTAGTATTTGCCAAGAGGACGCAGGTCCTGGTTTTTGATAGGGTGTTTCAGTTTGGTCGTTAAAACAAACTTCTGGTAACACTACGGACTTATTCAGTCTATGTGAGGTCCTCGTGGACCGGCCAGTTCAACCTAACCTAACCTTTATTACGATCCGTTAATTTTTCTTCGAGTTATGGCTCCCGAAACATAGAAAATTGCTTAGTCATAAAAGGAGCGGTGCCACGCGTATTTTTTTAAATTTGAACTTTTTCCTATTTACTGTTATAAATACACTTGGGAAATGAAATACCATTGATATAAAGCTTTTTTTTTTGCAAAGATATAGCTTATTTTATTCGTCCACGACCCTTTTAAAAATCTTTTATATAAAAGTGAGCGTGGTCCTTAACCGATTTCGTTAATTTTTCTTCAAAGCATTCCTTATAGTAAATGTAGCCGCCGAATAACTGTCGAATTTTGTTACGATAGGTTTAACGATTTTTGAGTTATGATAAATAATATTTGTAAAATTGATTTTATCACAAGTGGGCGGTGCCACGCCCACTAAACATTTTTTTCACATTTTTATCAAGAGTCTCAATATCAGTACCCACGTCAAATTTCAACATTCTAGGTGTATTATTTATTAAATAATAAGGTTTTTGTGTTTTCCAAAATATTATATATATAAAAAGAGGGCGTGGTTATCATCCGATTTCGCTCACCTTCAATACCAATCTATTCTGGGTCCAGATAAGCTCGTGTACCAAATTTGGTGAAGATATCTCACTATTTACTCACTACTCACTACTGTTAACGGACGGACGGACGGACGGAAGGACGGACGGACATGGCTCAATCAAATTTTTTCCATACTGATGATCTTGATATATGGATGTCTATATCTATCTCGATTCCTTTATACCTGTCCAATCAACCGTTATCCAATGAAAGTTAATATACTCTGTGTGCAAAGCAAGCTGATTATAATTAGCAAAATCGAATGACGAACGCGCCCACTTTTAAAAAAAAATTTTTAAGTAAAATTTTAACGAAAAATTGATTACCTTTACAGTATATAAGTAAATTATGTCAACATTCAACTTCAGTAATGATATGGTGCAACATAATACAAAAATAAAAGAAAATATCAAAATGGGCGTTGCCCACCCTTTTCATTTAATTTGTCTAGAATACTTTTCATACCATAAGTCGAACAAAAATTTACCAATTATTGTAAAATTTGGTAAGGACATGGCTTTTATGACGATAACTGTTTTCTATTAAAATATGCGAAATCGGTTGAAGCCACGCCCAGTTTTTATACACAGTCGACCTTTTGTCCTTCCGCTCGGCCATTCACACGATAACTTGAGCAAAAATCGATATATCTTTACTAAACTTAGTTCACGTAATTACCTGAACTCACTTTATCTTGGTGTTAAAAATGGGCGAAATCCGACTATGACCACGCCCACTTTTTCGATATCGAAAATTTCGAAAAATGCCATAATTTTATACCAAATAGAAAAAAGGGATGGATGATGGTGATTAGATTAGTTTTTTGACGCAAAATATTACTTTAGAAAAAACTTTGTAAAATGGGTGGCACCTACCATATTAAGTAGAAGAAAATGAAAAAGTTTTGCATGGCGAAATCAAAAGCCCTTGGAATCATGGCAGGAATACTGTTCGTGGTATTACATATATAAATAAATTAGCAGTACCCGACAGATAATGTTCTGGGTCACCCTGGTCCACATATTGATCGATATCTCGAAAACGCCTTCACATATACAACTAAGCGCCATTCCCTTTTAAAACCTTCATTACTACTTTTAATTTGATACACATAACATACAAACACATTATAGAGTCACCCCTGGTCCACCTTTATGGCGATATCTCGAAAAGGCGTCCACCTATAGAACTAAGGCCCACTCCCTTTTAAAATACTCATTAACACCTTACATTTGATACCCATATCGTGCAAACACATTCTAGAGTCACCCCTGGTCCACCTTTATGGCGATATCTCGAAAAGGCGTCCACCTGTAGAAATAAGGGCCACTCCCTTTTAAAATACTCTTTAATACCTTTCATTCGATACCCATGTCATACCCTGCAAAAATCGTTGGATCATGTAGTCCACTGGAGTAGTTACCATTACACTCCACTGTAATGCAGCAATGGACCAACTCATGTTTCTACACGAACATATTGTAAGCCGATCATTGCTCGTTTTTAACGATTGTAATCACTACACGATGCTTATTGGACTGTGGGTACTCCATGGATTACTCTGATGTAATGCAGAGCTGGAGTGTGTTATGGTAGCACATTTTCTATGGGAGCAGCATGGAAGGCAGTCGGCATGATCTAGTGGTGCTCTGTGGATAGTCATGCCAGCTGGGCCGGGATCTTGCCAACCTTGCCGTCCTGCGCCGTAAACAGAAAAATTCCTATCATACCTATTCAAAACAAACTGTCAAAAAGCGCAGAACTCATTCAAAACGCTTACATTTCAAAATAAAACGACATTCGGTCGAACCGGTTGCCACGGACAGACCGTTAAATTCAATTTAAAATTCAAAATAAAAAAAATCTAAACGAAAAAAAAAATTACCGAACCGGACATGACAGGTTGCTAACGCTGAAAACCAAATTAAAAAAAAAACTGGAAAAGGGAAAAACAAAAGGGCTGAAAATTAAAATAAAAAGGACGAATATATTTGGGGCCGCCCGGTGCATATTCCCACCCTCAAAAACCATGGCCATCGACGCACCTGACTTTCGGTGGCCCCTTACCTGTGTTACCCTATGCCTTCTAAATAAACAAGATCGTTAGCATTCCCATTATTACAAAGGTTTTATTTATAATTCATTATAAAAAAATCGTTACAGAAAAAAAACTTATTTAAAAAGCAACAGTAGGTATATAAAAATAAAAAAAATACCTGGTAATCCTCAGAAGATTAAAGCTAAGTAATGGTCAGTCTTCTGAAATCAAAAACAAAAGAGAAAAAAACTTGGTTCATCATGGATAGTTAACTGGGTTCTATCTCTTCTTCGCTTAATTGTTAGTGACGATAAAGGTTTAATCTATGAAAATTGTTATAATCTGTTTTGATATTGATTTTGTAGGACAATATTCATCACAAACAATGTAGCTAAACTTATGTTATAAACTTACTTATGATATCATAAAGAAAACCCTAAGGCATAGAAAATGTCCCAAATTTTGTGTGTTACAACAGGTAGGATGTGGTGAAGTGTTTTGGTTATTTTATAACCTTACCCTTTGTTCATTCTATTCTGTCTTACCCTATATTTTGCAAATTTTTTTGCGCATAAGCGTACATACGACACTACCTAAGGGTGTGTATTACAAATTATAAATATGCCGCAAGTCTGTTAAAGGCATACTAGGTGCATCAATGAAAAATTCAGATTTTTCAACAAAAAAAAAAACCTAACGACTTTAATAGGCTTACCATGTTGATTTCTATTTACTTTTACCATGTACTCTTTTGTTTGGTTGCAACGTTCAAAAAAAAACTTAGTATTTATATGCATATATATACAGGTTACATAAAAAAACAAATACCTTTAATAAAAGTAGTCATGAATAAGTGGATACGTAGTGAGTGCCTCAAGGCCGTGACACAATGACATTTTTCATATAGATGCGTTTAACACAAGCTTATGCATTCCAATAACATCTCCACATTCAACCAAGATGTTGCGTTTGTAAATATGAAGGAACTTCAGACGTAGCAATTGAAGTTTATTACGCCTTGCCCATTCACATACAAAATTTCGCGAATCACTGTTATAAACATTTTCCATATACAACAAAAATACTTGCTAACATATTTTGTATCGTAATCGATTGCTATATTGCAGTTCTTAATTGCGAAAAATGTTAGAAAATTTACCAACCAGTGTGAAAAATAATTTCACCTGCAAAGTGTGCCAACACCCTTAGCCAAAGCAAATGTCAAATTCTTCTTCTTATGATTTGCTGGGAACAAAATTTTCAATATCAGATTGCGTCAGTGTCGCTAATTCTACCGTTCTTCATAAAAATACGTGCAATCTACTCATAATGCATAAGCTTGTGTTAAACTGATCTATATGAAAAACTGCTTATGTGTCGGAGCTATCATTAATTCAATATTACTGCACTTCTAATTAAAACATGCATTTAAATAAATGAATCAGCTGGAGTAGAGTTAAACTGTAATATCTTAAAAGCGTCACGCGCGCCAAAGTGCATCAAAATTAGACGCATGTACTATCCTTATATCTTAATATATAAAAAACATGTGCCGCAACATTGTAGGCCGCGTTGGACTCCTAAACTACTGAACCGATTTTGAATTTGTTTTTCACCCCGTGTGTAGTTTGATATATTTTAAGAGATATGATAAGTTATATCTCAGTTTATAGTCGCAATATTATTTTATTGCAAATTTTTTTATTTGTTTATACGTAATAATAAAATGTTACGTATACGCAGTGGCACTCATATTTTCAGGTGGTGCGGATATACTTCCGTGTAATTGCTTGGTATTTAATTCAACAACCGGCTTATCAATAAAAAATTTCATAGCGAATGATATCAAGTATAGCACATCACCAGGCCCGCCGAGAGGGGGGGTGGTTTCTGAGGGGGCCCGCGATTTAGAGGCACTATGATATTTTTTTTAATTCAGGAGAGTCTTTTGTTATGTAGAGGGTAATTTGCATACCCCTGGGTGACTAGGGTCTCGACATATAGGCCAAAACGTGGGCCAGTGAATGCCTAGACAATGTTTATACAATATGGCTATCAAATGAAAGCTGTTGATGAGTGCTTTAGTACAGAGTAATATATTATCCAGAGACGGACTGGGACTGGGACTGAGACTCGGAGTGGGACTGGGACTGGAATAAAATACTTACCACCCTCAGGCAATAAGGGGTGCAGGAGAATGAGAAGAAATTGAGAGAAGAGAAAAGAGAGAAGGAGATTAGGAAAGATATAGAATGAGACGAAGATGGAGATAGATGAAGCGAAAAAGACGGAGGGAGGAGTGAAAAAAAGGATTAGGAAAAAGTGAAGTGGGGGGGGGGGGGGGAGCAGAGTCAGACGGAAAAAGCTTATTAAAATGTATGCAGATAACCCACATTTAGGGCAGGACAACGTCTTCCGGGTCTTCTACTATATATATAAACCAATTCCTAATGTAGTGAAACTTAAAGCTTAAAGTAAGTGTTAAGGGCCCATTACTAATACTTGGCATAGACTTGACTTGACTTGGCGTAAACTTGGCAACTTAGCTACGATTATACTCCACTTAGCGCATACAATCTGGCATCATAATAAATAAATGTCAATTTGTATGACAAAATGTCAAAATGAAATGGAAACAGACAAATGGCATCTCAAAATGTAAACGTCACTTAGAACGTACATAGAAAATCAAAATCCAACAGACTTCTAAGTCAAGTTAAGTGTTGCTAAGTTTTGAGTAATCAGTAACATGCAATGTTCATTTAACGGAACTGTAAGTGACAGTTCTCAAGCCAAGTCAAGTCTATGCTAAGTATCAGTAATGGGCGCTTTACATTCTTACATGTCTTATGTTGTCTAATCCTACTTTAATTTAATTAAGAAAAGAAAATTGTATTTATTATTGTTGAATCTCTAAACATTAGGCCTACATTCCAACATTTGTGTAAAATTAATTTCACGCATTTTGTTGAATTAGTTTTGTCTTATAAATATCTACGTACACATGTATGTACCTTATGTATGTTTGTAGCAATTGGCCTTGGTATATATAAGTAAAGTAAAAACTTGACTATTTTCCTCTTGTTATCTACACACTTTTAGAAGTTTAGGCCTCATCTGTACCTATAACTATAGTTGCTTTAAAATTAAATTGCTTGGGTATGGTTTTCTTACATTATTTTAATATAAGTATATGTGTATGTAAGTACCCTGCAAAAATCGCGAGTACTCCATGCATGCATGTATGGAGTACTCGCTTTGGACCACCCGAGTGCTCCAAAATTAACCACAATTCATACAAAAAATATGGTCCAATTAACATTGCGATGTCCTAGGACTGGACCATATACTCCAGCTCCGCATTACATTAGAGTAATCGATGGAGTACCCACAGTTCAATAAATATCGTGTAGTGATCACAAACGTTAAAAACGAGCAATGATCGGCTTACAATATGTTCGTGTAGAAACATGAGTTGGTCCATTGCTGCATTACAGTGGAGTATAATGGTAAGTACTCCAGTGGACCACATGATCCAACGATTTTTACAGGGTAAATGTCATTGTATATGTATGTGTACTTTTATGTATTTATATAAGTTAGCACCAACTAAGTCAACATTCGAGCTGACGCTAATGTAAAGAGCTTAGTCAGCAATACGCAAGTTGATGGCTCAAAATACTTAATAATAATTTTGAAGCAAACAGGAAAAGGCCCAGACGCCTGATCAGCAAAAACACAAATATTGTGAACGACATCCGGAATTGAATTGGGAACAACATCCGCCATGCGCCGAACGAAATAATGCTGGCACAGGTAGAATTAAGTTATATTTAGAACTAATTTACCATTTTTAAGTCAGTCAGTTGTAAGCAGTCAGTTGTAAGCAGTTAGTTGTTAACGATTAGTTTTAATTAGTGAGTAAGAAAGTAAGGTCTTACGACCAATAATTAAATTAGTGAATAAATAATAATAAAGGTTTTGAGACCCAAAAAAATTTTTTTTTAGTAACCTTAGCAAAGGATACAATAATTGGCGCCCGAGCTAAAAGGCTTGGCTTGGTAAACTTATAGTGTTGAAAAATCGGTATTAAGCTTAATAAAGTGCCGCGAAGGAAACTGTTATCAAAAAATTCCAAAAGTGCCACCAGTATAGCATTAAATTTCAAAAAAAGTGCCACAATACAAAAAGTGCCACAATAGAAAGAAAACCGGTAGAAAAAAACTTTCAATAAGTACCACAAATAATAAAGTGCTACGAAAGAAAAACTATTCCAGTTTGTATTACTAAACGATACCTATAAGAAGAGGCGTGAAAGGGGTAGTGAAAACTTACAAACTTCCCGGACGCCCCAACGATACCAGCCAAGGAGCCACCCCCAGCAACAAGGTATAAGCCAGTGTACCACGAGTACCGCCAGGAAAAGGGAAGAATACACACTTATCGAGATGGAGCTGAAATTAATGTAAGAAAATATTTTTATATTTAAGAAAAATATTTAAAACAAAAAATTCAAATCTACTAAATTTTGAAATTTTATCTTAAAAACGCATATTTGAAAAATTTAGAAAGTAATGAGCGAAAAAAAATTTTTTTTAAGGAAAAATAAAAATATTGAAAAATAAGTAACTTTCAAAAAGATTTACAGTAATTAAAAATTATAAAAAATAAGAGAAGTAAATTACTACATAAAAAATTACAATTACGAAATTCGAATACTTATTGTGAAAGTCACTCAAAAATTTAAATAATTTAGAATTTAATAACTTAGATATTTCATTTTAAAAGTGAAAGTGTGGAAATAAGAAAAAAAAAAAAAAAGAAAAAATTTAGGAAAATCCTTTTCAAGACAATCGTAATTTTTTTTTTTTGTGATTTAAGAAGTCCAGAAAATCAAATCCCTTACCGAAAGAAAAAAAAATCAAAAATTCCTTACAGTGTCAAACCCAAACAATTTGATTAGACCCTCAATGCTTGGAGCTAACCCTCCTGCTGCACCACCAGCACCGCCAAGCCCTAATAACCAAATTTCACCAGACTTGGCCAATATGATAAAAAGCATGATATCCCTAGCCATAGAGGCAAGCGTGCCTAATATAGTACAGAGTGTCCTTAAAAACACAACAAATCCTATCATAACTGATCAAACTATAGACGCCCAATTCCAAAATAATATGAGTGAAATGGATAAGATTCCAGATGTTGTACGTTCATTAAGAGAATTCTCAGGAAATGCCTCAGAGTTTAGCTCCTGGAAAAAGAGTGTTGAAAGAATTTTGAGAATTTATGAACCCTCAAAGGGCACACCTAGATATTTCGGCATTTTGAATGTTATTAGGAATAAGATAATTGGAAAGGCAGACATAGCTTTAGAATCGTACAACACCCCTTTAGATTGGACAGCAATTTCCCGCTGTCTAACTACACACTACGCCGACAAACGAGACATAGGCACTTTAGAGTACCAAATGACATGTCTCATACAAGGACGAATGTCCATTAATGAGTTCTACCAGAAGGTATACGGACACCTATCACTACTTTTAAATAAAATAGGCTGTATGGAGATAGGTGAAGAAGCAGTTCACCTGTTAACTGAGAATTACCGAGCTAAGGCCCTTGACACCTTCGTCAGAGGACTTTCGGGTGATCTCCCCAGGTTACTTGGCATAAAAGAACCAAAGAGTTTGCCAGAAGCCTTACACCTTTGCCTGAAGCTCGAAAACCAAAACTTCAGGGCATACCACGCGAACAACCAGATGTCTAACTCCCGTCAACAAAGCTTTAATTCTCCGAATCCACGACAGCAGCCCTTAACGGTAAAATACACCCAGCCGCAATCTTACCAACAATTCCAACCACAGTCAAGGTTTTATCCCGAACTAGCACACCTACCTCGACCCATATCAAATCCCATTCCACAAAACTATCATCAACAAAATTTGAATCCTCCCAACTATCAGCTATACGCCAACCAAAACCCAAATCAGGTAAATAGATACCAACCACAAAACCCTTTTAACCAACAACACCACGCTCCTCCAAGACCACCTAAACCACCTCAACCCATGGACGTAGACGAAAGCGTCAGGACAAGAGCGGTAAATTATATGAACCGCCCTAAAGCTCAAGAAAAGGGCAAACGGCCACCTAATACATCAATGATAAACCATCCTCCTATCAAAGTTCAAAGGAACTTTCACATAAACACCGACGGAGCGACGGATAGCCAACACTACCATAACCAACACTACCATGACCAATGCTACCAAGACCAATACTACGAAGATCTAAACGACCACAATCAGAACACAACCTTTAACAACGAAAAGGAAGAACCGCAGGATCTGAGTGATGTACACTTTTTAGATTGAACAGCTCTTCGTTACCCTACTTTAGATGCAGGACGAAGAGCGGCGAAATTTTAAACATTTTAGTGGACATTGGATCTAACAAAAATTATATCCATTCCAGCTTAGTAACAAAATCAATAGAAAACGACAACCCCTTTTTTGCAAATTCTGTCGGGGGAAAAATCAAAATTACCCACCACACATATCTCAACCTCTTCAACTTAGAAAACTACAAGCTTAAATTCTTCTTACTACCCACTCTCAAAACCTTTCATGCAATACTAGGCAATGACAGCCTAAAGGAACTCTCAGCGGTCATACATACAAAAGAAAATTTTATGGTTATAGCAAACATAAAAAAAATCTTTTTAAGACAATACAGTGTACAAAATGTTAACACAATACAAATTCGGGACCAACACATGACCACTGTAGAAAAAAACGAAATTAGACAATTAGGACAGAAACACCGTAATTTATTTTCAGAGCCAAACGAAAAACTAACTTATACAACAAAAGTAGTTGCCGAAATTCGCACAAATTCTGACACACCAAGATACTCAAAATCATACCCATATCCCATGAGCCTTAAGCAGGAAGTTGAAACTCAGGTAAACAAACTGCTAGAGGACGGAATAATACGCAAATCAAGATCCCCATACAACTCACCCGTCTGGGTCGTGCCTAAAAAGGACGATGCCTCAAGGGAAAAAAAATTTCGAATGATCATTGATTACAGGAAACTTAATCAAGTAACAATCGCAGATAGGTACCCAATACCCGAGATAAACGAGGTACTTTCCCAATTAGGAAAGAATCGAATTTTCTCAGTGATTGACTTAAAAAGCGGTTACCATCAAATTCCTCTTAAGGAATCTGACGTGGAAAAAACAGCTTTTTCAGTGAACAACGGAAAATACGAGTTCACGAGACTTCCTTTTGGCTTAAAGAACGCCCCTGCCATCTTTCAACGGACACTGGACGACATACTTAGGGAACACATAGGTAGAATTTGCTATGTATACATAGACGATATAATTATATTTAGCGAGGACGAAAAAACGCACGCTGAACATATCGACACAATTTTCGAAACTCTGAACAAGGCAAACATGAAAGTCCATATTGACAAATGCGACTTTTTCAAAAAGAAAGTCGAATTCCTGGGATTTGTCGTCTCTTCTGACGGAATCTCCACAAACCCAGCCAAAGTACAATCAATAACAGATTTCCCCTACCCCAAAACAATTAAAGATTTACGCTCATTCTTGGGTTTATCCGGATATTATAGAAGATTCATCCAAGATTATGCGAAATTAGCAAAACCACTGACATCCCTACTTCGAGGAGAGGAAGGAAGAATGTCTAAAAGCAGTTCAAGGAAAATTCTAATAAATTTGAATGAAAAAGCAAAAGAAGCATTCAATAAAATTAAAGCCACCCTCACATCCAGAGATGTTATCCTACAATACCCCGATTACAGTAAAGGTTTCGACTTAACTACAGATGCCTCACAATATGCCATAGGCGCAGTTTTGGAACAGAATGGCAAACCGATCACATTTATTTCAAGAACATTAAACAAAGCTGAAGAAATTTATGCAGTAAATGAAAAAGAAATTCTTGCAATAATTTGGGCTTTAAATTCCTTCAGAAATTACCTATACGGCACAGCGAAAGTTATTATACACACTGACCATCAGCCACTCACCTATGCCTTAAGCAATAAGAACACTAACTCTAAATTGAAACGATGGAAAGCAATACTAGAGGAATATAACTATGAAATACAATATAAACCAGGAAAAGTCAATGTAGTTGCAGATACATTATCAAGCCCATTTGAGTTAAATTCTTTATCAGTCGCGACGCACTCAGACGAGAGTTCATCGCACAACCTAATCCCAGCAGTAGAAGGACCCATAAATGCCTTCAAAAACCAAATTTGGATCTCGCTAGGAGATGAAGACAGCTATCAGTTTAAAATACCATTCCCGACCTATCATAGACACTTAATTTGTAAACCCCAATTTTCAATCAACGATTTAACAGCACTACTAAAACGTTACCTAAATCCTTCAGTGATAAACGGCTTATTTACCTCTGAAGAAATAATTGGAAAAATTCAGGAAATCTATCCCCTTCATTTTTCCAATTACAAAATTCGCTATACCCAAACAAAAGTACAAGATTTAGTAAACGAGGATGTTTAAAATGAGGAAATATTAAAAGAACACACACGAGCACATAGAAATAGGGATGAAAACAAAAAACAACTAATACAAAAATATTACTTCCCAAAAATGACAGCAAGAATAGAAAATATAATTAAACAGTGCAAAGTTTGTAAAGAAAATAAATATGACCGTCACCCTAATAAACCACATCTACTTAAAACCCCAATTCCCCAGTACCCTGGTGAAATAGTTCACATAGATATCTATAATACGGAGAAACGCCTGGTACTAACAGCAGTAGATAAATTTTCTAAATATGCCCAGGTAAGAATAATACAGTCAAAGGCAATAGAAGATATCAGAGAACCTTTGCGACAAATACTCTTCGCATTTGGTGTACCTAAGACAATAGTTATCGACAATGAAAAGTCCCTAAACTCACTATCCATACAATTCATGGTAGAAGATCAACTTGGAATTAAAACCTTTAAAACACCTCCATACGCAAGCACAGTTAATGGTCAAGTGGAAAGGTTTCATTCCACCTTATCGGAAATTATGCGTTGCCTCCAAACAGAACGCACCCATCGTTCATTTCAAGAACTATTAGATAGATGCACATATGAATATAATTACTCTATACACTCAGCAACAGGAAAACGACCTATAGAAACATTTTTCGGTAGACGAGTCTCGATAGACCCAGAACAATACGAGAATTCACGGCGAGCAAACATAGAAACCCTTCGGAAAAGACAAGAAAAGGATTTAGAAATCCATAATAAAACACGGAAACCCATTAAGACATACACTCCTGGTGACATAATTTATGTTAGGATTAATAAAAGAATAGGATCAAAACTCACTGCTAGATATAGGAAGGAAATCGTGAAAGAAGATAAATCTAGTGTAGTAATTACTGAAAAAGGAAGAATAGTACATAAGAGTAACATTAAGACTTAATATGATTTTAGTAAAATAAGAAACTCCCCCTTCAAAATTCTCTCTTACAGACTTCTCGTGCACCTAGGGTACGCGGACTTTAAAATAATAGATTACTGCAACTCTCAACTTGCAACATTTAATACGGGACAAACCAAAATTCAAACAGGAACTTACAAAATTATACATAAAATAGATCTGGACGTATGCCAAAAGACACTAAATGAACTTAGCCATACCATTAGGACACAAATCAATGAAGGAAACCCCCTCTTGCCCATTCTCAATAATGAATTAAGATAGACTTAACCAAGGAAATTTAAAAGAGCAATTAATGAACTAGGAACCATCTGGAAGTGGATCGCAGGAAATCCCGACCACGACGACCAAGTCATCTTAGAAAATGAAATAAATAATATAGTTGAAAATAATAACCAGCAAGTGGTAATTAATAAAGTAATTTTTGATAAAATAAATGAAATTACAGCAATTTCTAATAAAATCGCGAAATCCATACAATCGGATGAACACACTCAACATAATTTTGCTATGAAATGAAATATAAGTTAAAAATTATCAAAGAAGAAATAATTAATATAGACTATGCGATACATTGGGCTAAGGCCGGCATAGTCAACTCCTATATATTTTCAAATGAAGAAATTATGTTAATTAAATCAATATATGAAAAAAACAATTTTACCCTAAGTAGTATAGAAGAATCGCTAGAAATCGAAAGCGTAAAAATTGCAACAAACGATAAAATGTTATTTTACATAATAGGATTACCAATAACAAATGAAGACATTTGTGAGTCAATTTTGATAAAACCTATAAAGATAAAATAAAAAAATAAATGTAAGGCGCGATAACCTCCGAAGAGATTTAAGGCCGAGCTTCTCTTCCAATTTGCGTCGTGCTCCTCTTGATTTTTCCCTACAAATTGGCCGGACGGGACCTACATGTTTTATGCCGACTCCGAACGGCATCTGCAAGGCAGATGAGTTTTCACTGAGAGCTTTTCATGGCAGGAATAAAATCGGAGCGCTTGCCAGACACTGCCGAGGGGCGACCCCGCTTAGAAAAATTTTCTTCTAATTGAAAAATCTTATTTCTAAAATTTTGATGTTGCTTTGCTCGGGAGTTGAACCCAGGGCATACGGTGTGATAGGCGGAGCACGCTACCATCACACCACGGTGGCCGCCAACAAAAACCTATAAAGATAGGAAAATTTATTAATAAAGTCCCTTACGAGGACATTGTAACATGTAATAATAACGTAGTATATGGAATTGAATCTAAATGTAAAGAAAATAATAATGTAAGAATATGTAACCGTAAGGCTATAGTAGACATTAGCAACACTACCTGTGTCCCACCTCTACTGAGAAGCAAGCCAGCTGAATGCGTTTTTGTTAATAACCAGCACATCCCAACCGTAGAAAGCATCACTCCTGGCATCCTACTACTAAATCAATACAACGGCACTATAGATATCGACAACCAAAAAGTAAACCTGACAGGGTCATACGCAATACAGTACCATAATTCCACAGTTCGTATCAATAAACAGATATATTCTTTTAACGAACTACTAACCAGCAAACCACTACCTGCAATTCTCCAGTCAAATGTCCCATCAAAACAAGAAGAAGAAATCCTAAGTTTGTAAATGATGAAGGAACTCCATATAAATAACACAAATCGTATAAATTCATTGCGCACAAAACACAAAGCAGCCATAATCACAAATTTTTCTCTAATAATCATGATAATAATCTGCCTAGGAGGACTCATATTCGCACCAGTAATAAGAAGACATTTTAAAAAGGAACCAGAAGAGCTATCAAGCTAAAAAGTAAGCATCCAGGTAAACCATAACAAGGAACCTGTAGCATCCGAAATACCTACCTTAACAAACGAGGACGTTCGTTTTTGGGGTGGAGGAGTTAGCACCAACTAAGTCAACATTCGAGCTGACGCTAATGTAAAGAGCTTAGTCAGCAATACGCAAGTTGATGGCTCAAAATACTTAATAATAATTTTGAAGCAAACAGGAAAAGGCCCAGACGCCTGATCAGCAAAAACACAAATATTGTGAACGACATCCGGAATTGAATTGGGAACAACATCCGCCATGCGCCGAACGAAATAATGCTGGCACAGGTAGAATTAAGTTATATTTAGAACTAATTTACCATTTTTAAGTCAGTCAGTTATAAGCAGTCAGTTGTAAGCAGTTAGTTGTAAACGTTTAGTTTTAATTAGTGAGTAAGAAAGTAAGGTCTTACGACCAATAATTAAATTAGTGAATAAATAATAATAAAGGTCTTGAGACCCAAAAAAATTATTTTTTTAGTAACCTTAACAAAGGATACAATAATTTATATGACTATATTTAATATAAGTATATGTATGTATGTATATTTCATTGTATATATATATGTATTTTTATGTGTGTATCCGCTTATATATGACTATATTTAATATAAGTATATATGTATGTATGTATATGTCATTGTATACATATGTGTATTTCTATGTATGTATTTGTTTATATATAACTATATTTAAACTCCCCTTATTGCGGGGGGGGGGGGGTCCGAACGGACTCACCCATTAGATGTAGTTCCTGTTGTTGTGGCTAGGTTTTGCAGCAGGCCTATGGTTGGCGACCCTCCTGTTGTTGTGTTGTTGGTGTAGCTGGTGCTGTTGCAGCAGGCCTATATTTGGCAGCCCTGCTGTTGTTGTTGGTGTTAGTAGCAGCAGGTCTATGTTCGGCGGCCCTGCTGTGTTCGTTGCTGGTGGTGGTGGTAAGTCTGGTGGTTGTTACGCGTTTTGTTGGCGCTGCCAATGTGGTTGCGGTTGTGGTTGCGCGGTCGAAGTGGTTGTTGTGGGCACTGGCGATGGTGGTTGGCGCGTAGTATTGGTGGGCGCAGTTGGTGGTGGTTGCGCTGGTGGTTGGCGCGTCGATTTGGTTGTGGTTGCGTCTGATATTATTAGCGCGTGGTGTTGGCGCTGTTAATAGTGGCCGTGCGCGGTTTTGGCGCGTAATGTTGGCGCTTCTGGTGGTGGTGCTATTGATAATGGCTGCGCTAGGTGGTTGGCGCGGTCGATGGTGGCTGCGTGTGTTGGTGGCGCTGTTGATGTAGGGTCAATCCAGTGGGCCTATATGAAGCGGCCTTTTCGCTGTTGTGCCGGTAGTAGTTATATTAGCTTGCACTTTCCACCTTCAATGGTCCTCATGGACCGGCCAGTTAAACCTAACCTGTCACCTTCAATGTTTTTGCAATGGTAAAAGGTATAATTTTAAAACCGACTCAACACAAGTAGCGAAGATTTTAATTATTTGCAAAATAACAAAATATGTCATACGAAGGCCGGGAGCTGCGATGTATAGCAAATGCGATTAATTATTGAGTACTATGAATATTAAAGCAGGCAATGTGATATGTATGTATGTACACAGTCTAACTTGATCTGTGATTTGTCGTTTCCAAGTGTCGACTTGTTGTTGTTAGCGCAGGTTGGAATTTTCACTTTTGTGCACCATCGAAATTTCGCGCCAAATGAATTATCTAACTAAATGTCAAGTTTATATCGATCGATAACAGATATTCCAGAACTGGTCCTGCTCTGTAGCTACTCATGGGCCAAATGCGCTGGCAAAATTTCTCTGCTCCACCGAGCTATCGCTATAGTACCCACGTTACTTATATAATTTTCTTTATTTTGCGAATCTGTGTTTCTTCGCAATCCATCTTCACGGTTTTGTGTAAAACTAATAAATATTACTTTGGCAATTCTTCAAACTCTAAACGCAATTTCGCTTTAAACGACTGGCCACTCCGTTTTCAACACAATCACATTTTCTATTTAATAGCAATTCCTTCCTTTCGAAGACGCTTCCTTTAGCCAGTGTTAAGCGAAAAATAAGAAAATTATGTGGTTAGTCGCGACGCACAGTGGAACGGAATTGAAAATTTGGGACTTAGGACTTTAAATATACATTTTCGTATTCTGTGATCTTTTTCCATAATTTATTGTTTTATAAAATTTTTGTCAGAAAACCTAATTTAAAGATGTGATGACACTTTTAGTAACCGGGTTTCATATCGACATACCCTAACGAGCATATGTGTACATCTAGGTATTTTTTCCAATTTCCAATAATTTTGGCTTCACTAAAATAATTTTTACTATTCAGACTGGTTTATTGGTAGACGTGGTAAAGCAAGGGCACGGTACAGCGAATGATGGAAATACCGCTAGACGTTTTCGTTGATATTAAAACTACCGCCTCAATAACTGGTGTTAGTGAAAATCTCATTCAAAGATTATCTATAATATTAAGGGCATTTTCATGTGAGTCTCCAATAAATGTACAAAAGTTCAGCATGTACGCCAGAAAAACTATTCGAGTTTACGTCGAACTATATGAATGGTATTACAGCCTTCAAGTGTACATACAATTTTAGTACACGGAGCTTCAATAATAGAGCATTTTGGTTCCATTCCTATCGGAAAGTTGTCCGCAGAAGTCGCTGAATCCAGAAATAAAGATTTTAGGGCATATCGTCGAGGCTATGCAAGAGAAATTAGCCGCAAAGCCACACATGAGGACGTTTTAAATAATTTGTTAGTTACTTCTGACCCATTTATTTCATCGAGGAGACCGAAATTACCTAGTAAGCATGAGGAAATATCCGAAGAAGTAAAATCTCTACTACTCCTACCGCAAAACCTTGACTATGATACAGAAAACTAAATATATTAGTTTCTCAATTTTAATTGGGTACGGATATACATACTACATATGAGACGCAACATTTACTCAAAATAATAAAAGAAATTTGTTTTTAGTTTTTTTTGGTCATATACCTATATGTTTTTTGGAGATTTCATGGACTATTGACCGATCGAATAATTTTTGCTTTTACTCTTTTGGTACTAACGAACAAGCTGGCATAGTAAGCATCATAAAAAACAAAAACAAAATTAACGAACAAGCTGGAATAGCTAAATTTTTGATTTGAACCTTTTTTGGATTGTTAAATGCAAATTCAATATAAAAAATATAATGCATAATATGAATTATCAAATCTTTTGGTTTTTAAATATTACCCAGAATTAAAAAGTGATTCGCGATGCTAAAATAAAAAGAGAAAAAACAGAAAAAAAAAAAATTAAAAATCGCGAACCTTTTCGAACCATGAAGCCGAGTACATTAACTATATAAATAAATTAATGAAGTTTTGAGGAAATGTGAGGAAAATGAGTTAACGGTAAAAATGTGATTTTTCCCATACATTAAATTTATTTTTATTTGCTATAACTTTTTGTTTAAGACTTTACGAAAAAAAATATATAAAAACGTCATGTAATGAGACTTAAAATCGATCACCATCAAAGTTTTTGTGTTATTAACTAATATTTTTTTCATTTCCCTAAGTCCACTGAAAGCCAAATGTGCGACCAAAGAGAGTAGATAATTATCTACTCTCTTTGTCTTTACTCTTCGATCAATCTTTGCTTTCATGCCTTCGGTTACAGAGGCTGACATAATAAAGTATGTATCTAAACACGCAGGAATCAATGTTGATGAACTATGTTGCAACAAATTATTAAAGAAAAATGACCCAAGCGGAATGAACAATCGTAAGCACATAAATTTTAAACTTGGTGTCCCATCAAAACTTAATGATAAAGTTCTCGATGCTTCGGTGTGGCCGAGGGATGTAAAAATCAAACCTTTTAAATTTTTTCACAGGCGGAGGCCCATAGCCCCAAAAACTTAAATTTCAATACCACTCCAACTGGTCTAAACTATTTGCAGCGATCTCATGATAAGCCCTGTGATCTAAAAATGTACTTTCAAAGTATATCTGGTTTAAGGACATAATCTGACGTTGTTAGTTCATTTAGTTCACAAGTGGACTATGACATATTTGTCATCGTGGAGACCTGGGGGTCAATTCCGTAACTGTGAAAAACTGAAAAATGTACACTCATTGAAAACTCATTTGCACGCACAATTTACACTTTAAATTTTCATGCGATTTTGTAAATTATTGTGTACATTGTTTTGCTGAATGAGCGCTGAATGTAAAAGTCTTATGTCAGTGAGAAAATATTCATCAAACGCCATGAAAACAAAAAAGTCATTCTGCAACAGTGCGTAATGTCAGAATAGTGTACACTGGCTGCCAAGAAAACTCACTAAGTTTTTATCAGTGAGTTTTTGATTCACATTTTTGCTTTACAGAATCAGAATTTCAAAGTTTACACAACTTCTTGTGTACATTTTAAAAATCACAGTTAGCGAATAGGGCCCCTGGTTGCATTCTGGCTTTCATGACAGTGAGTTCTTTGACCCTAATCTTTTCGATGACTTCCGTAAGGACAGGGATCCTTTTAAAACAGGCGCTTGTAGAGGAGGAGGAGTTCTTGTTGTTGTACGCCGTAAATTTCGCTCATACGTCGTCACCCTTATGAATGATAATTCTTTATTGGATCGATTGTGTGTATGTATAAGTACGTCCTCAAAAAGTGACTCATTGTATATTGTGGCATCCTACATTCCACCTAATAGTGAGTTTGAATTGTATAAAATGCATGCGGATAATATTGTATCTCTTGGGGTTAATAATATTCCGGATGGTAATCTTTGTATTTTTGGTGATTTTAACTTAAGTGTCCGTTGGACTTCCAGTTTTTGTAATTTAGATCTTACTCCATCTAATGTCACGACTTCTTACGAGTCCTACTTTATTGATTCTATTCTCAGTCTAGACTTGAAACAAATAAACAAATTTGTTAACTCTTTAATCAAAATCTTAGATTTCGTATTTTTAAGCGATAATTTTAATTACAGTATATCTAATTGTTTATCTCCTATAACTCCGTGTGACAAACATCATGTTCCCTTAGTTGCAAACATTGATTACTACAATTATTTGCCTATTTGTGAAGCCAATAATGATAAAATCGTATTTAATTTTTCAAAATGTGACTTTCTAAGTTTAAATAGCTCGTTGCTTGACATTAATTGGGATTCCCTCTTATCTGACATGTCAATGTCTAACTCTTTTTTTGAAATTCAAGAAAGCTGCAAATGAGCTTTATTTGAAGTATGTACCTTTAAAAAAAAATGCCATACAGAGTGCCTTGGTACACGAAAGTTTTAAAAAATCTAAAAAATCTTAGAAATAAATATTATGAAAAATTTCATAAATCTAAATGCCAGAATTTTGTTGTCATGTATCAGCGGTACTCAAAAGAATTCACAAGGGTAGATAAACATCTTCGAAAAAATTACACTCGATCTGCTGAGTCCAGCAGCATTAAATATAATCCTAAATTCTTTTGAACTTAGATATATCAAATCCAAGAGATCGTGTTCAAACATCCCTAAATCGGGTTTCTTAGATGATAATTTCGCTGAGGTTCCTAAAGATGTGGTTGACCCCTTCGCTGATTTTTTTATGTCCAACTTCGTATCGAATGATACCGATGCTTTACCAAGCTTTTCTTCTGACGTAAACACGTACCTCAACTTCGGTTCCCTCACACTTTCTTCTGAGGATATCTCCAACGAGCTACCGTTGCTAAAGCCTTCTTCGGAACCTGATGTCGATGGTCTGTCTGCGGTCCTCTTTAAAAGTTGTCCAGCTTTTGTTGAACCTTTGAAAATCCTATTTAACAAGTCGCTGGCGTCTGGTATCTTCATTGATGACTGGAAAGTCACTTACATAACTCCCATTCTAAAAAGTGGTAAGAAAAATGATGTTAGAAACTATCTGCCCATATCAAAACTTTCAACTATATCTAAAATTTTTGAGTGCGTAGTAAAAGAGAAGCTTTATTTTCCTACAAAGTCCATTATATGCCATAACCAACATGGCTTTATTCCCGGAAGGTCTACAGTTTCGAACTAAGCGGTTCTTAGTGACTACTGCATAACAGCGTTTTCTGATGGTCATCAAGTAGATTGTATACACACAGACTTTTCAAAAGCTTTCGATAAAGTCTCGCATAAAATTCTAGTTAAAAAACTTGCTTGTTTAGGTTTTCATTCCTACTTCTTGGAATGGATCAAATCCTATTTATCGAATAGACGCTGTGTTGTTACTATTGACGGCATGTGTTCCGCATCTTTCGTGGCCACTTCAGGCGTACCGCAAGGAAGCGTTCTTGGGCCGCTACTGTTTGTCTTATTTATTAATGACACTGGAAGTTGTTTTTCATTTGCCAAGTGTTTGCTTTATGCAGACGATCTTAAGTATTCTCTCGATGAAGCAAGGCTGCAGCAGGATGTTAATGCTCATTATCTATGGTGTAGTAAGTCACATTTATCTTTAAAATAACAAGAAGTGTTTCAAAATGACCTTTGCGAAAATTTTGAATGTACGCAGTACGTCTTACAGCATTTCAAATGTTAATGAAGTTAAAGACTTAGGAGTTATATTTGACACAAAACTCTCTTTCAACAGCCACATTAAATTCATTATCGCGAAAGAATACTCAGTTCTGGGGTTTGTACGTCGTAACAGCACTAATTTCTCAGACCCATATACCTTGAAACTTTTGTTTACAAGCTTTGTGCGCTCGCTCCTTGAGTATGCTGTCTTTGTGTGGAGGCCCTATAATCAACTTCCGATTAAGAGGATTGAGCGTGTACAAAAGGTTTTCCTTAATTTGGCCTTACGGTTTCTGAATTTTGAAAACCCGGTTCCGGCCTATACAGCTCGTCTTCAACTGATATACTTGCAATCTCTGGAAAACCGTAGATCTGTCTTCGCCTTAACGTTTACGTTTAACATGATTCAAAGCATCGTTGATTGCCCATATCTCTTGCATAAAATAAGTTTCAATGTCCATAGATGTAACCTTCGTGTATCTTATCCATTTTATCTACCCAAAGTAAAAACGACATTTGCTGGAAATGCACCTTTGGTGCGCTCTTTGAGAGAATTTAATATTTTGTCAGAAACTACTGTCATTGATTTTACAATGACAAAACAGGCTTTCTTAAATCTTCTGTACGCTATTCTGTAATGTAAATTTATCTAATTCGTTATATAGTCTGTAAGAAACATTGTATTTCAAAGATTACTATATTAAATAAATAAATAAATAAATAAACTTAGTTCACGTACTTATCTGAACTCACTTTATATTGGTGTAAAAAAGGGCCGAAATCCGACTATGATTACGCCCACTTTTTCGATATCGAAAATTACGAAAAATGATAAAAATGCCATAATTCTATACCAAATATGAAAAAAGGGATGAAACATTGTAATTGGATTGGTTTATTGACGCAAACTATAACTTTAGAAAAAAATTGTCAAATGGGTGTGACACCTTCCATATTAAGTAGAATAAAATGGAAAAGTTCTGCAGGGCGAAATCAAAAGCCCTTGAAATCTTGGCAGGAATACTGTTCGTTGTATTACATATATAAATAAATTAGCGGTACTCGACAGAGGATGTTCTGGGTCACCCTGGTCCACATTTTGGTCGATATCTCGAAAACGTCTTCACATATACAACTAAGAGCCACTCCTTTTTAAAACCCTCATTAATACCTTTAATTTCATACCCATATCGTACAAACACATTTTAGAGTCACACCTGGTCCACCTTTATGGCGATATCCTGAAATGGCGTCCACCCATAGAACTATGGCCCACTACCTTTTAAAATACTCTTTATTTGATACTCATGTCATACAAACACATTCCAGGGTTACTCTAGGTTCATTTTCGTACATGGTGATTTTCCCTTATTTTGTCTCCAAAGATCTCAGCTGAGTACGAAATGTTCGGTTACACCCGAACTTAGCCTTCCTTACTGGTTTTTTTTCACATTGCTCAATTAGGTATAAATAGCGCCCATAAAACTAAGAGCCTCCTGCGATTTACAACCAGATTGACTGAATTTTTGTATGTGTGCGTGTCGGGTATTTCACGCTTGCCCCGCGACTATCAAATAAAAAGCCATCAATCAATATTTGCATTGAGAAACCGTAGCGTTCGGACGTGAATATGTCGTCATCGGATGAAGACTTTTTTTTTTCTTGCAACTACAGCAGTTCTATTAAATAATAAAAAAATTAATAAAAAGTTTATTAAATAACAATAAAAGCTTTACATTCCATAAAGCTGGTAAACATTGATAATTTTCAATAAATTTTAATATGAATTGCTGTTCTTCCGCGCACTTGTTCATTTTCAATGTCGACACAAACTAAATACAACACTGCTGTTTTGTCAATCACACCCCGTGACGATCAAATAATCAAGCGTCAAATGAGAAAATCAAAAATTTTTGATTTTCATCAACGTGTAGCCGACAACAAATACGTGTGTCACGAAGCCACCCGACTGCACTAACACACACAAAATTCAGTCAATCTGGTTGTAAATCGCAGGTGGCTCTAATATCGGTGTACTTTATACTTAAAAAGTGATGCAAAAGTTCTTATTGAACTCACGCTATATTTTCGCGATCTTTTTTGTCGTTCAACGTTGCCTTTTCTATATATCAGCAATTTATAATGCGTAATTTCGCGTTCGTATATAAAAGCAGCGTGGAGCGACAAAAAGGATCGCGAAAATATTGCGTGAATTCATTTAATAAGAACTTTTGCAACACTTTTTAAGTATAAAGTATACCGAAATTAATTCTGTGGGCGCTATTTATACCTAATTGAGCAATATGATTAAAAAACAAGCATACACCTTTCAGTCAAAATTTCCGGAATTTTAAATAACAACAATACATCTTAATTAATGTCAAGGCTACACAATAAAAAATCTTGTTTGTTTTCAGTCGGTCCATTATAAATAAAACAAATAAATAAATGTAAGGCGCGATAACCTCCAAAGAGATTTTAGGCCAAGCTTATCTTCCAATTTGCATCGTGCTTCTTTTAATTTTCCCTAAAAATTGACGGGACGACACCTACATGTTTTTCACGCCGACTGAGAACGGCATCTGCAAGGCAGATTCACTGAGAAGCTTTTCATGGCAGAAATATAATCGGAGTGCTTGCCAAAAACTGCCGAGGGGCGACTCCTCTTAGAAAAAATGTCTTCTAACTAAAAAACCTCGTTTCTAAAATTTTTGATGTTGCTTTGCCCGGGGCGTGAATCCAGGAACTTCGGTGTAGGCGGAGCATGTTACCATCACACCACGGCGGCCGCCCGGCAAATACAAAAGCTTATTAAGCGTGTATCATATAACTTTTCTGTTATAGGAGCCTAATAAGCCTATTTAGTTAATAATTATAATGAACATTTTTAATTAGGTAAACAAACAGAATTAATTGACGCATATACCAGCGAAAGGAAATGAACGTGGCTTTGACAAAACATTTTGCTATACTTTTTCAAAAGAAAATTTCCTAGTAATTGTTTGTTTATATATACATCTATGTATATTTGCACAGGTGAATTGTGTTATCAAATTGATATCACACCACGGTGGTGTGATGGTAGCCTGCTCCGCCTACCACACCGAATGCCCTGGGTTCACATCCCGGGCAAAGCAACATCAAAATTTTAGAAATAAGGTTTTTAAATTTGAAGAAAATTTTTTTAAGCGGGGTCGCCCTCGGCAGTGTTTGGCAAGCGCTCCGAGTGTATTTCTGCCACGTAAAGCTCACAGATGCCGTTCGGAGTCGGCATAAAACATGTAGGTCCCGTCGGGCCAATTGGTAGGAAAAATCAAGAGAAGCACGACGCAAATTGGAAGAGGAGCTCGGAAAGTACAAAGGGTCACTTAATTAGTTTTACCTGTTTCCAAACTGCTAATAGTTTCTATTGTGTACTGCCGAAAAACCAGAGTTGGGAGAAGTGCACAAAATTCAGAGCAACAACACTGCTCGAACTTATATAAATGGTGTGACACAATCAATATCTTTCGTTAAGTGTTAATAAGGCATTAATTTTTTGTAGATTTAAACGTCATCTTTCACATATAATAATAATAATAAACCCAACGGATTAATACCCTCCAAAGCACGCCCAACCGACACGAGGGGCGCATCCGCATGACGCATGGATTTGTTTTTGTTTTTGCCGAGTTGTTGATAGGCGGAGGTTTGTTAAGCGTGGAGATCTAAAACTGCTCAGCTACAGAATAAAAATCATCACATGAGTATTATATACATAACAATAGAAAATTATACATATAGTAAATAGTTAAATAAGTTAACGATTTAGCATATAAATATTTATATTTTTTTTTTATTTTTATTTTGTTACGAGTTAAGATAGGATAGGACAGTTTTCCTTATAGTAAAAAGTGAATCCGTTATATCAAATGAATTCGAGTGAGAGTTAAAATCATGACACAAATACCGGAAAGGTTCATTTAATTCATAATTAGTTCTGCACTGCCTCAAAAGAAGAGGTTTGTAATGTCTTGACGCTCGTGATGGGACATTGAAGTTTACTTCGTTCAAAAGAAAGGGGCTAGAAATTAGTCCATTCAGTAGTTTAGCCATAAATAATACGCCTAGCATTTCTCTACGGCTAGCGAGAGTTGGAAGATTGATAAGCTTTATCCGACTAGTATAAGGTGGAAGATTATATGCAGAGTCCCAATGAAAATTCCTTAAAGAAAAAATGCTTCTGTATTGACTCAAGCCTATCTGCATGAACTTGATATCACGGATTCCAGACTACTGATCCATATTCTAGTATCGGTCTAACTAATGTGGTAAAAAGGGCTTTGGTTACATAAGGGTCACTAAATTCTTTAGACAATCTCTTCACGAATGATAGAACACCTCTAGCCTTATTGGCAGTAGTCATAATATGAAGGTTGAAACTAAGTTTAGCATCAATCGTGACTCACAAGTCAACAAAATAATTTACTGATGCAAGACAAAAATTATCAATTAAGTAAGAGGCTGCTGGCAAAGATCTCCGAGAGAGGCACATGAACTTACATTTATTGATGTTCAGCGGCATTGAATTCGCGTTGCAACAAGCAACTAAGCAGTTTAAATCCGCTTGAAGCAATGGACGTTCTTCAATAGACGCATAAGACCTATCAAGTTTTATAACATCAGCATATATTAAATTTTGGAATATTTTATTATGGTACAGATATCATTAATAAATAGCAAGAACAGAATTGGACGAAATGACTGCCCTGTGGGATACCAGAGGGAACATTAATGACCTCTGAAAGAGTATTTTTAAAAATTACTTGTTGCGTTCTACCGCAGAGATAAGAAGATATCCACTGAGTGAGACCTGGTTGGAAGCCAAGTTGTTGTTGTTGTTGTTGTAGCAATGCTCGCCCCACCTAATAGCCGCGACCGATCACAAATTGTCATCAATATCCTCTAACGGGAGTCCAAGGAAACTTGCCGTTTCAACAGGGGTGGACCATAAGGAAAGGGGTGTTAGAGGCGTTGGTTCCACATTACAATTAAAGAGATGGTTGGTGTCATGTGGGGACACATTGCAAGCAGGGCATACATTTTGTATGTCGGGGTTGATTCTGGATAGGTAAGAGTTTAACCTGTTACAGTATCCAGAACGAAGTTGAGCAAGAGTGACACGCGTTTCCCTGGGGAGTATGCGTTCCTCTTCTGCGAGTTCTGGATATTTTTCTTCAAGTACTGGATTCACCGGGCAATTCCCGACATAAAGGTCCGACGCCTGTCTATGGAGTTCACCAAGGACCTGCTTGTGTTTTTCCGCTTCATACGGCTGGGTTCTCAGGTGCCGTATTTCCTCAAAATGCTTACGGAGATGACTCCTTAGGCCCCTAGGCGGTGCTGGTTCGTCAATCAGATGTCTGTTGGGATGCCCAGGTTTCTGGGTATTCAACAGAAACTGTTTGGTCAGCATCTCATTTCTCTCCCTGATGGGGAGTATTCTCGCCTCATTATGCAGATGGTGTTCTGGGGACATAAGAAGACAGCCCGTGGCGATTCTGAGAGCAGTATTTTGGCAGGCCTGTAGTTTCTTCCAGTGGGAGGTTTTTAGGCTTGGCGACCATATGGGTGACGCGTAGCACGTAATCGGCTGGCTAATTGCTTTGTATGTGGTCAAGAGCGTTTCTTTATCTTTTCCCCAGGTACTGCCAGCAAGGGATTTGAGGATTTTATTACGGCTCTGAATTCTTGGAACAATTGCGGTTGCGTGCGCACCAAAATGTAGATCCTGATCAAACGTCACACCCAAGATTTTGGGGTGTAGGACAGTCGGTAGCGTAGTGCCATCGACGTGGATGTTCAATATGGTCGACATTTGGGGCGTCCATGTTGTAAACAAGGTCGCGGAAGATTTAGTCGGTGACAATGCCAGGTTTCGCGAGGCGAAAAAACTGGAGAGATCAGGGAGATAGCCGTTTATTTTATTGTATAGCTCATCGATCTTTGGGCCTGGGCCTGTGGCCATTATTGTGCAGTCATCGGCGTAGGAAACGATTGTGACTCCTTCCGGTGGTGAAGGTAGCTTAGATATGTAGAAATTAAACAGAAGCGGGGATAGGACACCACCCTGTGGCACCCCTTGTTTAATTCTCCTTTGTTTTGATGTTTCGTTTCTGAATTGCACCGATGCCTGCCGACCACCCAGATAATTTGCGGTCCACCTTTTAAGACATGGGGGAAGGGTGGACCCTTCCAGGTCTTGCAGTAACGAGCCATGGTTGACCGTATCAAAAGCTTTTGATAGGTCTAACGCTACGAGTACTGTTCTATGGTGGGGATATTGATTCAAACCGCAATTTATCTGGGTGCTAATGACATTTAGCGCGGAGGTAGTGATATGGAGTTATCTGAAGCCATGCAGATGAGGGGCTAGCTGCAAATGTGCTTGGAAATAAGGAAGCCAAGTCGATCCAGCTTGTGGATAAGCAATGAATGAGAAACTTTGTCAAATGCTTTACTGAAATCAGTGTAAATAACATCGGTGTGAAGATTTTCTCTAAATCCATTAGAAACATGCGTTGTGAATTCAAGTAGGTTGGTAATGGTAGATTTGCGTCTACAGAAGCCATGTTGAGAGTCTGCAATCAATGCAGAAAAGGAAAATCTTAGCTGATTAGTAACAATGGCTTCAAACACCTTTGGGATGGCAGACAATTTTGCAATTCCTCGATAATTTTCTACACATGACCTACTGCCGTTTTTGTGGAGGGGTATTAGAAAAGATTCCTTTCAAGCAGAAGGAAAGACCCCATGTTTTAGGGACATGTTGAATAAATCAGTTAGGGGCAGATAAATGTGTTCTGCGCATCTTTTGAGAAAACATGTGGGAATTAGGTCAGGACCGTATTTATAAGATTCCTTCAAAGAAGTTAAATATGTAAGAACCTCTTGTGGAGATATTGATGGAATATTAATTGCGTTAAGTGAGTTAAGTTGATACGGGTATTCACTAGACAAAGATATTAATTCAGCGGAATAGTTAGATTTGAAAATTGTGCAAATAAGTTAGCAATAACTTGATCGTCGCTAGAGAAATCATCACGGTATTTCATACCAGAAGGAAAGCCTTTAACCCTACGTTTAGAGTTCAAGAAATTATAGAAAGCTTTCGTATTGCAAGTTATTTTCTTTTTCATGGCACAGAGATAGGTATTGTAACACTTTTTATTTAATTCAAAATATTTATGACGCAATATAGAGTACTTCAAGTAGTCGGAGTGTGAACCCGTCTTCTTTTACAGCTTGAAGGAACGCGATTTTTTGCTTTTTAAAGATTTCAGTTCTTTGGTGTACCATATTTGGACTAGTTCAGTGAAAACACGTTTACGCTTAGGTACATGTCTTTCCAGAATAGCGCGAATGATGGCGTTGAAGTCAGAGATGTGTTTGTCAATATCTGCACCGTATTTGAGCCAAACTATTGTAGATAAAATTTGGCTGAGTTTATTAAAATTAGCCTTCGCGAATTCGAATCTAAAACTAGAGTCGTTTTCTGTGGTAGTGCAACTCCGATAACCCTCTACCAATTCGTAAAATATTTCCAGCGAAGGATGGTAAGGATCCTCTGGTACAGTAAGAGGTTCACCCCTCCTAAGAATGGATTTTGATGTATCATCAACAAATACCAGATCCTGTACCCTCCCGGACATGTTTGGAACTATATTTATCTGTCATAGGCAAAGTTCAGTTATTTCAGCTAAAAAGTCTATGCTGGAGAATTTTGAAGAAACCGGTACAATACCATGGTCGAATGTGGTCCATGATACGTGCGGAAGATTAAAGTCACCCAAGACAATTATCGAGTCAATAGGCTTCAACATTGAATTGATATCTTTCAATAACGAAATATGGTTCATATACACCGAGGGATCTGAAGATGGTGGGATATAGCAAATGGCAATATAGGTAAAACCCATTCCCAGCTGGGTTCTAATGCACTTAAATTCCGTAGCTTCAATAACAGGTAAATTTACCTCAGCGGAAGGTATAGAATGTACCGCGAGCAAAACTCCACCTCCAACTCTGTTCAAGCGGTCATTTCTATATATTTGGTAATCATTGCAAAGAATCTCCGAATTAAAAATATGAGGCTTTAACCAAGTTTCAGTAAAAGCGATGATATTGTAATTTCAGTTAAATGATCTCAAGTATAGTTCAGTTAGTTTTGTGTTTAGGCCTCTTACATTTTGATAAAATATATTAAGGACAGGTTTAATATTTATTATTTTGCAGCATTATTGTTATGATGAACGGTAGCAAGATTACGAATATTAACGTTGCGTCTATGCTCGAATTCACGCACAAAGGCCCCGGGGTGCCCAAAATGAATTACTCAAAATTGTTTCAAAATGTTGCGCTGATACGTCAATCCTAAATGACGAAATGTCTCTACGATAATTAAAATTAAATTTACGAATAGACACATTTTCAGATTTAAGTTTACTTATGATGTACTACTTCAGGTCATCTTCTGTAGTGTCTCTCTCGAATCTGGACACGAAAATCAACTTTTTAATTGGGACATTAATCAATCTACTAGCCGGCGGTTCAGATTCCGCAGAGGGGTTTTGGGGAACCTGGTTCCTTTTTGTGGAAGGTACAGTAGATACAGCTGAATGAGCATTCGATGTCGATGGTTGAACTGCTAAGGGACTCGGAGAGGACAGATTTATCAATTCGTAAAACTAGCATAAAACCGCGTCCCAGCACGCACGATATGTTAAGATATGATCTTGAAAAAAATAACGAGGTCGTCCAGAAAATAATCTTTAAATAGTACCAGCAAATCACGATATACTCGCAGTGGCGGAGATAAGCACACGGTGATAAACATAAGGTAGGATATAGGGGAGTTTTTAAAAAAGGATGATCCCATACTCCCCTGAAATACGTTTTTTAAATGATCTTGAAATAGTTCCGAAAAAAACGAACAGATCCGGCGATAGTTAAAAATATTCGGTGGCAGTTCTTCCGTTCTGATTCCCTAAACAATTGTGAAATACTTTTGAAAATATTCTTGAAACTATATGGAGTTAGCTCCCAAAAAGTTTCGACGATATTAAATATTACGAAAACAGTTCAGAAACGGATCTGAAACAGCCACAAGAAATCTTCTTCGAACACCCTCTCTAAACCATCCAGAAATAGTGTAAGAAAAATTTGAAATAGTCCCGAAAATGTTCCTGAAATAGTCCCGAATCGTACGAACGCTCGTTTAATAGTTTAAAAATATTTAATCTATAAAAAGTTCTGAAACCATTTCGAGCACAATCCCAAAATAATTCGACAGTCCAGAAACGGATCCGAAACAGCCCCAAGAAATCTTCTTCGAACACCCTCTCTAAACGATCCAGAAATAGTCTTAAAAAAATTTGAAATAGTCCCGAAACGCTCGTTTAATAGTTTAAAAGTATTTAATCTATAAAAAGTTCTGAAACGATTTCGAGCACAATCCCGAACTAATCCGAAAGGTAATCTCAAAGTAGTCCCGAAAAGATTCCATACACGGTTTCGAACTGGCCCAAATTGTTCCGATTTCATCCAGAAAAATATCCCAAACTGTTTTGATAAAATCTCGGGAGTACGGAAATGGTCCCGGAATGATATCGAAATTGTCCTGTAGGTAACCAGATTTTCAATTTAAAATGACATGAGCGCTATTTAAGCTCTTTAAAACAGGTTTTGGGCTGGCAGTTCTGTCAACTTGCCAATCCGTGATTGCAGTATTTTTGACAAGGTACTCTACCACTATGTAGCGGCCGGTATATACCGGCACCTATTTCGAGGAAAAAAAACCTTAAAGATGCGGTTGTACTCTTTACCTCTCCTCTCACCCTCTCATCAATGTAGCGGCAAACATGAATTCTAGACTTGTATGATGTTAGAGGGCACTTAGTTTAGCGATAAAGCTACTCCTAAAAGGCTTTGGGGAGTTCCGTCGATGTTGGTAGTCCTTTTGTCAGATATTTGCCCGGTACGCTCCGGATAATAGCACCGTGATGACCCCTCATTAAACCTACTAGCCAACCCCTCCGACCGGAATAACTTGAGATCACCAGGCCCTTCGGTGAAGTTGACAATTGGTTTGGAGAAGCCACAATGTACAACCTCTTCAATCCCGGATAAAGAATTATCGAAGAAAAAGTACTCAAAATAGTTATCAGGAAGCGATTTTTATAATAAAATACTTTACTGTGATTTCTTGGAATTGCCAAATTAGAGTAATGATGTGGCTCCGGCGGCCGTCCTGGTGTGGTGGTAGCATGCTCCTCACACCACACCGAAGATCCTGGGCAAAGCAAGATCCAAGCGGGGTCGCCCCTCGGCAGTGATTTGGCAAACACTCCAAATGTATTTCAGCCATGAAAATCTTCTCAGTGCAAACTCATCTGCCTTGCAGATTCCGCTGGGAGTCTGCGTAAGACTTGTAGGTCCCGTCCCGCTAATTTGTAGGAAAAATTAAAAGGAGCACGACACAAATTGGAAGAGAAGCTCGACCTAAAACGTTTTCGGAGGTTATCGTACCTTAAATTTATTTCATTATTTTGTGGCTCCGGCTGTCCCCGAGAGGATGAATGATCTTTGGTGGTTGACCTTAGTTATGGCGGTTGTTGTTGTATTAACGATAAAGAAACTCCCCGAAGGCTTTGGGGAGTGTTATTGATGTTTATGGTCCTTTGCCGGATAAAGATCCGGTACGTTCTTGTAACAAAGCACCTTTAAGGTACTAGCCTGACCATCTCGGGAGCGATTTTTATAACCAAATTAAACCTTCCAGGCCATTCCGCCCTACCCACCCCTTCTTCCATGAGGAACTTGGAGTCGCCAGAGTCTCGGCTGTTAAAAAAGTGTAGAGAGGTAGGGCAGAGTTAGACGGAAAAAGCTTATTAAAATGTATGCAGATAGGCCAAATTTAGGTCAGAACAACGTCTGCCGGGTCTGCTAGTATATATCTAATATATAAAATTTTTCTGTCACGGTTTTAGAGGCTTAACTCCTCCGAAACGGCTGAACCGATTCTCATGAAATTTTGTGAGCATATTGGGTAGGTCTGAGAATCGGCCAACGTCTACCTTTTTTTCGGTACGTCCCTAGGGTCTTGAGATCAAAACGTGGACCCGGGTACCCCTAGAATGTGTTTATGCAATATGGATATCAAATGAAAGCTGTTGATGAGTGCTATAGTACAGGATAATTTGCATACCCCTGGGTGACTAGGGTCTCGAGATATAGGTTAAAACGTGGACCCGGGTACCCCTAGAATGTGTTTATACAATATGGATATCAAATGAAAGCTGTTGATGAGTGCTATAGTACAGGATAATTTTCATACAACTAGGAGGCTAGGGTCTCGAGATATATCCTAAAACGTGGACCCGGGTACTCCTAGAATGAGTTTATACAATATGGATATCAAATGAAAGCTGTTGATGAGTGCTATAGTACAGGATAATTTTCATAGAACTTGGAGCCCAGGGTCTCGAGATATAGCCCAAAACGTGGATCCGGGACCCCTAGAATGTGCTTATACAATAAGGATATCAAATGAAAGCTGTTGATGAGTGCTATAGTACAGGATAATTTCCATACAACTGGGAGGCTAGGGTCTCGAGATATAGCCCAAAACGTGGACCCTGTACTCCTAGAATGTGTTTAAACAATATGAATATCAAATGAAAACTGTTGATGAGTGCTATAGTACAGGATAATTTTCGTAAACTGGGAGGCTAGGGTCTCGAGATATAGCCCAAAACGTGGACCCGGGTACCCTCGAATGTGTTTATATAATATGGATATGAAATGAAAGCTGTTGATGAGTGCTATAGTACAGGATAATTTTCATACCCCTGGGTGACTAGGGTCTCGAGATATAGGCCAAAACTTGGACCCGGGTACCCCTAGAATGTGTTTACACAATATGGATAACAAATGAAAGCTGTTGATGAGTGATTTAGTAGAGGATAATTTTCATACCCCTGGGTGACTGGGGTCTGGGGATGTAGGCCAAACGTGGGCCCGTGAATGCCTAGATAATGTTTTAACATTTTGGGTATCAAATTGAAGCTGTTGATGAGTGCTTTAGTACGGGGTAGTTTTCATACCTATTGGTGACTAGCGTCTCGAGATATAGGCCAAAACGTGGATCAGGGTAACACTAGGATGTGTTTTTACATTATGGGTATCAAATTGAAGCTGTTGATGTGTGCTTTAGTATAGAGTAAGTTTTATGACGCTTTTTTCCGGGAAGTATACCAGAGACGGACTGGGACTGGGATTAGGACTAGGACTGGGACTGAGACTGAGACTCGGAGTGGGACTGGGACTGAGACTCGGAATGGGACTGGAACAAAATACATACCATCCTCGGGGACTGGCAATAAGAGATGAACAAGAATGAGAAAAAATTGAGAGAAGAGAAAAGAGAGAAGGAGACAGAATGAGACGAAGATGGAGATAGATGAAGCGAAAAAGACGGAGGGAGGAGTGAATAAAAAGAGTAGGAAAAAGTGTAGAGGGGTAGGGCAGAGTTAGACGGAAAAAGCTTATTAAAATGTTTGCCGATAGACCAAATTTAGGGCAGAACAACGTCTGCCGGGCCTGCTAGTACTATATGTATATACAATATATACCATCATATATATATTATATATACCACCGATCTCTATGATTTTTTGACACAACAATATATACTATATACGTAAGCAATCGGTGAAATTTGAAGCTTCTAGCTGTGAAAATGGGGCTAAAATTGCTAAAATATATATATATACTATATATACCACCGATCTTTATGATTTTTTCAGACAACAATACATGCTGTATACGTAAGCATTCGTTGAAATTTGAAGCTCCTAGCTCTTAAAATAGGGCAGTAATTACGAAAAGTTTCTTATCTGCACAATCGGTTGTGGGGATATATACTATATATACGACCGATCTCATCAATTTTTTCAGGCAACAATATGTGCAATACACGAAATTATAAGGTGAAGTTTGAAGCTTCAATCTGTTAAATTGAGTAAGATATGACAAAAATTTTCTGGAAAATCGGTTGTATGGAGGATATATGCTATAGTGGTCCGATCCTGCCGGTTCCGACAAACGTTTTTTTTTTTTTCGGGGAGGCTGAAAAATGCCTAATGCACCATAATTGCTGCCGTCGCAGCAACCGTGTGTCCGTAGACTAAAAAACAGCCCCGTTCTGGAACCGTCGCCCACCCCGGCACCACTTTCGCATTACTTCAGGGTGGCGTTCCATATTTCTCATTTTTTAAGAGCCTACTGTTGTCCCTGCGTCCAAGTTCCCGCTATTTGCTCTGAGTGTCCATTTAATCGCCACTGCTTCGCATGCGCATTTCTCTGCGCTCCCTCTCAGCATCCATCAGGCGTGTCATTACTATAAATGCCATTTTGCTCACTGCAGTCCAGCACTCTTTCCTGTTGCACATATGTGACACTAAATTTCTCGTGGTAGGTTCCTCCCCAAAGACTCCATGCAAGGTGAGTCCTTCTTCGTGGAAACAGGGGCAGTAGAACATGACGTGCTCTGCGTTTTCTAACTCTGTGGTACACATTGGGCAATGAGGATCTTCCTCTATCCTACGCTTCCATAAATACTCTTTGAAACCGCCATGTCCACTCATTATCTGCGTGAGATGGTAGTTCAGTTCGCCGTGCTTCCGCTCATTCCATTGAGCTACGTTCCAAACTAGTGTGAAAGTCCAACGCCCTTTACTCGAGGCCTCCCACCGTTCTTGCCACTTAGCTATTATTTGTGTCCTTGCTCTTTTCTTGTCTTCTTCAGATGGTCGCTCGATATTAGTGTTATACAGATCGGCCATTTCGCTTGCCAGTAAGTCCACTGGGATTTTCCGGGTTAGAACCAGGATCGCGTCGTCGGACACCGTCCGATAAGCACTTGCTATTCTTAAAGAAGTAAGTCGGTACGCTGCTAATATATATTTTTGATGGGTCTGTTTAGATCCATACCACACTGGTGCTGCGTATAGTATTATTGAGCTGGTTACTGTGGACAATAGCTGACGTATGGCTTCACTCGGACCCCCAATGTTAGGCATTATTTGCATAAGTGATCCATTAACTTTGGTAATTTTCTCCCCCACCGCTCTGAAGGGCTCTTTGAAAGTTAACTTAGAGTCAATGTGCACTCCTAAGTATTTTAAGGAATCCTTTGAGGTGATTTGATGATCCCCGACAGTTAAGACTAACTCGTTCGCCGACCGTTTGGAGCTTACTAATACCACTTCCGTCTTTTGGCTAGCCAACTCCAGTCCTGTATTGGTCAGCCATTCCTTTATTCTTGCTACGGCGTCATTACATAATGCTTGAAGCAGGTCCAGTTTCTTGGCCACTACTACCACTGCAAAATCATCAGCATATCCTACAATTTGCGTGTTTTCTGGTAGATCAATCTTTAGCACCCCGTCATACATTACATTCCAAAGCGTTGAACCGAGAACAGATCCCTGTGGGACGCCTCCTGTGATTTTGTACTCTTTTTCTCCTTGATCCGTGTCAAAAAGAAGTACTCTGTCTTTAAGATAGCTACCTATAATTCTGCGTAAGTAAGCTGGAGTGCCGAAGCTTTGCAGCGCTGCCATTATCTGCATCCAGTTCGCAGTGTTAAAAGCATTCTTGATGTCCAACATAATCAGTGTACAGAACTTCCTTTTATTTTGGCCTCCAGAGATAGCTTCTCTAGCTATATTGACGACTGTTTGTATTGCATCTACGGTGGATCTTGATTTGCGAAATCCAGATTAACTATTCGATAAGCCACCTGGTCTTTCTAGAGTCAGCTGTAGGCGCTCACTAATTATACGCTCGAAAATCTTCCCTAGGGAATCCAGCATACAAAGTGGCCTATATGAGGATGGTTGGTCCGGCTGTTTACCACGTTTCAGCAATAGGACAAGTCTTTGTCGTTTCCACGGGCGAGGGAACACGCCTTCTTGCATACAGGCATTAAAAAGATCAGTAAATAATGTAGCCCTAGTTGTAATCGCGGCTTTAAGGGCTATGTTAGGTACTTCGTCGTTGTTATCAGCAACTCTTTTTGCAGCGTCCAGCACCTCTTGCTCTGTAATTTGCGGAATTTCCGTACTTTCTAGATCCTCGCTTGGATAAGTCCAGCGATCTTGCTCCGGGAAAAGTGTTTCAACAATAATATTCATCAGTATCGGGCACGTAGGTCGCTGTGATATCGGTCCTTTAACTTTGGCCATCACAGTTCTGTAGGCTGATCCCCAAGGATCTAGGTAGACATTATCCAGGAGTTCCCTAAAGCATAACTTCTTGCTCTTTTTTATGCCATTTTTAAGTGCCTTTCTTTGTGCGACATAGGTGCTGTGTAGATCTGCATATCGTGGTGGTGAGCGTGCCCTCTGCGCTATTCTTCGTGCTTTGTGGCATTTTCTACGCTCTTCCGCAATTTCGTCATTCCATCAATATACTGGAGTGCGCTGTGCTTTTCCGCGACTTCTGGGCATGGCAGCATCACATGCCATACATAGCAACTTAGTGATTTGAACCGACTGGTCTTCCGCATGCGATTCTCGTACTATGGCGTCCTTCCAGATAATGTCAAATATTTTTGGGTCGAAAAGGTGCTGTTTCCATTTCCTACTTTGTCGATGTCTTGCTGCTACCATTCGTGTAGTTTCGAGCAGCTCTACGCTAATAGCTTTACGGTCGCTGTGTGTGTAGACGTTGCTTATGGACCATTTTGCTCGTCTTGCTATTTCGCTGCTAGCGAAGGTGAGATCTATAATGGATCGTCTGGTACCTGTATCGAAGGTATATATCCCTGGTTCATTTAGGAGTTCTAGCCTCAAAGAAGTAAGGCTTTCGAGGAGAACTCTCCCTCTTTCGTTGGTTCGTCTACTTCCCCACACAGATGACCATGCATTGAAGTCTCCACACACTAAAAGCGGGTGTTTACCTCGTGCTTCAATGGTGATGGTCATGCTCGGAGGGGCATAGCAACTGAAGACGTATATACCGTTGATTTTTGCCCACGTGAATCCTGCTACCGTTGGCGTCATAATTTCCTGTGGGGGAAATTTCCCTGGTGCCCAAATTGAGGCTTGCCCTGCTGAATCTGAGAGCCAACCCTGCTCCTGGCGATTTTTGTATTGTTCAGAGAGTACCACTATGTCATATCCTCCTTCATAGACTGTTTGGGATAATAGCTCTTGGGCTGCCTCGCAATGGTTTAAATTGAGCTGCAATACCCTCATGAGACAGTCATTTTGCTGCCCTCTCGTTGTGGGCATTTAAAACTGCCTGCTGAATGTTGTCCCCCACATAGCGCGCATTTCAGTGCATTTTCGCAACTTGCAGCCTTATGACCTTCTTGGCCGCATTTCCTGCATAGGCTAGACCTATCTACAGTCTCCTTACATTTCTGAGCTATATGCCCGTAGCCCCAGCACCTGTAACAGCGTTTTTCTTGCTTGAGCTCTCTAATTCGGCAGGAAATCCATCCTACCCGGATTCTTTGCGTATTAAGAACCGCCTTGGCATCATCCGCTGTAAGGCTTATAAGTGCCGACTTCGTGCCACTGTACCCTGTGCGTATGCTTTTTATGGCAGCCACATCTGGAAGTTTGATGTTGCATTGCTGGTGGAGGGCGTTGCAAATCTCCTCGGGCGTAGTAATCTCATCGAGATCTCTGCACTGTAGCGTGACCATTTGGGACTTTGTTATAACTTTAGCCGAGTCCTTTAGTACCGCTTCAATTTCTGCTTGGTACGCGCTTGTTTTCCCATCTTGCGATTTTTTCAGCTCTTGTAACAGCTCTCCTTTCGCCGTTCTTCTAATCGTTTTGACGTCATCACCCAGGGATTTTAATTCGTCGCATCTTCTCACTTTACGCAATATGTCGGCGTACGTCACATCCCCCGCCTTGGAAATGATGATTGCATCCGGCCTAGCCTTAAGTGATTTTTCTTGCTCTTCTTTTTGGCTAACTGCTACTCTCCCGTCTTTTGGGCTGCAGTTTGCTCTTTCCGCGCCGTCTTCTCTTGCGTTTCTTGCTGTCGTTTGTGACCACCCACGTGCCCTGGTAAGACACCTTTTAGTGTAGTAGTGGGTTTTACCACGTTGTTCTCCTTGGTCGAGTACGAATTATTCCTCGGTCGCTTTCCTGGGGGTGATGGACTTATATCCTTGGCGCATTCGCTTGCACGCAATTTATGTTCTAAATTCTTTACCTCTAGGGCCGACTCGATGTACAGCACTTTTATTACGGAGGCCAAGCGCTTGATTTCCGCGTGTATATTATTACGCGCTATGAAGAACTGCATCAAGTCCTCAATCGCCTTGCCTAGCTTGGTCATCTTTTTTTCTCCAGGGGGGTTTTGCTGATTTAACGCAGCTGACGCCTGCTTAATTAGCTCACTTAATAATGGTGTGCCCGTTTGAGCCTTGCTGTCGGAGTTCTTTTTGTAAAGCTTCGGTGTAGCACCCGGCGACAACGCTCCTTGCTTGCTTTCGGCCTCCGCTCCTTTGGGTTTCATTACCACTTGCGACGAAATGTTAAGGCCCCCAGCCGATGGGCCACGCCCTTCTGGAGAGCGAGCTAGCTTCCTTCCTACAAATGGATTGAACGCCATTTCATTCTCCTGTGTTTGGTTTTTTATTTTAGTATGGTTGTTTCTCATCATTTATTTAATTGGGTCCCCACTTGAGGCCGCTATCTTGGTCCGAGTGTGCAGTTACCTATATAGATCCCGTGGTTGTCTATGCGAAGGCAGGGAGGCCACGTGAAGGTTGACGCAGTCCCTCATGAAGACTGCGTTCAGAGCCAGATCAGGATTAATCGGGAGGATCTCAACCGAACCTGCACCACCAACTTATTGATGACGGACTTTGAACGTACCCCAAGGCCTGCCAAGGTTTTAACGGGACGGAGACGAATGGGACATTAACCGGAAAGTCATTTCAACGGTGTGTCAAGCCGTGTACTGAGATTTCCGAATGCCACATTCGCCTGCCCTTAACAAACATATCCGAGTCGTTGATTCCAGTATACCTTAATTAAGACCTTACTGGGCTCAGTCTTAATGTGACAATCACCTTAAATTTACAAATAATTTACCTCTTTACCTTCCTGAGTGTGTATCCCACGTCGTATAGTTGCCTCCCTATCTTGGGTAGGTATTCCCTCGAAGCAACCCCGTACTAGGCTGTGGATGCTTAATTCAGGGCGGCATTTACTCGCCCTGCCACTGGAGGTTCTAAGGGTGCTTTAGGCCTTTTAAGCCAAACCCTCCTCACCAGCCGCTCTTGGTCGAGGGCTGCTTATTTGATATTCGCAGCTAAAATAATTAATAGGTTGTTCACTGTCCGCCAGCAGTGACCCCCTTGGCCTGAGCTCAAAATTGAGGGACTAGTTTGCATACAAACAGACAGACGGGCAGACGGACATGGCTAAATCAACTCAGCTCTTTATCGTGATTATTTCGGTATACTTAATGATGGGTCTATCTATTTTCCTTTAAGGACTTACAATTTTGGGTTTCCTGACGAAATTAATATACCATTTCATTTTCTTGAAAGGTATAAAAAAATCAGCGACTACCTCTTAGAAAACATCGAGCAAATGGATGCGAGTAACGGGTCACGTTTCTTATCATAATTTATCCTCTTAGGTAGAAGTGGTAGAAAAGGAAAATGGGTCAAAAAGTTGGTAGAAGTTATGTTTAAGTTATGTTTATAAGTTTTTATTTACAAATATGTAAACTCAAATATAAAAAAAAATTTTATGAATTAACCAAAAAAATTTCTGGCCGTTTTTTAGCTATTTTTTTCTTTCTAAATTTAGCTTTTTCTAACCTTTTTTTTTGCCAATCTAGCTTCTTGTTTTGTCATCATCTGGCAACACTGAGCACAATTGTGCACACTCAATTGACACATATTGTTATTCTCTTTAGTTTAGTAGTCACTGAGCATTTGGCGCAGCAACACCGATTGTGTGCGTCGCTCGCAATGTTGACGAATGTTATTAGCAAGCAACAAGCAAAAATAGTTTGTAAATTTTTTCAATGCGCACAAGCGAAAAATATTTAATGTTGACCAACCCTTTTGCGCAAATACAATGTATTTAATTGTATAAACCTTTTGCTTCCCATTTTGCGCATTAAAAATATAATAACAAACGATCTTGTTTTGTTGCTTGCTAATAAGCGAATGAACTAAGCAAACCGATGGATCAAGTGATGTGCGCGACTATCGCGCTCTCACTAACACATCTGCATTTACAAAATGCCGATGCCTGGTGTACACATATGTACGTACACGCAGCGGAGAGAGACGCACAAACACATGCATATATCTTATCTGAGATGCTCCCAAAAGTAGGCAATTATCTGTGGAAGTATCACGCACATATACACGCGCATATGAGAAGCTATAACGTGCATCTGTAGTTATGTTATAGCTGGTAATTTTATAACTGGTAGAAAATTCTAGAAATAAGTGCGTCTAGAAGTATGCGAACGAGAAATCACAGAGTATAAAAGGAGAAAAAGCTGAGAATCAGTATTCAGTTTGATTTAAGCACGCTATCTATCGAGGAGTAGTGTTATTGTGAAGATATTGAATAAAGGCCATTTTGCATTATTGAATAATGGAGTTATTTATTCAACATTTTAGTGATTCGAACGTTAGCAGAAGATTTGGAATAAGCGGAATTTCAGTAAATTCGTTACATTGGTGTCAGAAGTGGGATTGTTGAATAAATTCCGAAGATCGCGAATATAACTTGGACATGGCAAAGTTGAGTGAATTGACGATCCAGCAACTGAAGGAGGAGTTGGAACCACGTGGATTGGCTGCTACTGGCAATAAATCCCAGCTACAAAGACGAATAAGGGTAGCTTTGTTATTTGAAGGAATCAATGCTGACAAGTATGTCTTTCATTCTGATAGCGACAAGACAACAACAAAAATGGAAGAAAAAACGAAACACCGCAGACAGTGACGAGCACAATATCTGCACAAACATCGACAATGGCATATCAGCTGGAGTCGCAGCTGGAGTCAGAAATGTCGTCGCAAATGTCATCTCAATTGGAAGAACAGAGGCACGTATATCTGAAATGTCGACACAAATTTCGGAACAGGTATCATCGCAGCTCTTTGCGAAACTGGAAGAGCAGGATGCAAAAATTTTACAACTCGAGGAAAAAATTGATGCCGATATAGAAGCGTTGAAAGGTCTTATGGAGCAGTTACAACTAAATCGCCCAGCAGTTTCAGCGAGTAATCCAAAGGTAAAAACACCATCCATTGCGGTTCTGTTCCTTTCCAGGTTTTTAAGCTACAGTTTGAGAAGACCGCTGCAGTGAACAACTGGAATGCGGAAGATAAAGTTGCTGCACTGTTCCTGGCATTGAAAAGGCCTGCAGCGGAAATCTTACAAACTATTCCAGAGTACGAACGGAACAGTTATCAAGCATTGATGGCCGCTGTCAAGCGACGTTACGGAAGCGAACACAGGAAACAGATATACCAAATTGAGTTGCAAAACCGTTACCAAAAGGCGAATGAGACTTTGCAAGAGTTTGCCTCGCATGTTGAAAGATTGGCTCATCTCGCAAATGCAGACGCATCCGTGGAATACACCGGGACGGTTAAAAGTCAGAGCTTTATAAATGGAATACGGGATGTCGAAACGAAACGAGCTACATATGCGAACCCAAAGCCAACATTTACTGAAAGGGTATCCCACGCACTGACTCAGGAAACAGCGTCACTTTTGAGTAAGCCCGCATACAAAGCTCATCCGGTGGAAGTGAAAAGGCCAGATTGGGTAGACACAATTTTGGATGCACTGAAGGGACTGCAACAGAAAAATGCCGGAGTTATGATATGGTCTTAAATGGAGGGAATGGGTTGTAAGTATACATGTTCATAGCTAAAGGATAACTGTAATTATATTTAAATACTAAGGCGAGTATGAACTTGCGCACATAGAAACGGCACACGCCTAATTGGCTAATGTAACCCTGTAACCCATGACGCCAATATATGTATTTACAAAGTACAGCTGACCACAAATACAGTACACGCCGGTATGGCAGAACCTTACTTTACAGTATGCGCTGCCATACAACGAACACTGCTATAATACTAAACTCGTTCAAAAAAAATTTACCATCACAGCAACCCATATCTGATATTCCGCTCCTTTTTTTGTTTCCCTGCGTTGCTTTCGGCGACCGCAACCCCGGTAATTTTGACACTTCGCTCAGTTTCAAACCGGGGTTCCACTGGTTTCCACGCTAGTTTGACGCTAATCGAAATGTCAAACGGTTTGTTAGAAAGAGAAAGGAATAGTTTCCCTCTCAAACATATCCTACTTGTAAACCTGTACAATGGCCTTGTACAGTTACATTGGTTACGACACGGACATTTTCCATTTTTTCATTTCCACTAAACCATTTGGGGATATTTCGTAGAACCCTGTCACATTGGTGTTTTCTAATATTTTAGGTTTTTTTGCCATAGTGGCTATATCTCTGTCTTCACTTGAAAGTGACGCCACTGACTTTTGTGCCGGTGACGCCATTTTCAGTCTTGTGCTTATCGGCATTGCTAAACGCACTTTATGCCTTTTTTTTCAAGTCAATATGCAGCCTTTTATTCACAAACACTTTAGAAATGATTTTTCGGCAGTTCTTAAGGCACGTAATGCCGTTTATTAAAGAAAAATTATCAAAAAACAATGAAATCACAAACGTTCTTTAAGGGACGCCAAAATCACTCACCTGATTGCAGCTTTTGTTATTTCAATAAAATTTGCATTATGCGTTTGAATTAACCCATTACTGACAGAAATCCTAACATAGATGGATTTTGTTGAAATTTTGTGTATTGCTTATATTTAGCCACTTAAACTGATAGAACCAAAAAAATTATCTATAATGTTTAGTTTATGGGTATAAAGTGATACTTTTGAATGCAATCAACGTACAATCCAACATTAAATTTTACACATTCAGTTGTAATGCTAGATTTGTAATTAGAGCCTGACATCTTCGTCTCTTTCCTAGTGGAATTTTTGCTATGAAATGCGCCTGGCAGTCATATCGTGAATTTGTATATTCGGTATCAATTTTGGGTCGACGGTAACCGCCAGGTGGTTTTGCAACACCTGGAGTTCTGCAATAATATCTGGCAGTGGATTGGCGAAATTGAAGTCGAGACATATTTCCACCAACTTTTCGATAAAGAATCCAAGCATTCTGCATAGAGACGTCAACAAGCCAAGTAAAAATTGATGACCCCCACTTTCTTACCCTGGCTGATATGCGATAAGTAGATACGTTTTGGACCATTCCATCTGTCCCACCCATGAAGCTATTGTACGACTAATTGCCAAAGGCCGTGGAACATCTATTTTTTTATGGACTTCACGGGAGTATCTTGGGACTGTCGATATAGGATAAATGCCATATATTGAAGACGCAATTGTTACAATAGAATTGTCATTCCATTTAGTGAAGTAAATATTCGCCTTCTCCAATTTCACACCGTCTATCCACCCACGTTCAACTTTCACTTGATAAGTTCCTTTTTGGATGGAAGAATACAAGATTTCGGAATATAGTTCTCATCATACTGAGGAGATATGTCCGCAAAATGAAGGTTGGTGTATATAGTTTCGAAAAGATTGCGTCTCATGGCATTTTGAACCATAACACTACCCATGTCATCTTCCTCAGGCCAGTAATCCCTTTTGGCTGGGGCAGGACAATATCCAGTTACAATGAGAATCCCCAGGAATACCAGCATTTCTTGGGATGTAATTGCTGGGCTGACCTTGTTTGGATCTTTGAACACAGCATATTTATTAGTTTGATCACACAACATATTTATTACTTCATCATTGAAGAATCTTTAAAAAAATGTGTAAGGTGCAGTATCATATGCCGCTGGATATATCAAATCGGGGAATATGTTCAGTGGCCTGGCATGTTCTTCTTGTGCAACCCAATTAAACTCATTGTACATAATCGCTCGTGACCTTGTTTGCTTCTTTGAAGCAACTGGAACTGGGTGAATTCTCTTTTGCCGTTTTGTTGGAGATTCTGTGACTATCGGTGGCGAACGAAGAGACAGCTTCGATGGAGTTAGCCGCACATATGACTCAGGTAGTTTTGGTGGAGTTGATTCGGGTGAGTTTGTCACTGGAATATGATTTGATGCAGTGTGTTGAAAAGATTGAGGCGTCGATGTTTTGTTCTTATAAAAAGATGTTGCATGCAACCCTTTCTGCAAACGAGGAGGTGTTTTAAGAAGATCTGTTTCCACATTTGACAATGAATGATCCGGCACATCCCTGATGTATTTCCCCAGCTCCTCTTCATTTATAGGGACCACTTCACATTGGTCATTTTCTGCCTCCTAGATAAATTTCTCAATGTTCCTCCTTCATCTTCATTTGAGGATTCCTCTTCTGAAATATATTCTTCATCCGGTGGTTCTAAAAATACCTTATCGATGTCACGTTCTTCATCGCGTTGGCCCTCTAGCAGCTCAAGGATTTCTTCTGTGCGTAAAACGTCGCTTAAATAAAGATAAACGAAGCAAATAAAGAAATAAGTACACTTGCTATAGTAGTGACCAACGTTACATATATGTAACGTTAATTTTTCTAGCTTTTATCTCAAAGAAAATAAACTTTTTTTGTTTTGGTTTTTTAATATTTGTATGTCACTGCACTGAATAATTATGTAAAATAATTGTTCTTAGAATTTGAAAAAAACATTTGTAAACAATTACCTACACTTTGCGCTTTCTCATAACTGCAAAAAAGGCACACAGGGATATGACGCAAGCCTAAAAACTTTTACTCACTTCAGTGGTTCTCAGTAAACTGATCGCACCACGCTTCATCGCAAAGCTTAAACATACACTTTCGTATTGCCACACGAACAAACCCAATTACAGTCGTTCAAAGTGATATTGGTGTACGATTATCCATACTTATGTTACTGTTACATATATGTAACGTTGGTCAGTAATGGGTTAATATCAAAATTTGCTGATAGATTACGCAAAAACGCTTTGCACAGAACACGCAAATTTTAAATTCACATACAAAAAGTGCGCTTGAACAACACAGACTCATGTCCAAAATCAGAATGTTGTCTTGAATACGAAAAAAATAATTAAAAAAAAAAATTTTTAAGTTAAACGGTTTTATTAAAAACAATACTTACATTAAAAGCAGAGTCATTGGTGCCGTTTGTCGTATCCCTAACGTAACCCTATACGATACATTGTGATAGGTTAATGGTGCCTTAACCTAAAAATCGTGAAAATTTCATAAAAATGAAGAAAACGCAAACAATTACAAACATATTCCACAAAAATTAAGTCTCTTAGTCATAACGTATCCAAAACAATGAATGAAATCTACAAAACGTTATTAAATTCACCTACTCAAATATTTTTAGGTTATGGATATGGCGAAAACCCAAAAACCAATTGGTTGGTTACGATACGGTTAAGACCCTAGCGTTACGATATGGCACCAATAATAGATTACATTGATTCCCATAAGGTTGGTCGAATCAGCTGTTATAAGGTTACCGATACGGTTACCGATAACGCACCAACGTCTGCAGCTTAAGTATTAATAATACTAAAAGCTATAAAATAATTAGGTAGGTCCTAGGTACTAGTCATCACACTCCTCATCAATCTATTTATTTGAAGCAATTTTTAATTTATATAATAGTTTGGGAAAAATTTTAAACAACCTGAAATCAGGACGGACAAGGCAATGTTTCGATAATACCTTGTAAATCTCTTCAAAGCCTTTTCTCCTGGGAGTGGGATTTGAACCCGCACTCCTAAACTTCAACCATCGTAGGGGAGTGAGGTTCAAACTCCTACACTTCAACCACCACTCTCCTACGATGGTTGAAGTGTAGGAGTGCGGGTTCAAATCCCACTCCCAGGAGAAAAGGCTTTGAAGAGATTTACAAGGTATAATCGAAACAGCTGTCGCCTTGTCCGTTCTGATGTCACGTTGTTTACAATTTTTCCAAAACTATTAAACAAATTAAACATTTTTTTAAAATTATTTTATTTTCAAGTTTTTAGTCTTTATTTAATTGCTATTATTTCTCATAATATTTAGTTCATTTAGTGACTGATTGTTACAAGGACTCTTTCCTTACAATTTGTTACAATCTAGGTCACATAATCCTTCCAAAGACTCTACTCTACTGCGCGCCAGGTATGTATGCTTTTCGCTCCTCGAACTCCAAAATATTTGATGTCACTTCTACCGGGCTGTCTAGAATATTTGATACAAATATGAGCCAAATCGGACCATAAATACCATTTTAGAAATATTTCGATCTATGAGCCACCTGGCGGCGATTTTTTTCATGTGTCGCTTTCTATTCATGTATGTAATATGTGTTCCAAATATGAGCCTAATCGGACCACAAATACGATTTTTATGAATATCTCCATCCTTGCGCCACATGGCGGCGATTTTTTTCATGTGTCCCTTTCTATTCATGTATGTAATATGTGTTCCAAATATGAGCCTAATCGGACCATAAATACGATTTTTTGAAATATTTCGATCTATGCGCCACCTGGTGGCGATTTCGTTCATGTGTCGCTTTCTATTCATGTATGTAATATGTGTTCCAAATATGAGCCTAATCGGACAACAAATACGATTTTTTTAATATCTCGATCCTTGCGCCACCTGCCGTGATTTTTTTCATATGTCGCTTTCTATTCATGCATGTAGTATGTGTTCCAAATATGAGCCTAATCAGACCACAAATACGATTTGTTTTAATATCTCTATTCTTGCGCCACCTGGCGGCGACTTTTTCATGTGTCGCTTTCTATTCATGCATGTAATGTGTGTTCCACATATGAGCCTAATAGGACCAAAAATAAAATTTTTTTAATATCTCGATCCTTGCGTCACCTGGTGGCGATTTTTATCATGTGTCCCTTTCTATTCATGTATGTAACATATGTTCCAAATATGAGCCTAATCAGACCACAAATACGATTTTTATGAATATCTCCATCCTTGCGCCATCTGGCGGCAATTTTTTCATATGTCCTTTTCTATTCATGTATATAATATGTGTTCCAAATATGAGCCTAATCGGACCACAAATACACAATTTTTTTAATACCTCGATCCTTGCGTCACCTGGCGGCGATTTTTTTCATGTGTCGCTTTTTATTCATGTATGTAATATGTGTTCCAAATACGAGCCTAATCGGACCACAAATACGATTTTTTGAAATATTTCGATCCATGCGCCACCTATCGGAGTTTTTTCATGTTATTGCATTTTCATCGGGTTCTGAACTATATTCCAAGTTTCGAGCTTGTAGCTTACCGGAAAGTTACTTAAATTTTAATTACAAAATTCGTTGACAACGGCCGTGCCGCCAGCCTGCTAAGTCAAGCTAAATAAAACCGTTTAAAAATATCCCGCAATCAATCAAAATTTGACAAATTTTAAGCCCGACTCATTGTGAATTCATACAAGCAAAAAATCTTTCTATTCCTCCATTGCCATACGTACCCTACAAGACGGAGGTAAACAGTTCACTCACCCATTCAAAGCTTTTTTCGCTCTCCACTAACACATCGACGTTTCATGCTGTCATCGAAATGACAGTTCATTAATTATTCCGGAAAACATTGAAACGCAAAAAAAATATATTTGTTTACAATCAACACTTCGGTTTCTGACGTCGTCACGTCAAGTTCGGTTTTCCCCACAACTCAACCGCGTGCTATCAAGGGGCTTTACTCACGCGGTTTGAGAATAAAATGGCGGATAGTGCGGGAGTCGAAAAGACAATATTAATTAAAAATACTTACGAATTGTGCACTGTATTGTAAAAATATGCAAATTGTGCAAATAAATAACAAATGAAATTGATAACCTGGCGTGGGCCACATAATACCAACTCGATTTACGTAGAACTGTCGTAACGGGAAAATCATTGAAGACACTTGGCAACAAGCCACTGAAAATTAATGTTCATATACATACATACTAATGGAAATAAAATTCTCGGAAATAAACTGGACAATTTAACGGAGTAACTAAAATGTACAGTCATGTACACATAACCAGAATAAATATAAAATATAACACCTGATAAGACGAAAATTACCAAAATTGGACAAAAACAACAATGGAATGGACTGGGGAATCAGTATATATTATATTAAAACTTACCGGATTATAAAATATAACACCTGATAAGACGAACATACTTTGAATAGACTAGAGAATCAGTATATATTATATTAAAACTTACCGGATTATACAAATTGGATTTGAATCATACAACCATAAAGTGATATTTAAACAAAGAAAGTGGATTAAAATACCAACTCAAACTGAAAATAAACAAAAATTGAAACTATTGTGATATGAAGATTTGGAAAATATCAACAAATTAAAGACCTTTACCAAATTAAATTGGACATAAACACAAATTTTATAAATAACAAACATACATATAACTATAATTTGAAAATAACCTGGTGTGGTGCCATGAAAAAACCAGTTTACAAAGCACATAGTTAAATATAAATAGCAAGCTACTACACATGGTTCTGGCCAGTTGGTATTACCATTGTGTACTAGTGGAGCCTAAATTACTTACATACTTTGGAAAGTTAATCCAGAAATTAATCATTTTATGCATTGGACAACAACCTGGAACTGGGACTTTCAAATATAAGAAGGTCTTCCTCCATACAATCAAATCTCTAAAAAAAAAAAAAAATATATTTGTTTACAACGAAAAATATTTGTACTTTTAGTTGTGACATGTGACGGAAATTAAAAATTTTGCTGCAGAGAACACCTTTTTGCGTTTGGCGGCCTTCGCCCAAAATAATATTAAGGGTAACGTTTTACAAGACGGGACACCACCTAATTTAAAAATATCAAGTAATAATAAAAACGGAGACCGAAGCGCGCCTTTTGATTCCACGTTTGATAATTTTTGGTAAAAATTAGGTGGTGCACCGTCTTTTAATTCGTTACCATATTAAGTTGTATAGAATCGGCGGGATGGCCTACAAGGTTTCATGTCAACTAAATCGCTCCCGATATGGTCGGGCTAGTACCTTAATGGTTCCCGGAACGTACCCGATCTGCATCCGGCAAAGGACCAACAAAGTCGATAACGGGGAGTGTCCTTATCGCTACAACAACAACAACATTATTTACCTTCTGATTTTCATTCATACGTATGTGCATTTTTAAATAATAAAAATAATGTTATATTATTCTAATAGATAGCATCTCCGCCGGGTTGCGATTCAGCTCAATATATGCCGAAATCAGAGGAAATCTACAACTAAATGCAGATTCACGTGTCATTTGCCAAGGATACAAGGTACTTTACAAGCAACATGCTTTGGAATACGGTACCAAACTGGTTGGATGTATTTCCCTAAAAAAGGGTGGAACTACGCATCTTGGTTTGCCAGTATTTGCTTCGGTAATTTATATTGATTTGTATTGATTAAAAATTGCATTAGTAGATAATGTAATGTGAATTAAAATTGAATAGGTAGCCGGAGCAAAAAAGGCAACTGATCGGCATGTAACTGTTATTTATGTGGCGCCACCGGGAGCTGCTGCTGCTATCCCAGAAGCATTAGAAGCAGAAATGGCTTTGATTTTTTGCATCACCAAAGGTGTGCCATAACATGATATAGAACGCGTTAAGCACGCTTTCTTAAGGCAAAAAAAATCGCGTCTAGTCAGGCCCGATTGTCCAGGAATCATCGCACCAGAAAGGGTAAGTAAATTGGCTACCATATTAAATAATTTGTCATGCTTTTGTTGATAATCAACTGAAGAATGCAAATACGACAGAGTTCGAAGTTCATTAGAAAACCAATTAATTTTTTTAATTAGCGTTTGGAGAGAAAAATACATATGTATGTATGCATAGAACTGCATAGAAGGGGAGGCATTAATTAATTATTATCAGTAGATTTGCAAGATTTTTGTCATTTTCCCTGCATCGCAGTTGTCATTACATTGCGTTAAGAGAGGACATCAACACCTTACTACCCACAGCCAGTTAAAATTTTTGTAAATTTTGCTCTTCATCACTGTTTCAAAACGTGGAAAGTTATATATCGAGCATTCCATGGAGAATGGTACATTTTAGCAGACTCTCTCATTGCCGGCATTATTAATATTCAATCCCTAGAAGGTTTAATGTAGTCATATCAATAGTTCCCGCGATGGTGGGGCTAGTACCACAATGGTGCTTGTTACCGGAACGTAGATAGATAGATAATTTAATGAGGATTGCACAGTGACCTGCACATCTTCACAGAACCTCATCCTAGCCGACTTCCTTGATGAACCCCAGCAGTGTTCTTTGCTTGAGTGATTAAATGTGGGAATGCTCTGGCCATGGTGAGCCCATAAACTTAGCCCTACGTCTTGAAATTGCGCCGCAATATAGAAGGATATGGTCCACCGTCTGCTGATCCATCACAAAATCGGTATGTGTTGTTCGATATTATACCCAGTTTTGCATGTGACTGTTCAGCCTACAGTGTCTTGTAAGAATAGCCGTTAGGGTTCTTAGGTTATCTTTTTGAGAGGCCTATTAATGCCCTAATTCGAGTTGTGCTATAACCCCGTAACAGTAACTTAGATTGACTCAGGCCTGGCATATTGCGCCAGTGTTCTCTCTTTTCCTCCCTTCTGCTAATAAATGCCCCTGTGGGCCAACTGGCAGGAACGGCTCGGGATCGATGGGTCATGCAGTTGCTGCCTCTCTTTCCGTGTTGTCCGCCTGCTGTTGTTGTAGAAGCAGTGCTTCGCCCCATCCAATAGGTGCGACCGATCACAAATTGTCATCAATGTCCTCTAACGGGAGTCCAAAGAAACTTTCTGTTTCAACAGGGGTGCACCATAATGAGAGGAGTGTTAGAGGCATTGGTTCCACAATACATTTAAAGAGATGGTTGGTGACATGTGGGGACACATTACAAGCAGGACAATGTTTTGTATGTCGGGGTTGATTCTGGATAGGTAAGAGTTTAACCTGTTACGTTATCCAGCTCGAAGTTGAGCTAGAGTGACTACTCTCGTTTCCCTAGGGAGAGTGCGTTCCTCCTCTGCTAGTTTTGTTCTTTGAGTGCAGGAATCACCGGCATAGAGGTCCGACGCCTGTTTGTGGAGTTCACTGAAGACATGCTTGTGTTTTTTAGCTTCATACGGCTGTGTTCTCAGGTGCCGTATTTCCTCATAATGTAATGAGGCCGTGAACAACAAGAGCCACAAAAGATTTATAAAAGTTACGAGGACGCTGGATTTTGGAATCTAGCCCAGAGCAACCTGTCCGATGCAACCATCCCTTGCACGTGAAACACTGACAAGAGTATTTATTTTTTTAATTTAATTTATTTATTATTACGGCTGTTTAGGCCTAAAACTTAAACTACTAAGTACAATTCATTGTTATAATCACTTATTTCTATTGAATATGCTGTTGGAATGCCATGTGATTCCGATCAGCATATTTACTAGCGTGACAAAGGGACGAGTCTGGGAGCCACTCATTACGACGTTTCCAATCCTCCAGTGCTCCCAGCTTAGGGCAAAAAAATTTGGAACTTATATTTTTCAATTATATGTGTATTTTAAGCTGTCGGAATGTATTAGTCTCCGATCAATGCAGCTAAACATGTCTTTGGATGTTGGAAATTGAAAATAACCCCTCAACTTTGTTTATTAAAGACGCTGTCGGAATGCATGAAGATTCCGATTAGCACAGCTCAACATATAATGGGAGGTTGAAAAGGACGTGTTTCCAATCCCCCCTGCTGCAACTTTTATTTGGCCTTATTTTCTTTATTTTTGTTACACATTATATAAATTTATTGTTATATTAATGCTGTCGGAATGCGAGTGATTCCGATCAGCAACAGTAAATACCAGCTGGAAATACCGAATTCCAGCGAAATTAGTTGTTGGAACTGTCTGGAGTTACAGGTGGCCACCGATTTTATTTTCCTTAGGGCCGGATGCATTGTATTTTGCTGCTATCAATATTACCATTCCCTTTTCGCGCTCCAGTATCGGTATATCATGTAAAAAAATAAAAGAAAAAAAAAAACTATATCTTATTGGAAGGGTTTTACAATGCTCCAATTAACTTTTTTTAAAAGTATTGAAGTTATTACTACTTTTTATGTGATTAGGAAGTTCATTGAAATATTTCAGGCCCTTATATATATGACCGTCCTAAAAAGATTCTTTTCCGACAAACGCAGCAAACCCATTTCTCAGTACTGGGGTCAGGAGAAGGACCCGGATTGGGGTCGATACCTTCCCGGAAGAGGAGAGTATGGCGCAGACCCGCTGCAAGGATCTGCTGGGAGGTTGACAATTTGTGGGAGAGACGCAACAAATTAAACATTGAGTCCGCCTGCTCATTGCCCTCCACTCTCCTGTGGCCTAGGACCCAGGCCAACAGTACTACGTTGTGTGCTCCTAATTGATTCAGCTTTTCTACGCACTTAAGGACCAGTGCTGACTTTATTTCGAACGCCGCAAATGCCTTTAGTGGAACCTGACTGCCTGACTGAGTGGGATTCAAGGGGTTGTGTAGCGCAATATATAGCTTCTCCAACCCAATTGTCAACTTCACCTTCGAGCGGCGAATCCCGTTTCACTAACAGACGAGGCTCTGGCGATCCCAAGCTCCTCATGGAACTTGGGGGTGGGGAGGAAGGGATGGCCTGAAGGTTCAATGTGGCCATATAAATCGTTCCCGAGATGGTCGGGCCAGCACCTTAATGGTGCTGTGTTACCGGAGCGTATAGGATCTGTATACGACAAAGGACCATCACATCGATAACACTGCCCAAAGCCTTCGGGGAGTAACCTAATCGCTACAACAACTACAACAGCCTGACTGAGTATGGCAATTGTTTCATTGGGGTATCAGCGCTGAAGGTTCAGCTTAGCGCACTAACTTATGCTTTTAGAGTTACTGATATTTTGGTTCTGGGTCCGAAAACTCTGGCTCCAATCCCCTCTGGCGTCTTCGAGCCATATATGTACCATACGATCTTGAGCAGACAAGTAATACATTGCACCCGCCTATACCTATACAGCCGTACCAAGAGACGGAGCAGCCCATTACATATTGGCACAACCGGAGCACTGCTGGACATCCATCCTATATGAAAGTTATGCATTCAAAAGTGTTTGTACCAGTGGCTGGTGCACACCGAACTGAACCAATGTATGCTATATTGAGGCCTGCACAAATATCATGCTATGTTTATGTAAATAATATTACTGCTAATGTCAATTTGCACGGTTGAGCACATACAGTACCTACGTTTACACAAGGTGGAACACCACACTACCTACATGGCGATGTAGCCACCGATCAGGTTGTTGTAAGAGATTAATTAAAATATGTTATTCATAAACACTGATTCTTATATTTTCATTATCATTAAACTGTAGACTAGACTCATGACGGGTATTCTTACTGGACACTGCTTTCTGGCGTCACATGCCTTTAAATGAGGCTTGGCCAGTGATAGCAGATGTAGGAAGTGTGGGTTGGAGGAGGAAACGATCGATTACGTTCTGTGCTCGTGCCCTGCGCTTGCCGGGCTAAGACTCCAGCTGACAGCTGTCAGATCTAGAAGCAGCAAGTGGCTTAAGTTCTAGGAAGCCGCTAACCCGCTGGAGCCATGAGAAGCGTGAGTGCACTTTGGGTGTCCCAAGACAAGTTCCGTACCTGCTCCGAATAATTTGTAGCTATCTAAGCGTCAAAGTACTCCCTTTTGATTCAGATGAGGGACTAAGAAAGCACAATACCACGGGCGGTGTCCCTCAGGGATCTGTTCTAGGTCCAACTCTTTGGAATGCGATGTATGGCGGGGTGCTACAAATCGAACTTCCCGGAGGCACGGAAATTGTCGGCTATGCAGATGATTTTGTCGTAGTAGCAGTGGCCAAGAAATTTGATCTGCTCCAAGCATTATGTAATGACGCCGTGGGAAGAATAAAGGAATGGTTGACGAACACGGGGCTGGAGATGGCTAGCAATAAGACAGAAGTGGTTCTGATGAGCTCAAAGCGGACTGTGGATGAGTTGGTCCTAACCATAGGAGATTATCAAATAAATTCAAAGCCCTCCTTGAAATATCTAGGGAGTAATCATTGACTCAAAACTAACTTTTAGGGAGCACTTCAGGGCGGTGGGTGAGAAAGTTTCTAGAGTTAGTTGAACCCTAACGCGAATAATGCCCAACATCGGCGGCCCAAGCGAAGCTACCCGCCAGCTATTATCCAACGTAACCAGCTCTATAATATTATATGAAGGATCAGTATGGCACAGATCTAAAATGGTCCACCAAAAAGATATACTAGCAGCCTACCGCATTACTGCTATACGAATAGCATGTGCTGTTCCGACGACGCGATCCATGTTTTATCCAGGACAATCCCAGTAGATCTACTCTCAGGTGAAATGGCCGATCTGTATGGCATTGGATTCAGCCGACCATCTGAAGGTGCTAAGAAAAGCGCAAGGTCACGAACAATAGTTAGGTGGCAAGAACGGTGGGAAGATTCGAGAAAAGAGCGCAGGACCTTCATGCTAGTCCGGATTGCTGTAGCGGAATGGTACGAGCGAAAACACGGCGAACTAAATTACTATCTCACACAGATATTGAGCGGGCACGGTGGCTTCAAGGAATATCTACATAAGCGCGGGGTAGAGGAGCATCCTTTCTGTCCAAGCTGTCCATCCGAATTGGAAAGCGCAGAACATGTAATGTTTCACTGCCCTCGTTTTCACGGCGAAAGACTGTCTGTAAACAGAGTTTTTGGAGAGGAACCTTCCATTAGGAATTTAGTTCCACGAATTTGCGGACAAATAGATTGTTGGATTGCTGTGAGCAAGATGGCCTTTATAGTAATGACGAAATTGATGCATGGCGAAAGGGAGCGCAGAGAAATGCGCATACGAAGTAGTGGCGACTAAATCGCCTTTCCCCCCCGTAACGTTATGCCTAACGGCGGTCCCACGGGGTGCGGACACATGAACAGGATTAACCTGGTTTCATTGGGCCACTTGAGGGTAGTGCGCTACCACAACGTCCAATAAAAAAAGACAAGTTCCGTCGTGCCTGGTGTTGTTGGGTGAGCGGCCAGACAGCGGGGTGCAACAAATGCACCTTTCAGGGGAAAATAAGATGTAGCAAACGAGTATATTCTGTATCATATGATCAAATTGGAGACAACCAAACGTTTATTTTCCTGTCCAAAACAGAACTAGTGCACGGCACTGCTGCTAAAGAAGGATAGGCGTAGCCATATCAATTCGTTCCCGGGTTAGTCGGGGAAAGCACTTTTAGCATTAATTTGTCCTTTTCAATTTGAACATCCATTCAAGAACTTCGCATAATAGATTAAACAGTCATCTGTATTTATTTGTTATTGTAGCACGTCTAATTAATTTACTTCGTAACATAAATCAATTGTCCCTTGTTATAATTTTATGTTCTCTATGAATGCAACAGCAAAGTATCTTTGGGTACCCCTCCCAACGGAAGATGCATAGGCATGGTGGAGGTTGATTTGAAGTTACTTTACCAGGTCCTGATTCTAGTTATCTGAAATTTCTCTTGTGCCTTTTGCCTCTCAGAAAAGAGCTATGTGTGGAGCCCTATTTATGGAACACTTTTCGGCTTATATTAAACACTTTTAATCTATTCTTACTGATATGAGTTTCTTTTTCATTCTAGGTAATTTGATTTTGACGATGTGAGGATAGAAATATCCCAAATATTCCAGCTGTGGCTGTAAGAACATACATTTGCTCAAATTAGAAGAAAACTGCACGGTTGATCACATCCAGTACCTACGTTTATACAAGGAGGAACACCACACTACTTTCACGGGGATGTAGCCACCGATCACGTTGTTGTAAGAGCTTATTTTAAATATGTTATTCATAAACACGGATTCTAACATTTTGTTTTGGTTTTTACTTTAGATTCAACCTGTTATATAAGCGATGTCAGCTATGCCTGTAACTTAAGCGCTTTCAGATGTAATAGTTACCGCGGCCGCGGTCACAGGAGTAGTTCACTACAAGGACTTTCAATATCGGAAGGTTTTCCAGCACCATAACAACACCAACAATATGTGCAATCACCCGAATAAATTATACTACAACAAACGTTAACCACATCATCAGCCAGCAACAACAACAACAATCGCAACAAGTTGAAACTTCTAAACAATTAATGACTACTGAACCACCAACATATCCACAATATGCGCAAACATCAACACCAACTTATGTCGCCTACTTTGCAACACGGTGAAGATGGCCAAGGCCATTCTGATTCTAATACTGATAAAGGCGAACCATTGGCAAATTTAAAAACTCAAACAGACCACGAAAAATGATGATGGTATTAATTCTAGTACGGATAGTGAAGAATTTAAACCTAGGAAAAAAGATAAACTTGATAAAAACTTAACCGAAGATGACGATGTTTCTAATTCTAATACTAAGGAAGATGAACATTTGATAAATATGAAGCTTACAACAGAGTTATCAAAAAATAACGATGATGATAATAATGTTGATGCAAAGTCCAATGTTGAAAATGATGAAATTTATGAAACAGAATCTGAAAATAGTATGAGTGTGGATTATAACCTGACGCAAAACTGTCATATCCGGTACGACCAGAATTAGATGTTAAGAAAAGAGCTTACATAAAGAGGGTTAGTATATTTATTAATGGAAAATTTATCATGAGACAATGCCCAATGTATGTATTTCAATTAAATTCAGCACATTGTTGGAAAAAGCATATAAACTTTATGCATCGTGTAGAGAATCCAGAACATTTACAATTTAAATATAACGAACGTGATGCAAAATGTAAATTTTGTGATATTCAAGCAGCTACACCAAGCTTCAACAAATTATTGGACCATGAGATTTCTCATATGCCCAATAGTCATTATTATACTCAGTTGAGCAGAGCTCACAGAGTATATTAAGTTTGATTGGATAACGGTTGGTTGTACATATATAAAGGAATCGAGATAGATATAGACTTCCATATATCAAAATAATCAGGATCGAAAAAAAATTTGATTGAGCCATGTCCGTCCGTCCGTCCGTCCGTTAACACGATAACTTGAGTAAATTTTGAGGTATCTTGATGAAATTTGGTATGTAGGTTCCTGAGCACTCATCTCAGATCGCTATTTAAAATGAACGATATCGGACTATAACCACGCCCATTTTTTCGATATCGAAAATTTCGAAAAACCGAAAAAGTGCGATAATTCATTACAAAAGACCGATAAAGCGACGAAACTTGGTAGATGAGTTGAACTTATGACGCAAAATAGAAAATTAGTAAAATTTTGGACAATGGGCGTGGCACCGCCCACTTTTAAAAGAAGGTAATTTAAAAGTTTTGCAAGCTGTAATTTGGCAGTCGTTGAAGATATCATGATGAAATTTGGCAGGAACGTTACTCTTATTACTATATGTACGCTTAATAAAAATTAGCAAAATCGGAGAAGGACCACGCCCACTTTTAAAAAAAAATTTTTTTAAAAGTAAAATTTTAACAAAAAATTTAATATCTTTACAGTATATAAGTAAATTATGTCAAGATTCAACTCCAGTAATGATATGGTACAACAAAATGCAAAAATAAAAGAAAATTTAAAAATGGGCGTGGCTCCGCCCTTTTTCATTTAATTTGTCTAGGATACTTTTAACGCCATAAGTCGAACAAAAATTAACCAATCCTTTTGAAATTTGGTAGGGGCATAGATTTTATGGCGTTAACTGTTTTCTGTGAAAATGGGCGAAATCGGTTGATGCCACGCCCAGTTTTTATACACAGTCGTCCGTCTGTCCTTCCGCATGGCCGTTAACACGATAACTTGAGCAAAAATCGATATATCTTTACTAAACTCAGTTCACGTACTTATCTGAACCCACTTTACCTTGGTATGAAAAATGAACGAAATCCGACTATGACCACGCCCACTTTTTCGATATCGAAAATTACGAAAAATGAAAAAAATGCCATAATTCTATACCAAAAACAAAAAAGGGATGAAATATGGTAAGGTAATTGGATTGTTTTATTGACGCGAAATATAACTTTAGAAAAAACTTTATAAAATGGTTGTGACACCTACCATATTAAATAGAAGAAAATGAAAAATTTCTGCAGGGCGAAATAAAAAACCCTTAAAATCTTGGCAGGTATTACATATATAAATAAATTAGCGGTATCCAACAGATGATGTTCTGGGTCACCCTGGTCCACATTTTGTCGATATCTGGAAAACGCCTTCACATATACAACTACCACCACTCCCTTTTAAAACTCTCATTAATACCTTTAATTTGATACCCATATCGTACAAACTCATTCTAGAGTCACCCCAGGTCCACCTTTATGGCGATATTTCGAAAAGGCGAACACCTATAGAACGAAGGCCCACTCCCTTTTAAAAATACTGATTAACACCTTTCATTTGATACCCATATCGTACAAACAAAGTCTAGAGTCACCCCTGGTCCACCTTTATTGCGATACCTCGAAAATGCGTCCACCTATAGAACTAAGGCCCACTCCCTCTTAAAATACTCATTAACTCCTTTCGTTTGATACCCATATTGCACAAACGAATTCTAGAGTCACCCCTGGCCCACCTTTATGGCGATATCTCGAAACGGCGTCCACCTATAGAACTAAGGCCCACTCCCTTTTAAAATACTCATTAACACCTTTCGTTTGATGCCCATATTGGGCAAACAAATGTTAGGGTCACCCCTGGTCCACCTTTATGGCGATATCTCGAAACGGCGTCCACCTATGGAACTAAGGATTACTCCCTTTTAAAATGCTCATTAACACCTTTCATTTGATACCCATATCGTACAAACGCATTCTAGAGTCACCCCTGGTCCATCTTTACGGCGATATCTCGAAAAGGCGTCCATCTATAGTACTTAGGTCCACGCCCTTTTAAAATACTCATTAATACCTTTCATTTGATACCCATATCGTACAAACGCATTGTAGAGTCAACCCTGATGGCTATATCCCTAAATGGCGTCCACCTATAGAACTATGGCCCACTCCCTCATAAAATACTCTTTAATACCTTCCATTTTATACAAATGTCATACAAACACATTCCAGGGTTTCCCTCGGTTCATTTTCCTACATAGTTATTTTCCCTTATGTTGTCACCATAGCTCTCAACTGAGTATGTAATGTTCGGTTACACCCGAACTTAACCTTCCTTACTTGTTTAAAATGTAAATTATGCGGTTGGAAGACGAAAATACATTCAAGTATGAATTTTCATTTACGTGTACAACACGCTGAAACAATTTATGTAACAACGAAAAGTTTAGAATTGATTGTTTGTCCATATTGTAATCACAAACACTTAATACAGGAACATGAGAAATCAGTGGATGAAAGAACATCTTTTCTATGTTTAGAATGTGGTGAACAATTTAGAAAATGTACAAGTTTACGTGTACATGTTTATGAAAAGTTTGCTCATTGTACACCACAAGATTTGAACGGAAAGATCTTGAGGGTAGGTTACATCTATGTGGCATCTACAAGCTATATATAATGACTAGTATGGAATGAATCCGGATATGGAAGAAAACGGAGGTGACGAAATGAATCACCATGCTTCTTTGGAATCTGGTGATACTCCTGACATGCTTCCTAATTTCGCTACGTCTGATCTTACTATACCTACCAAACTAATATGACTCTGCAAACTGATGAGCAACACTACCTGCGCAGGAAAAATAAGAACTTCAAAACAAGGTTTCGGAAAGGGCACGACTATGAATAGACGTTAATGTATTTATATAGTTTATAAATATAAAAATTCACATATGTAAAGTTCACTAGAGTAATAAGGGAATAATTTAAATTGTCAAAAAAACATTGTATATATGAATTATTTATAATTAAATATTATCTGAACATAAAGGACGCGTTTCATTCATGGAAAAAGCGATTTGTCAGAAGGTAACCGGTACGGGTAACCGATAGGCCAGTTACCCGTGTTGTTGTTGTTGCATATGTTTTGGTTAGCGATAACGAAAACATACCTAATGAAGTAACTTAAAAATGTAAATAACATCGAGCGAGAAGGAATGTCGAAAACACAATAGGTAAGAGCGAGAAAGCGAGTCACACGTACACTATTTTGAGAGAGCGCATGCGTTACCTTTTTCACGACAGCAATGTAAAAGTCATTAAGACGATAATTGGTGACCAAGTTATTGGTAACGATTAAGTAATCGATTAGGTAACGGGTACCTGTCTTGTAGGGTACCTGTCAAATAATAGCTGCCCTACAAGACAGGTACCCGGTACCTAATCGATTACTTAATCGGCACCAATAACTTGTTCACCAAATATCGTCTTAATGACTTTTACATTGCTGTCGTGAAAAAGGTAACGCATGCGCTCTCTCAAAATAGTGTACGTGTGACTCGCTTTCTCGCTCTTACCTATTGTGTTTTCGACATTCCTTCTCGCTCGATGTTATTTACATTTTTAAGGTACTTCATCAGTTATGTTTTCGTTATCGCTAACCAAAACATATGCAACAACAACAACACGGGTAACTGGCCTATCGGTTACCCGTATCGGTTATCTTCTGTCAAATCGCTTTTTCCAAGAATGAAACGCGTCCTTTATGTTCAGATAATATTTAATTATATATAATTCATATATACAATGTTTTTTTACAATTTAAATTATTCCCTTATTACTCTAGTGAACTTTACATATGTGTATATTGATATGTACAAGCTAATTAAGTACAATAACGTCTATTAATAGCTGTGCCTTTCTGAAAATTTCGAAGCTAAGTTTTTCCTGCGCTGGTGGTGTTGTTCAACATCAGTTTGCAGAGCCATGTGAGTTTTGTAGGGATAATACCGGAAGCCCCAATTCGTGCTATCAAAGTCGATTTACAGGTGATATTGATCCTTTGGTCCTGACCCTTTCCCATAGTATGTTTGTTAGCGCCTTATCTGTGGTACTAAAAAGGCCGGCGGGGGGGGGGGGGGATAGTTGTCGCAGTTTTCTTATAATTTGAGCAAATTTATGTTCTTCCTTCAGCTACAGCTGGAATATTTGGAATATTGCTATGCGCACATCGTCAAAATCAAATTACCTAGAATGAGTAACTAATATCAGTAAGGATAGATTAAAATTTTGGTAATAGTCTAGTTGAGGGGTCGACTGCTAATACGCTACCAAAAATATCGAGAGAGGTGTCAAACGACGCGTCTTGACATCAGTATTAATAATCCGATGGCGGAAAATAAAAATTTTAACGGGTTCAAAAGATATTAACGAAAAACCGAAAAAAGACCCGCAGGTACCTCCGAAACCGGGGGTCGGATCCATAGTATTTTTACGCAGAACACTTTTCTGCGTTGGCGGCCTTCGGCCGCGCTTATAAAAAATAACCCTGGGCCACGCCATGCCAAGTCCGGGTGTGTGGTATAACCGTGGCTACCGCCACGGTGATGCACAAATTTTTTTTGGGGGTACTAACACAACAACAACCACATGAAAATCGCCAACTTCAACTCCAAATATCTCTGGACAGAGACACAATTTTTCTTTTCCGCCTTCGGATTATTGCTGTCGAGATTAATACGCGTCTTTTGACACTTCTCTCGATATTTTTTGACGCGTATTAGCAGTCGACCCCTCAACTAGACTATTACCAAAATTTTTAATATATTTAACCCGAAAAGTGTTCTATAAATAGGGCTCCACAATTAGCTCTTTTCTGAGAGGCCAAAGGCACAAGGGACTCAAGGAGATTTCAGATAACTAGAATCAGGGGTACCCGAAGATACTTCGCTGTTGCATTCATAGAGAACACAACATTATAACAAGGGATAATTGATTGATGTTACGAAGGAAATTAGACGTGCTACAAAAACAAACAAATGCAGATGACTGTTTAATTCAACAACAACAACAACTGCTTAATTTATTATCCGAAGCTCTTGTATGGACGTGCAGTGTGAAAAGTGCAAAGTACTGCTAAAACTGATTTCCCCAAGTAACCCGGGAAAGAATTGATGTGACTACACCTATCCTTCTTTAGCAGCAGGGTCTAGAACCAGTGCGCTGTTGGATAGGAAAATAAACGTTTGGTTATCTCCAAGTTGATCATATGCTATTACAGAATATACTCGTTTGCTGCATCCGACCAGTACATCCAACTTTCCCAGATTTTCTGGGCTCAGCAAGGGTATCCTCCTGAATGGTGCATTTGTTGCACGCTGCTGCCTGGCCGTTCACCCAACAACACAAGACACGACGGAACTTTCCTTGGGACACCCAAGGTCACTAACGCTTCTCATGGCTCCAGCGGGTTAGGGGGCTTAGAGTATACCCGCGGTAGGCATGTCTGCGTAAGAGGCGATTAAAATACCAAATTGGTTCAGGGGGTTGGCGCAACCCGTTCAATGGGTTGCCAAGGCAATATATAGCTTCTCCAACCCAATTGTGAACCTCACCTACCCGTGGCGAATCCTGTTACTTTAACAGCAGAGGCTCTGGCGACCCCATGTTCCTTATGGATCTACATTTGAAGGCGCTTAGTTAGCTGACATCGCTTACTTAAACGGTTGATTCTAAAGTAAAAACCAAAACAAAATATAGGTTAGGTTGAACTGGCGAGTTCATGACTACCTCACATAGACTGAATGAGTCCGTAGTGTTACCAGAAGTTTGTTTTAACGACCAAGCTAAAAACCCTATCAACAACCAGGATATGTTATAAAATAATTCCGTCCTCTTGACAAATACCAGAAGCTTCCTAGAACTTAAGCCACTTGCTGCTTCTAGATCTGACAGCTGTCAGCTGGAGTCTTAGCCTGGCAACGTAATCGATCGTTTCCTCCTCCAACCCGCACTTCCTACATCTGCCATCACTGACCAAGCCTAATTTAAAGGCATGTGACGCAGATGGCAGTGTCCAGTAAGAATACCCGCATACATTGGTCCAGTTCGGTGTGCACCAGCCACTGGTACAAACACTTTTGAATGCATAGCTTTCATATAGATTGGATGTCCAGCAGTGCTCCGGTTGTGCCAAAATGTAATGGGCTGCTCAGTTGTTGTTGTTGTTGTTGTAGCGATAAGGTTGCTCCCCGAAGGCTTTGGGGGGTGTTATCGATGTGATGGTCCTTTGCCGGATACAGATCCGGTACGCTCCGGTAACACAGCACCATTAAGGTGCTAGCCCGACCATCTCGGGAACCATTTATATGGCCACATTAAATCTTCAGGCCATCCCTCCTTCCCCACAACCAAGTTCCATGAGGAGCTTGGGGTCGCCAGAGCCTCGTCTGTTAGTGAAACAGGATTCGCCGCGGATAGGTGAGGTTGACAATTGGGTTTGGAGAAGCCGTATATTGCGCTGGCAGCCTGAAGGGTTGCGCTACACAGCCTCTTGAATCTGGTATCTTAGTCGCCTCTTACGACAGGCATACCTTCCGCGGGTATATTCTGACCCCCTAACCCGCTGGGGGAGGGCTGCTCAGTCTCTTGGTACGGCTGTATAGGTATGGGCGGGTGCAATGTATTACTAGTCTGCTCAAGATCGTATGGTACATAGATGGCTCGAATGGATTGGAGCCAGAGTTTTCGGACCCAGAGCCAAAATATCAGTAACTCTAAAAGCACATCCGAGCATTTTCAAGCGGAAGTATTCGTCATAAGTTAGTGCGCTAAGCCGAACCTTCAGCGCTGATACCCCAATGAAACAATTGCCATACTCAGTCAGGCAGT